>NC_066622.1:64278979-64905274 GCF_025201925.1 Gopherus flavomarginatus | reverse complement strand
CATGGCATGATGATGGGCCCATGCCATCGGACTCCAATTTGTGTGGGGCTCAGGTTGTTTCCTTGCTGTGTAGGCTTCTGGCTCGGAGCCCAACCTCTGGCACTCTCCCACCTCGCAGGGTCCTAGAGCCTGCCTACCAGACCCAGACAAATGTCTACACAGCCATTTAAAGCCAGAGACATGGCATGGGTCAGCTGCAGTTGCCAAGGTGCAGTGTAGACATACTCAAACAAGACTTTGTCTCCATTAGAAAGTTGTACCACTTTAACTATATTGGCATACAAGTGGTACAAGCTCCTAGCCTGGACTAAATCAGTATAAAGGTGCTATGGGAAGGGAAATAAACTATACCAATGCAACTGCATCCACAGTAGGGGGTGTCATTGGTATAACTAGGCTTGGAAGGATTACATTTTTACTGGTAAATAGCAATAACTGTGAATGTCACTGTACACACAGCAAGCCAAAGGAAAACATTTCCATCAATAATCGTTTTACAAATAGGCAACGTAAGAAAAATGCTGCTTTAGAAACTGATTTAAGGATATTCCCGTTATACATTTTCACACGTGATGTTGACAAATTGTGATTTAACAGTTAGAAAGCTTTCACTTTGGAAATCAACACCAACCGTCAGTCAATATGTCAGCCCCGCTCTGCCCGTAATTTCCCACCACGCAGAGAACGTAAGTCAATAAAAATGTTTATAAAAAGCTTAAAAATAAACATCCCCCAGAATTATTCCCGAGCTCCCCGACGGACTCCAGCCCGAGCCCAGGCGCGATTCTAGCCGGGTGCGGACCCCGGGGCCGCCAGGCGGGCGAGGGAGCCGCGCCCCTGTCCCTTCCGGAGGGCAGGCAGGAGCCGGGCGGGACTGAGCTGCCCGCCCCCCGTGTTGGGAGGCAAAGGGCCTGGCGCCAAACCCCTCACGTTTCCAGGGGGCTGCCCAGAGCGCGGGCGGCCTGGGACACGCTCGGGCCTGCCCGGCGCTGGGGCGGCCCTGCCCGGGGAACGCAAAGCCCCGAAGCGCTGCCGGGAAGGGAGGAGCCGCCCCCGCGCCCCTCACTCACCTGAGCCGTCAATTCGCTGCCTCCGCACTCGCAAAATGGAGCCTGTAGGGCCGGGCCGCCCCCGCCCCTTCCCCGGGACCCGCCCCGAGGCAGCGCAAGCTCCTGGCCGCGCCGCGGAGGGAGGAGGCGGGCGAGCCTCGTCCCCTGCTCGGGTTCTGCCTATTGACGCGTAGAGCCGCGGGATGGGGCTTAGCGGGGCTCGCCTCGCAGCGCGCTCACTTCCCGGCCCCGCGCGGCTGGTGTCGCTGTGGCCTGGGCACATCGCCCAGCCCCCTCGGCCCGGGCAGCTGCGGCCCTAGAGACCCCCCCCATAGCAGTATGGGGGCCTGCCGGGGGGGCTATTGCAGCTAGTACCCAGCAGGAGAGGCCTCCCAGTTCTGACTAATCCAACCCCCCCCCCTTCCAGGGCAGGTAGGGAGACTGTCAAGGAAAGAAGCGGTGGGCACCTCTACCCGCCTTTGGGGCATGGGAGCGACTCTCGCCTTGGCACGGCCATGTGCGTGGGGGCTGTAACATGTAGGGTGACCAGACAGCGAGTGCGAAAAATCGGGACATCTGGTCACCAAGCATGTGACAGCCTTCCCCTAGGAAATACAGAGAGAACCGCCCCCAAAGCAGCAGCCGGTGTGAGCCGGATACAAGCTAGCTGGAGCATGGGGAACAGGGAGCACAGCACTAGCTTGGAGTCACGGCTGCAGATGCACTTCTTAGGGGATGAGTTAGCTGACTAGGTTTCGTTAGCAACTCAGCAAGCAGAGTGTGCTCCAGCTCAGGGGGAGCACTAGGACTGCCTACAGGAAAGAAGGGCGGAGTCTCATTTTCCAAGAATGTCCCATGACTCGGTGGAAGCTTATCCCAAAGCGTAAGGCACCAAGCAACCCTGCTTAGGAGGGTGATCATGTCCCAACAAGTAGTGTAGCTGAACCAACACAGCTTGCGACGTTTAGTTACATCAGCGTAAATCAAGGGAAATTCCATTGTACCTCAGGGAGTTACTCCAAATTTATATCTGTGTAGTCAAAATCAAAATCTGGCCAACAATGTGGTTAAACATCAAATTTATTCAGATTAGTAATCCAAAAGAAAACATTCCTACGATCAGTTATTGACGAGCTATTTTTCATAATCTACAAGTGCTTGTCTACAAGTGCTTGCCTTCTGTACAAAGTGTATATAGTGGTTTTTTACTCCTTCTTTTGGAGTGTTTACTGAACCCCTAGCATAGATTTCAAGGCTAGAAGAGACCACTGTGATCATTTGGTTTGACCTCCTGTATAACACAGACCAGAAATTTTACACAAACTAATTCCTTTTGAACTAGGGCATCTCTGGAGAAAAAAAAAATCTAATCCTGATTTTAAAAATTGCCAGTGATAATCTACCACAGTCTTCAGTAAATTTTTCCAGTGCTAATTAACCTCACTTAAAGTCATGCTAGGAACAGTTTGACTACTATATTTTTATTCTACCCCATTTACCTTGTGACCCATTATACATAGTTAAAGGGCTGTAACCAGCAAAGTTTAGTTTAGTAGGGATCCACCCTTGATAACATAATAGCTACTCTATTACATTAAATAAAGAAGAATCAAGGAGAAACTGATATAATAATTATACAAACAAGCTAGCTGTTTGGAAGCCATGTAAATTCATTTAAGTCACCTGTTGAGAAAAACAAACACTACAATCCATCTCAGTGGGAAGCCAGATGCAACCGCAGCCACTAAGCTATTTCTCTTTTAGCACTACTTAGTACAGGCAGCTGAAAGCCTTTCCCCTACCTATTTTCAGCTCACAGGTATGGTAAAAATTACCAAAGCAAGTGTCTGGTAGCAGGTAAAGAATCAAAACTGATTCAAGCCTTCCCTGGTCGTAGGTGACCATCCCCTCTCTCACCAATGACCTGCACAGGCTTATGAATGACTACATATTGTACATATGTAGCACATTTACCTCTGTCTCTCCTTCCTGTGAATCCATATGCCTGGAAACTCCTCCTTGAATAGGTCTGTACCTACTTCCACAGTCTTCAAACTCACTTCTTCCAAGAGGATTATCAACTCCAAATCATGCTCCTAAAATAGTATGAAGGAAACAAACATCTTAAAAAGTTTCAACACAAAAATAAATCAATGCTACCTCAAGCTTAACAGATCACTTTGTTGTTTTGTTGCATTCTATCCTTCATCTATGTGTTGTCTGTTTAGACTGCAAACTCCACAGGGCAGAGACCTTGTGCTTTACAGACATCTGAAAAGGATAAAAAGGAAATATTTTTTCCACACCACATACCTAGACTACCTGCACATCATCACAGGATATCTTTGAGTGCAGATTCAAAAAAGGATTGACACTTATATGGGCAACAATATCTAGAATTGTGGGTTTTAAGACGGAACCATTGTGATCTAGTCTGTCCTCCTGCGTAAACACAGGTCATAAGACTTCCATGAAATATAGTAGTTAATGCTAACAACAATCTGGAAAGGATATTAAGCCTCATGCTCCCAGGCTTCAAGTCAGTCTCTAGCTCTTAGAGATTAGGAGAAGACAATGAAGGCAAAACTATCCCACATCTACCTATGGCAGGGTTCTTACACCTTCCTCTGGATCACATGGTACTGGACATCACTGGAGACAGGATACTGGACTGGATAGGATTTTCATCAAGATGAGTTTAACTAGCAGACTGTGAGTACTTTGAGAAAGCAATAGCCAGAGCAAGATGGTAAGTGGCATGGGTACATATTGTATAAAGAAAACTGAAGATTTGGCAGGAAGATTTGCTAACAAGACTGTAGTAGAACAAGTTCACCTTCATTGGAAGGTATATTTACTCACCGTATCTTGTTGACTTCCTCCTTCTGAGAGATAACCCTTCTTCCAACATTACTATCAACAGCATACTGGAAGCAAAATTATATTGTTTCAATAGCATAGCATCACTCTCTTGCTCTCCCTCCCCCACCCCCTTGAGTAGTGGAATTTCCCCTGATGTCAACAAGAGTTGTAACAGGATTGAGGGCTGTATATATGGACCTAAATAACTCGTGCTATTTGTAGTGCTCTTCACCTGAAGTTCTGAAAGTATTTTACAAAAGATAATTATCCCAATTTATCAGAGGGGGGAAAACCAAAAACACAGAGCTTATGTGAAGGCCACCCAGCAAGTCAATAGCAAAGCTAGGCACAGATGCGAGGACTCCTGGCTGCCAGTCCTGTGCACTAGCCCTTACACCTCATTGTCTTCCCTTGTGTAATACAAAGTATAATACAAAAGGTCTTCCCAAAGTGTAACACAAAATGTAAGTGACGAGGCAGTAATCCTGCTTGGTTTTAACATGTTACATTTCAGTCAGTGTACAACTGCTGTCAACCACTCTTCCCTACTTTGTGACAGCAATAATTCTGGTCATCTTTGACCTCTCAGATCAAAGTACAAAAAGCCAGCAGCTATATCACTGAACTAAGCCTAAAATATCTAGTATAAAAAACTTGCTGCATCACCTTGTGACCAGAGTAATTAAAATGCAGATAGTCAAGCTTGGCTAAATCTAGTTAACCATCCATGCATGTAAGGAGAAGCCAGTTCAGTTCAGCTGATAAGTAGAAAGGACACAGTGTGTTTGTTTAGCGGCAGAGTGAGAGCCACTACCCACTGAGTCATGTTCTTAGGAATCCTCCCACACAACGCTAGTGAACAGCAAACTACAGCTAGAGGATTTGTAGGTGGATTGCATCCATTATTTCTCTGACTCTGCTAGGTGGAGCCACACTAAAAATAAAAGCCTCACCCTTTCTGTGAACAACACAATACATGGAGCAGGTCTGGTTCTGCTGTGCTATTTAGACAGGAGCACGTCAAGACACAGCTCAAGCTTACATTAAGTACAACTGTTCATATTTTTACTGGGTTTTTTTCAGTTGTCCAGTTTGTTTTCACACACACAACGGCCAGCACTAACAATGATTATCTAATCACAAGCACACTAGTTTTTTTCAGACAGCTCATTGAGATATGTGGCTTTTTGCACATGGCCCATTGCACATTTATAGGTCAAAGTTATTTCACATCTCACCTGCTTTATAGCTGAAACATGACTGCTCTGCACAGCAGCTAGCTGCAGGGAGCAGAAGAAAGCCAGACATGAGGGTACTTTGCTTTAAACTAACAAAAAATCCAGCAACATAACACTCTTCCCTTCCTTTAAAAAGATCTCTATTGACCTGATTTTCAGAGGTGACAAGCAACCTCAATGGCAAATATTTAGAAACTGGGGCTGTCAATTAATCGCAGTTAACTCACGTGATTAATTCAAAAAATTAATTATGATTTAAAAAATTAATCACGATTAATCACAGTTTGAATTGCACTGTTAATAATAGAATATCAATTTAAATGTATTAAATATTTTGGGGTGTTTTTCTACATTTTCAAATATATTGACTTCAATTAGAACACAAAGTGTACAGTGTTTACTTTATATCATTCTTTTTTATTACAAATATTTGCACTATAAAAATGATAGATGAAAGTATTTTTCAATTCACTTCATACAAGTACTGTAGTGCAATCTCTTTATAGTGCAAGTGCAATTTACAAATGTAGATTTTTTTGTTACATAACTGTCCTCTGGAATGGTGTCCAAAGCACAAGGGGCATACAAATGTTTGGCATATCTGGCACATAAATACCTTGCAATGCCGGTTACAAAAGTGCCTTGCAAACACCTGTTCTCACTTTCAGGTGACATTGTAAACAAGAAGTGGGCAGCATATATATATATGTAAATAAACTTGTTTGTTTTCGCAATTGTCTGAACAAGAAGTAGGACTGAGTGGACTTGTAGGCTCTGAAGTTTTACACTGTTATATTTTTGAGTAGCTTTTTTGTACATAATTCTACATTTGTAAGTTCAACTTTCATGATAAAGAAATTGCACTACAGTACTTGTATTAGGTGAACTGAAATACTATTTTGGTTTTTATTACAGTGCAAATATTTGTAATTAAAAATTAATATAAAGTAAGCACTGTAGACTTTGTTATATTGATTTCAATTACAATACAGTGTATGTAGAAAACATCCAAAATATTTAAATAAATGGTATTCTATTGTTTAACTGCACAATTAATTTTTTTAATTGTGTGATTAATCATGATTATTTTTTAATCACTTGACAGCCTTATTAGAAACTGAAGAATTTGATCAGACCCAGATTAATCAACAGGGTTTCCAAAGGAGCCCTATTGGGACTAGTGTTTAATGTGTTAATTATTGAAAAAAGAAATAAAAGGTAGCAAGATCAGACAGGATTTAGAGGAATTGTGAAAGAAGTGTATGAGGAAAACTGTACTAGGCCTCTAAGGCACAGGCCAGACCCTACAGGCTGGGGATAATCAAGGAAGTCCATTCCCACCTAGGGGCTGAGCCATGTAAATAGAAACAGGCCAGGGTCCATAGAGCAAGACAGCAGAGTAGAAGGCAGGTAGGCAGGCTGCTGAGGTGGAGTTTTCTCTCTTAAGCGTCAGGAGACAAGCAAAACCTGAATCTCAGACTTGGGTTTGTGGACATGGTTTAGGAACTCTGGCCTGATAAACTATTTTATTGTAATGATTCCTATCCTGACATTTTATTAATTTGGCTAATATGGGTTGGTGTCTCCCTGGCCTGGTCAGTTAAAGTGAATTTATGGTTCAGTTGGGGAAATTAAGGTGGAGCACACCTGCAGTGCCATACTGGGCTGCAGTGGGGCACATAGGGGCTGCCCCCACCTTTACATGAATCAATACTAGAAAAAAAAAGTGAAACTCTGAAGAAACCTAACATCACAATGGCAGATTAAGTTAGGCGTTGATGAATACAATGTAATGTATGTTGATAGGAATAAGATGATTTGCTCAGATATATTGCTAGAATTTGAACTCTGACATTTAGCTGCAGTTTTTTTTATAGGTACCAAATACAGATTTAGTTAATAAAACTTTCTCTCACTTCAGATTTTGAGGAAAATATTTACTTTATTTTTAATTCAAACCTTCATTAGCTTATGCTCCATATGTGAGAAACATTTTATAATTTGTAAACGTTTCAATAGAAATAATGCTTGTCTTAATAGTGCCAGCAGATTAGGCACCTCTGGTAAGCAAGTTAGATGGCAGCTAAGAATGTGACAAGTCATTGCAACTGTTTGCCTGATTTTATAATTGGTCTCACCATTTGAAGTACAGCATATAGACAAGCAAGTTTTAACATGAGCCTCTATTTTTACTTTGTTTAAGCACACACACCTAGAAGTAGCATAGTCTTCAAATTTTTCCTCAATTTTTTATTCTAATCTCACATGAGCAGTCATCAGCACTACAGTTGCTTTGAGCGATGTAGCAAAAGGCCACTCCACAGTGGTCATGCAAAAATCTGATAAGCAATATACTAAGCAAATAGTCAGGGAGCACCTTCTGATTAGAATAACCAACTCTGCCAAGCATCACTCAAAGAACTACAGTCAGTGGTGGATTTAGAGTTAGTGGGGCCCTGTGCTCAGCTTCATTTTGGGGGCCCCTTTTTGGGACCCGCCAAGAAAAAGAACATTCTGTCTTCTTTCTCCCCAACCCGTTTTTCATTCTTTTTTTTTCTTCATCCTCCTCCTATAAGTAATAGGAAGTAAATGAAAGTAAAGTGAGGTACCTTGATTGTTTTTGTACTCTTATTTTTCCACAGACCACTTGAAAAATTGCTGAGGGTCTCGGCGGACCACTTAATGATCTTTCCAAATATTGTTTGTACCATTAACTATTGTAAAGCACTTTGGATAAGAGCACTTCATAAAAAAAATGTAAAAAAATGTTGGGGTGCAGGGTCTGGCCAGGACTTAGGGTGTGGGAGGGGGCTCAGGACTGGGGGTGAAGGGGCTGGGAGGAAGTTAGGGTGCAGGAGCAGGCTGGGGGTTGGGATGCAGGGTCTGGCCAGGAGTTAGGGTGCAGGAGGAGGCTCAGGGTTGGGGTATGGAGTGCTTACCTGGGGCATCTCCCATTCAGTGTGAGGGGTACAGGTGGGAATGTGGGGGCTGGGGGTACAGGAGCTCCCATTTGGTGCTCAGAGTGGGGGTGAGGATGTGTGGGGGTGCAGGAGTCAGGGAGGGCAGGGAGCATGTGAGGGGGGATGCAGGAGTCGGTGCAGGGGGCTGGGGCTGCTCCCAGCCCTGTGCCCCATCCCAGTCCCCTGCCATGAGTGGCTCACACCAAGGGGCTGGAGGGGGGGGGTATGTGAAGGGGGAGTGCAAGGCCCCGCCTTTACTCTGCCCTGCCCCAATTCCACCCCGTTTCCCAAGGCCCCACCCCCGCTTCTTCTCCACCTCCTCCCCTTGAGCATACTGCATCCCCACCCCTACCTCTGAAGCGACCTGAGCACAGGCAAACAGCTGTTTAGTGGTGGGGGAAGCACTGGGAGGGAGAAGGAGGGGCAGGGGAAGGGGCAGGGTCAGGAATGCGGCATGCTCAGGGAAGGAGGGGGGGAGCATGGCTGCTGGTGGGGGTGGAGCCTGCAGCAGGAGCCCTAGGAGCTGTCAGGACCAAGCTTTTGCCCCAGCCTCTGCCAAGCCCTGGGGTCCCCTGTTGTTGAGGGGCCCTGTGCCAGGGTAGCCTGTGTTTTACTGTAAATCCGCCTCTGACAACAGTAGAACAGAGTACAGAAAAGTAATCAACATCAGTTCTCTTGAGACAGAATTTGCATGGCCCTATGCACACCGCAGCACATTTCTGCTGTAGAAGCTTTGAGCAGCTAGAAAGTGCTGGAGTTTCATTACTAACCCCCAGCCTGCAATTAAAAAAAACACACATTATCCTTGTTATATACTAAAGATCCACAGCAATTGCTAATTCTGATAAATCAGTACAGACCATGTTTGGTGTGAACACAAAGCAATGCCAGTCTTTTTTCAGTTTCCCAGTGCACTGGCTCTAAAAGAGGTTCACAAGCAGTCTTGAACTTCAAGGATTTAAAAACAGCAGACACAGTAGCACCTGCGCCCTTGCTGAATGGCAGATTACTAAGAGTTATCATGCACGGGCTCCGCAGAGACAATAAGGCTAACAAATGCTTTTAATATTGATTTGTACTAGAAGGGGCTGCTTCAATCACAAGCTGTTGCTTTAGCAGAGGTTGACTCATTGGAATATATGCCTGGGAGGAACCTGGTCACAGGCAGCCAGAAGGTGGAATATTTTACACACACCTTCAGCTCTCTGCCAAGTACACAGTATACCCCGGGGGGAATAGATTGTTACATACAGTTGATACTAGATATGACAATGAGTTCTCATTTCAACATGGTTAAATACCTGCAAGAGAACAGGTGCTCAACTGTCATGTGTTCAGAGAATCATGGCAACACAGTAGCCAGAAAGATCAGCTCTGACCAAGACAGAATTTATGAGAATAGCAGTTCAAGTATTGACAGCCCATCTCTGGGTACATCTAGACTACAAAAAAAATAATGTGGCAGCATGTCTTAGGGTATGTCTACACTGCAATTACAAACAGGAAGCTGGCTTGTGCCTGCTGTCTTGGGCTAAGTGACTGTTAAATTGCAGTGTAGATGTTTGGGCTTGGGCTGTAGCCTGAGCTCTGGCACCCTCCCACTATGCAGGGTATTAGACCCTGGGCTCTAGCCTAAACCCAAATGTCTACACCCTTAAACAGCCCCTTTGTCTGAATCAGCTGGAATGGACCAGTCCCAGCTGTTTAACTGCAGCGTAGACATACCCTCAGAGCCCAGGTCAATTGACTTGGACTCATGGTGCTCACACTACAGGGCTAAAAATAAAAATGTAGACTTTCCTGCTCAGGATCTGAGACCCACTCCGCTCACTGGGATTCAGAATCCAGGCTCTAGGCCAAACCCTACTATTTTTAGGCCCATAGCATGACCTCATTTCAGCTAACCTGGACTCCGATTGACTTCCTGCTCAGGTGAAAGTGGATGTGCGTGTGTATGTGAAAAGTCTACTGTTCCCTGTGAAATGAATTATCTTAAAGTCTGTTACAACATGTTTAGAGAACTTTCTGGGTACCCAAGTGAAGCAATCAGTTACAGCCGTCCATGCACCCTTAATAGGGCCTTCAAAGGAGAAAAAGGGCTCAATTTTTTTTTTTTTATTACAAACACACATTAGACATACACATCTCATCTATTGTGAAAGATTCAGAGGGGATGGGAGAACTAGAGTTATGACATTACAAGAGAATAGAAGTTGAGCATTTAAAGGAAGGCCTTAGCTTGGACAATTTAAAAGCTGTTTCTTGTTAATCCTTATTTATCATTGAATATCAGGGTTGGAAGGGATCTTAAAAGCTATCCCTCCCCTATTTAGGGACTATTGTATTTGCATTTGGATCAAAAGATCTCTTTGTTAAAGGAAAATACTTACCTGAGCTACTTGCACAGCCAGGGAAGTCCAAGATGCCTCGTGTTTCCAAGGTTTGCAGGTAGGGAGGTTGTTTGTTTTAAAACAAGCAGAATTTTTTTTTAAAGGGAGAGAGCATGACCCGTTGTACCTTAAAGTAGCACCCTGGAACCCCCATATTCACCACTATCATATAATTATGTGTTTTGTACAAAGTATGCCATGTAAGGTATCATTTTAAAAGTCTTGATTTGTTGAACATTAATATCCTCTTTGATTGTATGTGCTATCATTGTATGTGGAGTTATGAAGCATTGCTATATGTGTTACTGAAATACGTTGTGAGGCTGGGAAACACCCATGGTCAACCTTTCAATTGCAGCAAAGGACCAGCCAGTTATGTGCTGATGGCCCATTAAAAGGAATCCACTCTCCCAACAGCCATCCCAAAAACTTCTCAGAGTGCGCAGGCATAGGCAACGGAGACTGCTTGACTAATGCGGACTGCCCCTAACCCCCATGTTACAGGAAGGATCTTCACAGCTGGAAGAAAATATAAGAGAAGGGCAGTGATGTCATCACTTGGCCTGTTTCCCCCTCCCTCCTCCAACTCAACACCTGGAGAACAAAGACTTTGAAGTAGGGAAGGGTGGTCCCAAGCTGGAAATGGAGTCCAGTTTGTGTATTGAGAATTTATAACCTGCTCATACCATCTGTCAGGGTGAGACATTGTTTGATTCAAATCCTGCTTAGTTTGTAGAACTTAGACAGCAAATTTATTTTTGTTTTTTAAAATTACCAACTCTGATCTCTATGGCTGCTATTTATAATAACTACAGAAAAATAAATTTGAAGTGAATAAACCTATTTTATGTTTTACCTAAAACGGTGTTTTTTGGCTGATGTGCTTGGGAAATCTCAGCTCAGTTTACAAAGGCTAGGACATGTCCATTCCACACAGAGAGTGGTGAATTACTTAAATGACGTAAACTGGCCAGGCTTCTGACCAATGTAAGATAGTACAGTTCTGACAAGCTAGGGGAAATTGGCTGGAGCCTCCCTATTGATGGTTCATGAATGGCTGGGAGATAATTCATGTAATACAGTTGCAGGCAGAACTGCAATGTCTCAATGCATGGATGAGATGATGGTGTAGAGAGGAGGGGGTTAGGTTTTTAGGAACTGAGGAAACTTCTGGGAAAGGGTGAAGTCTGTCTAAACCAAAATGGAACCAGATTGCTGGCACTTAAAATTAAAAAAATCGTAGAGCTGAGGGAAAGCTGAACGGTGTGGAGGAACACATGCTTCAGACAGAGACATTCCTTAGGGGAGGATCTATTAATGGAGATTCTCTGTGTCCTAGTAAGGAGGAGAGGATGGACGATGATAAAATACAGGTAGGGATCTGATGAGAAACAGTCAACTGAAAGAAAAAAAAAAAAAAAAAAAAAAAAAAAAAAAAAAGAGTCCCATCATCTAATTGCAGACAGCTAAGAAGTGACAACTTTTTAAAGTGCTTATATACAAAACCTAAAATTCTAAATAATAAGATGGATATTAATATAATAGACATCACAGAAACTTGGTGGAATGAGGATAATAAATGGGAAGCAGTAATACCAGGCTACAAAATATTTCAGAAGGAACAAAACAGGTCGTGCTGGTGAGGGAGTGGCACTATATGTGAAAAAGCATAAAATCAAATGAAGCAAAAATCTTAAATGAACCAAACTGTACCACAGAATCTCTAAGGATAGTAATTCCATGCTCTGATAATAAGAATATAGTAGTAGGGATATATTACCGACCACTTGACTGGGATGGTGATAAGTGACTATGAAATGCTCAGGGAGATTAGAGGCTATAAAAATAAAAAAAAACCTCAATAATAATGCAGGATTTCAAATATCCTCATATTGACTGGAAACATGTCACTTCAGGACAGGATGCAGAGAAAGTTTCTGACACCTTAAATGACTGCTTCTTTGAGCAGCTAGTCCTGGAACCCAGAAGAGGAGAGGCAATTCTTGATTTAGTCCTAAGTGGAGCACAGGATCTGTTCAAAGAGGTGAATATAGCTGGTAATAGTGACCATAATATAATTAAATTTAACGTTCCCGTGGTAGGGAAAACACCATAGCAGCATTTAATTTCAGAAAGGGGGACTACACAAAAATAAAGTTAATGAAACAGAAATTTAAAAAGGTACAGTACCAAAAGAGAAATACCTGCAAGCTATATGGAAACTTTTTAAAGACACCTTACTAGAAGCTCAACTTAAATGTATACCCCAATTTAAAAAAAACATAGTAAGAGAACCCAAAAAGTGCCACTGTGGCTAAACAAAGTAAAAGAAGCAGCTAGAGGCAAGAAGGCATCTTTTAAAATGTAGAAGTTAAATCCTAGTGAGGAAAATAGAAAGGAGCATAAACTCTGGCAAGTAAAGTGTAAAAATATAATTAGGAAGGGCAAAAAAGAATCTGAAGAACAGCTAGCCAAAGACTCAAAGTAATTGCAAGAAAATGTTTTAAGTACATCAGAAATGGTAAGCCTAATAAACAACCACTGGACGATCGAGATGCTCAAGGAGCACTCAAGGACAATAAGGCCATTGCAGAGAAACTAGATGAATTCTTTGCATTGGTTTTCAAAGCTAAAGGATGTGAGGGAGATTCCCAAACCTGAGCCATTCTTTTTAGATGACAAATCTGAGGAACTGTCCCAGATTGAGGTGTCATTAGAGGTGGTTTTGGAACAAATTGATAAATTAAACAGTAATACATCACCAGGACCCCACGGTATTCACCCAAGAGTTCTGAAGAACTCAAATGTGAAATTGAAGAACTATGGTTTGTAACCTATCATCATTTAAATCAGCTTTTGTACTGGATGACTGGAGGATAGCCATTGTGATACCAATTTTTTTAAAAAGGCTCCAGAAGTGATCCCAGCAATTACAGAGGTTGGTAAGCCTGACTTCAGTACTGGGCAAATTGGTTGAAACTACAGAAAACAGAATTAGACACCTAGATGAACACAATTTGTTGGGGAAGAGTGAAGATGGTTTTTGTAAAGGGAAAATCATGCCTCACCAATCTACTATAATTCTTTGAGAGGGTCAACAAGCATGTGGACAAGGGGGATCTAGAGGATATAGTATACTTATATTTTCAGAAAGCCTTTGACAAGGTACCTCACCAAAGACTCTTAAACAAAATAAGCTGTCGTGGGATAAGAGGGAAGGTCCTCTCATGGACTGATAACTGGTTAAAGACATAAAACAAAAGCTAGTTGTGACAGGTTGCCCTCCTTCCGGGGTGCTACTTGATGTACTGGAGTACTGCTAAGCCTGTTTGTTCCCCCTTACACAGTCCTTCTGAGCTAGGCCCTCAAGTCTCCTCCAGCACACACACAGGTAGGGACACACCCAGCTGCAGAAAGACAGACACTGAAATCAGTTCTGCATGGGAAGATTCAGCTCAGGGATTGCCCAGCACTTAAGTGCACACCCCCTCTGGAATGCAAACCCAAAACTCTTATTGTCTTGCACTGCAGAGAATGGAACAAAGTAAGCTCATAGCATTCGCTCCCTCCCTCAATATGGAAGAAGATATGCACAGCTTTCCCCATCCTCCCAGTTATGAGTTCCAGAAACTGGTTTCAGAGAGGAGAAAAACATGTTTATTAACTACAAAAGATTGATTTTAAGTGATAAGAGATAGCAAACAGATCAAAGCAGATTACCTAGCAAATGAAGCACACACCAAGCTAAGCTTAATATACTAAATAAACTGGTTACAAGTAGTAATTTCCCATCCTAAATTTTGTTTTAGGCAGATTGCAGTTTCTTGAAGGCAAGCCACTCTTGCTTGCAGCTTAAATCTTCAGATATTTATTTCACAGGCCAGATACCTTCTCAGCCTGGGCTCAGCTCTTCTCTGCTCCTTAAAGTATGTCTTCACTGGCTACGTTAAAGCACTACCAGGACAGTGCTTTAACGTTGCTGTGCAGTCACAGAATAGCACTGGGAGAGCTCTGTCCCAGCGCTATCAAAAAAAAAAAAAAAAAAAAAAAAAAAAAAAACACACACACAACACACACACACACACGCACCACCTCCACGAGGGGTCTAGCTACCAGTGCTGGGAGCAAGGCTCCCAGCATTGGCGCACTGTCTACATTGGCACTTTACAGAGCTCTGATGGGCCTCCAGAAGTGTCCCACAATGCCTATTCTAGCCACTCTGGTCATCACTTTGAACTCTACTGCCCTGCCCTCAGGTGACCAACCATCAGACCCACCCTTTAAATTCTCTGGGAATTTTTAAAATCCCCTTCCTGTTTGCTCAGCAAAGCGTGGAGTGCTCTCAGCAAATCCTTCCAGGTGACCATGCCTCCATGTGCCAGGCAATCCCCAGTATGGAACAATGGCAAGGTGCTGGAGCTCATGAGTGTTTGAGGGGGAAGGAAGCTGTCCAGTCCCAACTGTTCTCCAGCTGTAGGAATTACAACACCTTCAGGCAGATATCAAGGGACATGATGGAGAGGGGCCATGACCAGGACTCACTGCAGTGCAGTGTTAAAGTGAAGGAGCTGTGGAACACCTACTTCAAAGCCTGCAAGGCAAACCGCTGCTCCGGTGCTGCCCTCGCGACCTGCCGTTTCTACAGAGAACTGGACGCAATACTTAGGGGTGACCCCACCTCCACTCTGAAGACCACCATGGACACTTCTCATGCCTTGTTGAACTGGGCTGTGGAGGAAAGCGGGAGCAAAAGGTGCTGAGGAGGAGGAGGGAGACAGCCCAGCCTCCCTAGATGCATGCAGCCAGGAGCTGTTTTCAAGCCAGGAAGAAGGTAGCCAGTTGCAGCAGATGGTGCTTGGGGAAGAACACACACCAGAGGAGGTGCCTGGTAAGCTGCTTTTCTTTGGGAAGGAAGTTATTCAGTGCAGGCTCTTGGGGCGAGGAGTGTTAGGGCTGCATGCATGCCTAGATGCAGAATGGGGCATCGACGTGCTCTCTCACATCACGGTAATCGGCCTCAGTGATCTCTTCAAAGGTTTCAGCCAGAACTTGGGCAATGTGCTTGCACAGGCTTCGTGAGGCCCACTGTGGTCCTTGTCCCAGTTAGGCTAACTTGTCCACGCCACTGTGCAGTGATGGGCATGGGAGACCATTGCTGCACATGGGCCAGAGTGGAAGCTGCATTGTAGAAGATAACCCTCCCTTGCTTCCCAGATCACCGTCAACAGCAAGATATCTTCCAGGGCAAAAACTCATGCTGTGGAAAATGTGGGGACAGTGTTCAGTACGGGGGCCCCCTGCAGCTGTTGGCTCTCCCCAGGGCACAGAACCTCAGAGGACAGTATGGATGTAAAACAATCAGTCCCCCTTGCCCCTTTGTTCACTCACCATTTTGGGGCTCCTGTGGGTTATGCGCACTCGCTTTGGGACAGGTTTTTTCCTGCTATTGTGTAGACTGTGCTTGCCTTTAAGTACAGCCAAATCATTGCTCTGTCTGGTGTGAACAATGCTGCCTCTGTTAAGTGTTGCAGTTTGGTTTTACAGATGCAAGCTTAGGATCCCAGCCGTCTTTGTTATCAATGGCTGAAAGACTCCAAAGAATCAGGAAGTGGCCACGTAGAAGCCAAGACAACATGCTGCATGAAGTAATGCAGCAGTCCCTTAATGAAAATCAGAAAGTGCAGGAGTGGCAGGCGAGTGAAAGGAGGGTCCACTAGCAGAATGTGGATCGCCAGCACCAAAGCACAGAGCAGTCATTCTGCACCAACTCAGGCTGTTGCTGAACCACTCCTTGCTGCTGTAAAGGCTCCCTGTGTAGGGTTTCATGAGCCATGGTATTAAAGGATAAGCAGGGTCTCCAAGGATCACAATGGGCATTTTGACTTCCCCTATGGTGATCTTCCAGTCTGGGAAGAAAGGCCTGGCTTGCAGCTTCCTCAACAGGCCAGTGTTCCAAAAGATGTGTGCATCATGCACCTTTCTGGGCCAGCCTGCGTTAATGTCAATGAAACACCCACAGTGATCCACAAGCGCCGAGAGAACCATAGAGGAATACCTCTTCCAATTTATGTACTCTGAGGCTAGGTGGGCTGGTGCCAAAAATTGGAAGATGGGATGAATACATCGCCCCTCTGCAGTTAGGGAAACCCATTTGTGCAAAGCCAGCCACAATGTCATACACATTACCCAGAGCCATGGTTCTTCTGAGCAAGATGCGATTAATGGCCCTGCAAACTTGCATCAACACTATTCCAATGTTCGACTTTCCCACTCCAAACTGGTTAGCAACCGATCAGTAGCTGTCTGGAGTTGCCAGCTTCCAGAGTGCAATAGCCACCTGCAGGCAGCTCTCAACTTGTGTCCTTGAGCCACAGGGTGGGGGCAAGCTCAGCACACAGTCCCATGAAAACTGCTCTTCTCATGCAAAAGTTCTGCAGCCATTGCTCATCATCGCAGACTTTCATGACGATGTGATCCCACCACCCAGCGCTTGTTTCCAGAGCCTAAAAGCAGTGTTCCACTGCAGTGAGCATGTCCGTGAATGCCACAAACAATCTCGTGTTGTAAGCATTATGTGAGTCAACATTGTCGGACTCCTCACTGTCAGTTTGAAGCTCAAGGAGTAATTCGATTGCCATTCATGACGTGCTGGCAAGACCCATCAGCATATTCCTCAGCAGTTCAGGATCCATTCCCACAGACTGAAAGGGAAGACAGCACAGTACAAAAGATGTTGAGAGATGGCACCAAATGTGCCCAGAATCACAGGGATTGCTGGGATGCGAAGCCATGCATCACAAGGCAATGGGACAGGACTCAGAATGCCCCCCCACCGCCCTCTTCCTACAAGCCACAGCGCCAGAATTGGAAGAGGTGCTCTGTGGCATAGCTGCCCATAGTGCACTGCTCCCATTGCCACTGCAAGTGCCACAAATGTAGCCACGCCAGTGCGCTTGCAGCTGGCAGTATAAACACACTGCAGCGCTTTCCCTACTGTGCTCTCCAAGGGCTGGCTTAACTCATAGCGCGCTACATCTGAAAGCGTATCCATGCCTCAAGTTTTGTTTGAAGAAATTTCAACTGTCCGGACATCTAAGCATGCGTTCTGCACATTTTACAAGTTCTGCAAGTATCACCACCTCTCCTCTGCTTCCTAGGAGTTGTGTAAATTTTCTTTCTAGATGCATAGTGAAGGAGGCAAAAGTCTAACTAATTATCACTACATTTGCAGTAATGCATGGCTTTATTTGAACAGAAGATGCACAGGCACACAAAAAGTGCCATTCTGAAATTGGTTAGAAAATATGGACAGAAAATCCATCACTAGAAAACCCAAGGAGTAGAGTTTAGGAAAAAGTTACCGAGTAACCTACAAAAAAAGCCAAGTATAAGCATGAATGGAACTGCTGGATAATTAATTTTCCATCTCCACTTAATGATATGGCATTAAGTTCTATGGCCAGCTGTCCCCATACATTATTTGGGCTCTCTTCTCTAGGAACTCCGCTCAGCAATACAGCCTCTCACTGGTAAGGGTCTCCTCTCACCCCCTGCACCACATGAATACAGCCCACAAAGGCAGTTGCTTTTAATATGTATTTAGCCAATCCTACATCCAGTTTTAAGGTGTCTATTACCATTCTAAAATTTTGAAGTGCATGTATACTGTAGTTATCTCAAAGTGTTACTACTTTCTTACCTTTTCATTCTGAGAATGCTGCATTTTAATTTTGTTGTGTATAGTGCTCCATTTATGAAAAACTGTTGGTTTTAGTTATTTCAACCTGTAAAGCACTATCGGAGAAATCAAGCTTATTTCAGCATTGTTATATATCACAGTGAACTGCAAAAAGGAAAAAAAAAAAATTGATCCTTTTTTTGCTTCATGATTAAAAAAAGGTTTAAAAGCCCCCCCCCACCACCACCACCAGCTTGTTTTCTTACATTAGAAATTCAGGTTATCTTGGGAGACTATGGTGATTGGAGAACTAGTAAAACTGTAACATCACGAGCTAAAAGTGTGTTCCTTGAGAAAACAAGAGGGAAAATGGATTTTTGTTCAGATTTGTAAAAAATCTTGGCTTTGGTTTTAAAATTTAACTTCAGTAACTAACACACTTTGGAATAAGGAAGCCTTTGTTACAGATTCAACATTCATCCATCTTATGTTTTTAATTAAGATGTTAAAGCACAACAAAAATCCTGGAGACCATTCAGCAATCCTCTACCAAAACAATGACCTTCTACAGGCCTTTGTCAAGTATACAGAAGCAGAGAGGACAAGACCAGTTTAAAAATTCTTTGCAGGCCACCTTTAAAAGCCAGATTTGTAATTTGCATCCCATTTCAGAATTTGTATCTGACAAATCTAACACAGATGGAGTCAATGCAACACTAGCTTCAATGTTCCTCTTGAACTACATTTACATTCTAATGCAATAAAATGACAAATGTATTTTTTGGCAGAAGTCTCATTAGACAAGCCATTCTCAGCACACCTAAACAGCCTTGCAGAGGAAACATTATTGGTTGACCCTAGAGAAAAGTCAGGTTTGCAATCAGATGCAAATCAGACAGCATCACAGTTCCTCCAACTGAAAGTCTGCTGGGCATTGAAATAGAACTTCTAGGGAACATGAGAAGTTTCCAATTTACAGAATCTAGTCAGCATTATAGTCTTAGGACTAACAAAAGGAAGAAGCCTATGCAATGCTCCTCTTGCTCATTTTAACTTCAAAAATTCATACTGGAGTCTTCTTTGAATCACATGTGGTGTGCTAATTTTTAGCAATGACCAGGCAAGTAAGGCATTTGCTCAATGACAGGTCTGACTTCAGAACTTTTCAGCTGTCAGTTCACTTACCAGCATCACTTCTCACCTCATTTCAATTCCTAATGCCTACTTTGTTTCCATCACCCTGAATTCTTCCCCAAATGCACAGTAGCAGTGTGATTCAACAGACAGCTGACTTGCAGCTGATTGTACCACTCCTGCTCACATTCTGGTGCCAAGGAAAAGCTACTGTATGGAAACAGTGAAGAGCATCTAGCACAATGGGGTCTTGGTCCATGACGAGGGCTCCCAGACACCCCAGTAACAAACAATAGACATATAGGCTGATCATTCTGAAGACCTGTACGAAGAGTGTTTTCCCTGACCAACTGCCCTCTGGTAACCATGAAGGCACAAATGCAGAACTGAAGGAAGGTAGAGTGATTGACCCCATAGGAATCTATAGAACTTGGTGCACTCCTATGTGCTCTACAGTTTTCTCTCCTGAGATCGATTATTGTTTTTAAAAGATACCACAACCATATATTGAGGAAGACGACACACCTAGGATGCAAAGTCACTCTTATTAGTGGAATGGAACTTTTATTTAGAATCAATAATCCTCACAATACAATGGAGTTGTGTTTGTTATATAAATGGGTAACCTGGGACAGCAGCTCATGAGCCCTAAAAAGAGTAGCCTCAATTCCATTTTCAATAATGGGCTCACACCCAGTTTTGATTCAATATCTGAACCACAGTGGAAGGGTTTTTTGGGGCAGAGGTGGGAATCAGAGCGATATGGGGGAATATTGAATCATTTAGGCAATTACATTAATGTCCAACTAAATTCAGTAGCAGAACAGACTGTAGTGAGAGTAGCTCTGCTGTATTTTCAGGCTCTCAAGTGAGAGAAGGCAGTGAGTCCATCATAAGCTCAGAAGTTTTTCATTGAGAGCAATCTGTGACTGAGTGAGATTTGCCAAGTAGGTCACCATCAGCAGGTCCTGAGAAAGAAATGGACAGCAGTTAGACTGATTAGGAGAATCAAAGAGAAGAGAGAAAGTGATGTTGTCAGACAGATGCGAATTTGTGTCATTAAAGCAATTTACAAACAGTGCAGTTGCCAAGCACCATTCTTCAGAGTGACACTGTTGGTTTTACAACTTAATTTCCACCTCACTCACCAATGTGGAATACCTTGCATTCATGTAATACTCAGAATTTACAGTGCTTTTTATCTATAGTCCTCAGAGCACTGCAAGCATTATCCTCATTTCACAGATAGAGAAGAGAAGGCATATAGTGATTTGTGTGACTTTGTCCAAGTCACTTAGTCACTGAAAATCAGGAATATAAATCGATAAATCCTGATTCCCAATCCAAGTGGGAAGTAGCAACTTTCATCTTAAGAATCCCAAACCACCTTACACAGAAGTGATTCTCTTTATCCAGCAATGAATTGAAGTATTGTTTAAACGACACACACCACCACTACACAAGGCATTAGGACAGAAAGTGAATGCTCCAGTCAATCAAAACTGCAGGGGGAAATGAAGGGAGATCATGTAAACTACCAATATTTGATTTTAGCCAGAACACGGGAGTCGACAACCCTATCCTTAGGGAAAGTGATTGGGGCCTTTGTTGGTATAGCACCTTCAGCAGCCCCTGCACCCCTTCAAGGCAATGCCTGGGGGAATACTGGGTCAAAACCAACTCTGAGGAAATGCTCCTACTGAATCAACACCACCACCTTCTGCAGCAACTAGCTGATCCCTGGATGTCTCCCATCCAACTGCTGAACTAGCCTGATCCTGCTTATAATGCTTGCCACTTTTACAGAGGGTCTCAAAGTGCCTTACAGACATTACACTTGAGAGCTGGGTGTTCTAATTTATAGGTGGGCAGACTGAGGAATAGAAATTGTGACTTTCTCCACTTATCACAAGACGATGAACTGGGAACAGAATCTGGGCTCAGTCCCGTGCTCTAAGCAATGGATCCACTCAGCTTACCTTGTTAGAGCTGACAGGCTCACAACAAAGTGGTACTGATGTAGGTTTATCATGGGCAACGTAGACATCACAGAAATAGTCTCTGAAAAAAATCTGAAGCCTAAGGGTACCAGACAATATTAGGCATCTCACCTTTTATCCCAGTTGCCAGTTATCTTTGAAGTCCAGACTGCAGTAAGTTCTGGCTATTTACACAGTTATCTTAAATATTTCATGTCTCAAAACAATCTAACAGCTTTCAGGTTATTCACATAATTCCTAGCAAGTTTAAGAAGGATTCCTTTGCCTTTAATTATTGAAAAGGCTGCCTTAAGAAGTTCCCTCATCTCCTCCCAGGTAGCTTTGCCCTCCTATTTCCAATTTTTGGTTACTAGTTAACAGTTTCTCTAGTCACCAGCCTGATTTTGCCTTTTTCGGCCCTCTCTCTTTACGAGGCTCATTCCCTCAGCCTAACCTGACAAGTTACTAAGAATCCTTATTTACATCATATACTCAGCCATGAAGAACATGATTGTTGGAGGCTGTGAAAGGACATCTTCCACGATGTAGACAGAAATTCCCTTCTCTCTAGATAGATAGAAATTCCACGCTTGAATAATAAAGAGTACAGCAGCAGGAATATACTACCGACCACCTGAGTAGAATGGTGTAGGTGATGGAAACACTTGGCAATTAGAAACACTATGAAGACAGAAAACCCAATAATAATGGGGATTTCAACTCTCCCCGTATTGACTGGATGTGTCATCTCAGGATGGGATGCAAAGATAAAATCTCTAGACACCATTAGTTACTGCTTCTTGGAGCAGCTAGTCCTGGAACCCACAAGAGAGGCAATTGTTGATTTAGTCCTAAGGGGAGAACAGGGTCTGGTCCAGGTGGTGAACACAACTGAACCTTTCAGCAATAACGACCATAATGCAATTAAATTTAACATCCCTGTAGGGAGAAAAAATTCCAAAGAAACCCACTGCGATAGCATTTAACTTCAAAAAGAGGAACTAAACAAAAATGTGAAAGCTATTTAAATAGAAGTCAAAATGAACAGACTGAAATGCCTGCAAGTTGTATAGGAACTATTTAAGAATATAAATAGATGCTCAAACTAAATGTATACCCCAAATAAAAAAAACACAGTAAGAGGACCAAAAAATGCCACAATGGCTTAATAAGAGTGCAAAAGAGGCTGTTAAGAGACAAAAAGACATACTTTAAAAAATGAAAGTCAAATCCTACTGAGGAAAATAGGAAGGGGCATAAACTCTAGCAAGTCAGGTGTAAAAGGATAATATGGCAGACTAAAAAAGAATTTGAAAAGCAACTAGCGAAAGAAACAGAAAAATAAATTGCAAGTACATCAGAAACATGAAGCCTGCCAAACCACCAGTGGGGCTACTGGACAATTGAGGGGCTAAAGGATCAATCAAGGAAGACAAAGTCCATCGCGGAGAAGCTAAATGAATTCTTTGCATCAATCTTCACTGCAGAAGATGTAAGGGAGATTCCCACGAGCCATTCTTTTTAGGGGACAAATCTGATGTACTGTCCCAGATGGATGTGTCAATAAAGGTGGTTTTTGGAACAAAGTAATACATTAAACAGTGATATGTCACAAGGACCAGATGGGATTCACCCACGAACTCTGAAGAAACTCAAATATGAAATTACTGAATTACTAACTGTGGTATGTAACCTACTGCATCAATCAGCCTCTGTACCAGATGAGTGGAGGACAACTAACGTAAAGCTGATTTTTAGAAAAGGCCCCATAGGTGATACTGACAGTCACAGGCCAGTAAGCCTAACTGTAGTACCAGGCAAATTGGTTGAAATTATAGTAAAAACAGAATTCTAAGACACACAGATGAACACAATATGTTGGAGAAAAAAGAGTCAACACTGCTTTTGTAAAGGGAAACCATGCCTCACCAATCTATTAGAATTCATTGAGGGTGTCAACAAACACATGTGATCCAGTTGATGTAGTGTACTTGTACTATCAGAAAGTCTTTGACACAGTTCCGCACCAAAGGCTGTTAAGTAAGGAGTTATAGGATAAAAATGAACATTCTTTTGGATCAGTAACTCATTAAAAGACAGGAAACAAAGGGTAGGAATAAATGGTCAGTTTTCACTATGAATACAGACGACTAACAGGGTCCCTGAAGGTTCTGTACTGGGACAAGAACTATTCAATGTAGTTATAAGTGTTCTGGAAAAGGGGGAGTGGGGGGACGGACAGTGAGGTGGCAAACTTTGCTGACAATACAAAATTACTCCATATAGTGAAGTCCAAAGCTGACTGTGAAGAGTTACAAAGGGATCTCACAAAACTGGGTGACTGGGTGTAGCGAGGCGGTGTGGCTCCCCTCCTCCCCAGGGAGGGTTGAGCCCCGTCAATCACCCCCCAGGGCGGAACCGCTGGGAGGAAGTCCCGCCCCTCAAAGGGGCAGGCGGCGACCTGGAAGGATAAAAGCCAGGCTCTAGCCCTCAGTCAGGGCTCGGTCGCCGGCAGGAGCAGACGTGCCCGCTGACCCTCATCACCGGGAAACCGCTGCCGGAGCTGCCCCGCAGTCGCTACGACGAGGAGCTGCCGGAGCTGCCCCGCAGTCGCTACGAAGGCCCCGAGGAGCCGCCAGACCAGACCTGGCCCGCCGTCCCGGAGGTATTCCCGGAACTGCCGCCCTGCCCTGACTGGGAGGAACCCATGGTGCTGGACGACCCTGCGGACCAGGTAGGAACCAGGGGGGAGGCTGGAAGTAGCCCGGGGACAGCTGACTATAGTCAGGCTGCAGAAGGCCCTGCGCCTATGTCAGTGTGTTTCGGTCAGGACCCCCCCACTGACCGCCACTAGCGACGTCAGCCGCCACTAGGGCCCCGGGCTGGAACGCAGAGGAGTGGGTGGGCTTGCGTTCCCCCTGTCACCCGTAATCGGGTGGCAGACTCCCCCCGCCCCTATTGACTTTGCCACTGCTCTGCCCTGCCCCAAAGGGCCTGAACCGATAAACCGCTACTGTGTTTGTTGGTGTCCCGCCCGACCCAAGGGCTGGACCCCTATTATTTAACTGTGTCGCTGTTCGGTTCCACACACAGGGCCCGAACCGCCGGAGCGGACTGCGGTCCCGAGGGCAGAGGCCCTCGGACGACGAGACGAGGCCGGTGTGGCTCCCCTCCTCCCCAGGGAGGGTTGAGCCCCGGCACCCCCTCGTCCACACTGGGCAACAAAATGGTAGATGAAATTCAATGCTGAAAAGTGCAAAGTAATGCACATTGGAAAACAATCTCAACTGTACATACTAAATGATGGGTCTAAATGGATAATTCTCTGAAAATGTCCACTCAATGTGCAGCGGCAGTCAAAAAAGCAAACAATGTTGGGAATCATTAAGAAATGGATAGATAAGATGACAGAAAATATCATATTGCCTCTATATAAATCCATGATATGCCCACATCTTGAATACTGCATGCAGGTCTGGTTGCCCCATCTCAAAAAAAGAATTGGAAAAGGTTCAGAAAAGGGCAACAAAAATTAGGGTTATGGAACGGCTGCCATACGAGGAGGGATTAATAAAACGGGGACTCTTCACTTTGGAAAAGAGATGACTAAGGGGGGATATGATAGAGGTCTATAAAATCATGACTGGTATGGAGAAAGTAAATAAGGAAGTGTTATTTACTCCTCATAACACAAGAACTAGGGGTCACCAAAGGAAATTAATAAGCAGCAGGTTTAAAACAAACAAAAGGGAGTATTTTTTCACACAACGCTCAGTCAACCTGTGGAACCCCTTGCCAGAGGATATTGTGAAGGCCAAGACTATAACAGAGTTCAAAAAAACTAGATAAGTTCATGGAGGATAGGTCCATCAATGGCTTTAACTGGGATGGTGTCCCTAGCCTCTGTCTGCCAGAAGCTGGGAATGGGAGACAAGGGGTGGATCACTTGAGTACCTGTTCATTCCTTCTGGGGTACCTGGCATTGGCCAGTATGGGAAGACAGGATACTGGGCTAGATGGACCTTTGGTCTGATCCAGTACGCCCGGTCTTATGAAAGCTTGGTTAATACTTCCTACTGTTATTCTGTGCGCGGGGGGGCGACGCGCAGGGTAGTGGTGTACTGGCAGATCTCAGTCTCTCTCTATTTAATTGTGAAACCAGGCTGACAGATGAGAGAGGGGTCTGTCCTTTTTTCCCCCCCATCTCCCATACCCCAGACAGGTAAGCAATAGATCTGCTGTGGATCCCAGAGAGATTCCTCATGAGGAGAGAAATTTCCAGTATTCATGAAACACCCAGAAGAACTGAGTAACAGGACTCACGTTAATATTGCTGTTCAGCATTGTCTCAAAGTCCTCTGGTGAAATCTTTGGCACCTGGTTAATAAGATCCATCAGGAAGCGCCCAACAGTGTTGTCAGCAGCCACTTTACCAGACTAACCATAAAAATAAAGACATTTTACAATGAGCAAGACACAAGAAACTTACTGCACAGAACAGGAAGAGCTGAGACATACAAATGCAGGGACGGCTCTCATCCTCTCCTGTATGAGCTGGATTAGATTAGATTCTTTGTGATCATCTGGTTTTATCTCTTGTGTAACACAGGCCATAGAACTTTCCCCCAAATAATTCCTAGAGCAGATCATTTATACAAACATCCAATCTTGATTTAAAAATTGTTAGTGATGGAGAATCCATCATGACCCGTGGTAAACTGTTCCAATGGTTACTCACTGTTAAAAATGTGTGCCTTATTTCTGGTCTGAATTTGTCTAGCTTCAACTTCCAGCTGTTGGAGTGTGTTACAGCTCTCTTGGCTAAATGGAAGAGCCCATTATTAAATGTTTGTTCCAATGTAGGTATTTATAGATTAATCAAATTACCCCCCAGGACTTAAGCAGCTCAACTTATGTAGCTTAACAAAGGGAAGGTTATCACTACAAGACATGTTTTCTAATCCTTTAATCACGGCTCTTCTCTAAAGATTCTCCAATTTATCAACATCTTTCTTGAATTGTAGGCACCAGAACTGGACACAGTATTCCAACAGTGCCAAATACAGAGGTAAAATAACCTTCTACTCCTACTTAAGATTCCCCTGCTAATGCATCCCAGAATCATATTTGCTCCTTTAGCCACAGCATATCACAGACATTAGACTTACCAGCACATCCTCTGCATACTGAAGCACTGTGCTCAGGGTATCCTGGATCCGGGCTGACGCTGCCCCCACCTGCTGCAAATCACTGGACAAGCCAATCACTCGATTGGGACTCAAACAGGTTTTCATGATAAGATCAACTGTGAGGAGAGAGATGCTGAGAAACTGGCTGGCACAAGGTCAGCTTTAACCACCAACCACTCCCCAGAGATTTCTAGGATGACAGCTGCTTCAGCAAAACAGGAAATGCTTTTCCAGTGCTGCCTTTACTACTAATGTAATGCTGGCATTTACACAGGGATATGTATTACTTCTATGCCACTGTGCAATGCAGAAATTAGTGCTTTTTGTGCAGAATTTCCTTCCCCCCCAGAGACGGACTGCAGTGCTGCTGGCTGCGACTAGGGGCTGCTGGACGTGGCAGAGCACAGCTTGCACATAGAAGATATTGTCAGAGGGATGGGGAGGGAGCTACTGGGATCCAGGCAACTGCAGTTCCAAGCATGCTCTGAGGGAAGGAGGCAGTGATCCACAGGAAACTCCACACAAACCTGGCACTGAGCATCAAGCTCTTTCCCCCTTTGGATCCCTGGGCTCTGAGGGGTAGGGGGGTTGATGTCTGGGCCTAGAGGGTGGGAAGGAGGAGGAGAGAGACGGATGACATGGCTGGTTTATGGTGGCAGGGGGATTCAGGTGTATTGGCTTGTGGTGGGCACATGGCTGGGTTCTGGGAGGGAAAGGCTGTGGCTGTCCATATCCCCAGCTGGGCTGTGGGGAGGAGGGGGCAGAGAAACAGGAACTCGGCTGTATAGTAGTTGGTTGTTTTTTTTTTAAACTCTCTACTCCTAACAGAATGTGTGTCTCTGTATTGTCAGAGACATACTTGCTGACAGGTATTTTTAAATAAATCACCAAAATAATTAAAACTGGTGTGATTATGTAGTGTTCTTTTTGACAAATAAGATTTGCAGAATTTTTATTTTTTGGCGCAGAATTCCTCCAGTAGTAATTTATTAGCTACATGGGGGAGCAACGGAGGACCCAGGCACATGTTACATTGACATTAATAGAGAATGCGGGTGCTCAGAACATCTAAGAATCAGAGCACTTAATGCCTAAACATGAAACTGTAGGCACCCAAGCTTGAAAGTTTTGGACTCCATCCTGAGAAGCATCAGATTACTATGTGGTCTGAAAAAGAATGAGGGGTTCCAGACATTTTGCTCAGCCTTCTTTTCCCAAGTCCAAGCAATGACAATGCAACCCTCCTGGCGGCACCTAGTACAGTTACAGCCTCATTGTGCAACTCATACACTCCAAGAAGTCCCAATGACATCTTCAGCATGTCCCTTACTCATTTTCACATCCAGTAATCAGAAATTTGTAAGTTGGCCTCATGATACATGCAGTCTCACTTTAGTAGGGGCAGCTTAAGGGACACTAATACTTTGAAATTGAGTTCCTAAGAGTTAATAGCAAAGCCCTTTTTTGGTGGTTTTACAGTCACATTTTCCAGTTCTGTATGTTTCTCTCTCACAGGTTGCTGGGAGAGGCTCTCACAAATTGGAAACTGACTACACCAGCGGTCCCCAAACTTTTTACGTTGCATGCCCTCTTACCTCTGTCCATGCCCTGGATCCTCATTGCTGGGCTAATGGGGCTGGCAGCCTGGACTAAGGGGGCTGGCAATAGAGCTGGATGGTGCTCCGTCCTCACCCACCAGGGGAGCTTGCCTGGGCCCCAGGTGGGACCCCCCCAAATGTTCCTCTGCACCCCACAGTTTGGAGACCTCTGGACTACACAGAGTGCTGTCAAATAGATTGACTGTTTGAAATAATTCTCCAAACTCTGATATACAATCTCAGGAATTCCCTGTTGTCTCGTGTCAATTCTGACTGAAACAGAAGTCACATAAAACATGCCAAGTACTAGGCATGTATGTAATCAAAGCTGACTGCCTGATGAAAAAAGACCACTGCTGACCCATGGATGAGAGCCCCTCTCCCCCTGCCCATGTGTCTTTAATGTTAGGAACAGACATCTTTGCCTTTGTCTCTCCCATTTTGTCTATAATCTCTTTGCATCTTTACAGTGGTTTTGTGGCCTGACCTTTTGGTACTTGGTTGTTTCTCTTCTCCACCCTCCCAGATCCTATTTTCTAATCCATTCACAATCCTCCATCGTATCCCACAGCTCACTGCTCTGCATTCACTCCACAACTCCTACATCTGTGCCACTCTGCCCCCAAAATCCTGGGCCACTTCGACTTTCACCAATCCCCAGAACCCTGTCTGACCACCATTTCATCAGCACTGAACAGCAACAAGAAATCCTCTAATATGGGGAGCAGGGAAACAAAGAGGATGAGGCACTGAGCACTAAGGCAAAGACTTCTGTAAGCAGCACTCAGGAATGCAAGCTAGGGATGCAGATCCCTGCGATCCCCAGACACACAAATCAAGCACCCAAATATCTGGTTAGGACCAACAAGAACAAGCCGGCTTACCTCCTATCCGCTCAGTGTCATAGTAAACATACTTCACTGTCAGAGGTGTGAACATCACCCCCATGGTCTTACCAGGGACCCCCATCGGAGCACTAGAAAAGACAAGATTTACGTAACATAGTATAAGTAATAGCCAACACAGATGTGTCAACAAGTAATGACAAACCAATTTCACATCCTTCTTTGACAGGGTTACTGGCCTACTGGGTATGGGGGCAGCAGTAGACATGGTATGACATTCCCATAAAGAATATAGGGAAATGTGGTCTAGATGAAATGACTATCAACTGGCTGCACAACTGGTTGAAAAACCCTATTCAAAGAGTAATTATCAATGATTCACTGTCAAACTGGAAGTGCATGTCTAGTGAGGTCCCGCAGGGGTCAGTCCTGGCCTAGTACTGCATAGTATTTTCATTCATGACTTGGATATGTATAAAATTTTCAAATGACATCAAACCAGGAGGGACTGCAAGCACTTTGGAAGACAGAATTAGAATTCAAGAAGATCTAGATAAATTGGACCATACTGAATAAGATGAAAATCAATAAAGACAAGTGCAAAGTACTTCACTTAGGAAGGAAAAATCAAACACATACAAAATGGGAAACAACTGGCTAGACTGTACTGCAGAAAAGGATAGTGAAGCACAAACTGAATATGAGCCACCAACGTGATACAGTTGTGAAAAAGGATAATATTCTGGGGTGTATTAACAGGAGTGTCGTATGCAAGACATGGGAGATAACTGTTCTGCCATACCCTGCAATGGTGAGGCCGCAGCAGGAGTACTGCAGCCAGTTTTGGGTTCCACACTAAGAAAGAGATGGATAAATTGGAAAATCCAGAGAAGAGCAACAAAAATGATCAAAGGTTTGAAATCTTGACCTATGAGGAAAGGTTAAAAAACTGGGCATGATTAGTCCTGAGAAAAGACAACTGGAGGGAGAACCTGATAAGTCTTCAGATACGTTAAGGGCTGTGATCATTCTCCATGTCTATTGAAGGTAGGACAAGTAGTAATGTGCTTAATCTGCAGCAAGGGAGAGTTAGATTAGGAGAAAATTTCTAACTATTGGGATAGTTAAGTATTGGAATAGGCTTCCAAGGGAAGCTCTGGAATCCTCATAATTGGATGATCTACGTCAAGGATTCTCAAACTTCATTGCACTCCGACCCCTTCTGACAACAAAAAACCCCATGACTTCAGGAAGCGAGACTGAAGCCTTAGCCTGCCGGAGCCCCATCACCCCGACCGAGGAACGGGCAAAGTCCAAGTCCCACTGTCCTGGGCTGCGCTGAGGAAAGAACAGGAAAGAGCCTAAAAGCCCAAGGGCTTCAGCCCCTGGCAGGGGCCTGTAACCTGAGCCCTACTGCTCAGGGCTGAGGTATTTGGGCTTCAGCCCTGAGGGAGTGTGGTGGCTTGGGCTTTAGCTTCGGCCCCAGGTGACAGGGCTTCAACTTTGGCCCTGAGTCTGAGCAAGTCTAAACACCAACTCTGGCAACCCCATTAAAATGGGGTCACAACCCACTTTGGGGTCCTGACCCACAGTTTGAGAACAACTGATCTAGGTATACGTGCTCCTGGCACAGTGCAAGGGGATGGACTATGACAACATCTCAAGGTCCTTCCAGTCCTATATTTCTTTGCTCTGCAGACAAACCTATTCAAAAGAAGGGGACAGTAACCCTTTATCTGGTTTGCCTCCCCTTCACTGAAGCAGAAGAGACTGAGCAGGTTACTCATTCTCACCAAGAACTGCATTCACACTTCTGGGGAGCTGTAATAGTAGTTATACAGTTGCTGGTCCAGAGAAATTCTAGCGATTCCCATGGGTTCTCTTTAGCACTCAAAACTTATTACATTTGTCGCCTTTATATATATATATAAATAAAGTTTTCAATGGAGAAAGTCAAGCATTCAGATAATCAAAAGGAAATTACAGAAGTGCCATTCATACTAACCGTTCATCTGTGGAGGTCAAGCCATTCTCAAAACTTTTATTAAGTCTCAACACACATGTTAATTGTGACAAGTACTAATACACTTGTATAAATGGGAAAACCAGAATCTCAGAGATTAAATCACTTGAGCACAGTCAAAAGACACAGCTGGGAACAGAATCAAAAGACCTGGTTCACAGCCTCTGTTCTAGCCAGTAGACAACATTGCCCCTAATTAGGACAATCAAGTAGTTAAATCCCTCCCTACCCTAGTCTGTCCCTTTTTGATAATCCCACTGGAGATCCTCCTTTCCAAAGCATGATCCATCTCCCCAAAGTACCTGACATAGGCTTTAATGCTCATGCGCCCATTCTGGAGACTGGTGTCCACAGTGAGGTGGATTGGATTGTGTGCTTCCCGGCTATAATACTCATGGATCAGGACAGAGTGCTCTGTAATGTCATGGCCCGTAGCATACCTTAGAAAACACAACATAAGAACATGAGACCTGGGCATCCAACACTTCACATTTCAGAAATACTGGGATACTTGCCATTGAGCAGTGATATGCCCACAACTCTGCTCTGAACACATGATCAATTTGTAGCAGGATGTGAAGGGGAAAAGTTTTGAGTACCATCTGCTCAGGACATCATTGCACTTTGCTATCAGATACATGAATTTAGATGTGCTTATCATTAGGCTTTGAACTGCTCTCTGATTAGAAGTAATTCAAAGCACACTATAGGAAAATAAGCTCTTAGGTAAAGAGCTACAACCCAATTCCTCCATAAACTGGACCATCAGAACTAAAAATACAGAACTACATTAATCCAGCTGCTTTAACTGTCCTGCAGTTAATATCTCTGAAACATAATTAACTTAAATTCATTGCAGCTTGGACCTCACTGAGGTATATAAACTGTTGGCCTCCACAACAGCCTTCTGAAGAGAAGAGGAGTCAGGGTTTGCATTAATTTCTTCAGGAATAAAATAAAGCTGGTTCACAGAACCTCAGAAGAGACGTAATGAGGTTCTCCACACTCCATCCCTGAGAGGTCTATGAAATGCAGTTTCCTACATCACTTCACCTGATTTTCCAACAATCACTTGAGAGAAGACTCGAGTATCAGAAAATATTGCCCCGCTACATATGCTTTATTCCCTTTCCACGGTATCTAATGTCAGCTTAAACAATATATCCCATTTCCTGAGGTTTATATTCTATATCCCCAGCTGTCAATTCAGCAAACTATGTTGTTTATTCAAGTCTATAATGCAGTGTACCGTATTTCAAGGTGCATAATGGTGCCACATAACTGCTAAGCACAGGTTGCATGTTGCAGTAGTGAAGATGACTTACCACCCCAAAATGATTTCACTAGGGGAAACCTTCTTGTGCAGCTCATACATATTCTTGGCAAATTCCATATCGACAGCCACCTGAAAACCACAACAAAGCAGCATGAGGCAATCAATTGCAGGAGTGCTTAAATTCTAGCAGCAGGCAGTGAAATGAAAGGTACTTGTCAATTAGACTTCAGAGAAGAATTTTCCCTTATAGACTCAGACTCTAGGACTGGAAGGGACCTCGAGATGTCATCGAGTCCAGTCCCCTGCCCTCATGGCAGGACCTTAGTAGTTACCAGCCCACTGCAAGCAGAATGAGTGCTTCATTGCCCTCCTTACACTAGGACAATGTGGGAGGATTTCATCAAAACACCCTGCCAACATATATCATGTCTAGACTCTTCTAATCTTACACCTCACTCAAAGGGTAGTGAATTCTAGAGCCACGTGTGCTAACAGACTCAGACGGATCCAGGACTTCTAGAATACCAAAGGCAAAAGGTGAAACATGCAGGAAAGGAGTGCAAACATCAGCATGATGAGATTGTTCTCACTCATGCAACTATCCTAATAGCCAAGTAAGCTAGCCCACTAATGCTCAGCATCTTCCACCTGAGGACTGCAGAGTGCTTCACTGTCATGCCATTTAGTCTCCCAGCTCTCCTCTGTGCTAGGATGGACACGCTCAGGGAGCAGAGGCCGAGGCCATCACCCACCTCATCTTCAGACTCGTTGTGTGGGACCGAGAAACAATTGGTGACTTCCACTGAGAGCTTGTCCACAGTGCCTGCAGAGAAGAGAGCGAGACTGAGGGGAGGTGCTGGGCAGACTTAAGCACCCCAGGCCCTTCCCTGAGATACCACCCATGTGTGAAGCTCAGGCTCCCCTTACAGCGAGGGCCAAGGTGGAACCCAGGCGAGCGAGGGGGCCTGGATCAGTCAAGGAAAGCCTGGAAACCGACACTGAGCCCTGCTACCGAGCCGGGGGAGAGCCAGGCCTCGCTGACCCCGGGGGAGTGGAGGCGGTGGCGGCGGGGGAGGAGAGCCGAGGACTCTTACCTAGCAGGGTCCCGATAACCCGAGCCGCGCCCTCGTTGCGCCGCTCGAAGCTGTCCACGATGGAGGCCAGTATGACCGGGTGCAGCCGGACCACGCGGCCGCCGGGGAAGGGGCCAGGCAGCGCCGCGGAGACCAGCGGGCCCGGGGCTGCTGCAGGGGGAGGCACAGGCGGCGCTGGGGTCGCCGCCACTGGCGGTGCGGCTGCTGGGCTTGGGGCTGCCGGGACGGGAGATGGGGACGGGGATGGGGACGGTGATAGGACTTGAGCTACCGCCGCCATTTTGCAAAGAGAGGAGCGAGACCACCCACGCCAGCAATAATAGGCTGAGCCAAGCACCTGTTACAAACCCTGCCTTCTCATTGGATGGAATATGAGTCCAGCCCTCCTCCTCGCCTTTTAACCAACCCGGAGAGGGCAAGGGAAGACCGAGCTCGCGGAGTGGGTGATGTCGTATCTAGGTCACCTCATCGTTGGCTGATATTAATCATAGTTCCCGCCCCCTGAGTCTCCACAAGCTTTCCCATTGGCTAGAGGTGACCCACCACTTCAGCATCCAGAAGCTCATCTATTGGCTTGGTAATGGCTGTATCTGATGCTGGCCCTGGAGGGGTTAGGGCCAAGGGTCTCTCCAGTTTGGGGGGAGGGTGTAGCCTCCTTTGCTGTCGCTACCCCGCTGCTGTCACTGGCATGATACAGTGATCATCACCGTGGTAACAAGTGCCTGACCCTCTTCTTGACTGTATCTTGGCTGTCCGCCCCATGTGGCCATCCTGCAGCAGGGGGCAGAGAGAGGGAGGCCCAGATCCTCGACAGTTGCTCATGTCAATGGGCATTTGGAGCCTAAAGGCCTGTGAGGAGAGGTGCCTAAGTGACTTGCCCCAGCTCACCTGAAGTCTGTTGTAGAACAGGAAATTGGACTCAGGTCACTCTGTATCACAGGCTTGTGCCCCAGCCATTAGACTTCTCTTTTTTGCTGTCTGGCCAGATGGAAATACAGAACAGCTAATGATCAGTGTTGTGCCACAGGGCTTTCTAGTATCATCACTTTCGGTTCTTGCTCTGGATTTGGCAGTGAAGCCCATTCACCCTTCTAGCCTTGTTTCATGTTATTTTTCTTTATAATCCCCTTTCATGACTGAGGCCTTACTGCCCATGTCATGTAAACTTGAGTTCTGCAATGATGGGGTATTTTCCCAATTTGCAGAGTGATCCTCTCCCCCTTCTTCTTACTGGGAGTAGTGTCTGTAGTTGCCCCATGGCCTATGGTAAAAATGTACCCATCTATTGCAAGTAAAATAAAATATTACATTTTTTTATTTATCCTGTCTGGCAGTAATTTTAATCTGGTTAATTGTATGGGCCTGTGACTGAATATTAGAATATTATTATTATAATAATATTAATTGACTGTTGCCCCTTGTGACCTGAATGCTTAGTAAATATTTGGGGCCTTGCAGGTGGTTTCCATTAGGGAGAGAAATTGATGAAAGGGTCAGATATTTCTTTGATGCAGAGAATGTACACAAAGTCCTGTTTCCCTAAACCACAGAGATAATTTCCTTGCTCACAGTTTCAAGCCTGCCTTCCCAGCATGCCCTCTTCCCAGAAAGGTTTCTCTTGGCTTTCTCTCAGGGCTATTCTACTAGTGTTTCTTGTGCCGTCATACACACAAAATCAAATCAGGCCCCAGCCCTTGCGTTTGTTATTAGTCAGAGAAACTTCCTGGCCTGCATGGCCCAATTTCTGCCCAGACCTTGTATGTGGTCTAATCCTTCCACTGTTTCAGTTATCACTAAAGAATGGGTCATTTAATTGTTCCTTCATTTAGCCCCAGTGGGAGGTGGCTAACATGTCCATCAGCTTCAATTAAGTTTGCAATTGCCCCTAAGAGCCTCCTCACCATCTAGTATAACATGCTCAATGACTCACCCCAATGTAAAAAGAATCAAGCACTTCCCTGCTTTTGCATCACATTAAAGTGGCTTTCTTTAATTACCAGAGTAACATAGCATTAACATTCCCTCTGGGAAAGCATAGGTAATGCTGCAGTGAAAATCCAGATGCTGTCTAAAAAGTTAATGACTTAATTCTATGCCAAATTGATATCAAAATATATCTTCCCTAATGTAGTAGTGATGAATCTCATTACCAGTAATCAAAAACAAAAACAAACAAACCAGAACCACACAGGAGAACATATGGTTGCTAGTCACTATGTAGAAATATATAAACCCAAGCTAAAACGAGTGACTTCAGAGATGAACTTTTAGTGGGGAAAAACAAAGAAACGTCCATATGCTATCTCACATTTTCACAGAGAGGCTGAATTTTCACACTCAGAAATGGTTGAAGTGAGGAAAGGATTGGAGAAAACAGAATGGATTTTGAAAATTAAAAAACAGAAAGAAAACAAGGTAGTAATTAGCTCCCAGCTCACTAAGTGAGTTAATAGCCAAGTGTTGTGGTACTGCTACCCTTACTTCTGTGCTGCTGCTTGCGGTGGCACTCCCTTCAGAGCTGAGCAGCTGAAAAGTGGCAGCTGCTGACCAGGAGCCCCGCCCTGAAGGCAGAGCTGCCACCCCCAGCAGCACAGAAGTAAGGATAGCATAGCCACCTTTACTTCTGTGCTGCTGCCTGCAAAGCTGGGACCTCAGTTAGCAACTGTCACAGTCTGGCCGCTCAGCCCTGAAGGCATCAGCGCAGAAGTAAGAGTGGCATAGTATGATTTTGCTACCCTTATTTCTGTGCTGCTGGTGGCAGGGAGCTGCCTTCAGAGCTGGGTGCTCAGCAAACAGTCACTGCTCTCTGGCTGCTCAGCTCTGAAGTCAGCACAGAAGTAAGGGTGGCAATACCATGACAGCCCTAAAATAACCTTGTGACCCCCCCCTGCAACTCCCTTTTGGGTCAGGACCCCCAATTTGAGAAACTCTGGTCTCCCCTATGAAATCTGTTTAGGGTAAAAGCACACAAAAGACCAGATTTCATAGTCCATAATGCATTTTTCATGGCCATGAATTTGTTAGCATCCTAATCATTGCCATCAAGTGTGGTATATCCTACAGGGTAGAAGAATAATCAAATAGGTGAGAGGTGTTTGCAGCCTGGCTCCCTACTAACTCTTCAGGCTGAAGAAACAAGAGAGATGCAGGGTCATAAAATAACAAAACAGGATTCAACTTGGAAAAATGAAAGCATCTGGGGGCAAGTAATCTGAATCAATGATATTCAGCACAAGGGAGAAAAGTGGGAAGTCTGAAAGAGACTTAAGATTGAAGCAACCTTCAAGAATGGAAAAGAAAGCTTCAGTTTAGAATGGGAAGAGCAGAAGTGGTGGCCTATCAGGGATAATTGCTTGAGCCTCAGGAAGCTTCAGCTGTTAGAATATTTTAGTAAGGCATCAAGTTTTAGTGCACCGAGTATTTTTTGATATATGAAGGACAGGAGTAGGTTAGTATTTTGATTTTGGTGATAAAGCTCATTAAACAATTTAAATAGTCTCCATGAGACAGGGTGCACTTGCCCTGCACTGGACAACGAAGGGTTAACTCCATACTCCGGACAGTGGAAACCTTGGCCCTGCTGAGCATGTGCCTACTGAAGCGCCAGTATAAAAGGGAGTAAGCCAGCTCAGTCAGAATGGATTACTGAGAAGAGAGGATGTAGATTGCAGGTGCCTGTCTGGGAACTGCTAGAGCCATAGACTGTGGTAGCCTGGGCAGATATCTGGCTACCTGCAGACATCCAGGAGGCACTGAAACTGTTGGGAGCTCTGGAGACCCAGGAGACTTGTGGACCATGCCACTTTAAGACAGGGTAGAAAGTAGCCCAGGGGGATTAGCCATTGATCCAGTTGTAGGAACAGGAACTAACTCAGCATGTTTTGGTTGTCTCCCTGCAGACCTAGTGACGAGTACATTTACCCCTAGCAGGGCCCTGGGATAGGACCTGGTGGAGTAGGAGGGCCTGGGTTCCCCTACCCTTGCCACCTTCCATCCTCTGCAGCCCTGTGAGGCAGAGAGACATATTGACTCAGCCATGGGGCTATAATGCTCTCCTCCTGCCCCAAAGGTGAGCTGGCGTGTACTTGCCACATGATACTCTATGATGAAGTGGGGATTTTCCCTTATGTTGTATGTAAGGTTTACTATTTTGCATGAATACTGTGTGCCTCAGTTTCCCTGTGTGCTGCACCAGTATCTTGGTGGTGGGAATTTGTGTGTGTGACTTTAGCTGAGACCCTCTTGGGCAGGTGAAGCTGCTCCAGCTGCCTGCATGTATGCTATGGCCAGTGCCCTTCATAACCTGGGACCCAGTAGGGGGATGTGACCAGGTGACTCTTTGTCCAGGAAGTGAGACCAAGATAAGGGGGAGAAGCAATGGGGATGTCTGAGGTCAGGTTGCTGGAAGCCTGCTTGAGAGGACTAGAAGAGGGGGAGTCCAGGTCATCTGGCCTGGGACTCCCCAGTAGGGACTTGACTGAGAGTCACTGATTTCTGTGCTAACAAGTTCTGTTCTATTGTGTTCCTGTTGCCTTATAAACTATGACCCTCTCCCTGCCATTTTGCCAGCTCAGAATCACTGCTGACTGCAGAATTGGGGTTCACAGCCCTTTGGCTTCCCCAGGAGCCTTGCCTGGGTGGACTTGCTGCAGGAAGTGCACAGTGAGGAAAGGGATGCTGAATGCTCCAAGGTCAGACCCAGGAAAGTTGAAGCTGTGTAGTCTTCTTGCCCTGCTGATAGTATGCTTAGAGAGAGGAGGCATGCTCCCCAGGAGTCCTGACTGGCTTCATATGAAGTAGTTCTAGAGCATTGCCTGGTGACTCCATGACAACTGGTGGCAGTGGTGGGATAAACTGGACAGAACATCCTGCAGTAAGTGACTGGGGAGCAGTAAAACAAAGGGGGGGATTAGTGAGAGACAGGCATGCTGAAGGCTCAGAGAGGTGCAGTTCCAGGAGGTGGAGGAGCCTTGACTGAACCCTGAGAAAGAGTAGCCCCCCAAGAAGGGCTGTTGCACTTAAGGGGTTTCTCCCAGGGACCACAGGGAGCTGAGAGAGCACCAGCCTGTGAGTCCATGACTACTTTGGAACAGCGAAGAGATGGCCTATAACCGTTTCCATAAGAAAGACATTGTAGCATTTTGCAGAGAGAGAGAGGGCTGTGCATTGAAAAGCTCACCAAGGCAGAGCTGATTGCTCAGTTGGAAGTGGATGATCACTCTAAGGAGTTGATTTCTGACCCAGCTGGGAGCCCCTGGAGTCCTCAAGACCCCTGTCCCTGACCAGCAGGGGGTCTTCACTGAGTTCCCTGTTAGTAGATCTGAGAAGGATGGAATTGGAGCTGAGATTGAAGGAGTCAGAGGAGCATGAAAGACAGGGAAGGCATGAAGCACAACAGCAGGAGAGACCGCAGCAGCATGAACTGGCAATGCCTGAGCTGAGAGGCAGAAGGACCTGTCTGGGGTACATGGGGATGGACCTTGGGGTGCCAGTTCCACAGGGAACCTCAACACTAAATTGCTGCCCCAGGTTAAGGATGGGCGGAAGATATGGATGTCTGTCTCATGGCCTTTGGAAAAGCTTGCAGTTGGAACCAGGCAGACCCTGTGGAAGGCTCTAGTGTCTAGCCCCCTTCCTGGGTTCCCAGCCCATAGAGCTTGTAGATGAGCAAAGTCAACCCTGTGGCACCTCTTGCTGGCTACTTTGGGGAATTAGCTCATTCCAGCTCCAGAGCACCCTCTGCAGGCCAGTGATCCACCTGTCCTGTGGCCATCCCCCATCCATGTCTCTGCCTGGACCCAGTGCCCTTTTACATGGGGCACTGCCCTCTGGCAGTAACCCCTTTCTCTCAAGGTCTCCCATCCCAGGGAACCCCCACCCTTTATCCCCACCTTGCCTCAATATATGGCTACTGCCAGTCATTGTCTAGCCCAACACCCTGGGGCAGACTGTACTATCAGCCTACTCATCACTGGCAAGGAGGGTTTGGACCTGCTGCCTTGGCCTACCCCTGGGCTGCCCTCTGCAACCCCTAGTATCCCTTGGCCTCCTGCCAGGCTACAGCCTGAGGCTTTCCAGGCTGGAGCTCTCCAGCCTTCCCCAGCCCTACTTCACTCTAGGGCCTGGCTGTAGGGAGCTGGAGACAAGGTACCATCTCTCTATAGCTAGAGAGAGACCATTTGGGTTTCTGACTCCCAGCCTCTTATAGGGGCCAGCTGTGGCCTGAGTGGAGTGTGGCCCAGCTGCAGCCACTTCCCAATCAGCTCAGCTTAGTAGCTCCCTGTCATAAACAAATAAGTAAGAGTTAATAGAACAGAAGTACTTCATATCTCTTTTGCCTGAAAAGGGTTAACAAGATCTGTGAGCCTGGCTGTCACCTGACCAGAGGACCAATCAGGGGATAGGATACTTTCAAATCTTGAAGGAGGGGAGTTTGTGTGTGTGCTGTTAGAATTGGGTTGTTGTTCACTCTGGGGGCTCAGAGGGATCAGATATGCAACCAGGTTTCTCTCCAATCTCTCCAATACAGGCTCTTATAAGTTCAGAACAGTGAGTACTAGGTAGATAAAGCAAGTTAGGCTTATGTTTTTCTTTATTTGCTAATGTGTATTTGGCTGGGCGGAGTTCAAATTTATATTTTGCTGAAAGGATTTTAATTTGTACTTGAATACTTAGGCTGGGAGGGTATTCCCAGTGTCTATAGCGGAAAGACCCTGTACCTATTCCATTTTTAATTTACAAAGATAATTTTTACTGTTTTTCTCTCTTTAATTAAAAGTTTCTTGTTTAAGAACCTGATCGTTTTGTTTTTTTTTATTCTGGTGAGACCCCAGGGGACAGGGTCTGGATTCACCAGGGAATTGGTGGGGAGAAAGGAGGGAAGGGGGGAGAGAGAGGTTAATTTCTCTCTGTGTTAGGATTTCTTTCTCTCTCAGGGAAAGTCTGGGAGGGGGAGAGAGAAGGAGGGGGGAAGGTGGATTTTCCTCTCTGTTTAAGATTCAAGGAATTTGAATCACAGTGATCTTCCAGGGGAAGCCTGGGAGAGGCAACGGTGAGAGAAAGGATTTACTTTCCTTGTGTTAAGATCCACAGGGTCTGGGTCTTGGGGGGGGACCAGAGTGTACCAGGCACTGGAATTCCTGGTTGGTGGCAGCGCTACAAGTTCTAAGCTAGTAATTGAGCTTAGAGGAATTCATGCTGGTACCCCATCTCTTGGATGCTAAGGTTCAGGAGGGGGAATTATACCATGACATCCCAACCACAACCTTCCCCCAGGGCTGTTTTAAGCCCTTCAGGGCAAGATCTATTGGGTGTCTGGGACCCTTCCAGGCAAGAGCAGGGTAAGCACCCTGCTACAGAGCTGTTTAGCCAGATGGGCGGTGTGGCAGATTGGCTCTCACTCCTGGCTCCAGCATATATGTCTGCATGTACTCTCCTAGGCTCAGGCCCCTTGGCTCCCAGTGGGAGCAGAAGGTGGCAGTCAATGGGGAGATGTTCCTGGGGTGGTGAGATCCTGGGACCAAGAACTGTTGTGGGACCCAGGTGGTGCAGGGGTCATGTGACCTGGGTGAAGGTCCCAGGGATGAAGCCATTTTCCCTGCCTATGTGTCAGATCCCTGTGCAGACACCAGAGGGGTCATGCTGGCAGGTAGTTGGGGTTCTCCAAGATATTGGCTGTGACCTTCTGTTGTGGGATGACTGTGTTTCTTTGGGACAGGATCTAGGCCCTAATCCTGTAATGGCCAAGGATTTGAATTCGGGGAACCAATTGGCCAATACTGAAGTGGTCAGTGAAAATGCAAATGACCTGGCTGGCAGGGAGGAGGAGCTGCTAAGCTCAGGTGCCCTGCCTGTCTGTAACCAGACCCCTGGAGCTGAGTGGGACAGAGATACTCCCTTGCACACAGGAGAGGTGGCTCACGCTAGCTCTGATGTTGTGAGCAAAGCAGTGGGCTCGCTGCCTGCCCTCAATGAGCCCAGGTGGATCACAGACCCCCAGCTGAGTGTGGGGAACCACAGCCAGGGTGGGACAGCTGCCAACCAGGGCTGCCTTGTCCAAAGGTGCAAAAGGCCCAGGAAAAGCTCACTGAGTTTATGGGTTTGGACAGGGAAAACCTAGCCAGGGCCCAGGGGAGGCAGCAGGTCTGGCACAACTGCTCAGCCGATGGCACTGGGGACCAGGTGAGGGCTCTCATCCCGGTGAGGAAGAATAAGCTGCCTGGGATGGGCCCCTCAAGGTCATCAAGCAGCTGAATGAGGAGAACAATGTGGTGGAATTGCCCAACCAGGCTCACAACCACTAAGGGGGCCATGTCAACATGGTACTAGCCAGCCTGGTGCCTGCTCCATGCCTGGGCCTGACAAGATCCTAGACAAGTTGGGGAGGGGTGGGGACTCGGTATGCCATGACCAGGGATCTCACCGAAGGCTTCTGGCAGATGCCTTTGGATCCAGATATCAGGTTGAAACCTGCTTTTTTCACCCCTTGGGGGCTGTACAAATCTCTGGTTCTACCTTTTGGCCTCAAGGAGGCACTGGTCATCTGGCAGCACCAGGTGGATCAGTTACTGAGGGGGATGGAGAATTTTACTCTAGTGTACATTGATATTTGTGTCATTAGCCAGACCTAGGAGGACCATGTGTCCCAAGTGAAGAGGGGGCTGGGTTGCCTCCAGGATGCAGGGCTGACTGTAAAAGCTGGCAAGTGCAAAGTGGGAATGTCAGGTGTTGTACCTGGGCCCAAGGTGGCAAGTGGCTGCCTAAAGCCAGAGCTGGCCAAGGTGGAGGTGATCAGAGACTGGCCTGCTCCCCAGACTAAGGCCGTGGCTACACTCAAAACTTCAAAGTGCTCCTGCGGCAGCATTTTGAAGTGCGAGTGTGGTCACGGTGCCAGTGCTGGGGGAGAGCTCTCCCAGCGCTGCAGGTACTCCACCCCCATGAGGGAATTAGTTTACAGTGCTGGGAGCACAGCTCTCAGTGCTGGGGCACTGTTTACACTGGCGCTTTACAGCACTGTAACTTGCTGCGCTCAGGGGGGTGTTTTTTCACATCCCTGAGCGAGAAAGTTGCAGCGCTGTAAAGCACCAGTGTAGCCATAGCCTGAGAAACAAGCCTGTTGTAGGAGTAGCAGTGATCTGTATGCTATGTATAACCTGTATGCTCAAAAGATCTTTTGCACCTTCCCCCCCTCCCCTCCCTTGTCTTCTCCCCTCTTTGAACAGCTGTGAAGTGGCTTTCTCCTCCCACTCCCTCCTGGAATGCTTGTGGGATGAATTGGCTGCTTGAGCAGCTGGAAAATCAGAAGAGCTCCCAGGTAGACAAGGTGTCTGGCACTCTGATTAGGCAGCGATCACACACCCAATGCATGGACACTGTGCGAGGTGAAGTGTGACCAACCAGACTCGGGCAAGTCTCTCTAGTCGCAGCCCATGAGGAGCAGACCCTTAAAAGGGGAAGGGGCCATGAGCTCAGCAGTGCACTCACAAGATTGTATCTTCCATGAAGGCCCTTTGCCCGGACCATCTGGCCAGTGGTTCTCAGTGTTGCATTCCATCATGCCTCGGGAAGACTTACCTTCATCGCATTGTCCACCACTGCGCTGTGGGATGCTTACCTTGAAGGATCCTGACATCTCCAGTGCCATGCCTGTCCTGGGAGCATGAGTATGTGAGTGTGAACCCCCTCCTTTCCCCTTTCTTTTGAGCTTAGTTTTCAGTATAATAAACATGCTGCTTTCTGTCAAACTCTGGTGGGTCATTAGTCCTCCCTAAGCTTACTAGCTGGCCCAATTTCAGGTAACAAAGCCCAGGCCTTTATTGGGCTGGTGGGGCACTAACAGAAGTTTGTGCCCCACTTTAGCTCTGTGTCAGCTCCCATCACAGAGCTATGCAAGAAGGGTGAGCCAGACAAGCTGGTTTGGACGAGGGCAGTACCAGAGGGCTCTCTGAATGCTGAAGGAGGATCTGGTCAAAGGCCCAGTGCTAAGAAACCCAGACTTTGACAAGCCCTTTATGGTGTTCACTGATTTACTCCTTCCCCTCCCCCCAGGGCTGGGCATGGTGCTGATGTACACTGATCAAAGCGGGAGAAAAACCCCATCATGTATCTGAGCAGGAAGCTGCTGCCCCAGGAACAGAGCAATACAGCTGTAGAGAAGGAATGCCTGGCCTGGTCTTGGGGTGGTCTCTTACAAAGCTGGAGCCAGATCTATTTGGGTGCCACTTCACTGTGTACACTGATCACTTGCCCTGCTGTAGCACTTTGCCCCTGCCCTGAGTGCCAGCTCCACAGCTCCCATTGGCTGGTAGCTGCAGGAGTGATGCCTGTGTGTGTGCACCGCCCCCTGGCCCCTCCACCTAGGAGCCAGGCATGCTGGCTGCTCCTGGGAGCTGCCTGAGGTAAGTGCTGCCTAGCTGAAGCCTGCACCCCAACCTCCTGCCCCAGCCCAGAGCCCCCTCTGGTACCCCTCATCCCCATCCCAGAGTCTGCACCCCAAGCCCCTGCCCCAGCCCAGTGAAAGTGAGTGAGGGTGGGGGAGAGCAAGCGACTGAGGGGGGAAGGCGTGGGGCAGGGACGAGGCAAGGATGTTCCTGTTTGGTGTGACTAGAAAGTTGGCTACCCTAGTTCTGAAAGAGTTGCTGTCTGGAACCATCAGAGCCAGCTTGAACTCTTGTTGTTGAGCAGAATGGAGAGTTTCAGCCTTGCTGTCTAGGCAACACACACTCAGGTCCTGAAAGTAGGATCAGCTGCATGGGCTTCTTTATAAAGTTTACTTCTCTAAAGACCAGGGGCGGCTCCAGGCCCCAGCACGGCAAGTTTGCCTGCGGAGGGTCTGCTGGTCCCGCGGCTTCGGCAGACCTCCCGCAGGCTTGCCTGCGGAGGGTCTGCTGGTCCCGCGGCTTTGGCGGACCTCCCGCAGGCTTGCCTGCGGAGGGTCCGCTGGTCCCGCGGCTTCGGCGGACCCTCCGCAGGCAAGCTGCCGAAGGCAGCCTGCCTGCCGTGGTTGGGGCGGCAAAATGCCTAGAGCCGCTCCTGTTAAAGACCATTTCTTCCCCCTTAGTGACCTTCTCCTGTGTCCCTCTGGTATTTTGAGGGGCAAACCTGGAACGAGGCAATTGTGACCCAGGAAACTTTACCCACTGCACCCCTTTGTAGGGCCTTGTTAATGCTATCAATTTAATCATGGTGGATCAGGCTACAACATGATAGTGGCCTGAGTATACCATAACAGGGCCCTGGTATCCGATTGCATTATAGTTCTGTAACCCTGCACTCCATATTTTTCATAGTGATATTATGATTATAGCATAATTATCTTGAATAAAATAGAGTAAGTCATGTGAGATGTCATTAGAAAAGTTATGATTTGCTGAATATGATTATCTTATTTGTATGCATTTGTCACTTTTGTATGAATATTAACTTTGCAGTTGAAATACAGATCCCTAGTCATCTGACCAGGCCACATGATTCTAGACTCCATCTTGGGATGTCAGTATTTTTCCACAAACTGGTCTGGGAACCAAGTTTTGAAACAAAGGTTCCCACTGTATACTACGGCTACATAAGGCAGGGTGTGACATCATCAGGGGTTCTTCACTCCCCACCCAAAAGACTCCTGGAAACAGCTGAAGAACAAAGAATGAACTGGGGGAAGTGCTAGACCAGGCTAAAAGGATTTCTAGCCTGTGTATGAAAGACCTAGGGATTCCAAGCTTTAAAGCAAGTGCAGCTTGCCCCTTAATCTGCAGCCTGCTTGCTCTGGGTGAGAGAGAGCTCATTTCTCTGGGTGAGAATCTGCTAATTCATATCCAGTCTAGGTAGTATATTAAGTTTAGTTTGCATTTTTATTTGCTAAGTAATCTGCTTTTATCTGTTGGCTATCACTTATCACTTTAGTAGTTAATAAACTTGTTTTTTTAATCTAAACCAGGGCACTTTGACTGAAATGCTTAGGGGAAACCTTTGCTTGGTTACCACAAGTGTGCATTGCTCACTTCACATTGAGGGGGACTGGGTATTAAACCATGTACTTGCCAGATTTGACCAAGGCGGGATGGTACTGCTCTGGGGTCCTAGGTTGGGAAGCTGGTGGCTAGACAGCCCGCATGTAACTGTAGCTGGGTGTGTCCCTACCTGTGTGAATGCTGGTGAAAGTGCAGGTTGGATGGCTTTGAAGCTTGTCACAGCAGTACAGTGAGAGGGAGCCTAGGCTGGTGGGTCAGAGGGTTTAGTGGTGCCCCAGTTCCAGATGGCACCCTGCGGGGAACCTGTCACAAGTTCCATTCCAAATTCCTGTTTTTATTAGATTCACCTTAGGGGCTGAAACTTTACAGGCAGGAGCTCTGGAAGTTGGTTAATTTTTTGGGGGTGGGGGGTGGGGAAGTATTTTTTTTAACACAAATAATTTCAGGTGTGTTTGAGTAAGATCAGAGTAGAAAACAATATACACATTCCCACTGTGGAAAAAATGGCAACCTTTTTCCAAAGAGCTCTACCCCCAAAATTGCCAAGGATCAAGAGTTTAGCCATGTCAAGGAAATAGCTGTCAGCGAGTAGAGTGCCTTTGGGTATGGCTACACTTGAAATTTCAAAGCGCTGCCGCGGCAGTGTTTTGAAGTGTGAGTGTAGTTGGAGTGCCAGCACTGGGAGAGAGCTCTCCCAGCGCTGCACGTAAACCACATCCCTTACGGGTATAGGTTGCAGCGCTGGGAGCTGTGCTCCCAGCGCTGCAGCACTGATTACACTGAGGCTTTACAGCGCTGTATCTTGCAGCGCTCGGGGGGTGTTTTTTCACACCCCTGAGCGCGAAAGTTGCAGCGCTGTAAAGTGCCAGTGTAGCCATGGCCTTTGAGTATTCCAGTGAAACTCATTTCAACTGGACTGAGTTATGAGTGGTTTAAAAAACATTACATGGGCCCTGACTCAGGACAGCACTTAAGCATGTATTTAAGCTCCCTTCCTGAACGGGATGATTTCCTGAATCAATGCCATGATGGACAGGCAGGGCTGCCCAGAGGATTCAGGGGGTCTGGGGCAAAGTAGGGAAGCTGCAGAGCTTGTACTCACCCGGCAGCAGTTCAGCTCTTTGGCAGCGTTTCGGCAGCGGGGGGCCCTTCAGTCGCTCCGCGTCTTTGGCAGCACTGAAGGGCCCCCCGCCGTCGAAATGCCACTTAAGACCCCGATTGCTGCCAAGCCAGGGCTCGCAGGGCCCCTGTGGGGCTGGGACAAATTGCTGCACTTGCCACCCCCCGGGTGGCCCTGTGGACAAACACAGTAAATTTTGCATGTCTTCTCTTTTACCTCAAAGCCTGCAGCATGCATGCATAGCTCGGTTAGCAGTACCCTAAACCCCACAGTAATCTTCTAATACTCTGCTTAAAGGGGCAGGGCTTCCTCTTGTTACATCATCATACAAACCACATCCACACTATCTACCTACTTAGGTTAGCAGAATGCAGCCAGAGCTTAAAGCTAGGCAGTTATCAGCTCTGGGTGTATTTCTTTCACTAGCTGCTGCTCATATCATTGTGGATGATACAAAACTACTCAAGATAGTTAAGTTCCAGGCAGACTGCGAAGAGCTATAACAGGATCTCTCAAAACTGGGTGACTGGGCAACAAAATGGCAGATGAAATTCAGTGTTGATAAATGCAAAATAATGCACATTGGAAAACATAATCCCAACTATACATATAAAATGATGGGGTCTAAATTAGCTGTTACTATCTCTCTTGGCATCATTGTGCATAGTTCTCTGAAAACATGCACTCAGTGTGCATCAGCAGTCAAAAAAGCAAACAATGTTGGGAATCATTAGGAAAGGGATAGCTAAGAAGACAGAAAATATCATAAAACCATGTTATGTCCACATCTTGAATACTGTGTGCGGATGTGGTAGCCTCATCTCAAAGATATACTGGAATTGGAAAAGGTTTAGAAAAGGGCAACAAAAATGATTAGAGATCTGGTACAGCTTCCATATGAGGAGAGATTAATAAGACTGGGACTCTTCAGCTTTGAAAAGAGATGACTTTGGTGTATGATAGAGGTCTATAAAATCATGACTGGTGTGGAGAAAGTAAATAAGGAAGTGTTATTTACTCCTTTTCATAACAAAAGAATTGTATTTCTTCCTATTTACTTCAGAGCATTTCTCCACTTTGTCCAGATAATTTTGGATTTTAATCCTATCCTCCAAAGCATTTGCAACCCCTCCCAGCTTGGTATTGTCTGCAAACTTTAAGTGTACTCTCTATACCATTATCTAAATAGTTGACGAAGATAATGAACAGAACTGCACCCAGAACTGATCCCTGCTGCACTCTACTCTTTATGCCCTTCCAGCATAACTAAGAACCACTGATTACTACTCTCTGAGAACGGTTTTCCAACCAGTTCTGCATCCACTTTATAGTAGCTCCACCTTGGTTGCATTTCCCTAGTTTGTTTATGAGAAGGTTATGCAAGACTGTATCAAAAGCTTTATGAAAGTCAAGATATACTATGTCTATCGCTTCCCCCTATCCACAAGGCTTGTTACCCTGTCAAAGAAAGTGATCAGGTTGGTTTGACACTATTCATTCTTGACAAATCCATGCTGACTATTACTTATTATCTTATTATCTTCTAGATGTTTGCAAATTGATTGCTTTAGAATTTGCTCCATCATCTTTCCAGGTACTGAAGTTAATCTGACTAGTCTTTAATTCCCCAGGTTGTCTTTATTTCCATTTTTATAGATTGGCACTATATTTGCCCTTTTCCAGTCATCTGGAATCTTTCCCATCTTCCATGACTTTTCAAAGAGAATCACTAACTCATAGACTCCAGGACTGGAAGGGGCCTCGAGAGGTCATCGAGTCCAGTCCCCTGCCCTCATGGCAGGACCAAATATTGTCTAGACCATCCCTAATTGACATTTATCTAACCTACTCTTAAATATCTCCAGAGATGGAGATTCCGCAACTTCCCTAGGCAATCTATTCCAGTGTTTAACTACCCTGACAGTTAGGAACTTTTTCCTAATGTCCAACCTAAATCTCTCTTGCTGCAGTTTAAGCCCATTGCTTCTTGTTCTATCATTGGAGGCTAAGGTGAACAAGTTTTCTCCCTCCTCCTGATGACACCCTTTTAGATACCTGAAAACTGCTATCATGTCCCCTCTCAGTCTTCTCTTTTCCAAACTAAACAAATTCAATTCCTTCAGCCTTCCTTCATAGGTCATGTTCTCAAGACCTTTAATCATTCTTATTGCTCTTCTCTGGACCCTCTCCAGTTTCTCCACATCTTTGTTGAAATGCGGTGCCCAGAACTGGACACAATACTCCAGCTAAGGCCTGACCAGCTCAGAGTAAAGCGGAAGAATGACTTCTCGTGTCTTGTTTACAACACACCTGTTAATGCATCCCAGAATCACCTTTGCTTTTTTTTGCAACAGTATCACACTGTTGACTCATATTAAGCTTGTGGTCCACTATGACACCTAGATCTCTTTCTGCCATACTCCTTCCTAGACAGTCTCTTCCCATTCTGTATGTGTGAAACTGATTGTTCCTTCCTAAGTGGAGCACTTTGCATTTATCTTTATTGAACTTCATCCTGTTTACCTCAGACCATTTCTCCAATTTGTCCAGATCATTTTGAACATTTCGGTTTATGTACTCTTTGGCAAGGTGGTCTGGTGCCAGGACAGGGATATGCATTCCGTCTATAGCTCCACTGAAGTTAGGGAACCCCATAGTGGCAAAACCATCCTTTATGTCAGGGGTCCCCAACGTGGTGCATCTAAATACGCCCGTGTCCTGGCCGGCGGTGGAGCATCCGCCAAAATGCTGCCGAATTTTGGCGGCGACACCTCTCGATGATGCCGTTTGCCGATGACAAGTGACGTCATCGAGAGGCATCGCCACCGAAATGCTGCAGAAATTCGGCGGGTGTTCCTCCGCCGCCACAGTCCTTCGTCTGGCACCTACTGGACGAAATGGTTGGGGACCACTGCTTTATGTCCTGCACATTGCCCAGAGTCACTACCCTTCCTAACGGCTCAGATATCTCCTGAGTCAGCTCCTTGAGTATTTTAGGATGCATTTCATCAGGTGACTTGAAGACATCTAACTTGTCTAAGTAATTTTTAACTTGTTCTTTTTCTATTTGATCCTACCTCATTTTCATTGATATTCACTATGTTAGACATCCAGTCGCCACCAACCCTCTTGGTGAAAACCGAAACAAAGAAGTCATTAAGCATCTCTGCCATTTCCACATTTTCTGTTATTTTTCCCCCCTCATTGAGTAAGAGACCTAGCGTGTCCTTGGTCTTCCTCTTGCCTCTAATGTATTTGTAGAATGTTTTCTTGTTACTCTTTGTCTCTAGCTAGTTTGATCACTTTTTGTGCCTTGGCCTTTCTAATTTTCTCCCTATATACTTGTTACTTTTTAATTAATTAATGGAGATATCCTATCTCCTAGAACTGGAAGGGACCTTGAAAGGTCATCGAGTCCAGCCCCCTGCCTCCACTAGCAGGACCAAGTACTGATTTTTGCCTCAGATCCCTAGGTGGCCCTCTCAAGGACTGAACTCACAACCCTTGGTTTAGCAGGCCAATGCTCAAACCACACTTGTTTATATTCATCCTTTGTAATTTGACCTAGTTTCCACGCACCTGTCCCAAACATCCCATGTTGATGTCAGTGAAACAGCCCTTGTGATCCACCAGTACTTGCAACACTATTGAGAAGTATCCCTTTCGGTTTATGTACTCTTTGGCAAGGTGGTCTGGTGCCAGGACAGGGATATGCATTCCGTCTATAGCGCCACTGAAGTTAGGGAACCCCATAGTGGCAAAACCATCCTTTAGGTCAGGGGTCCCCAACGTGGTGCATCTAAATGCGCCCGTGTCCTGGCCGGCGGTGGAGCATCCGCCAAAATGCTGCCGAATTTTGGCGGCGACACCTCTCGATGATGCCGTTTGCCGACGACAAGTGACGTCATCAAGAGGCATTGCCACCGAAATGCCGCAGAAATTCGGCGGGTGTTCTTCCGCCGCCACGGTCCTTTGTCTGGCGCCTGCTGGACGAAATGGTTGGGGACCACTGCTTTATGTCCTGCACGTTGCCCAGAGTCACTACCCTTCTTAGCAGAAGTATGTTGATTACCCTGTAAACTTGGATCACAACAGATCCCCTGGTAGATTTACCCACTCCAAATTGGTTCCCCACTGACCGGTAGCAGTTCGGCTTTGAAAGCTTCCAGAGAGCTATCCCCACTTGCTTCTCCACTGTCAGAGCAGATCTCATTTTAGTATTGCCGCACTTCAGGGCTGGGGAAAGGTCTTCACACAGTTCCTGTGGCCTTACACGTTCGAAAGTTCTGCAACCACTGCTGGTCATCTCATAGCTGCATAATGATGCTGTCCCACCAGTCAGTGCTTGTTTCCCAGGCCCACAAGCAGTGCTCAACCGTGTCAAGGTGATGCATGACTGTTACCAGCAACTAAGAATTGCTCTGTTCTATGGCTTCCAGCAGGGCTGCTTTCTTGGCATCACATTGTTCTGTGCAGCAGCTCCTGTATCAGCTGTGTAAATACTGCAGGATAAGGCGCGAGGTGTTTGTAATGCTCACAACAGTGTACAGCTGAGCAGGGTCCATGCTTATCATGCTATGGCATCTGCACAGGTAACCCAGGCTTGCAAAAAAGGCGCAAAAAAGACTTGGTTTGCTTTTGTTTGCTGTTGATTTCAGGGAGTGAGGGAAGTAAGTTAAGTGCATCATGGGAGGCTAATGCCATGTTCCCATAACCACCTGTGCAAAATGTTTTGGTCCCATAAGGCATTGCAAGGCCAACCAAAAATTCCACTCGGCTGCATGCACTGTGGGATAGCTATCTTCAGTGCAGCGCTCCATGCATCAATGCAAGCCCTGCTAGTGAGGATGCACTCCGCTGACACAATGAGCATAGTGTGGACATGCAAGATCAACTTGCTTGATGTCAACTTACCTAAAGTCAACTTAACATTGTAGTGTAGACATAGCCTCAGGCAGCTAACTCAAGCTGCTGCATTTCCTGATGCAGCTCCACTGTTATTCTAGTGCGCTAGTTCAAGCAGAGTTAACATGGGTATGTTTACATCTCCCCACTGCAGGTTGGATGTACTTTGTGTTAACAAGTATCAGAGGGGTAGCTGTGTTAGTCTGGATCTGTAAAAAGCAACAGAGTCCTGTGGCACCTTATAGACTAACAGACGTATTGGAGCATAAGCTTTCGTGGGTGAATACCCACTTCGTCAGATACATGTGGTGGAAAGCATTAGCACTATCAGGTGGGTTATTCCAGTCTGAAGTATGAGTAGTTAGAACAAAGGAGAGAAGAATAAAAGAAAGAAGAGAGGTATAGAAAACAAATAATATATCTAGGGAGAGAGGAAATATAGGTGCCCCTTGGTAAGTGAAAGTTACGGGCTAAGATATGAGATCTTGTGGAAGCTCCTGGGAGAACAACCATTTATGGTGTTTCCTGAGCTGTAAATCTCCATGATGAATGGTGAGGATGTTTTCTGCTTCTCTTCACTTACAGACGGCCTGGTTCTGTAACCATTTCTCGCAATGTTGGCAGCCCCATTTGAACTTAGTGGGGCTACTTGTGGGAGTGCTCAAGGCGAGTAAGATTGGAGTGAAAATTCAGGAGTTCTGCAGTTGTATTGAGGGAGGCATCAATGGGATAAACAACAAGTAGCATGGGAGACATGTTGTCCTAATTCTAGCCCAGTGTTTGCACCTGTGGTTGCAGAATCATGCCCCACAGGGACTGTCTTGTGTGTCCAATGGCACTGAAGGGGTTTTTAAAAGGGGGTCACTCCTGCTGAGGTTTTCTAAAATACAGTAACTCCTCACTTAAAGTCATCCCGGTTAATGTTGTTTCGTTGTTACATTGCTGATCAATTAGGGAACATGCTCGTTTAAAGTTGTGTAATGCTCCCTTCTAACATGGTTTGGCAGCCGCCTGCTTTGTCCAACGCTTACAGGAAGAGCAGCACGTTGCAGCTAGCTGGTGGGTGGTTGGAACCAGGATGGACCAACAGCCCCCCTATCAGCTCTCCCTATCAGCTCCCCGCTCCCCTAAGTTCCCTGTGCAGCAGCTGCCCCGCAGGCTAGCAGTTCATTCATAGATTCATAGACTCTAGGACTGGAAGGGACCTCGAGAGGTCATCGAATCCAGTCCCCTGCCCTCATGGCAGGACTAAATACTGTCTAGATCATCCCTGATAGACATTTATCTAACCTACTCTTAAATATCTCCAGAGATGGAGATTCCACAACCTCCCTAGGCAATTCAGGGTAGTTTAAACACTGACAGTTAGGAACTTTTTCCTAATGTCCAACCTAAATCTCCCTTGCTGCAGTTTAAGCCCGTTGCTTCTTGTTCTATCATTAGAGGCTAAGGTGAACAAGTTTTCTCCCTCCTCCTGATGACACCCTTTTAGATACCTGAAAACTGCTATCATGTCCCCTCTCAGTCTTCTCTTTTCCAAACTAAACATACCCAATTCTTTCAGCCTTCCTTCATAGGTCATGTTCTCAAGACCTTTAATCATTCTTGTTGCTCTTCTCTGGACCCTCTCCAATTTCTCCACATCTTTCTTGAAATGCGGTGCCCAGAACTGGACACAATACTCCAGTTGAGGCCTAACCAGCGCAGAGTAGAGAGGAAGAATGCTTCTCGTGTCTTGTTTACAACACACCTGTTAATGCATCCCAGAATCACGTTTGCTTTTTTTGCAACAGTATCACACTGTTGACTCATCTTTAGCTTGTGGTCCACTATGACCCCTAGATCTCTTTCTGCCATACTCCTTCCTAGACAGTCTCTTCCCATTCTGTATGTGTGAAACTGATTGTTCCTTCCTAAGTGGAGCACTTTGCATTTGTCTTTATTGAACTTCATCCGGTTTACCTCAGACCATTTCTCCAATTTGTCCAGATCATTTTGAATTTTGACCCTGTCCTCCAAAGCAGTTGCAATCCCTGCCAGTTTGGTATTGTCTGCAAACTTAATAAGCGTACTTTCTATGCCAACATCTAAGTCGCTGATGAAGATATTGAACAGAGCCGGTCCCAAAACAGACCCCTGTGGAACCCCACTTGTTATACCTTTCCAGCAGGATTGGGAGCCATTAATAACTACTCTCTGAGTACGGTTATCCAGCCAGTTATGCACCCACCTTATAGTAGCCCCATCTAAATTGTATTTGCTTAGTTTACCGATAAGGATATCATGCGATACCATATCAAATGCCTTACTAAAGTCTAGGTATACCACATCCACCGCTTCTCCCTTATCCACAAGACTCGTTATCCTATCAAAGAAAGCTATCAGGTTGGTTTGACACGATTTGTTCTTTACAAATCCATGCTGGCTATTCCCTATCACCTTACCACCTTCCAAGTGTTTGCAGATGATTTCTTTAATTACTTGCTCCATTATCTTCCCTGGCACAGAAGTTAAAACTAACTGGTCTGTAGTTTCCTGGGTTGTTTTTATTTCCCTTTTTATAGATGGGCACTATATTTGCCCTTTCCAAGTCTTCTGGAATTTCTCCCGTCTCCCATGACTTTCCAAAGATAATAGCTAGAGGCTCAGATACCTCCTCTATTAACTCCTTGAGTATTCTAGGATGCATTTCATCAGGTCCTGGTGACTTGCAGGCATCTAACTTTTCTAAGTGATTTTTAACTTGCTCTTTTTTTATTTATCTTCTAAACCTACCCCCTTCCCATAAGCATTCACTATGTTAGACATTCCTTCAGACTTCTCAGTGAAGACCGAAACAAAGAAGTCATTAAGCTTGGTTGAGGTGAAGGAGTCAGAGGGTGGGATATTTCCAGGGAATGCCTTACTGCTAAATGATGAACTAACAATTGGCTGAATCCTCAAGGGTTAACTCTCACACTCTAGTGTACAAGGCACCAGGAAAGGAGGGAGGGCAGAGACACACACCCTATGTGTGTGTGTGAGAGATGCACATTTCCCCTTTAAGTATGAAGAGTGGGGTCAGAAGTACACTGCCTTGTTAATTAGATCAGCAAGCTGCGACCGGACTGTAGCTGCAGCTGCTGCTGCCTGGAAGCTCCCTCTGTTGTGTGTCCCCCCTGCTCTATGGAAGATGGGGTAAGTGGGGTGCAGGAGCAGGGGGGAGGAGGCCACCCTGCCATTTTTTCAGGAACATAATTACAACATTAAGTAAGGAGTTACTGTATATTAGAATGGGCTGTCATCCACTCAATAGGCAGTAGGGAACTGTAGAGATGGAGAAGTAATGTTACATACACAATGACCCAGACCCTCAAAGGACATCGCATTGATTCTCATTGAGATTGGTGGGAGCTAGGCAATTCAATATCTGGATCTTTGTAACAGATTTGACACTTGATTCTTGATTATGGAAGTCTCCACAAGATGGCAGTGTGTATATACATGCACTCATGAGACTGTTACACAATCTCAGGCAGAGTTCATTGTCTACAGCCCACTTTTTCCATGGTCCTAAATCATATGAGTTACATGCATAATTGGATTCACTGATTACTGCTGTGAGATCCAATTTTATTTTCCTCTGATATTAAAACAATTAGCTTGCAACAAATGCAAACTTCATTCTGTATTATCTATTAATGCTAATTAATTAGTAATTTAACTACCTTTTCTGAAACAAGAGATGTGGGTAGGAGGCACATGCACAATACTGTGGTTACCTTGATTCTTATTGTTTGTGTTGCCATAGCACCTAGGAGCCCTAGCTAGGGAGAAGGACTCAATTGCACTAGGCCAGGGGTGGGCAAACTTTTTGGCCCGAGGGCCACATTGGGGTTGCACAACTGTTTGGAGGGCTGGGTAGAGAAGGCTGTGCCTCCCCAAACAGCCTGCCCCCTATCTGCGTCCTCCCACTTTCCACCCTCTGACTGCCCTCCTTAGAACCCCCAACCCATCCAACCCCCTCTGCTCCTTGTCCCCTGACTGCCCTGACCCTTATCCACACCCCCACCACCCGACATTCCCCCTGGGACTCTCATCCCCTTATCCAACTGCTCTCTGCTTCTCGTCCCCTGACCACTCCCTCCCGGGATCCTCTGCCTCTAACTGCCCCCCAGGATCCCACTCCCTTCTCCAACCCCCCCTTCTCCCTGTCCCCTGACTGCTCTCACATCCCCTATCCACATCCCCGCCCCCTGACAGGCCCTCTCAAGACTCCCACTCCCAACCCTCCCTTTTACCCACCCCCTATCAACCGCCCCCTCCTCCCTGACTGCCCCCCAGGACTCCCCACCCCCTGACCAGCAGCAGGAGCTCGCAGCCATGACACCTGGCCAGAGCCAGCTGTGCTTCCCACGCTGCCCAGTGGGAGTAGCGGGCCAGAGTTTGGCCCATGTGGCAGCGTGGCTGCGGGAGGGTGGGGACAGCGGGGGAGGGGCCGGGGACTAAGCTCCCCAGCCGGGAGCTCAGGGGCTGGGCAGGACGGTCCTGCGGCAGAGCTGTAACTAGGTATTTTTGCACCTGAAGCAAGAATATAAAATTGTGCCCTCCCCCAGGGCTGACTCTTCAGCGGCAATTCAGCGGCGGGTCCCTCAGTCCCTCTCACAAGGAAAGGCCTGCCGTAGAATTGCTGCCAAAGAATGAATGAAGGGGTGGTGGTAGAGCCTGTGATTTTTGGGGGGGGGGGTCAACTCATGATTTTTGACTGCTTGGGCTAGTAATGTTGCTTCCAAGATGATCTTTGGTTCCAGTCCAGTTCCAATCCAGAGAGGGGCTCACAGGTTAAGAGAGGAGGGAGGTGCTGGATATCAGCAGTGGCCACTAGGGATCAGCATGTGTCCTGAGAATGCTGAGAGTTCAGGTCTGCAGGGTAGGATCAGGGGTGGCCGGTTTGTAAAAATTTCGGTGGTGCCCATAACCCACCTCCACCTCCCCCACCTGCCCAAGGCTCTGGGAGGGAGTTTGGGTGAGTGAGGAGGTCTGGGGTGCAGGCCCTAGGCTTGGGCAGGGGATTGGGGTGCAGGCTTTGAGAGGGAGTTTGGGGATGGGAGGGGTGCAGAGGGATGGGGTGCAGGGGTGAGGACTGTGGGTTGTGGCTGCAGATGAGGGGTTTGGAGTGTGGTAGGGGCTCAGGGCGAGAGTAGGGGGGAGGGCTCTGTCTCGGGCTGGGAATGGGAGGTTTGGGGTGTGGGAGATGGGGGCTCTGGCTTGAACTGAGGATAAGGTGTTTGGGGTGCTGGAGGGGCTCAGGACTCAGGCAGAGGGTGCAGCGGGAAGGTGAAAGCTCTGACTGGGGGTGTGGGCTCTGGGGTGAGGCAGGTCTGGGGATGAGTTTGAGGTGCAGGCAGGCTGCTCCGGGACAGGGGCCAGAGAGGAGGACTCCCTCCAGCACTTTCCCTGCCAGCAGCAGCAAGCTCTGGGGGAGGAGCTCCCCTTTGCTGCCCCCCCCCAGCAGCACAGTCACCCCCACCACTATCACTTCAGGTGCTCCTAGGGCCCCTCTCAGGTCCAGGAATCTCCCTCGCCTCCCCCATGGTGGGTGCTGGGGGATGCTGCGTACGCCTCCTCCCCTGCTGTTGCCCCTGACTGTAGCCTCACTGGGGGTAAGGGATGGGGCTGCCTCCTTGCCCAGCATGGGGCAGGCTGCTGGAGGTTCCCATTGGAAAATGAAAGGGTCTGAGGGGGAAGGGCAGGCTCAGAGTCAGTCTGCCCTGGCAGTGAGATGGGGGGCACTAGGACTCTGTAGCAGCAGTTGCTGCAGGGAGGCAACATAAAGTTGCTCGGCTCTGGGTCCAGGAAAGAGCTGGGGGAAGCAAGTCAGGGGAGGTGTGGGGTGGGGGGCGGCAGGTGGGGAGATCACCTGGGTTATAAATATCTCTGTGCCAGCAGCTTTTTTTTTCTCCACCACTTTTTGCGCCCCTCGGCTTTGTGCACCTGAGGCAAGTGCCTCACTCGCCTCGCCCTTGTAGGGCACTGTCCCGTGGGTTGGATGTGGCCCGTGGGCTGTAGTTTGCCCATGTCTGCATTAGGCATTATGCAGATGCCTTCTGGCTCATAAAATTAGGATAGCTGGGATATTGTTGCATTCTCTTAGTGATCTCACTTAGGGCTGGATCCTAAGAGGCACAGAGTAACCCCAACTCCTGCTGAAGTCAATGGGAGTTAAGGACACTTTGCATGTTGCAGCGTCAGACCCTTCAGCTCTTTTGGGGCATTCTCATGACTTTGGTTGTTTGACTGTGATCTCTTTACCCACCCAACTCAAATAACATTCATTGAGTGAGTCAGGTGAGGTGCTGGTCATTGTCAGTAGTACCCATGGGCACAATAAAGTTGAAGGGTATTTTGCATTATCACCTGCCCCAGATGCTGTTTTCCATGAAGGAAATCATGGGCTTGTCCCTGTAAAGTAGTAAATATTCTGGCCCCAGTCCATACATTGACTTCTTGGGACTACTCATGCATTTAAAGTTAAGTGTGTACTTCTGTGATTTGCTGGGTAAGGGCCAGAGTGCTTAGCACCTTCCAGGATCATATTCTGTCACCCTCAGGACACTTTTCTTCTCTGCACCACCGGTAGGTAGTGGAAGAAACTTGGATTTGATTCCTGGGTTCTCTGCCCCCATCAGCATGGGACAGGAGTGCTGTAATTTCTGTCCCATCAATGTCCGTAAGGAATCTTTGGCAGGCAACCTTTAACATAGTGTCCATTTGTTTGGTTGCTTGCTGATAGTGTGCTGGATCTACATGGGTTGTAACAGAGTGGTAGCATGTCCTTGAAAATGAAGGCATCCAGATAGAATGAAGAATGTCCCCATTGCAGATTATTTTGAAAGTCCTTTATGCAGCTCAGTAGCCAGATTTCAAATATTACTGATTTGAAACTCTTAGAGAGTTGATACATTAGCAGTTTTATCTATGAGAAAGGAGTCCCTCACCAGCTCTTATAAATTAGTTCCGAGCCAGGCTGAAATTTTGCCTCTACTGTGAGTAAGCATGACCTTTTCTTGGGTGAAAAATCTAGTTTGTGAAAAGCAGTGACTTTATCCACATTTGGGCCCAAGTAAAAATGCACCTGACAACAGAACTCCAGTTCAAATGTTCACCTAGCTGCTTAAACTGTGAACTAACACATGCAGCTAGTTTTGCATTTCTACTTTCAGGTGGCTGGATTTTAAAATTTTGTTTCATTTGATGACAAACTGCACTTTTATGGAAATCAGGGACATTTTTCCCCTTTTTGTGGGACTGGAAAATAACATGACTTTTTCCCAGAAGATTCACATGTGGTGTGAATATCCCCTCACTGCTCTAATCTCTTTGGCTCTGGTATGAAATTAGGTCAGTGGCTGGAAAGGAGTGTGCGGGGTAGGGGGGAAATGATGGCAATGTAATCAGGAAGGAGAGTTGGCAAAGAAAAGGAGGAAGTATATCCTAGTGCAGTGGTTTTCAAATTTTTCTGGGGACCCAGTTGAAGAAAATTGTCGATGCCCATGACCCAACAGAGCTGGGGATGAGGGGTTTGGGGTGTGGGAGGGGCTGAGAGCTGGGGCAAGGGGGTGAGGTGCAAGGGTGAGGTCTGCAGGGTAGGGCCAGGAATAAGGGGTTCTGGGTGTGGGAGGGGGCTCAGGGCTGGAGAAGGGAGTTGGGGTGTGCAAGGGGGTCAGGGCTCTGGGCTGGGGGTGCAGGCTCTGGGGTGGGGCTGGGGATGAGGGGTTTGGGGTGCAGGAAGGGGTTCCAGGTTTGGGGGGCTCAGGGCTGGGGATTAGGGTGTGGGGTTGGAGCATCTCCTGGTCAGCGGTGCAGCTGGAGTGCAGAGACAGGCTTCCCGCCTGTCCTGGCACTGCGGACTGCGCTGCGCTCTGGAAGCAGCCAGCAACAGATCCGGCTCCTAGGCGGAGGCACACAAGCGGCTTCTTGCAACTCTCACCTGCAGGCACCATCTCTCCCACAGCTCCCATTGGCCATTTTCTGGGTGCAGCACAGTATTGGAGCAGGTGTGCACTAGCCTGCCTTAGCTGATCAGCACCGCCAACGGGACTTTTAACGTGCTGACCAGAGCAAGGTGATCCAGTGCCATACATGCCTCGACCCAGTACTGGATCACAACCCATGGTTTGAAAAACACTGTCCTAGTGGACAGATCACTAAATTAGAACTCCAGAGACCTGGGTTCAATTCCCAGATCTGCCACTGGCCTGGGAAAGTTACTTCCCTCCCTATGCCTCGGCTTACCCTTATCTAAAATGTGGATAATGATACTGACCTCCTTTGTAAAGCACTTTGAGATCTGCTGATGAAAAACATTGTAAAAGAGTGAGGTATTATTCAATTTCCAACTTTGGCACTGACTTTGGACAAGTCACTTAACTTTTGCTTACCCAAATGTGGATAGTAATACTGTGGCTGTTACTGTGGCTCCTGACAGACGGTCTTCGGAAGTAGCTTGGTCTGAAAGGAGATTGAAGATCATGCATTTCCTGACTACTTATACCAGCAGCAGATGGGGAGGTGCCTCTGTACCCTCTTCATGTAGTAAATCAATGTTCTGTTACTAAACTGAGTTTGTACTAATGTCTTCATGGCCATATTAACTCACCATTGCCAGCAACTGTGAGGACACATACTACTTAGGGGGCCTGTGAGCCTCACTGCATTCCAATTTATAAAGCACTCTGAGACCATACATGGAAGCCTCTGTGTAATTGCAAAGTATCATTTCATGTCAAAGGTATTTATCAGTGGAGTCTGGACTACACTAGCACTCACCAGTTCTACTTTTGTCCAGCCAATCTGTTTATACCCAAGCACTGACAAGGAACTTCATCATAAACTTTGAGGCCAGAAGGGATCATCATCATCAGGGACTACTGACCTCCTGAACATCATAGACCACAGAACCTCACCCACCCACTCCTGAAATAGACCCCTAACCTCTGGCTGAATTACTGAAGTTCTCAAATCATGGTTTAAAGACTTCAAGTTACAGAGAATCCACCATTTACAATAGTTTAAACCTGCAAGTGATCCATGCTCCATGCTGCAGAGGAAGGTGGAAAACCCCCATGGTCTCTGTCAATTAGACCTCAGGGAAAATTCCTTCCTGACCCCAAATATGGCAGTCAGTTAGACCCTGAGCATGTGGGCAAGACCCACCAGCCAGACACCTGGGAAAGAATTCACTGTAGTAACTCCAAGCCCTCCCCATCTAGTGTCCCATCACCGTCTGTTGGAGATATTTGCTACTAGCAGTTGCTGATGGGCCAAATGCCATTCTAGGCAATCTCATCAAACCATCCCTTCCATAAACATATCAAGCTCAGTCTTGGAACCATTTAGGTTTTTTCCCTCCACTGCTTCCCTTGGAAGGCTGTTTCAGAACTTCACTACTCTGAGGATTAGAAACCTTTGTCTAATTTTGAGCCTAAACTTGTTGATGGCCAATTTTTATCCATTTGTTCTTGTGTTAGCATTGGTGCTTAACTTAATTAACTCCTCCTCATCCCTGGTGTTTATCCCTCTGATGCATTTAGAGAGCAATCCTATCTCCCATAAGCTTCATTTGGTTAGGCTAAACAAGCCAAGCTCCTTAAGTCTGGTCTTGTAAGATAGGTTCTCCATTTATCTGATCATCCTAGTAGCCTTTCTTTGCACCTGTTCCAGTCTGAATTATTCTTCCTTAAACACAGACTATCAGAATTGCACACAGTATTCCAGATGAGGTTTCATCAGAGCCTTATATAATGGTGATAACACTTCCCTATCTCTACTGGAAATCTCGCCTGATACACCCTAGGAATGCATTAGCCTTTTTCCTGGCTGTATCACATTGATGGCTCATAGGCATCCTGTGACTGACCCAGGTCTTTCTCCTCCTCTGTTGCTTCCAATTTATAAGTCCCCAGTTTAACAAAAAACATTCTTGTTGTTAGTCCCTAAGTGCATGACTTTTCACTATTAAACTTCATCTCATTTCTATACTCCAGTTATCAAAGTCACACACATCTTTTTGTTTGATATTCCAGTCCTCCTCTGTACTGGCAATACCTCCCAACTTTGTCATCTGCAAACTTTATTAGCACACTCCCGCTTTTTGTGCCAAGGTCAGTAATGAAAATGTTAAATAAGATTGGTCCCAAGACCAGCCCCTGAGGAACTCTACTAATAACCTCCCTCCAGCCTGACAGATCACCTTTCAGTATGAGCTGCTGTTGTCTCCCCTTTAACCAGTTCCTTACCCACCTTTCAATTCTCGTATTAATCCCCATCTTCTCCAACAACTAATAATTTCCTGTGTGGAACTGTATCAAAGGCTTTATGGAAATCCAGGTAGATTAGATCTACTGCATTTCCTTTGTGTAGAAAATCTTCTCTCTTCTCAGGGAAAGAGATCAGTTTGGTCTGGCATGATCTCTCTTTTGTAAAGCCATGTTGCATTTTATCCCAGTTACCATATCTCTGTCCTTAACTACTCTCTCTTTCAAAATTTGTTCTAAGACCTGGCATACAACCGAGGTCAAACTAATGAGCCTGAAGTTTCCCAGATCATTTTTCTCTTTCTTAAAAATAGGAACTATGTTAGTAATTCTCCAGTCATAGTGTGACCTCCATGAAGTAGCTTTCCTTGCTGATCCATCCTTTCTACTTTCTCTTAATGACCTCTTTGAGATGCTTTTTCATGCTTTGGTTTGCCATTCTAACTTTCTGCACAGAGGCATAACACAAAGCTGTCTGATTTGTAATAGGGATGGGTGAACCAGTTCAGATAAAGAACTGATCCCAACCTCTGCCCAAACCCTAAGAACCCGAAGTCCTCTGGAGGTCTGTACAGCTCCACTAACTTTGAAAGGGTTATTTTTCTCTTTCACACATGCTGCATTCCTGGTTCTGGCTGTGCTGGGATACAGAAGTGCCCAAAACACAATGAAATAGGCCTTTCTGGTGATATTTCCAGACCAATTTTGTAGGCTCAAAAGCCCAATGACTTCAGTGAGGTTAAATGTGCTCTCACCATGCCTGATTTGGCCCAAGAGACTCTGATATTTCAAGAACTTTTAAATCTTATGATCCTTTGCACTGAGTTTCCAAAGTATTCACAGTTCACCCCTTATGCATCTGGAAAAGATTATTCTGCTTGACTCCCTGCAACAGAATGAATCTCTAGAGCTGGACTGACCTTTGCTGTAGTCCTGTCCCAAATCCCATCCAGCTCACTTTTATCCATGACCACTCCACCAGCCTCTGGCCTTACTCCACTGGCTGTTGGTTCGTGTACAGGGGAGATCTTGTACCATGCTCCATCACCTTTCCTTATCCAGGGTGCTCTTCTTTCATGCTCACCCTGTATCTTCTCAACTATACAGTGCACCTTTTGGGATATATATATTTTGACAAAGTTCTTCCTCTACCTTGGTGGGTCCTGCACTTATTGGCAGATTTACTCACCTCACAGATTCACCCTGTGGGTCAGGAAACAGCCCAGAGACCTTCCCCTCTGGTAGAAGCCACAGTCCAGGTCAATTCCTCTTGTGTTTGATCAGGAGTTGGGAGGTTTAGGGGGAACCCAGGCCTGCCCTCTACTCCAGGTTCCAGCCCAGGGCCCTGTGGACTGCAGCTGTCTAGAGTGCTTCCTGGTACAGTTGTGCAACAGCTACAACTCCCTGGGCTACTTCCCCATGGCCTCCTCCCAAAACCTTTGTCCTCACCACCAGACCTTCCTCCTGATGTCTGATGACACTTGTACTGCTTAGTCCTCCAGCAGTGTGCCCACTCCCACTCAGCTTCTTGCATGCCTCTTGCTCCCAGTTCCTCTCACACACACTTCCTCTCCTCTGGCCTGACTGGAGTGAGCCCTTTTATAGCATCAGAGGGGCCTTAATTAGAGTCAGGTGCTTGACAGTCTCACCTGACTCTTAGCAAGTTAATTGGAGTCAAGTGTTCTCATTAGCCTGGAGCAGCCTCTGCTCTGGTCACTCAGGGAACAGAAACCTGCTTCTTCTGTGGCCAGTAGATCTCCCTTCTATTCCTCTGCTGTAGAGGGAAGGAGGCAGAGGGCAGCTGCTGCTGTTCCTGCTGAGCACTGGGCTCTCGCTGCTGCTGCTGCTGCTGCTGCTCTTCCTACTGCTCCCTTGGCTGGGCTGGACACCACCACTTCCGTCCCCCCCTTTCCCCCCTTCTCTGCTACCTTCTAGTTGGCTGGCTGCTGATCCCCTCACCCCCCCCCCCCCCCGCCCTCAACTGCTACTGTTGCTCTACCTACAGCCCTGGGGCGGAGGGGAGGAAGGCTGCTGGCCTGCTTCCCAGAGAAGAAGGGGAGTGAGGGGCCCTTGCTCTGGTTGCTGAGGATACCATCTGAGCGGGGTCCCTCCTGCCTGGACACCAGACCACCACCACCTGGAGCTGCTGGGACTACTGGCTGTTGCTGGGGAGCTGTTGGAGCCCCAAGGAGGAGGAGAAGAGGACCACCTGCTGCTGGAAGACCACGTGAGGACCACTGTGGAGGGGGCTTTACTGGACTGAGTCTTTTCCAAACTGTGCTCTTGTGGTGGGGAGTTAGACTGTGTCTGTTGGGACACCGGGGGTGTGGTGTGGATCCTGCCCCCGGTCCATCTGTGTTCCCCTTCACCCCCACCACCATTGTTGCCCCCTCCACCACGCCTGCTGGCTGTTTTCCTTCCGCTTCAGACTCCTGCCTCTGGGACTGAGCTGCTCACCTGGCTCACCACACCCGCTTCCATCATTTGGGCCTGCAGCAGCAGCAGCCAAGCATTGACTTTTGCACAAGTGCCCATGGGTGCGCCACCTCCCCCTGCCCCCTGGACTGACCCCCTTTCCTTTGCCACATTTGTCCGCCCCACCTGTTTCCCTCTGTGGCCCTGATAGTCCTGCCCCAGCTCTGCAGCTAGCCCCGTGGTCCCTTCATCCAATTCCCAGCTCGCTCTTCCTCCCCCTATCCTGTGATTCCCCCAGCCCTGATTGGTCCCTTCCCCTATTTGAGTTTGCCCTTGTTCACTGCACTCCCCTGTGCCGTTGGCCCCCCATATTCCCTAGTGCAACTGGAGGAGCCGGAATCCCCTCTGAATCGGTGACCTGACACCCTCCCGCCCCTAGGTCCTTGGTTGCTCCCCATGCCCCTTTAGCCTTCTCTTTTTGGCACCCTCCTTCCCTGCCTGCAGCCTAGCGGGGAGGGGTGATTGCCTCCTCTCCCTCCCTTCCCCTCGGTGTTTGTCCCCCTCCCCGCTCTAGTTATGGCGGGGGACATGGCGGGAGAGAACCCTCGCAATGGTCCCACTGCCCCTCCTCCACCTACCCCCGTGTCCGTTCCCCAGGCCTCTATCTCGACCACCGCTGCCGGTCCGCCTACCACCGCCCCTGCTGAAGCACCGGCAGCGGCAAGTAGCAGGGAGACCTCCGCTGCTGCCGTGTCCCTTGCCCCTTCCGATTCGGGGGGAGCCCCCCCAGTCGGTGGGAAAGGTCAGGGTGGGACAAAGGGTAAGGGCCCCGCTAAAAAGGCCAGGCCCTCTATGGCAGAGACTGCCCCCGCTGCCGCAGCATCCCTCCCTGCTGCTCCCTCCACCAGCTCTGCGAGTGTCCCTCCCCCGGCCCCCAAGGCGTACGCCCAGGTGGCGGTGGCCCCCCGCCTACCGCTGCTCCTCCGACTGCCACTTCCGCTACTATCTATAGCGACCGGGGCCCCTTCCCCACCTTGACCAGGAAGCACGGCATCTGTTGCCTCCTGGTGCCCGCCTTGCCCCACGTGGAGACCTACGTGCAGGCGTTGGCAAGGGTGGTGGGGCCCATGGCCATCGTGGCAGCCTCCAAAATGTATGGGAGAGTGGTCTTCTTCCTGGCATTGAAGGCTGCCGCCCAGGAGGCGGTAGAGACGGGCCTGGCTGTGGGGAGTGTGTTCGTCCCCCTGGAGCCGTTGGAAGACCTGGGGGTCCGCTTGGTCCTAACCTCCGTCACTCCCTTCCTGCCCAATGCCGCTCTGTTGCCCACCCTTTCTGCCCTGGGGCGCCCTATCTCCATCATCAGCCCTCTCCCATTGGGATGCAAGGACCCTGCCCTCCGTCACGTCCTCTCGTTCCGCTGGCAAGTGCAGCTTCAACTGCCTCCGGCGGCGCGTGGTGGAGAGGCGCTCGAGGGGTCCTTTCTGGTCCCCTACCAGGGAGCCCACTACTGGGTGCATTTTTTGATGGGGGAGGCCCGGTGCTACCTCTACCGGGCGATGGGGCATGTCTGGAGGGACTGCCCCTTGGCCTGGCATGGAGGAACGTCCAGGACTCCCGAACCCCAGCAAGGCACTGGCCCTGTCATCGCCGATGACCCAGGCCGCCTGGCACCCGAAGCTGCCCCTCCTCCTTCTTGGTCCGCCGCTGTGGAGGAGAGTGCGGCGGAGATACAGCCAGGCGTGGGAGAGGGCTCACCTCAGGGAGACTCCTCCCTTGTTCCTGCTACCCCACCATTGCCTCCCCGAGTTCCTGAGCTATCGCCCTTGCCCCCCACCCGACCCCTGTTAGCCAGCCCCCAGATGATGCCATGGAGGGCTGGTCCTTAGTGCAGGGGAAGCAGGGCAAGCAAAAGGCTAGAGCCCTGTTACATCCTTCGGATTCGGAGACCCCCTGGAAGAACAGGAAGGGGGGCACCTATGACGAGCCTTCCGCCTTGCCCCCTGATGACTGTCGTTGTGTGGTACTGGCTGGGGATGCCGTGGCAGCACTGGAAGGAGACACCACCCCTCCTCCGGGGTCCCTTCCTATGGTAGCCCCCGAGGGAGCCCCTCTCGCCCCCTTCCATCTGAGGCCCCTGCGAGCACCAAGGTGGGCGTCGCCTCAGGTGCTGGCAGGAAGGGCCTTGGGGTGACGGACGGTGATCTCCCTTCCATCTACGAGGAGATTGAGGCCCTGAGTCTGACCCCAGTCACACAAGGGGAGGACAACCCTCTGCCAGCAGGCCTCGCTCTGGGCGACCTCACCCCGGTCCTCCTGTCTCCGTGTTCCCTTCCCCTGAGCGCTGCTTCTGCTCCCGCCTCTGAGGGTCCCCTGGAATCTTCCATCAGCCCGGCTGCAGGTGGCACCCTGCTGACAGCCGGCGAACCCATTGAGGCGATGGCTGCTGCCCCGCTGCCGGGACCCGGTTCCCAGAGGGTGTCCCTCTTGGGTGTGGAGCACTCAACCTCCTTCCCGGGCAGGGACCCTGTTGATGACCATCCATCTCCTGATGCCAGGGCTACCACCCAAACCATAGTGGCTGAGCCCGGCATTGTTGGGGGTCTCCTTCCCAATCCCCAGATCTCTGAGCCTAACCAGGAGGGGCCACCTTCCAGCGTCCCGACTATTGCGGCTCAGGATCCTACTTCTGCCTCCCTCCCCGGTTCTCTTCCTGATCCCCACCCTATTTCTGTCCCCTGCCCTATTCCTGATGCCAGCCTGTCCTTGTCCCCTCCACTGCCCGTGCTGCCAGTGCCGCCCCCGGGGACAGCCCCCAGGGAATGGCTTTAGTTGTTTTTCCCCGTCCTGACCCATCGGGGGCTGCTGTTTTCCTTACGCTGCCCCTGTTGAACCAGGGAGTGGGGCAGGTTGCGTGGCGTCAGCCCATCAGGCACCACGTCGAGGGTCTGCCCCCTGCCTGCCCGCCTCGGTGGGCCACGGGGCTGTGACAGGGGCCCCACTAGGGGACAGTCGTAGATCAGTGACCCCGTCCCCCCATGCGCTGAAGGAGGAGCTGTGGGAGTTCCTTGAGGACGTCCATGGCGCCCGTAACAAAGTCCAGCTTGTGCTCCAGCGGTGGAGGGATTTCCATCAGGTCCTCCGGGCCGCAAGGGCCCTCATGGGGGAGGGTAAGAGGACCGGGAAGCAGGCCGCCACGGCCTACTGGCGGGTCCGCATCTTCTGTGACTCTTTACTCACCTACAGGGTAGGTCACGGATTGTTGCACGGCCTGCCGGAGGCCGTGGGCATGTCTGCTGGTGAGGATCCCCCCCAGCCCTCCTCATGGCGCCGATCAGCTTTGCCACTTTAAACACCCGGGGCTGTAGGATGGGTCTCCGCAGGAGCCAGGTGCTCTCCTTCCTCCGGGAGGGGAGGTACTCTGTGGTTTTCCTGCAGGAGACCCATACGGATCCGGCCGCTGAAGCTAGCTGGCAGCTGGAGTGGGGGGACTGGGCCTACTTTAGCCACTTCTCAGTTTGCGCAGCTGGAATGGCAACCCTGTTCTCCCCCAACCTAGGGCCCGAGGTGCTGGGGGTCGCCAAGGCTGTGCCTGGCTGCCTGCTGCACCTCCGGGTCCGCATGGAGGGGCTTGTGGTTAATCTCGTCAACATTTATGCCCCGACATCGGGCCCGGAGAGGTTGCATTTTTATCAGCAGGTGTCCGCCTTCCTCGGCTCCCTGGATCCTCGTGAGTGCCTGGTCCTGGGAGGGAACTTTAACACCACCCTCAAGGAATGGGACCGCTCGGGGACCGAGCAGTGCCCGGCCGCCACGGATGTCCTCCGGGAGATCGTCGAATGCCACTCCCTGGTGGATGTCTGGCGCGACCACCACCCGGAAGACTTCTCGATGTTCACCTTCGTCCGGGTGGAGGCCCATCGGTTGCGTCACTCCCGGCTGGACTGTATTTACCTGTCGTGTTACCACATTTCACGGGCCCACTCCTCCAGTGTTCGGCCGGCCCCCTTTTCGGATCACCACCTTGCCACCATGACGGCCTCTCTCTGCACGGAGAGGCCGGGGCCGGCCTATTGGCACTTTAATAATAGTTTGCTGGAGGATGCGGGCTTCGTGGCATCCTTCCAGGAGTTCTGGCTGGCCTGGCGAGGGCAGAGGCGCGCCTTTTCCTCGGCGCGGCGGTGGTAGGATCTGGGGAAGGTGCGTGCCCGGCTCTTCTGCTGTGACTACACCCGGGGCGCCAGCCGACGGAGGTATGCGGCGATAGGGCAGTTGGAGCGGGAGGTCTTGGAGCTGGAGAGGCATCTGGCCGCCAGCCCTGAGGATCCATCCCTCTGCGGAGCGTGCCGGGAGAAGCGGGAGGAGCTCCAGGCCCTTGAAGACCATCGGGCCCGGGGTGCTTTTGTTCGATCCCGCATCCACCTGCTTCGGGAGATGGATCACGGCTCCCGCTTCTTCTACGCCCTGGAGAAAAGGAGGGGGGCCAAGAAGCACGTCACCTGCCTCCTGGTGGAGGATGGCAACCCCCTCACGGATCCGGCGGAGATGTGCGAGAGGGCCAGGGCCTTCTACGCGACTCTTTTCTCCCCGGATCCGACCGATCCTAACGCTTGCAGAGTGCTCTGGGATGGACTCCCGACGGTCAGCATGGGCGACTGGGACCGGCTAGAGCTGCCTCTCACTCTGGCCGAGTTCTCGGAAGCCCTCCGTCGCATGCCCACCAATAAATCTCTGGGCATGGACGGGCTGACCGTGGAGTTCTACCACGTGTTCTGGGACGTTCTCGGCCCAGACCTGGTCACCATCAGGGCCGAGTCTTTGCAGAGCGGGGTCCTCCCTCTCTCGTGCAGGCGAGCTGTGCTTGCCTTATTGCCGAAGAGGGGGACCTCCGCGACTTACGGAATTGGTGTCCCATCTTGCTCCTCAGCACGGACTACAAAATCATTGCGAAGGCCATCTTGATGTGGCTAGGGTCCATGCTGGCGGACGTGGTCCATCCAGACCAGACCTACACCTTCCTGGGCCGCACCATCTTTGATAACTTGTATTTGGTCCGGGACCTTTTGGAATTAGGGTGTAGGGATGGTCTGTTGTTCGCCCTCTTGTCCCTGGATCAGGAGAAGGCGTTCGACAGGGTGGATCACGCGTATCTCCTGAGCACTCTGCGAGCGTTCGGCTTCAGACTGTTTGTGGGTTTTCTCCGGGTGCTGTACGCTTCTGCAGAGTGTCTGGTCAGGCTGAACTGGACCCTGACCGAGCCGGTCAGCTTTGGGCGGGGAGTGTGGAAGGGGTGCCTCCTCTCGGGCCAGCTGTACGCTCTGGCGATCGAGCCTCTCCTCTGTCTCCTCTGTCGGAGGCTGACGGGGTTCGTGCTTTGGGAGCCAGAGCTGCAGCTGGTCCTGTCGGCGTATGCCGATGATGTGCTTCTCGTGGTCCAGGACCTGGGCGACTTGGTGCGGGTGGAGGCTTGCCAGGCCATCTACTGGGTGGCCTCCTCCACCCGGATCAACTGGGTCAAGAGCTCTGGCCTGGTGGTCGGGGACGGGTGGCAGGCGAGCTCCCTCCCACCTGCGCTTCACGTCATCCAGTGGAGCACGGGTCCACTGCTCTATCTCGGCATTTACCTTTCTGCCACGCATCCGTCTTCGCCGGAGAACTGGCATGGTTTAGAGGGCAGGGTGACAGAGCGGCTTCAGAAATGGACGGGACTACTCCGGTGCCTCTCCCTTCAAGGGAGGGCACTGGTGCTCAATCAGCTAGTCCTGTCCATGCTCTGGTACCAGCTCAACACCCTGGTCCCGGCCCCGGGTTTCCTGGCCAACCTCCGGAAGATGATTCTAGAGTTCTTTTGGCCAGGGATGCACTGGGTCTCTGCAGGGGTCCTCCACCTGCCCCTGGAGGAGGGAGGGCAGGCCCTGAAATGCCTACACACTCAGGTCCATGTCTTCCTCCTCCAGGCCCTGCAGAGGCTCCTGTATGGTGCAGGTAGTCTGGCGTGGAGCATATTGGCGCACGTCTTCCTCCACCGCTTCCGAGGGCTCCGATACGACCGGCAGCTCTTTTATCTCCATCCGAGAGGTCTTCCGCGAGACATCTCCGGGCTGCCGGTCTTCTGCCAAGACCTCCTCCAGACCTGGAAGCTCTTTTCAACGACCAGGTCCGTGACGGCCACCATGGGGGCTGATCTCCTCGCAGAGCCCCTGCTATACAACCCCCAGCTTCATGTTCAGGTGGCGAAGTCCCCCACAGTATTCCAAAGGCTGGTCTTGGTGAGAGTCACCAGGGTCGGAGACCTCCTGGACTACGACCGGGGAGACTGGCTGGATTGCCTGACGCTCATTCAGTGCATGGGGCTCTCCAGACCTCGTACTCCCCGGCGCGTACTTCAGGAGGTGAAGGCCGCTTTACTGCCCGCTGCTCGGGCCTACCTCGACCAGGTCCTGCGAGAGGGCACGCCCCGCCCACCCTCCACCCCAGGCCTCGTGGACCTTTTTATCGGGCCCCCGCCCCGTGGACCCAATCAGCCCCCTCACCCTTTCACTGTGAGCCAGCTGCGCAATTTGCAGCCAGTTCTGTTCCAGGCCGCACCAAGGAAACATCTGTACATGCTTGTGCTCCACACTCTCCACTACCTCACCCTCGTGGCCCGCCCCGATACCAAATGGCGGGACCTCCTGCCACCTCTTGAGGGTGAGAGGACGCGGTGGGCCAGCTTATACTCTGCTCTGGTCCTGAGGCCCGCTGGGGATGTCAGTTGGCAGCTCCTTCATGGGGCCGTGAGCACAGGCGTGTACTTGGCGCGGTTTACCCCTGTCCCCAACACCTGCCCTTTTTGTGGCATGAAAGAGACCCTGGCACACATTTATTTAGCATGCGCCAGATTGCTGCCCCTGTTCTGGCTCATCTTGAATCTTATGTTGTGCTTTTGGTTGCACTTTTCCCCTCACCTGTTTATCTATGCACTCTCCATCTGTGGCCCCACCAAGTCGTGGGATCTCCTTGTCAACCTCCTCTTGGCCCTGGCCAAACTAGCCATCTACAAAACCAGGGAAAGGAGGTTGGCCGACAGGATTTCCTGCGACTGTGGGGCCTATTTCTGCTCCTCCATCCGTTCACGCATCCGGGCAGAGTTCCTCTGGGCAGCGTCCACTGGCTTCCTTGATTCCTTCGAAGAGCAGTGGGCGTTGTCCGGGGTTCTCTGCTCGGTGTCCCCATCAGGCTCCTTTCGTTTAACCCTGTGACCTCACTCCTGATCCTGTTTTTTCATTAGTTGTCCCACGGAATTAGTTGGTGTCACAGACCTGTGGATCCTCCCCTTAGGCTGGAGGGAGGTCCTTTAGATGTGGGCGGGCTTTGCCCACCCACCTCCTGGATACCAATAGGACTACTCTGCTGTTCCCAACTGGTCTGGGTCTATCACAAAATATATGCTTATATATATATACACATGCAACCAAAGCAAGGACTTAAATTCAAGGACTATTAGAACTCTTTGTGCAAGAACAATCTGATGTTTCAAAAAAAAAATATGGAAAATCATCAGAAAAGAAAATAACACCAGCTGGACTGATATAAAATTGTATTAAAAATTGGAGGAAATGTCACACTTTGAATCATGGTGGCCTGCCCAGGATTGTCTCTTTAGAATTGTGTGTGTAGAAGGCCTAGTAAACAAAGGCAAAGAACCAATGATGCGACGGAATGGGCTATAAATGGGTGCCTATAATTTCTGCAAACTGGAATCGTTTATTGATCCAGAGTCCAGTGTAAATATAGATGTGGTTTTTGCTGACTCCCTGCATCTTATAATCTTATCCTGATGGAAGGAACCTTGACTGGTCATTGGCCAGCTAAACCCAGGGTTCTGAGTTCAGTTCTTGAGGGGGCCACTTAGGGATCTGGGGCAAAATCAGTACTTGGTCCTGCTAGTGAAGGCAGGGGGCTGGCCTCAATGACTTTTCAGGGTCCCTTCCAGTTCTATGAGATAGGTATACCTCCATATTACATTATATTAATGTGGAGTGAGTAAGGTTTGTTTTGTAATCAATAGAGAGCATTTAAAGTATTATATACCAACACTTTGTACAGTATCTGCTTGCTCCCCATTCTGTAGGGAGACTTCTGTTGTGAGTCTAACATGTCTCCTGTTACTCCAGCAACCCAGTAGCTGTTTCTCTGGAAGATAAGAACTCTCTCTCAGATCCTTCTGTTATCTTACCAGAAATATTCGCTGCTTTCCAAATGTGAGTAAGCTCTCCTATCTCTGTAAATGAGTGCAACTATCTTCTATTTCAAAATATCCCTCTGTATATCAGACTTAGGGATTTCTGAAGTGCCCATCGCCACAGTATCTAATTTATATTAGTGGTGGTGGTACAACAGTTAGCATTGTAAGCCCTATGCAGAACCATTCCCATTCAGCAAGTGTGGAACCCCTTCCATATAACACCAGGTTTTGTTGAGCAGTAGCAGACTCTACCACAGAAGGAAATTGTTTGGACTTCTTAGCAAGAGCTCTCCTACTGCCTCTGAAGGGAATGAATGTATCGGCTCCATGACCTTTAATGGTGATATCCTGCCCTCAGTTCTCCAGTGCCTGGCCTGGTTAGCTTTATAAAGTAGACAAGTTCTTAAGTATGTCACTCTGAGCACTCCCAGGTGGTGCAATGACTGACTAAGTGGGAATTCTGTTGCACTTGATCTTGCAAAAGGCAGATGGTTTGTTACAAAAGCTAGGGCATTAAGTTTTTAGTCAGGCCAGCTTCCACTGACTTTAATGGAAATGTTCACTGAGTGAGGGCTGAGCAAGAACGTCAGCTTTTGGCTGTGTTTTTCTGGGAGGGACATGCATCTCTGGTGCACCCATTCCTATAAATGCTGTCATTTAGATTTGCTGTGGTTGGAACTCTGTATTGATGTAAAACACACAAAAATGGAGAGTCTGTTTCCCTGAAATACCTGGCACAAGTTCCTTGACTTTTTCTATGATTTTTGTAATTAAAACATAATTAAACTCATCTCTGTAACTTACCAGTCCACGTTTTCCCTTCTCTTACCTGTAAGACTACTGGTCTCTTGTGTGCATCTCTTCTCCATAACCTGGTATCAATGGCCTCTCCTCCTACACTCTCATACCCAGTAACATCTAAAGCAAACATTAATGCACATCTCCTGGCACCCCCTTCTATACTATTGTAAATGATATTTTATGTACTGTCTCCTGAGTTTTGCTCTTCTTCTCACCGTCCATAAGTAACGGCATTTTTTCTTTCCTGTCTCTGACTTCCCCCATTTTTTCTCCATTCTCCTTCATCCCTCCCTCATTTTCTCCATTTCTCTTCCACCCTTCGCTACGCACTGCAACATTCTCCCCTTTGCATCTCATAAATCACTTCTCCGCCAGAAGAGGCAATAGTTGCAGTTTGCAAGGGTTCACATAAGATTTTCTTCCAAGTTTACTTCATGGGGAGGGGAGTGAAGAAGGTTTCTCTCCTTAAGTAAGGGAGTGCACAGCTCATCCTCCATTGCTAAAGGAAAGGAAGAGTCTCTCCATCTTTGCAATAAGGATCATTTGGGGTGTTATGCCAAGATACTGATCTCTATTTCCACTCCCAGTCACGTGACATGAGTCAGGGTTATAAAAGGTGACATCTGTGTCTCATGAAGTGAGTCAAGAACCACTGATCCTTCTATTACTACCTTCCTCTCCCACCTGAGAATCAAATCTAAAGAAAACATATCACCCCAAACCAGCTCCACAAGCTAATACAGCCACATAATCAGAGACACAAATAGCCACTGAATGTGACAGAACTGATGAGCTTTGCATATCTCTGCTCTGTACCGAATCTTCCCTGCAGCTAGCAGTCTGGCATTGCACCTCACCAAATCCTGCATGAAATTCCACTCTGTCGTCAGCTTTTGCCTCCCAGACTTCCTTCACACCAGAGACCCTCCTGGTTCTTCTCTCTTTTAAGAAAAACAAACTCTCTTTGTCCTCTGGAAAAAGCTACTGGCCAATCCGTTCCTACTAGGGACTGGATGCATCTTCAGTAGTTTGCAGACGTCTGCTATGTGAAAATAAGGAACTAGCTATTTAATCTCTTTGTTGATTTTATAACTTGAGTAAATTGCTCTGGCTATAGTTATAAACAAATGAATGTCTGCACAATATTCCGTAGGTGCATTACTAGATTGCTAAAAACAAGGCCCTGTATGGTGAAGAGATGAGCATCTTTAACTCCCCTGGAATACTCATTTCTCAGCAAGATCAGGCACTTCATTTTCAGAGCATCGCTAATATTTTGCCTTACACCTGGCAAATTCTAGCTTGAAAAGTACTTTCTGCCTGTGTAAATATCTCCTTTAGATTCAGTTGGATACAGTAATCTTATATTCTTGTCCACATTTTTGCTGGGGACTGTTAAAAAGCATTCTACCCCAGAGGTGGCTGCATTTCAGTGGTGTGTGTTTAGTTAATAAAGAGCTTTAGGATCTTGTGGGATGGAAGAAATGTTGCTGTAGAAATGTACAATGAAGGAGACAGTCTAACTGCCAACAGCTGAGTGTAAAAACTGCAAAGGAAAGTACTGGCAGGGAATGAAACAAATTAGCACAGTCAGTGGAGAGCATGACAGGGAGGGTGTTATATTGACAGAAGATGCACTACAGATAGGTGTGATTGGCCCTTTGTCTTGATCTTCTCCAAGAAGGAAAGGCAAGAGACTCTTAAAGGAACATACCCAGCTAAATTTTCTAAGGAGCTTTGTGATGGGGTCTGTAACCGCCCCAAAAAGTTAGGCTTTGCTAGCAGGGCCTGAACCCAGTTTGGCCACTTGGTTAACTCACTAAACTTGAGCTGTTAGGTATGAATGGTGATCAAACACAGCTTGGGAGGAAGGAGCACAGGGCAATGGGAAGGAAGGAGCCCTAGAGCTCTTGGGCTAAAGGCCGAGAGATCCCTGAGCCAGGAAGAAACACAATGAAATAAGAGTAAGAAAGAACTTTTCTGCACTCTAGTAAGACACCCTGAAGGAGGATGTGGACCTGGAAAAGAAGCCTAGCAAGCTAAGGGTGTCAGGGAAGGCTGCTAGAGGCAAGACAGGGTAATGGATGCAGGGGGTGATGATTCTTGCTGGAGTAGGCCCCCAATGGTTCAATACAGAGCTGAGATTGAGGAATTGCCAAGATGGAAGGAGACAAGGGGTACTTGCCAAGGTGAGCTCCAGACAGGATTTGGTAAAGTGTTGGGAGTTAAGTGACACTAGAATCATAGGGTTAGAAGGGACCTCAAGTGTCATCTAGTTTAAACATCCATGACAGATGGTGATCCAGCCTCTTTTTGAAAATCTCCAGTGAAGGAGCTTCCCCAACCTCTTAGGCAGCCTGTTCAATTGTCCTACTGTTCTTACAGTTAGGAAGTTTTTCCTGAGATTTAACCTAAATCTGCTCTGCTGTAGTTTAAACCCATTGCCTCTTATCCTGCCCTCTGTGGCAAGAGAGAACAACTTTTCTCCGTTTTTTTTTTATAGCAGCCTGGACTAGAAGTACTTGAGTCGAGATTTCTTTGAGTGGTTTTCATTGGAGAAGAAGTGGAGGAGAACCTGGGAGTCTTAGTAAACCCCCGGAAGAGGGAGTGAAGAGACTGAACATTAGATATTGTCTTATGTGGACTTGGAACTGCAATTAGCTTTTAATGGCCCCCTCTTGGCAGTCTCAGCTGAGGCCAATGACTCAATGGGCCATGGAGATTGAATTATACTCTGACCTCCATCAGCACAGTCCCTTCAGAACAGAACTAAAACACTAGCAGGAGGAACAGCAGAGAAAAGAGATGACCCAACTGTTAAGGTGCTAGCCTGGGACTCAGCTCTCAATTCAATTCCCTGCTCCTCCACCAGCTTCCTCTGTAACCTTGGGCAAGTCACTCTGGCACAGACCCTAAAAAGTTATTTTAGGCACCTAAATCCCATTGATTTCAAAGAAAATTAGGAGTTTAAATACCTTTTTGAAGCTCTGGTTCTTAATCTGTGCCTCCATTTCCCCATCTATAACATCAGAGGTGTCATAATGTGGCCCTACTTCACTGGCGTATTGGGAGGATAAATGCACTAATGACTGTGAGGTGCTCAGATACTACAGTGAATTTTGGGGAGGGGAGCTATAGAAGTACCTTAGCTTCAGCGAGTGGAGGAAGCTTGTATTGCTTGCCCCTCTGTGTTCAATACCTGTTCTGTAGAGAGATTGACAACCCTATCCAGCACCTTTAAGCTGTGCTAAACTCACTCCTTTTAAAAGAGATCCTCATAGGTCTTTAAGATGGCGCCTGCAATAACTTGATTTGAAATTAATGAGCATAACTCCATAGCACGTCTAAAGCAAATCAGCTTTAAAGAAAGCCAGGAACAAAGATCAATTGAAAACACATTTAGATCTAAGCTTCTTAACCTGTTTTCTTTCTTTTTATCAGTGTTGGAAGTCTTTCCAGTGGTCTGGCCTTTGTATGCTTCATGGCTTATTCATATAAACATAGTTTCTGGGAGGCCCCAAAGTTGTGTTAGTGTTTATTCATCAGTTCCCTCTTCCAAGTAACCCAAAGTTAACCAAGGATTGTTTTTAAATACAGAAGACAAGTTAAGTGAATAACACCCATTTGGCAGCAATACGTGCCTTGTGAATCTAGAGGAAAGCTGCAAGAAACTTCCTTTGCAAACTCAGAACTTGAGTCATGATTACTTCAAGGTTCAGGAAGGTGCCTGAGTCTGGAGGCAGGTTTTAGGGCAGCCTCAGTTTATTTCCAGTAGCCCGAATTCAGCAGCAATGAAGGCTCAAAAACCAAGAGGCATAACAAGAACCAAAGTGTGCATGTGTGTATATATATTTTTGGAGGCCTAACTCCTGATTTTTGAGCACTGGAGGTTGGCGATGCTATCCTAATGACCGTGGGGCAGTTGCCCTGGAAATAAAATTAGAGACCTGGTTTTGACAACCTCAGCAGGAACACATTGCAAATGTCCAAACCTATGGTGAATGGAATGACTCCATCACAAGCTGTAAGTATTGTTTCCACACATCCTCCTTTCTTTCATTTGTGTAGCCCAGGCCTAAGGATGGAGATTCCACCACCTCCTAGGTAACCCATTCCAGTGCTTCACCACCCTCCTAGTGAAATAGTGTTTCCTAATATCCAACCTAAACCTCCCCCACTGCAACTTGAGACCATTACTCCTTGTTCTGTCATCTGCCACCACTGAGAACACAGCCGAGCTCCATCCTCTTTGGAACCCCCTTTCGGGTAGTTGGAGGCTGCTATCAAATCCCCCCTCGCTCTTCTGCAGACTAAACAAGCCAAGTTCCCTAAGCCTCTTCTTGTAAATCATTTGCCCCTGCCCCCTGATCGTTTTTGTTGCCCTCCGCTGGACTCTCTCCAATTTGTCCACATACCTTCTGTAATGGGGGGCTCAAAACTGGATGCAATACTCCAGATATGGCCTCACCAATACTGAATAGAGGGGAATAATCACTTCCCTCCATCTGCTGGCAATGCTCCTACTAATGCAGCCCAATATGCCATTAGCCTTCTTGGCAACAAGGGCACACTGCTGACTCATATCCAGCTTCTTATCCACTTCTTATCCAGGTCCTTTTCTGCAGAACTGCTGCCTAGCCAATCAGTCTCCAGCCTGTAGCAGTGCATGGGATTCTTCTGTCCTAAGTGCAGGACTCTGCTCTTGTCCTTGTTGAACCTCATCAGAATTCTTTTGGGGAATGAGGAAGTCTGTTACATGCTTGTCATGGTATATTTCCCCAATCTGAACCTTAGAGTCCAAAAGTTGGGGTACCAGCATGAATTCCTCTAAGCTTAATTACCTGCTTAGATTCTGTAGTGCTGCCACCAACCAGGACTTGGAGTGCCTGGTAAACTCTGGTCCCCCCAAAACCTTCCCAGGGGACCCCCAAGACCCAAATTCCTTGAGTCTTACAACAAAGGGGAATAAACCATTTCCCTCCCCTTCTCCTTTCTTCCTCCCAGATTTTTCCTGCCCTGGGTACACTAGGAGATCACCATGATTCAAACTCCTTGAATCACAACACAGAGAAATCAGGTTGGTTCACCCTCCTTCTCTCCCCCTCCCAGGCATCCCCTCCCTGGGTTATCCTGGAGAGATAGACAGATTCAAGCTCCAGGAATCTAAAACAAAGGGATTCCACCCTTCTCCCCTCCCTTCTCCTTCCCTGTTAAGTACAGACTCAATTCCCTTGAGCCTCAACAAGGGGAAAAAATCAAACAGGTCTTAAAAAGCAAAACTTTTAATAAAAAGAGAGGAAAAAAAAAGTAAAAGTTGTTTCTGTAATTTAGATGGTAAAAGTTACAGGGTCTTTCAGCTTATAGACACTAGAAAGAAGCCTCTCCCCAGCAATATACAATTTAAAATACTTCCAGCAAAATACACATTTGCAAATACAGAAAACAATCAAAAGACTATAACTGCCTTTCCTACTTAATACTCACTAGTCTGAATATATAAGAGACTGTAGCAGGGAGATTGGCAAGAAACCTGGTTGCACGTCTAGTCCCTTTCAGGACCCAGCGAGAACAAAGCAAAACCCAAAAAACACAAACAAAAGCTTCCCTCCACCGAGATTTGAAAATATCTTGTTTCCTGATTGGTCCTCTGGTCAGGTGTTTTTGGTTCCCTGTTTGTTAACCCTTTACAGGTAAAAGAGACATTAACCCTTAACTATCTGTTTATGACAATGCTGGAAGGAGCTGTTGAGCCTGGGAAGAGGGTTGGAAGAGTTGGCTCTGAGCTAAACAATTAGGTTACACCAGACCTCACACAGGAAGAGTAATTCAAAAGTGCCAGTGGTGCCTTGACTAGAGAAGGGAGAAAACAAATTGGGGCAACAGATGGGTAAGCTGCTGTTACTACCTCAGATGTTATAAACCTCACCCTGAGGCAGACTGTTCTAGAGTTTCCCTCCGCAAGCCAGGGCCGCCCAGAGGATTCAGGGGGCTGGGGTCTTCGTCGGTGGGGGGCCCCCACTTCAGCGGTAATTCGAGGGTGGGGGGTCCTTCCGCCCTGGAAGAGGAAGAAGCTCTGGGGGCCCGGGCCCCGCAAGTTTTCCAGGGCCCCCAGAGCGAGTGAAGGACCCCGCTCCAGGGGCCCCAAAAAACTCTCATGGGGGCCCCTGCAGGGCCTGGGGCAAGTTGCCCCACTTGCGCGCCCCCCCCCCCGGGCAGCCCTGCCACAAGCTGCTGTATCGTAGTTCCTTCTCCTGACTCCCTTGCATCCTGGATGGGGTTATCGAGCCACTCCTGGCCAAACCAGACTGTAGAACCTCTATGCAGGCTTCTAAGGTCTGCTAATAGGATGGGTCAACAGCTGAGCTTTGGTCCTGTTACAGGCCTATGGAGACTGATGTGCATGTTCCCAAGACACACAGACTTTAATGCCAGAAGCGACCATCATGATCATCTAGGCCCCACCCTGCCCCTTCTCTGAGGCCTCAACCCTTGCTCACTCTGTGGCTTGCTCTTCCCCACCCTCAATCACTTGCTCATTTTCACTGGGCTAGCTCTGGGGTTTGGGGTGCAGGAGGAGGTGAGGTTTCCAGCTGGGAGTGCAGGGTCTGGGGTGGGGCCAAGGATGGAGTGGGTTTGAGGTGCAGGAGGGAGCTCTGGGCTGAGGCAGGAGGTCAGCATTTGGGAGGGGGTATGGCCTCTGGGTTGGGGATGTGGGTTCCAGGCTGGGGCCAGAAATGAGGGATTCATGGTGTGGGAGAGGGCTCCAGCCTAGAACAGGGGCTAGGGGTGCAGGGGGAAGGAGGACTCTGGCTAGGGGTGCAGGCTCTGGGCTGGGGCCAGGGATGAGGGGTTTGGGGTGAAGGAGGGTGTTCCAGGCTGGGACTGAGGGATTTGGAGGGCAGGAGGGGGATCAAGGCTGGGGCAGTGGGTTAGGGCACGAGAGAGGGTGAGGGGTTCAGGCTCTGGATGGCGCTTACCTCAGGTGGCTCCTGGAAGCAGAGGCATGTACCACTTCTGGATCCGACTCATAGGTGTGGCCAGATGGTTCTGCACGCTGCCCCATCCACAGATGCTGACCCTACAGCTCCCACTGGCTGTGGTTCCCAGCCAATGGGTGCTGCGGAGCCAGCTCTTGGGGCAGAGCAATGCGCGGAGACCCCTGGCTGCCCCTATGCCTAGGAGTCTGAGAGGGGACATGCCACTGCTTCTGGGAGCTGCACAGAGCCATGGCAGACAGGCAGCCTGCCTTAACCCTGCTACGCCGCCAACTGGACTTTTAACAGCCTGGTCAGCTGTACTGGCTGGAGCTGTCAGAGTCCCTTTTCAACCAGGCATTCTGGTCAAAAACCAGACACCTGGCAACCCTAATGGAAATTAGGAGCCTAAATAACTTTTTGGATCTGGGCCTTAATATTTTAGTATCCTTGTCTTATGGTTTTTCTCTACAATTACACACAAAATTCTATTAAAAGAACACTATGGTTGCAAAGTCAAGGGCTCCTGTTGGGAAATTCCAGTATTAATGTTGCCTCTACAACCTCAATTTGTTCCCCCATGCATATCAATATGATAGACTATTTTTCCCCCCACAGGATCCTTGTGCACAGAATGAACCTGATTTGGTGGTGAAATTGGGGTTGTGTAATAAAGGATGCTGTCTGGAGGACCTCTGCTTCATTTGTTGCAGAAGATGGAAAGTGTGTAGAGAATGAGGTGGGAGGAAGAGAAAGGAGGCCTTATGGTTAAGGTAAGTCAGTGTTGCCCTGGAGAACAGGATTCTATCCCTGCTTCTGCTACAGAGTTCCTGTGTGATGCTGGGCAAGTCACTTAAACCAAATTTCACAGATGGTAGCTGATAGTTGTCTTTTTCTGTTTGCCCAACTTGAGACCTAGGGCACACATGAATTGCAGAAGTGCTGAGCACTCACAGCTGTTACTGAAGTCATTGGGAGCTGTGCTAGAATACATAAAATTGCTATATAATGCTAAATACTGTTTAAAATCAGGTCGTAGGCACCTCAAATTAGCTACCCAAAGTTACTGGACACACTTGACCTTAATCTCTATGCCCCAGCTGCCCATGTGTAAATTGGGGATAATAACAATCCCTCACCTTAAACTGGAGTTGTGAAAATTGATTAATGTTTATGAAGTACTCTGATACTGTAGTGATGAGCACTACAGGAAATTAATAGTTTTGTATTCAGAACAGGGTTTGAATAATGTGCAGTAAAATAAGGTCTATGGCCACACACTGAACAATAAGGATAAAAGAAAATATTGAATAGCTGCTCATTAAGTGAGCACCATCCAGCCCGTGCACTGAATGAGGCAAGGTTCCTGTGGGAAAAAGTGATCGTGTGATTAAACACAGTATCATAATGCATACTCAGCAAGGGGCCAAATTAGGTGGACTGGCAACCTTGACTTTGGTAATTCCTGACTTTGCAACCTTAAAGTTCTTTTAACAGTTGATGTATAATTTCCTAGGCTTTTTTTTTTTTTTAAAAAAAGCAACTACATCATGGGGCTTTATAGCAGCACCCATATGGTTTGGCGGGAGTGTTGGAACCTCTAAATCCACTGGACCAACTTCTGCCTCCTGGGCTAATATAGCAATATATAGCAGTAGTAGGTTGTCATCCTTTGAGGTCCAGCACAAGAGGGGGATGGGACACTTGGCCCAGAAGGTTTCACAGGTTTTTGCTGACAGCAGAGGAATGGTAAGAGTCTGGAATCTGGGATTCCGTTGCAGGCTCTGGAGAGCAGTGTGCTCCGGTAGTCACTGGTTCTTCTGCCTACTTCTCCCTTAAGCTTGACCCATACTGCCTTGTCCCAGTCCTGTCTCTTCTCCCCAACCTTGGCTCCTTGTCCTAGTTGCTCCTCTGCTTTCTCGTCCAGTCCTAATCTCTCTTTTGAGCTCACTATCAGTCACAATTTCCTCTAGTCTTTCCCCATCCCCATCCTCAGGCCAGTCCAGTTTCCTTGCCCAGCCAGACCAGATTCTCTCCTCCCCCCAGTCTCACTGGACTCCTTGTCCTAATCTAGTCCCCTTCCTCCCCTCTGCATTTGACTCAGATGGCTTCTTCCTCCATGCTGCCTGGGTGCCAGCAGGGGGTCACTGAGAGCTCTGGAGAGGTGGGTTCCCTGTTCTCAGTGCCAGTGCTTGACCCAGACTAGCTACGAGCAGCCATTACAGGGAAAGTTCTGAGCCCTGGACTGGAGTGCGCTCAGTTGCTTTGTGGGGAAGTGCAAAGGCCAGTCACAAGTAGGAGTGGTGAGCAGGGCTGGTGCAACCACTAGGCGAACTAGGTGGTTGCCTAGGGCGCCAAGTTTTTGGGGCATCAAAAAGTGGTGCGCTGGCTCAGCAGGGAGAAGCTGCATTCCAGAGGCACCGGAGGGCCAGAGTGTCAGCTTGGGGGGGCGGTGAGCTAGCCCCCCAGCCATGGAGGAACCAGTGCAGCGCGGGGGGGGGGCAGCAGCTAGCAGGGAGCAGCCGTGCTCCCCACCCCTCCTGCCCACTGTGCATCTGGCAACTGCTGATTTGTAAATAGTGCCCTTGCACTGGGCTGCGCGGAGCATGGCAGCTCCTGCTATGCCATGCCCTGCCCCATTGCCTCTCACTGGCCCCTTATTCTGGGGACTGACCTACCCACGCCATGCACCTTTGTCTCCATGAGAGGCCCACAAATATGCTTGGAACCTGGCCCACAAAAGGTTAATCTGGCCCTGCTTATCCAGGTAAGGTTGCCAGGCATCCGGTTTTCGACCAGAACACCTGGTTGAAAAAGGACTCTGGCAGCTCCAATCAGCACTGCTAACCAGGCTACTAAAAGTCTGGTCGGCAGCGTAGCAGGGCTAAGGCAGGCTGCCTGTTTGCTCTGGCTCCGCATGGCTCCCAGAAGCAGCCGGCATGTCTGGCTCCTAGGCGCAGGGGTGGCCACGGAGGCTCTGCATGCTGCCCCCGCCCCGCCCCAAGCGCTGGCTCCACAGCTCCCATTGGCCATGAACCACAGCCAATGGGAGCTTCAGGGATGGTGTCTGTGGGTGCAGGCAGTGTGCAGAGCCCCCTGGCCGTCCACCTAGGAGCCAGAGGGACATGCTGGACACTTCTGGAAGCTGCCTAAGGTAAGCACCATCGGGCTGGAGCCTGCACCCCAACTCCCTCCCAGATCCTGCACCCCAACCCCCCACGCCAGCCCTGAGCCCCCTCCCATACCCAAACTCTGTCCCGGAATCCGCACCCAGGACCGGCGCTAGGGGTTTGAGCGCCCTAGGCGGATGGCAATTTCGCTTCCCCGCGCACTGGTCCCATGGCTCCGGTGGAGCTGCTTCAGTGGTGCCTGCGGAGGGTCCGGCGCTCCGCGGCAATGGTGCCTGCGGGAGGTCCACTGGAGCCGCGCAAGCAGCCGACTGTCTGCAGGCATGACTGCGACAGCTCCACCGGAGCCTCCTGCCGTCCCCTCCGGCAAAACGGCACCCACCAATAATTCTGGCGCCCTAGGCGATTGCCTAGACTACCTAAATGGTAGTGCCAGCCCTGTCCGCACCCTTCCCACACCACAACCCCCTGCCCCAGCCCTCAGTTGCCTCCTGCACCCCAAGCCCCTAATCCCCTACTCCACCCCGTAGCCCACAGCCCCAACCGGAGCCCACACCCCCTCCCACACCCTAACCCCCTGCCCTAGCCCGCTGAAAGTAACTGAGGGTGGGGGAGAGTGAGCGACAGAAGGAGGAGGATGGAGTGAGTAGGGGCATGGCCTCAGAGAAGGAGCAGGGTGGGAATGTGGGGGGGGGGCCGTGAGGGCAAGGCAGAGGGCAGGGTGGGGTTGTTCAGTTTTGTGAGATTAGAAAGTTGGCAACCCTATATCCAGTAGCCAAATAGTCAGTCTTCCCCTGGAGACTAGCAGGCTGAGATCTTTACTTGGGCAGCTAGCCCCAGCTGCTGCCTATGCTGCCACGGCCACCCTGCTATTTTTCACTTGCTAGCTTGATCAAAGCTAGTGCATGTACCTCTGCTTGAACTGGGAATTGCACCTTCCAGCTGAAGAGGAGCTATCCCTTTATATTCAAGCTAGGAAATGCCAAGTATCTGCGCTCAGGGAAATTGCAGACTGATTTCTGGTTGTGCTGTGTTTTACAATGGAGGGACAGATTCTGATCTCATTTTGCACTAGGGCATATCTGGAGTAACTCCACTGTAGATAATTATCCTATTCTGGGTTTTACACTGTTGGAATTAAGGAGCATCATGTGAAACTAATGTTCTCTGGAGCTCACGGGGTCGGGGGTGGGGGTGAGTGACAAGAATACAAATTCTGTGCTTAAATCTTTCTTGAAATGTGTTTTTAAAACAAATGAGCTTTGACAACATACTTCTTCCCCAGGCACAAGTCAGTGGGACCTCTGCAAATGGAAGCTATTGTGCCATTTCTATGGTGGATAAGGCTGCAGAGAGTGAAGGGCAGGGAAAACACTGCAGAGTCCTTGGGTAATTAGCAGCATGGTTGAGCCTAATAACACTTAATGTTCTGCCAGCTATGCAGGTCAAGGACCATACAGAAGGAAAAGGAGGGAGAACAGAAAGACTAAATGAAGACAGAAGATTACCCCCAAATAAAAGTAGAGGGGGAGAGAGGGAGAACAGTCTACATTAAAAAGCTTGTTTGTACCCGCTGAAGAACATGCTTCCCCGATAGCACATTGTGTTCCATGCCACAGGGCTGAGGGAAGCGATGTCTCCTGACTAAGCAGATGAAGAGGACTCTTCATGCTGAGGACATGGGAAACATTAGAAGAGATGAATGCACAGGAGTGGTAATTCGCCTGGACAAATGCCCAGACAAAGAGGCGGCGTAGTCTGGGGTTTTAGAGAATGGCATGGGGAGGTAGGAGACCTGCACTACACTCCCAGCTTTGCCATCAGCTCACTGATATTGGGCAATCCATGAGGTAACACCTTGACAAGAGGCATAGAGCTTTTTGCTGCAAACTTAAAGTGACAAAGCATCAGTGTAGATGCCGCTGTTCATTATATTGCCATAACTGGCCACCCCCAGTATCCCACAATGTTCACCGTGACCGCTCTGCTCACTGTTTTGAACTCAGCTGCCTGGGAATTTCTGACTGCTGAGCTCCGGCAGCAAAGAGCAAATAATTAGCGTGGAATGGTGCTATCTTCCGCACTACAAACACAGAGGCAGGCAGGCAGGCAGGGGCAGAGGTGTGTATGAGAGTGAGAGAGACTGCTGTGCTGTGCAGAGTCAGGGAGGGAGGTGGTGGCTGATGTGTGTGGGGGTGACCCCCATTCTCTTACCTTAGGACTGGTTGCTTCCAGCGGCTACTTGAACTTAGAGACAGCATGCCAACACATTCCCCAACACATGCTCTGTTTCTCTCACATACACACTCCCCCCATTCTCTCACAAACTCCCCCAACACACACTCTGTCTGTACCTCCTCTCGACATGCTCCCTGTCACACTTTCTCCCCCACACACACTTCAATTGAAAAGCAGCTGGAAATCTAGTAGGATGCTCATAGAACGATGGGACTCACAAATCTGCATCATGTGATACTATACCTGCCCCATAAGGCATTGCAAAAGCCCTTCCCAAAGCACCCTGCAGCCAGTTGCACAATGGGATAGCTACCCACAGTGCACTGCTCTCTATGTCGATGCAAGAGCTGCTAGTGTGGATGCACTCTGCCGACACAAGGAGCTAGTGTGGACATGCAACAGTGATTTAATTAAAGTGCTTTTAAGAGGCATAACTTTTGTTGACAAAATTCTGCAGTGTAGACATAGCGATCATGCTGGGGATCTCTTAGTTCAGTCAATACTACTTCAGCTTCCTGATTAATCTCCTTCTGGGTTCTGTGATGCACAAAAAGGGATTTCCCTATCCACTTGAATGCCATAGTCTTGCCTTCTGGAATTTTAGACAGCTTGATCTCAATTTTTGACATTGATAACATATCAGCAGAAGCACTCATGCTGGAAAAACACTGGGTGACAATATTCAGATTTTAGAGACGAGATTCTGTACCTCATAGTTAGTTTGCAAAACTGTACAGTCTCTCCACCCTGGACAAGATCAAGAGTGGTGACTCTTGTTTTATGGTTGCATTATGGGCTTTTTTATGGAGCCAACAGCTGCCACCCTGCATGTGAGACTTCTTCCTGGCCACTTGAGGTAACTAGCTTATGCCCTGAAATATGAGATTGTCTTACAGAAAGAGATAAAAAAAAGTTTGTGATTGTCCTATCCCTGGGCTGGCAAAACTAACAGGAAACTCACTCCCTTTGTCATTTAACTCCTTTTAATTAAAGGATACAGCCTTAATTGATGAGTGACAACTTGAGGATCACCTCAGACATTTGAGCAATGGATAGATACACCCTCAAACCAAACGTCTCTGGGGGATTCCTTTGTGTATTCTGAGGGAGAAAGCTAATTCCAGGAGCACACTCCCTTGAAATAAGTCTGTTATGAAAACTTAATTGCACAACCCTTCCAAAAAATGTTCCCATGGGTAATCTTGGTAATTTCAGCTCCCCCAAAGTGCCTCTGCAGGAAAATAACAGCTAGATGTTTGTCTCCCTTTTGTGAACTCTGGCTGCCTTGTGTACATGGAAACCTTATCTTCCTGCTAACCTCTCAAGCAAAACACTGTTCAGACACCATAGTGTATGGCACTGTTCAAACCCAACAAGAAGGGAAAATCCCAATAGTTGGTAGCCAGAAAGTGCTGGCAAAGTGACAGTAATGTGTTGCAAAGGACTGCTACCTCTTTAGGAACAGAAAGGAAATATACTATAGATCCTAACTCCAGTGCACAGTAAAATCATATCAGATGGTGCTTCCTGTCTGCAGGGTCAGAGAACCCACATAAACAAGTTTTAGTCTGCTTACAGTAAATGGGTCAGCTGAAAATGTGGAGACTGGATGGCTCAAGGATCTGCTAATGGAATGTTAAGCCTTTAGGTCTAGACCACATTTTAATAGGGATGAAACCAATAAAGCTCTATGGAAATTACTCTAAATTTCCTATTTGCTGCGGGGTGTGAGATACTCTCCAGGCTTTTCAACCACCCTACAGAATTCCATAGCAGGGACAGATTGGCAGAGGTACTGGTAATAGCTGCTATGTGTTTGACCTGGTTTCTCTTTAAACAAACATTCAGCTCTTGGACATAACATAATTGGTGTGACTCTGCACCCCATATTTTTCATAGTGGTATTATTATGATATGATTAGAGCATAATTATGGTGCATTTTGTACAAGATGGATCATTTAAGGTGTCATTGGAAAAGTTATGATTTGCTCAATATGATTATCCTATTTTTATGAATGTATCATTTTTGTATCTAAAGTTATGAATATCGACTATGTATCTGTATTTCACATGTAGTCACACCTGGGTGACACCCACTAGGCAAGATGTTTCTAGTCTAAAGAGCTGGTTGTGAAGGGCCCATTCAGGATAATGGGCCATTAAGGGAAACTATAGACCTTAGTAGAAACTTATCTCCCACCTGGTGAACCATCCTGAGAATGTTCCAGACAGCCTATGGATAATGGCTGCTATGACTCTGCAAGGGCCTGTGACCAGACCACATAACTCTGGACTTCATTTTGGGTACCTGTATTTCCCACACACTGGGCTGGGAACTGGGTTTGGAACAAAGGTTTCCCACCATAGGCTAAAGCTACATAAGGCAGGGAGTGACCCCATCTGTTGTTCTTCACTCCCCCACAACTAAACACCTAAGAGAAGCTCAGAAAGAAAAGAACTTGGAATGGAGGTGGGGAGCCCAAGCTGTAAAGCAAGTGCAGCTTGTGCCTTCAGAATCTGCAAACCTGCTTGTATCATCAGTCAGGGTGAGAGATTGTTAATCCAAATCCTGTTCTAGTATGTTAATCTTACTTTGTGTTTTTGTTTATTTACTAGATAATCTGATTTGATCTGTTTGCTATCACTTATAATCACTTAAAATATGTCTTTTGTAGTTAGTAAACCTGTTTTTTGCTTTATCTAAACTGGTGTGCCTGACTGAAGTATTTGAGGAAAAATTTCAGCTTGGTTTAACACAAGCATATTGTGCATATTCCTCTCTACATTGAAGAAGAGGCGAACTGAGTAATAAATTCGTACTGGTTGGGGTTTTGACCAGGGCAGGGGCAGGGTTTTGACCACCTCTGGGGTCCTAGACTGGGAAGCTGGGGGTAATTTTGGCAGCAACCTCTCTATTATTGTTTCACGCAGTGACTGGCCAAAGCCTGCATGCAGCTGCAGCTGGGTGTGTCCTCCCTGTGTAGATGCTGGTGGAAGTATAGGACCAGGAATGGTCTATAACCTGTCACAGCAGCACAGTGCTGAGAGGGAGCCCAGGCTGGTAGGTCAGAGGGTTCAGTGGTTCCCCAGTTCCAGGTGGCACCCCGGGGAGAACCCGTCACACTTGGTTTCCATTGAAGTCAATGGCAGTCCCACCAGTACATAACAGGATTGAGGAAGAATGGTCTTTTGGTTTTGTGTGTGTGTGTGTGTGTGTGTGTGTGTGTGTGTGTACAATTTGCTAAGGAATTTCAGATGCATTAATAAATTGAAAAGCATGAGAATCAATAATCTGTCAGAAATGCACTGCTCTGCCCACCTCATTCTAGACATGGTGCTTTCTATTAGCATGAAATTAAGCTTCCAAAAATAACTTTAGGATTGCAGGGAATTTTTCTACATTCTGCCATATGGAACAGAGGGTAAAGAGAATAATGTTTAGATACCCAAGGCCTGATTCTGATCTCACTACACAGTAATTACCCTGGATTTACACCAGTGCAAAGGAGGTTAGAATTAGGCTCCCATACTCTGTGTATGTGACTGAAACAGCATTAGTATGTAGTTCTTATTTCTCATTCTAGGCATAGAATGTGGGTTGGCGCTCACAACGATTATCACGTTTGTCACCTTTCACATATACAGGTAATTCCAGAGAAAATAACTGTTAACTAAGATTTCAAACATCATCTAAACTCAGATTCAGGGCTTGGGCCCATCTCTAATAATAATGAGGCTAAAATAAGGCTTATCAAGTCTTGTGGTTGAGAGCATAAGCTTATTTGGATGGGTTGGGAAGGAATCTCTTCTCCAGGCACCTTGTACAATTAGGTAGATGCATTAAGCATCTTTCTGCAAAGCATTGGGTAGTGATCACTGCTGGAAGCATAATCTAATACCTGTATGGCATATTCTATGGTGTCAAGCATAGGCAGATTACTGTATTCCGAGGGGTGACGCTATAGTTCTTGTGCTTCTCCCTGCTATGTGATTGGGGGGAGGAGCAGTTTTTTGTCTACATGTAAAATCTTGACTCTCTGGAGGAAAGAACCCTAAGTGTAAGTTTCTGTCAAGGTGTCAAGGTTCCTTCCCCACTCTGAACTTTAGGGTACAGCTGTGGGGACCTGCAGTAGAACCCCTAAGCTTAATTACCAGCTTAGATCTGGTTGATGCCACCACCCAAATTGTTAATGAGTCATTTAGGAAACTCTGTCTACCTCCCCGCTCAGAATATCTCTCTCCCAAATACTATAACCCTTCCCTGGGTAGCCTTGAGAGACTCCTCCACCAATTCCCTGGTGAACACCGATCCAGACCCTTGGATCTTAAAGCAAGGAGAAATTAACCATTCCCCCTCCTTTCCTCCCACCAATTCCTGGTGAGTGCAGATCCAACCCCCTTGGATCTTAAAACAAGGAAAAATCAATCAGGTTGTTAAAAAGAAGGCTTTTAATTAAAGAAAGAAAGGTAAAAATCATCTCTGTAAAATCAGGATGGAAAATAACTTTACAGGGTAATCAGATTCATAGAGCCCAGAGGAACTCCCTCTAGGCTTAGGTTCAAAGTTACAGCAAACAGCGGTAAACTCTTTAGCAAAAGGAACATTTACAAGTTGAGAAAACAAAGATAAAACTAACATGCCTTGCCTGGCTGTTACTTACAAGTTTGAAATATGAGAGAGTGGTTCAGAGAGATTTGGAGAGCATAGATTGATGTCTGGTCCCTCTTAGTCCCAAGAGTGAACAACTCCCGAAACAAAGAGCATACAAACAAAGCCTTCCTCCCACCAAGATTTGAAAGTATCTTGTCCCCTTATTGGTACTTTGGGTCAGGTGTCAGCCAGGTTACCTTAGCTTCTTAAACCTTTACAGGTAAAAGGATTTTGTTGTCTCTGGCCAGTCTCTGGCCAGGAGGGATTTTATAGTATTGTACACAGGAGGGGCTGTTACCTTTCCCTTTATAGTTATGACACAAGGCATCTCTTTATTTACAGATAGCTTGGGTCAATCACAGAGGGATATGGAAAATCTTGTGTATAATCTAAATACCGTGAATTGCTATAAAACCAGATTGGCATGCTGACAGAACCCACAGTTGCGGTGTGTGTTTGTGTGTATAGCCCTCCTACCGCTGTGCTCATTAAAGTAAAGAAAATGAAGGAAACAGTACTTTTCCATTTTGTGACTGCATAAGTGCACTTTCAAACATTTTTTACAGTGGCATTTTCATATTAACTATATTTAAAAATCATGTTACATCTTGCTTAGAGCAAATACAATATGGTCAGTCTCTGTTATCGTAACTTTAATTTTCCAAAACTAGATGTCATTACCTAATAAACAAAAGTCACTGAGAGATGGAGAAGGTGGTTGTGCTACAAGTAAAAAATTAACTAACTTTTTACTAGAGATTTACTTTTCTTTTGGATTGGAGAATATATTGCCTTTCACAGCTAGACAGGTATAGCCTGTGAAGTTCCAATAAGATCCAAACTCTTTCAAAGTTGTGGGGTTGTTTGGATCCTGGATTTCAATTTGATCTTTCTCTAATAACACAAGGTGGAAATATCCAGTGAAGAGAAAATACCAAGGAATCGAAAAGTAGTTATGAATTTTCTTGAAGATTTAACCCCTCCCCAGCTGGTGCTAAGTAGATATTCACTTCTACCAGAGTAAATAACGTTTTGAGCCTAAAGCTTGTCAGACTTCAAAACTTGAAACTTTTTGACTGGGGGCAGGGGAAATTTTTAATTTTAATGAACAGTCCCATTTTTCAACCAGCTCTACTCAAGATGTCAAACTTGAATTTTGCTTAAAGCAGTATTTATCCTGAGGTACAATAGATTTTATGTCCCTGGAAATGGAGTCATTGTGTTAAGTACATTCTGAGGGTAAAATTCCCAAGTTGTCTCCAAAAAACTGCTCTTCCCAATTATAAACTTTTAAGATTTGCCTGGAAGGAGACAAGGGGGAAAGGAGGGCCTTTGGCATGGTTTGTAACCCTAGGATGAGAGCCTGGCTCTAGTGAAGTCCGTGGGAAGGCTCCCACTGATTTACAATAGGACCAGCATTTCACCCCATGTTGGCATTTGTAAACACAATGCAGATGTTAGATTCTATGAAACAAAAAAGAAACAAGTGAATGAAAAAACAGTATTATGCACAACCAGGACATAACATGCTGCTCACTAGGACTTTTCCCCAGACCTGTTTAAAAGGCCTGTATACAGACTGGCCCTTAAGACATCACCATTGCAATGAAGTATCTATTTCAGGAAGGAAGAAAACAGTCTTTCTAAAGGGTATGCAGAAGATTTTACTGCAAGGGAGTCATGGAAGATGACCTACAGGAAAATAAAATAAGACAAAGAAAGCTTTTGCTGCCAGCAGAAAAGTCAGAAGACATTAGGTCAGAGAACCATTTCCTCTTTATCCAAATCCAGTTGACTTTCAAGTGATCCCTGCAGTTTAGTCCTTATTCCTCTCTCTCTGGTCTGGCATGTGTAGTGATGGTTAGTGCAGTGGTTTGAATGCTAGACTAGGAGTCATGACTCCGAGTTCTCAGGCCATCTCTGATACAGGTTTGCAATCACAGTCTTTGATCAGTGGGAGTTTTGATTGAGGACTGGTGTTGGAGAACTTGGCCCATTGTGGGCTTGGGCAAGTCTTTTAGGCCCAGTCTTTCAAGTGCCCACTAATCTTGTGCTTCAGTTCTTGGCTCCCCAACTTGATGTACTTAGGACCTGACTTTCAGTGGGATTGAGCAACCACATCTGTGACTCCATTTGGAGTGGTGGGGACCCAGCACTTCTGACAGCCTGGTTCATGCTAAGCATCCAAAATCCACAGGAGCTGGAAGGAGAGGACACACTCAGAAATCTGAGCTGGAGCCTCATTTAGTTTCCCGTCTGTACTGGCAGCAATATTGACTAGAGCACAGCGTGAGGATTAGCTGCTAGTGTTGAAGTGCCCCAGTGAGCTCTTGGCTAGTCAATGTTGCTTTCCATTTCAGACTTTGCCAGTTGTTTCTCTGATCACCCCATGTTGTATAGCTCCATTGTAAGTGTCAGGGTGAATTTATGGGGTCGTGGTGGAGAGGGCCATCGAGGGGTGAGACCATGAGAGCAAAGGTGGGTTGTATGGCATCATATTAAAAACTAAAAAATGTTTCATGACCATTTAATTAGATTTAACTCATGTTTTAAAATCATCACAAATTAAAGTTGGCTACTCAAGTTTACTATGAAGCACACATCTACGTCTTGTAATTTTGCACAACTCTGTTCATGAACTTCTCGAATGCAGTGCATTCATCTTTGGTGGCTTCTCTTGTGTCCAATACTTCCAGTCCTTCATGATATGCTCATAATCAGGCAGAAGGCAACTTCTTTCAGAACACAAAATTCTATTCAATGAGGAAAAAGAATGCTCAACTGTAGCTGTTGTGACAGGGAGTAGCAACAGATGAATTCCTACTTCTTTCCTCCCAGGAAACACAGCACAAAGATTGAGTTGAACCACTAGTGATGATAAAGCAAAAGTTGAAGTCAAATCTTTATTCTTTCATCGTATGATATTACATACGGTGTTCAAATTCTCTATTCTGTCCTGATCAAATAGCAGCCCCATTGCTTGTAGTGCCTCACTTCACTCAACTGTCAGTGTTTTATAAGAGAGGCATCTGTAAAAGCCACTTAGAGGTGGAGTAAAATCTAAAAGTCATTGTAGATTTATAAGAATCAAGTCTATGTACTTTTTCAGCTGGCTTAACACTTCCTGTTCTCTTCACTTAAGGATTCAATACAAGTGCCTTCCTGAGTCAACTTCTGCACTGAAGTCTTTGCTTCTTCCAGTACGTTTTCAGTGTCTATCTCTCTGATTGATCCATGTGTATCTTCTATTGCTGGACAAAGATCTACTACTATTGTAGCAGATGCCTGGATGGCATTGTTTAATGACCCAAGTGGTTTCAACATGATATTCACAAGAAAGAGAATGGCGATAGTTTTCTCTGGACTTAATAGCAAAAGTAGTCCACCAGCCTCACTACAGTGAAACCCCGCTATAACCCAATGATTAGGGTCCAAAAAATTCAATCGCGATAAATGTGGGGTCGCGTTATAGCAGGGTTACAAAAATTTACCATTTTAAGCCGGTCAGTTTCAAGCCAGTCAGTTTCTCTTGGGCAGAAAATGACTTGCATTTGCGAACTGCCCATAACAGTAACTGAAAGGGTGTAGCGATAATTAGTGACAGCACAAGCTAATCAACCTATTAAATGAACCAGAAACAGCCTGAGAATGGCTGGGTTTGGACTTTGAAAACCAGAGTTTTGGGACCTGGCAGACTGGAGCTGGAGCAGCTCTTGAGAAAGCTGTACAAAGGCGCTCAGCCGACTTCCCTCCAGCTGGAGAGCCGATTGCAGCGTTTGACACTGAGGAGTTGCTGATATTCAGAGCAGAGTTCGTGCCACTGTTTCTGTAGCATCCCTCCCAGCTGTCAGCCTGCGCCAGCAGCTGGGGCTCTCAGCCATGCAGCGAGAGAGGGAAACACTTAGGGAGAGCAGGGGAGACGAGCCAGGGACAGAGGAAGAATGAGGAGCAGCTGGGGAGGAGAATGGCACTTCTCACCAAAAGAGGAAGCTGGGGCAGGAGGGAAGAGGCAGTGGGGAAGGCACATTTCTTTCTTCTTTTGCTTCGGCCATGCTCCGGCCACTTTTTTCTTTTGCTTGGGGCGGCCAGAGCCACCTTATGATTGTATTATATCCGAATTCGCATTATCCCGGGGCACGTTATAATGGGGTTTCACTGTACTTAGATTCGTCCTATCTCGGTAGACACTTTCCAAAGCCAGTAATAACGGTTGCAATAATTTTAAGACAACAGTCAACGATCGCTCATGAGAAAGCCAGAGGGTTTTTCCAGGTTGGACTAATTTGAACTTCAGGCCCAGTGTATCTTCTGTTTTTTCCAAGACGTTTAGTCTTTTTGGACTCTTGCTGAAAAAAAGAGTATAACAAAGACATTAAATGTATGACTTTGTAAATGTCTTTTGAAGATCCTGCAGCTCGTTCTAGTGCTATTTGGAATAGATGGCCTCTGCAGTGTGTATAGGAGAGATTAGGGTTACATTTTTCTCTGAGCAAAGCTTGTACTCCACTGTCTTCTATCTGTCTGTTACAGCTATCCCCCTGCTGCATTCCTTTTTCCCCTCTCCTTTCTGTTTGTCCTGTGTGGCTGCCCCTCCCGGCCATTGTGCTAACTAAAGTCACAGCCCTATTCATAGGAATGGCTTGTACAGACTAACTGGAGCCATTGCTCTGCCTAAGGAGGGGGCTTCTTGCTTCTTTGTTTGGTTCCTTTGTTCAGACCTGGGCTCGGTGTGGAGGGCGCTGCCCAGAAATGCAAGACCTGAAGTGGCCAACTAATTAAGCATATGAGTCATACCTGTGGCTCAGAACATGCCCAGGCATGCCTATGCTTACCTGCAGCCTTTCCCTGCCTTCTCTCCTCCCCTGTATCAAGAGGAACCAATCAAAAGTACTGGTGGGAAACTGCCTGAGTTTGCCTTTAAAGCCGGACATTTTCTGACCAGACCTCGGAGAAAGTCCTTGGTTTGCCACCTGGTCTGATCAGCTAGGGGTCTTTGGGGGGCCCTCTCCCCGCTCTCGTTTGTTTTTGAGGGTACCCCCATTTTTAAACTCCCCTCCCATGAACAATGAATTTGTGCCTGGAGATCTCCTGATTATTGTAAGCAAATCGAGTCCTCTCTCCATCCTCCGATGCTACTGCTGTTCCTGCCTCTGTGCTTGCTGCTGTCCTGGGGATTGGTAAGAACTCCCTCTTGCAGACTCCCCCTGTCCTAGCTGCTGGCCTTGTTTCCCCAGCAGACAGACCCAAGCTAACTCCTTGGTCTGTATCTGTAATCTGTTTCTTGCTCCGCAGCGCCTTTGCTTTTAAAAATAAGCCTGTGCCGCTGCTAAGCTGTGCCTTCCTGGACTGTATCCTGGGCCGCAGGCTTGCAGCCACCCCACTGCTGCAGCCACCCCCCACCCCGGGGGCTGTACCCTGGGCACACACCACTCTGCCCTCTGGAACTGCTCCGCCTCCCGATCAAAGAATCGGCATAGTGTAAGGTGCACCTAATAGAATCAGGTTCTTAGTCTAGATAAGTTGTAATTTCATTTTGCATAGCTGTGGTTAAGTTAGGTTTAAAGAATTGTTTGTATTGTGCTCTGTAAGTTAGGTTTAAAAAGAATTGTTGCATTGTGTTCTGTTACTTGCTAATTTGTGTAGTCTTGGTTAAGTTAGATCATAAATAAGATTTTGCTGTGTTCTGTATAATTGTGGTTAAGTTTGTCTTCCCGCTGCCCTAACCCCCGCCCCCCAAGCTTGCCCATGTCTCCCCCCAAGCTCCCCAGTTACTCGTTGCAGTCTCTCTGCTGTTTAAACTTGCAGCCTGTCTGCTCTCTGTGTCTCCTTGAGTTTAAAACTCCCTCCACAGCGCCTCTGCCTTTGGTCTCTGCTCCACTAGTGCTCCTCTTCCACCATCCCCCAACCTCATTCCTCTACCACTGCCTTTCTCTCTCTCTCTCTCTCTCTCTCTTTTAATCCCTTCCCCCACATGTTCACCTTGCTCCTACTGCTGCCCAACCCCAATTGTATTACTGAAGTCTAGCATAAAACCCCATTGGTTACCCTTTTTCTCTCTGACACACCTCACATTTTACATTTACACCACTGTGACACATTTTTACCTAGAGTTGTTGGTTATTTAACACATTTTACCCATAACTGTTAGTTGGTTATATGCTGCTGTGACACACCCTTTACATAGAAATTGTTAGCTACCTGTTACATTTATACTTCTGTGTTAATTGGTTACCAACTGTATTGTACCCCACTGTATTGTACCCCACTATTGAAACCCCCTATACTATTTACTAAAAGAAACCCCTCCACAATTTTCTACCTTAACAAACCCCATAACCCTCACTATTGAATTTTCCCTGTTTTTGCATTTTCTTAATAAAGTTTATTTTGCACCCCACCAGTGCAGTAGTTGTCCCCCAAGATTCCCTACCTGCTGGCAGGGTCACTATCAAATGCACAAGCAGCCATCTACTTAGGGTTCAATTTACAAGCATTTAACTCTTCAAAAAAGTGGGATGTATCTTCTATAACCAGAATGTGTAGAAATGCATCTACTGGCCTACCACTAATATCAAGATAACATACGCAATGAATTAATACTAGATGCCCATTTGAATCAGTGCCTTCCTCAGCCATGAATGAACATATTTTGAATGTGATAAGAGAGTTCTTCACTTTTTCAACAGCTGAGTCTTTCACTGTTGAATCACATGCTTTTAACCAGTAAGCTGAGTTTCTTACAGAAAGATACTGAGCATTTGCCTATCCTGTTTGGAACCAGTTTCCAACTTCAGGATTAACAAGTGACAATGCACTTAACATTGGCCTCCAGTTTGTAGTGTGTGGCGTCTCTTGCTTAAATAAATAGTATGAGGTGGCAGCCATGTTTGTTCTCATAAACTGTGTTGTGTCTCCAGCATTCTTAGCAGCCTCATTAAATACTTCTAAAATTGGCTTTGACAGTGACTGCCTTATAAGGCTTTCTGCATGTCGATATAGTCCAAAGACTTGCTGTTTTGCATTCTTTTCACATAGCTTGTCAGCACTGGCTTTAGTGATTGGTCTGGCAAACCAAGCTCCTTCACTTTTACTACATAAATCGATGGTATGCCCATATCTTGAATAATGTGTGCAGTTTTGGTCCCATCTCAAAAAAGATATATTGGAATTGAAAAAAGTACAGAGAAGGGCAACTAAAATGACTAGGGATATGGAACAGATTCCATATGAGGAGAGATTAAAAAGACTGGGACTTTTCAACTTGCAAAAGAGATGACTAAGGCGATATATGAAAGGAGTCTATAAAATTTTGCCTGGCATGGAGAAAGTGAATCGGGAAATGTTATTTACACCTTAACATAACACAAGAACTAGGGGTCACTCAATGAAATTAATAGGCAACCGGTTTAAAACAAACAAAAGGAAGTACTCTTCATCCAATGCACAGTCAACCTGTGGAACTCTTTGCCGGGGGATATTGTGAAGGCCAAAACTATACCAGGGTTCAAAAAAGAACTGCATAAGTTCATGAAGGATAGGTCCATCAATGGCAATTAGCCAGGATGGTCAGGGATGCAACACCATTCTCTGAGTGTTCCTAGCCTTTGCTTGCCAGAAATTTGGAGTGACTTCCTGTTCTGTTCATTCTCTTTAAAGTACCTGGCATTGGCCACTGTCAGAAGACAGGATACAGGACTAGATGTATCACTGGTCTGACCCAGTATGGCTATTCTTATGTAAAAATTAATTATAATATAATAAAAATGTTTAGTAAAAAAGTCACAAGATAACGACCTCTCCAGACAGTGACAATGTGAGATAACAACCTTCGCAAACAATTTAAAAATCTTAGCCTACTAGGAAATGTATAATTATTGGGGCTGTCAAGCGATTGAAAAAAAGTAATCACAATTAATCACATGATTAATCATGCTGTTAAACAACAATAGAATATCATTTATTTTAAATATTTTTGGATGTTTACTACATTTTAAAATTGATTTCAATTGCAACCCAGAATACAAAGTGTACTGTGCTCACTCTATATTTTTATTACAAATATTTGCACTGCAAAAAACAGAAAAGTATTTTTCAATTCACCTCATACAAGTACTGTAGTGCAATCTCTTTATCTTGAAAGTTGAACTTACAAATGTAGAATTATGTACAAAAAAAACTTACATTCAAATATAAAACAATGCAAAACTTTAGAGCCTAAAAGTTCACGCAGTCTTACTTCTTGGTCAGCCAATCACTCAGACAAACAAGGTTGGTTACAATTTGCAGGAAAAATACTGCCTGCTTCTTGTTTACAAAGTCACCTGAAAGTGAGAACATGTGTTCGCATGGCACTGTTGTAGCCGGTGTTGAAGATATTTATGTGCTAGATGCGCTAAAGATTCGTCTGTCTCTTCGTGCTTCAACCACCGTAATATTTATCTAAACTTGTCAGTCATAAATTTAGCATTCTAGAGCAAAGTCACTAAAACATAGTCCAAATATGTCACGCTAAGACAGGTGCGTCCAGTTTGCTTGTTGCAGCAGTGGTATCTGCAGTCTTAGCAGAGACTCAGGAGTGAATGGATACCTGAACCAGAACTCCCTACTCCGCCTCATCAGCCGGGTCACGGTTGAGATGCACAGGCAGTGCTGTTGTGGAAATGTGTTTTGCTGCTGTTCATGCTGTAGCTGGCCTCTGGAGAGAGGCCTTCAGTCTCCAGGGCTGTTAGTCTAGCAGTAAAGTCACTTAAAATATTGAAAATGAGGCAGGATTTAAAATTAAAATAATCTAAACTGTGACTAACGGCAAGGGAGGAATGTGTCAAGTCCACATCCCACTGCAAGGGAAGGCAGATAAATTGGGAGTTCTAATCCACTTGACCGGCAGAGTCTTAAGGGGTCAGGAGAGCGAAGCACCATCGCTTGTAATTTGGTGTCTGCAGTTCAGAGTTCCTATTTCCAGCAATTTTGCCCTCAGAGTCTGAGAGTCAGCATGAAAAGAAACAGAGAACACTTTAAATGATGACTAGACAGTCAGGCCTGGCTAATCCAAATCGGTTTTTAAAGCCCTCTTTGGATTAATAGGTCAGCAGCAGCATATGCTTCCTGTTGGTTTGCTTATACTCTAAGCTTTTGGCTATCCAGATATCTGAATTACAGGGGGTCTCTGTAGTAACAGCTAACTGAATTCTTCCTCATCCTTTAGCTTCTTCTTTTAACTCTCATGTATCTGTCATTGCTGAGTGCTTTGTGTTTAACCAAATGAGGTGCACAGCTGAACTCATTTGTACTTGTCAATTAATCACTGCAGGAAAAAAAATCACACTGCTTAGGGCTGTCCAGCACTGTCTGTGTTGTGAAATCCCCACTTTGCCGGTCCATGCTGCCATTTTGGATGCACTTCTCCCTACCCTTACAGCTATTTCCTGACTTATTCGCAAACTTTTAAAAATTCTGTTTATAAAGCACCCTAAGAGGCTTTTGTTTTATCGAATAAACCATGATTGGAATGCAATCAAAAGCATAACTAACATACATTAAAAACTCAAGCTAGTCTAGGGGGCCATGCCAAAAGAGGTGTGTGCAGAGAGGATAAAACAAAAAACTAAAGACCAAATAAACTGCTGGAATAAGCAGGTGCAGGTTGGCTGGAACTGTTGAGATTGTGTTTGCTTCTGCCAGTGGTGCTCAAACTTCTCCTTATCGGTAACGGAATCTGTCCATGCCCTCCCTCCATGACTGCACAGCCAAGGTTTCCTCAGTAGCAGAGCTTGGACTAAAGGTAGAGCTGGGGGAGGAACTGGAGATGGGGAAGGAGCTTGGATTAGAAGTGGAGCTGGGCTGGGGGATGGAGAGGGAATGAGGGCAGATCCAGGCTGGGGCCAGAGCACGGGGTGGAGTGGAGCTGTGGCTGGGGTCAGACCTGGGCTAGGGCAGTGTAGCAAGGCGGTGGGATACCCCATAGCTGCGCTGAGGGACAAACCTCTCCCGACCCCACTGTGGGCGGAGCCACCGGGTCCTGCGCCCGCCCCTCAGAAGTCACTGCGCAGACCCAGAAGTATAAAAGCTGACCTGCAAAGCTCAGTAGGAGCCAGCCACCGCCGGGACCAGACGTCTGTGGCCACTGCCAACTGGAGCTCACACCCAGCCAGCCAAACCTGCCTCACGCCCGCTATCCCGAGGAGGGCTGGCAGAGCCTGCCTCACGCCCGCTACCCTGAGGACGACTGGCCAAGCCTGCCCCGCGCCGGCTACCCCGAGGAAGGGCCGAGCCTACCTCTTGCCCACTACCCCAAGGAAGAGCCTAGCCTGCCTCTGGCCAGCTACCCCGAGGAGCCGCTGAGCCCACCCTCAAATACTTACCCAGAGGAGCTGATGGTGTTTGAGATCGCTGGTGAAGCTACGACGGCTCAGGTACCCAACGAGGGGGAGAGTGGAAGTAGCCCCGGGGGCAGCCAACCCTGGTCTGGCTGCAGCACTGCCAGAGCCAATGTCAGTGTGTTGCAGCCAGGATCCCCACTGACAGCAGCGAGTTTCTGCCGCTGCTAGGGCCCCGGGCTGGGACGCAGTGGAGTGGGAGGGCCTGCGTCCCTCCTGCCGCCCCTCCAGGGGTGGCACACTCCCCCTTCCCCTGCCCTGAGGAGGCCGAAACCTACTATTACTGACTCAGTGTTTGCTGCCCCGCCCTGACCTAGGTCTGGGCTTAAGACTATTGCTGCTCAGCCCTGCCTGAGGGCCTGAGCATATTGACTCAGTGTTTGTTGCCCCGCCCTGACCTAGGGCTGGGTTTGGGACTATTGCCACCCTCCCTGCCTGAGGGCCTGAGCATTTGGACTCAGTGTTTGTTGCCCCGCCCTGACCTAGGGCCAGGCTTAAGACTATTGGTAATGAGGCAGTGGGATACCCCACAGCCCCGCTGAGGGACAAACCGTGGCCGAGCCGCCCTACAGGCAGGGAGAGGGAGTGAGGGTGAAGCAAGACTGGGGGTTGGAGGTGGAGCTGGTCTGGGGGTGGAGCAGGGCTGGAAGTGTGGTGATCTCTCCCTGCCCCCAGTGGGAGCTGGCCCTGACCCCACAATGCCCCCCCCAAATGTTCCTCCACACACCCCTAGAGGGGTGTGCCCCACACTTTGAGAACCACTGGCTTATGCAATGGTGAGTTGAATCCAAAAAGATGGCTACAGGTTTATAGCACCTGCAGTACCATGTAAAGCCTATGCTTTGTCCTACCGGGGCCTGATTTGTCTAAACTGATTGCACCTGGATTCTTTAAAAAAGCCTAGTTGCTGGAATGGATTTTTACCTTAGCTCCTCTTACACAGGCAAATAACTTTCAAAGGCTGGGCTATAATCTTTATGCTTTTACTTCAAAGTTGTGTCCAGCCCTTCTTTCTGATAGATTATTCAGCTAACACACTAGATATTCAGACTTGCTGCTTACCCCAGGAGTTCAGCACTAATAGCAATTAGCCCAATCCTGAACTCCTTATTTAAGGAAGTAGCATTACTTGAATAGGGGATTTTGAAGAGTTCAGGACTAATCCTGACAGTTTTGATTTGTCTCTCATACATTCCAATTTCTCTCTCTTTCATTACAACAAAATAGACTCTGCCCTTATCAGCCTTGTATGTAAAATTTCACTTATCTAGGAGCTGGCTGCATGTTACATGTAAGAGCTGGATGAATGTGACTGTAACACGTGTCTGTACTAATTTTCAGAGCAGCAGATAAAGGGGTTAAAGCCATAGCAGCTAAACATGGTGGCTGGAGATTGCAGTCTGCAGGAGTTGCAGATCCATAGCTCCAGTCAGGACCTCTGTTAGCAGCAACATCTTGGGCCCTAATTCTGCAGACTGGTCAGTGTGGGGGGAATGCTGTGCCTTGGTGGTGCCCCACTGAAGTCTAGCAGTTTGCAGAATCCCAGCCAGGGACTCAATTTTCCTATTTATAGAACAGTCCTGGTGGATGCACATTGACATCCATTTGCTGTTTTTCATGACTATGGTGATCTGGTTAGGGATCTGCTGTTGTTAGAAATGTCTCAGGATCTGGTGCCAATGCAATTTTGGTACAACAAAGCTAACATAAGGGAAGGATGTACTTTATACAGTCATAATGTAGGACAAGATAAAAAAAATTCAGCCCACAACTGCTTTTCTCTAGGCTTTTTTTACACACAAACTCCTACAGTCAACCTGATTGACAACCCAGCTAGGTACTATGCAACTGAGGGCCTAATTCTGTAGTGCCTGAAAGCCACAGAGTTGAGTTTCCAGGGTTTATACTTAAATCTTTAGCAGTTGTCCCGATGGGGATGGGGGATTAAAAGGTAGAGGCAATTATAATTGAAATGACATTTCATAACATTATGAACTGGGCCAGTGGAAAACTACAGCTAAAACTAAAGAAATGCAGGACTATAACCCAAACCCAGCCCTCTGAGGAATTGTTCCCTGCCACCTTTCCTCTTCTGACAGCACTGAATGGAACCAAACCTCAGCTGGTGTCAGCCACCATAACTCCAGCTGAATCAAAGGAGCTGCAGTGATTGACATCAGCTGAGGATCTGGGCCAGTGAAACTAGCTTTCCAAGTAACCCTATCATATACTGTGTGTTTTGCATCTGCCAATATACATCTCTGTGGAAGAAGTAAATGTGCACAGTGGATCTGGGAGTTCTCAGGACAAAATTTTTGGTGGCCTCAGAATGTGGCCACCAACTGTTGCTGGTAGCCGCTCTCACACTTTTTCCTAAAATACTTAATTAACTTTAGGAAAAACAAATATGCACAGACACATCCAAATTATTGTAATTTATTTATTGCTTGCTAGTAAGTCTGTTGTAAAAAGCAATATAAACAAACATACAAGTATCACTTTTCACAGCAGACTTACTCAGCCCTAGCAAGCCTGGGGACAAATTAAGCCCTGGATTGGGAGGGTCAGGCAGTAAGGGCCAAGGCCAATGGAGTTGGGGGTGGGGTGGAGGAGACAGTGGGGAGCCAGAGCCTGAAGCCCCATAACCAGAGTCCAAAGTCCCATGGCCAGGGGACGGGGATGGAGCCTGAAGCCATGCAGCCAGAGCCTACCACCCTATCACCCCAGGGGTGAAGCCCAAAGCCTGAGCACCACCACCCCTGGGAAGGTGGGGAACTCACTGGCTGCCTGCTCCTCCAGTGTTGTGCCCCAGCTGTCTTCAGAGTGGGGCAGGGCAAAACCCCTGCTTGCAGCCCCAGCAGACAACACCAAGGCAGTACATCCAGGAGCAAAAGGGATGGGGAGGGGCCGCTGCTTTGCCCCCTCTCCCCCCAGTCACAGCCCAGGAGGCTGTGGCTGCAAGAAAAGCCACTGGTGGCTGCATTTGAGAAACGCTGATCTAGGTGAACACCCCAGAAATGTTTCCATTAATATTTAAATGGCAAATACTAGTTAAGGGAAACTTGTGGGTTATTTGCTTTCTACTAACATTTATCCAAGCAAACATTTTTTTTCACAACTGTTCCTGGAAAGGGAAAGTCACGAATACTCAAATACTCGTGCAAAAGCACATTGGCATGTATTTGACACTGGCATGTAGGTATAGAGAGCATACTGCTCAAGTTTGCAGTGAGAGAAAGCTGGGAGGTTGCCAACACTTAGGTCTAGCCTCCAAACATTCAGAGGGATCATGATAAATTGGAGGACTGGGTTATAGACAACAAGATGAAATTCAGCAAAGACAAATGTAAGGTGCTACACTTCGAGAAGGAAAAACAAATGCACAAATACAGAATGGGGGGAAACTGGCTTGGCATCAGCACTGCTGAGCAAGAGCATCAGAACCTTTGTAGAAGTGGGGGGCCACAGGTGCTAGAACTGAGGGGGCAGGTGGCCACCCTCCACTTTTTAACATGGGCATAGTTTGGGGGCCAGCGGGCAGCATTGCCCCCCCCAAAATGCAAGCCTCATGCAGGCGCTGCTCCACACCATGCCTCCCCCTTTTTACCATGGGTGTAATATGAGGGGGGGCAATGCTGCCCCTGCCCCCCAAACTACACCCATGTTAAAAAAGGGGCATGGGCCCCTGATCCCCTCTGGTTCCTGAGAAACTGGAAAGAATCCAGAGATGCGTGACAAAGATGATCAGAGAGGGATGGAATGCTGGCCAGAGAAGCAAAGGAACTGGGTATGGTTAGTTTGGAAAAGCAGAGACTAAGTGGGGGACGTAATAGTGATCTTCAAATACTTGAAAGGCTGCCACAGATAAGATGGAGAAAAGTTGTTGTTTTGCCATAGAGGGCAGGATGAGAGGCAATGGGTTCAAACTACAGCATAGCAGATTAAGATAAAATCTCAGGAACAACCTCCTATCTGTAAGACTAATAGGACGGTGGAACAGATGCCTAGGGAGGTTGTGGAAGCTCCTTCACTGAAGGTTGTCCAAAGGAGGCTGTGCAGCCATCTGTCTTCGATGGTTTAGATACAACAAATCCTGTGTCTTGGTGGGGGGTTAGACTAGATGATCCTTGTGGTCCCTTCTAACCCAACAGTTCTATGAAGTATGTGCTTGTGGTCTGGAAGCCACCCAAACAGGAAGCAGAGGATAATATATGACTTGGGAGCAGGCATGCCAAACCTGTGGGAAAAAAATGCAGAAATTGGGCTTGTTTTTGACATAATTGGCTTGTGAGTTGCTTATTGGTGAGTTTTTGGCTTGTAGCTTGTTGCTGCTGCTTCTTTTTTTTTTTAAATCAGTTTCTGGCAAGCAGGAGCAAGGGGTGGGGGGAGAGCGAGCCCATCCCAGTCCCAGACAGCACACTGGGGGGGGGAATCTAGTCACAGAGAGTGTTGGGGTACTTAGGGACTGGCTCATAGGTGCCAACACATAGGTGCTCCAGGGCTGGAGCGCTCATGAGGAAAAACTGGTGGGTTTTATAGCACCTGCTCTGCACCCACCAGTAGCTCCCTGCTCCGCCCCCCCAACTCCAGCTCACCTCCGCCTCTGCTCCACTTCCTCCATTGAGTGCACCACGGCTCCGCTTCTCCCTTTTGCTCCCAGCGTTTGCCGTGCGAAACAGCTGTTTCACGGTGGCAAGCGCGGGGAGAAAGGGGAGAGGTGAGGGAATGCTCGCGCTCGGGGAAGAGGCGGGACTGGGGCGGGGATTTGGGGAAGGGGTCCAATAGAGGCAGGGAGAGGGCGAAGTTGGGGCAGGGACTTTGGGGAAGGGGTTGGAATGGGGACGGGGCAGGGGTGGAGTCGGAGCTGTGGGGGTGAGAACCCACTGGTGCCGGGAAAAGTTAGTGCCTATGGATTGACTTGTTCTGGCATTGTTTTGAAATGGGATTCGCTTGATTTTTGGTTTATTGTGGAAGTCGTGGTGCTTATTTAATGCATGAAAGTTGGCAACTGTGCTTGGGAGATGCAGCACAAACTGTGAGATATAAATAGTGAATTCTCAAAGCATAGCAGTGGTGAATAGTTCATGGGCAGCACAAAGCCTGGAATATACTGGCATAAACCATTCATCAAATGAGGAACACACTTGTAAAATCAGTCAGGTCAGACATTCTCAAACAGAATCTGATAAACTGTTCACTGAATAGCTCCTTGGTCTTCGGCAGTACTTTCCACAGACACTTATCACTGCAGTTTTGCAGAATGCAATAGATCATTAACTTTGTATTGGAAGCTTGAAACTACAAATGCATTTAAAATTCCAGGTCAGTAGCAAGTCTACAAAACCAGGGCCAGATTCAAATACCCGTTCTCATTTGAACAGTGTATTCATGAATAGCTCTACTGAAGTCAAAGGGATTATTTGTGGAATAAGGTGCTACCCAGTATGAGCAAAGAGATCAGAATATGACTACAGTCTTTGGAGTAAATCTTGCTTACCTGCCTAGTTCTGTGTATTTAGGATATCCTGGATTCTCCTCCAACTTGCATAGTTCTCTGCATCTGTGCAAAGTGAGCATAAAAGATGCACGTTCAAATTTGGTAGCATTTTACACTTGCTTTAGACAGGTGTAATTGATTTTGCAAGGGATAAACCTGTAGAGAATCTGAACAGGTTTTCCTTGCACCCACTAACTGTGTCCTGAGGAGGGGAGGGGCAGGAGGTCTCTGCACACTGCCCTCGCCTGCAGGCAGCTCCCACTGGCCGGGAATGGAGAACCGCAGCCAATGGGAGCTCCGGGGGTGGTACATGCAGACAGGGGCAGTGCGTGGAGCCATCTGCCTCTCCCCCTACAGAAGCCACTGCTGGATATGCTGGCTGCTTGCAGGAGCAGCATGGGGCCATGGCAGGCAGGAAGCCTGCCTTATCCCTGCTGCACTGCCACCTGGGAGCTGGCTTAGGTAAGCTGTACCTTGTCAGAGCCCAAACCCCTCCTGCCCCCCAAATCCTGGCCCCAGCCCTGAGCCCCCTCCCACATCCCCTACTACACCTCAGCTCCCTCCCAGAGCCCACACCCCCTCCTGCACCTCACCGCCTACCCCAGCCCTGAACCCCCTCCTGCACCCCAGCCCCAGCCATGAGTCCCCTCCCACACCCTGCACCTCCTCCTGCACCCCAACTCCCTTCCAGAGCCCGCACCTCCTCCAGCACCCCAGTCTCTTGCCCCAGCCCTGAGCTTCCTCTTGCACCCCTACCCCAGGCTCAGCTTGGAGCCCCGCCTACACTCCGAACTCTTCGGCCCCAGCCCAGAGCCCGCACCCCCTCCCACACCCTAACCCCCTGTCCCAGCCCAGTGAAGTGAAGGTGGGGGAGAACGAGCCACAGAGGGAGAGGGGGATGGAGTGAGCAGGGTGTGGCCTCAGAGAAGGGGCAGGCAGAGGGCATGGCAAGGTTATTTGGGTTTGTGAGATTACTGTTATTTCTACAAAAGGAACAAGGAGTACTTGTGGCACCTTAGAGACTAACAAATTTATTTGAGCATAAGTGTTCGTGGGCTAAAACCCACTTCATCAGATGTATGCAGTGGAAAATAAAGTAGGATGATAAATATACACAGAGGACATGAAAAAATGGGTGTTGCCATGTGAGAGTAATCAGTTAAGAGGGGCTATTATCAGCAGGAGAAAAAATCTTTTGTAGTGATAATCAGGAAGGCCCATTTCCAACAGTTGACAAGAAGATGTGAGTAACAGTAGAAGAAGAAAAGAAGAAAAAAAACATTAGCATGGGGAAATAGGTTTTACTTTGTGTAATGACCCATCTACTCCCAGTCTTTATTCAAGCCTAAAATAATGGTGTTCAGTTTGCAAATTAATTCCAATTCTGCAATTTCGCATTGGAGTTTGTTTTTGAACTTTTTTTGTTGAAGTATTGTGACTATGAGGTTTGTAATCGAGTGACCAGGGAGGTTGAAGTGTTCTCCAACTGGTTTTTGAATGTTATCATTCTTGACATCTGATTTGTGTCCATTTATTCTTTTGTGTAGAGACTGTCCGGTTTGGCCAATGTACATGGCAGAAGGGTATTTCTGGCACATATCACATTGGTAGATGTGCAGGTGAATGAGCCTGGCTGATATGATTAAGTCCTATGATGGTGTTCCCTGAATAGATATGTGGACAGAGTTGGCAACAGGCTTTGTTGCAAGGATAGGTTCCTGGGTTAGTGTTTTTGTTGTGTAGTGTGTGGTTGCTGGTGAGTATTTGCTTCAGGTTGAGGGGCTGTCTGTAAGTGAGGACTGGCCTGTCTCCCAAGATCTGTGAGAGTGATGGATCGTCCTTCAGGATAGGTTGTAGATCCTTGATGATGAGCTGGAGAGGTTTTAGTTGGGGACTGAAGGTTACAGCTAGTGGAGTTCTTTTACTTTCTTTGTTGGGCCTGTCCTGTAGTAGGTGGCTTCTGGGTACTCTTCTGGCTCTGTCAATCTGTTTCTTCACTTCAGCAGGTGGGTATTGTAGTTGTAAGAATGCTTGATAGAGATCTTGTAGGTGTTTTTTCTCTGTCTGAGAGGTGGAGCAAATGCGGTTGTATCTTAGAGCTTAGCGGTAGATAACGGATCATGTGGTGTGGTCTGGATGAAAGCTGGAGGCATGTAGGTAAGTATAGTGGTCAGTAGGCTTCCAGTATTGGGTAGTGTTTGTGACCATTGCTTACTGGCACTGTAGTGTCCAGGAAGTGGATCTCTTATGTGGACTGGTCCAGGCTGAGGTTGATGGTGGGATGGAAATTGTTGAAATCACGGTGGAATTCTTCAAGGGCTTCTTTTCCATGGGTCCAGATGATGAAGATGTCTTGAAGCTGACTTGAAGGTATACATCGTCCCCAAATGTGAAATGATTGTGGGTGAGGACAAAGTCACAAAGTTCAGTCACCAGGTTTACCGTGACATTATCAGGGATACTGTTCCTGATGGCTTCTAGTCCATCTTGTGTAAAATGTTGGTGAAAAAGCACAAGAACAGTATACCTTCAAGTCAGCAGCACTGCTGTGGGTACCCGCATGGCCTCACAGTATGCCAATATTTTTATGGCTGACTTAGAACACGCTTCCTCAATTCTCGTCCACTAATGCCCCTACTCTACTTGCGCTACATTGATGGCATCTTCATCATCTGCCTTGTAACATATCTTTGCAAAAGTTCTGCACATATTCATCCTATTCTTATGCATGTATCATTTTTGTATCTGAAGTTATGAGCATTGGCTCTATGCGTGTATGTAAAGTGTTTGCTGTAGAAAGCACCTAAGGCAGATTTGGTAAAACTTAGTGTAAAGGGGTTATTCAAGTAATTGGGAGTACTTGGCTAACAATGAACCTCGATAGACACCAATCCACATCTGAGCTTTCCTGGGAACGTCCTGTAGAAAACTGAGTCATGCATGGACATGTGACTTGCCCATGTGACTCCAAAACTCCATTTTGCAGCTAGATTCTACACAGTGGGAGAGAGGGGTTTCCACCCACAAGAGAGAGACTATATATGCCCCTGGGAAAACCCCTCCATTTGGTCTTCAACTGGCTCAAGAGAGAGCCTCTCCATCCCAAAGAGATGCCGGAGAGAAACTGGAACAAAGGACAGTAACTACAGGGGTGTGAGTGATTACTGGACCCAGACTAGAAGGAGGCTAGTCTGTCAAAGAAGCTTATTTGAACATCTCTGAGGGAGATATTTACCTGCAGAGCCGGCTCCAGGCACCAGCTGAGCAAGCTGGTGCTTGCAGCAGCAGATTCCAAGGGACGGCATTATAATCACTTAAAATCTATCTTTTTGTAGTTAATAAACTGGTTTATATTTTAACCTAAACCAGTGGTGTCTTTAAGTGAAGTGTGTGGGGGAATAACTCCACAAATGTGCATATTCCTCTCCACATTGAGGGAGGGGCAGACATATTAATGAGCATACACTATACAGATCCCTGTGCAGTGCAAGACGATATAATTTTGGGTTTATACTACAGAGGGGGTGCGTGCCTGGGGAGCTGGGAAACTGGCTGGGTTCTGCTGTTTGTACTTGGGCGCAGGGCCGATGCAAGGAAGTTTTGCGCCCTAGGTGAAACTTCCACCTTGCACTCCTCCCTAGCTAACCCCCCCACCATGGCAGCTAACTCAGCCCCCCACCCAGGGACCCTCCCCCGCAGCAGCTCCCCCCCCCACCGCAACAGCTAACCCCTCTCCCCCTTCTCCTCCTCCCGGCAGCTAACCCTGCCTGGGGATACTTCCCCCCTTCCCCTCCCAGCAGCTAACCCTGCCTGGGGAGACCTCCTGCGGAAGCTAAGCCTGCCTGAGTAGTCCGCCCCAGCTCACCTCGGCTCCGCCTCCTCCACTGAGCACGTCAGCGCTGCTCTAATTCTCCTTCCCACCCAGGCTTGCGGCACTGATTGGAGGAGAGTTAGAACTGGGCTGTGTGCTCAGCGGAGGAGGCAGAGCGGAGGTGAGCTGGGGCAGGGAGCGGTTCCCCTGTGCGCCCCCCCCTCGTTATTGCGGGCAACCCTCTCCGCGCTCCCCCCCCCCCCACCTAGTTCACCTCCACCTCCTTGCCTGAGGGGTCTTTTAGGCACCCCCAACCACTAGGCACCCTAGGCGGCTGCCTAGTTTGCCTAAACGGTTGCACCGGCCCTGCTTGGGCAGCTAAAGTAAAGCACTCTTAGGTAATTCAGTTTGGGTGTATGGTGTCACCTGTTGTGTTGGGTGATAACAGGGTCTAGGCAAGGCTGGCTGCATCTCCAAGCAAGGAAGCAGCATGAGCAGGGCCAGTCTAACTGGGTGGTTGGAGGGGCACAGTGGTTTTTCACGGCTTCCAGACTCCACCCCAGGGGTGAGAACCCATCACAGTAGTATTAGTCTACTAGGGTATATCTTTTAGAGGGAGAACAAATCTTGACTCTAAGCAATGAAAAGCTTACAGCATCCCTTGGGATTTTGTGCCAATGATCAGTTACCTAATTTGCATCTTATTTCCAATTTGAATTTTCTGATCTTGTTGTGTCTTTGTCTGCTGCATTAAAGATACAGATATCTAGTAGCAGATATCTTCCAACCAGTGAGAAAAGTGGTTTACTCTGCACTCTACCAACTTCAGTAAAAACCATGAACCTCAAATATATATTACAGCTCACAAATGGCATCAGAGGGGAGCTTTCATGGCCATACTGAAAAAGTGCATTAAGTTAATTGTATTTTGGAGTAACAGTAGGAATCCAGACAAGTAGAAATACAGCAATTGTTTTTAATCAAGAGATCAGTTTAATTACTTGAGCAATATGGAAATAAAGCTTTGAGTTACTTTAGAGATTCCACCCACACAATGCTCCCAGCAGGATACTGGCAACAAACTGGACCAGTTCAGTAAAAGTAAAAGATATTAGTATAACCTCTGAGAGTAGGTTATTGTTACTGAGAGCTGGTTTTTACACTGAAATGTAAGTGACACCTGCAACAGGGTTAAGATTGTGCATCAATGATCTTTGATTTTTCAATGCAGTCTTCAGCTGATTGGTAGAAGCCTCAGAATGGACTTGCATTGCTTAACTACATTAGTCAATATCTGCACAGAAGTTTTTATCTAAAGTGTAGTTTAAAAATAATGTACAAGCACTGCCAGTTCTTTAAATTATGCTTCTAGAGACATTATTTTCCCTTGTTCCAAATGTATCTCTTAAAGAGATAATCCTGTGGAGTGTGTGTATTTCTCAATTACTGTGGCTTACTAGGCAAAAGCAGCCTAAAGATCTAAAGCAGAGGTCTCCAACCTTTTTAAGCACCAGATCACCCAGCCCTGAACCCCCTCCTCCACCCCAACTCCAGCCCAGGGAGCAGCCACGGATCCCCATTCCCGGCCAATGGGAGCTGCAGGGGCAGTACCTGCAGGCAAGAGCAGCGCATGGAGACCCTCTGCTCCTCCCCACCAGGAGCCGCTGCCGGACACGTTGGCCGCTTCTAGGAGTGGCAGAGGGATAGGGCAGGCAGAGATGCCTTAGCCTTGCTGCACCACTGGACTATTAGCGGCCGATCTTCCGGTTTGGCTACAGGAGGATTCGCAATCCTAGGGAGACTGAGATCGACTGTCAGAGCCTCCAAGATTGGCCAGTCAGTCACGATCTACTGGTTGGTGACCACTGACTTAGCATATGGTGGGAACCCAACTCAGTTCCCAGACCAGCTTGTGGAAAACCACAGGTACCCAAAATGGAATCCAGAGTCATGTGGCCTGGTTGCAGGCCCTTTCAGATTTATAACAGCCATTATCCATATGCTCCCTGGAGTGTTCTCAGGAAGGCTCACCAGGTGGGGAATAAGCTTCTTCTAAGGCCTATTGTTCTTCTAAAGCCTAATGGGCCCTTCATAACCAGCTATTTAGACTGGAAGCATCTTGCCTAGTGGGTGTCACCCAGGTGTGACTACATGTGAAATACAGATACATAGTCAATATTCATAACTCCAGATACAAAAATGATACATACATACAAATAGAATAATCATATTCAGCAAATCATAACTTTTCCATAGGCATCTGATGAGAGACATTTTGTACAAGATGTCTCTATCATAGTTATGCCATAATCATATCATAATAATATCACTGTGAAGAATACGGGGTGCACTGTCACAGCTACCTCCCTCATGCTTATCAGGGATCATACAATACTTCCTGTTAGTGCCATATGTTACCGATCAACTGGAAAACCTCGCTGCTGTCTGATGTAATTGGGAATAGAAGTGAGGTAGTGGAGCTCCTTACAGGGGTCTACATTCAGCCCTTTTTTCTCTAAAAGTCGCTCTCGTGGGTTGGCTAGCAGAGTAGATCTTCTTGAAAGCCTATGTTGATGTCAGTCATGGAGAGAGACATGTTGCTCACCACCATGGTTTGTCCTGGCAGAACTCCCTGTAGTCCCTAATTCTGAATGTACAACTGCTTTGGCAAATTGTTTCAAAGACTATGAACCTTGGTGCGCTTAGAACTTGTTTACTGTTTTTCTGTAGCTCACATGCACAATGGGAGACTCAGCCTTAGAATACAAACCGTTATCTACGGTCTGATGCAAAGGGGAAGCAGAGGGACAGAGAAGGTTGTTCAGAGCTATTGAATAAGGTGACAGTAGCAGCCTGACATGAAACTTGGCATTACGGTGCAAGCAGCACGTGTCAGGCAAGAGTAGTGGACCCTCCGAAGCTTGGCATGCTGGTGCCTGGAACTGCCCCTGCTCCTACATGGAGGTGCGGCCAGGCAGCTCTGTTGGGTTCTGCCCATCTGCAGGCATCACCCCAGTTCCCGGCCAATGGGAGCTGAGGGGCCGGAGCTTGGGGTAGGGGCAGCATGTGGAGCGGAGTCCCCGGCTACACCTATGCATAGGAGCAGCTCCCAACCCTGCTCCCTGGCTGGAGCACTGGAGCGGGGCAAGCCCCAGTTCCTGCTCACCAGCGGGAGCTCGAGGGCCAGATTAAAACAGCTGGTGGGCCAGATCCAGCTGTAGTTTGCCCGACCTAGTTCCTTCAGTTTTTTCATTGACTTCAGTTGGGTAGTATAAGGCAAATTTACTCGATTACAGTGTAGGGTGACAGCTAGGTCACTAAATGACCTGGTCTCTTTTTTGCTGTATCATGTTGTGACCTGAGTAGCACTTGCTACTCAGAGAGAGAACAGTTCCACTTTGTTTTGCTGTCGGCAAAACAACATCACGTCTCTGCTTCCTCTTAGAATAAGGAACATGATTCATTAAACACTCTGTGACATTGCACTCTATATGATTTTATGAAAATATGCTAATGTAACTGGAATATGCTTCATGCAAAAGGTCTCTTGTAAGGTATCATTACAAAGCTTATAATCTACTGAGTGTGTTCATCCTATTTGTATAAATGTACCACTCTTGTATCTAAAACTAGAAATATGAAATATAACTCTGAGCGCCTATTGTAATGATGCAAAGTTGTGGCCATTAATGGTGGTTTGGAATCCTGAGGACTCCCATTAACCAGGACAATTGACTACAGATGGCTCTGTTTTACCTGTAAATCTTCCTGTATACCTGTGTGCTGGCAAGTGGGAACTGAAGTCTTACAGTGACATGTGATCATGTCACCTGAACTGGAATCCATCTTTAACCTGGTGCTGTTCCATTGAGAAAGGCGGGGTGGGACCCAGAGGGACAAAGGATTCCCGCCTTATGCAAAAGATATATAAGTGGGTGGAACAGAACAAAATAGGGAGCCATCATGAGGAATCCCCTAGCTACAACCTGAACTGGAACAAGGGCTGTACTAGGGGAAAGGATTGTGCCCAGACTAGGAAGGCATCCAGTCTGTGAAAGAGCCTTATTGAAACATCTTTCAGAGTGAGATTTTATCTGTACTTAGTTGTACTGTGTTCGGCTTAGATTTGCGTGTTTTATTTTATTTTGCTTGGTAATTCACTTTGTTCTGTCTGTTACTACTTGGAACCATTTAAATCCTACTTTCTGTATTTAATAAAATCACTTTTTACTTATTAATTAACCCAGAGTATGTATTAATACCTGGGTGGGAGGGCAAACAGCTGTGCATATTCCTCTATCAGTGTTATAGAGGGTGAACAATTCATGAGTTTACCCTGTATAAGCTTTATACAGGGTAAAATGGATTTATTTGGGTTTAGACCCTGTTGGGAGTTGGGCATCTGAGTGTTAAAGACAAGAACACTTCTGTAAGCTGCTTTCAGTTAAGTCTGCAGCTTTGGGGCAAATAATTCAGACCCTGGGTCTGTGTTGGAGCAGACGGGTGTGTCTGGCTCAGCAAGACAGGGTGCTGGGGTCCCGAGGTGGCAGGGAAAGCAGGGGCAGACGTAGTTTTGGCACATCAGCTAGCAGTTCCCAAGGGGGTTTCTGTGATCCAACCTGTCACACACCCAACAGCAACACCCACTTTCTCTGACAAACATGTTGAGCAGGGCCTGCCATTTCCTAGCCGTCCTGCTCAGGGGTTTATGCTAATGCACCAAAGATAATAAATTTACTTGGGAAAATAGTTTCAGGACAGATCACAACACTGTTCTGTTCTTATCTGATGGGCTTCTTTATTTCCTTGCCAACATTCCTGGATGTTTCTGGGTTTTATTTATTTTTAATGCTAGTTTCGCCCTCATTAATTACACTTCCTTTGACTGAGTTTATATCAAAATAATTCTCTCTGAAGAAATCACTTACAGGGCATAACCTAATGTTACTTCATGTATACTGTAATCTCTTAATTAGGTTATACATTAAAAAGAAACTAGCCTCTCTAGCTGGTTAGATTCCCAGTAGTAATCACGTACCATGTCAACCTCCGGTAAATCACTATTCAAAAGTTTAAGCCTGGACACTGATGTTTTCAGTTTACTCCCAGAGCATGGACCTCATAAGCAGCCTCAGGGTCAGCTTCTCTACCTGCCCCACCAAAAGTGCCTCTGTCTTGCCCTGAAGGGGCCTCGCCTCTGGGACAAATTGTTAATTCAATAGGATCCATTCCCTCTTTGGTCTTTTTGGCAACCAAAGGGGTTTGACATGAGACATTCTCATGTACATCTTGTCTCCATCTTACAGATGCAGAAACTAAGGCAGAGAGAGGGTAAGACCAGGATTATAACTGATGTGTGTGTGCACGTGCCCAGTTTTGGAAGCCCAATGTGGGACACTAAATGGGTTTGGGCTTTTTGGGTGGTTTTTGTATGTATCCTGTCTACCTGAATGGGTACTCAGCAATCCTGAAAATCAGGCCCAAGGTATGTCTGGTTGGGCACCAAAATCTGTGGCCACTTGTAAAATCTTTAGCCAAAGTGATTTACCCCCAGGTCACACGGTGAGGGCTGTGGGAGTGTTGAGAATAGAACCTAGTCTGCCAGGCTGGATAATGCATCAAGCAGCTTAAGTTTCACATCAGTAAAGAAGTCTCTATGCAAGGGAAAGGGAGTCTCTCCTCCTGTAAACTGAACAGGTGGGTGCGAGCCACAGCATGCAACTTATGAACACACCTGTGAGCTAGAAAGGGTGTAGCTAATAGTACTAGAAGGGGGGTCTCAACTTCTCCACCAAACAGCAGAGAAGACTGGCATGTCTTTGCTATCTTGGAAGGGTCTCAGGGCTGAATGCTGCTCAATCATGCATGTCATAGATGAGTTATCCCTGAGGCCCATAAAAATACTGCTGAAGAATAAACCTTTCTGCCTATAGAAGAGATTGTATTGCACCAGAAGGCGTGTATCCTGGGGGAAGAATCTATGGAAGGATGCATCTAACTTTCCCTACAAAGCCTCCATCACTTATTTGAAGTGTACCTGCTATGCTAGCACATGCCCAGTACAGTTCTCAGGAACACCTCCAGCAAATGCATTCTGTGGAAGCCCATTTACTACTCAGGGCTGCCTCCCTCCTTGCATAGATTGATGAAAATGGTTTTGTTTAAACAGGACAGCAAATGAAGAAGGAATAGAGTCCCCAGTGCTCTCTGCAGCGCACCCACTCCTGGTACATGGGCTTATCTCAGGCCAAGAGAGACACTTTTGGAACCCTTAGTTGAAATCCAGGCTGCAAATCACTGAGTAGGGGCTGCCTTATCTTGCCTCTGTGTCTCCTCTTAGCTACTTTTCCTGGTACACCCCTCTCTCCTGGCCCTGCTATATAAATGCTCCAACTTATTTGCTCCATTGAGGCTTAGTCACAAGTTGTGAGGATGGGGTAGTGCACAGCTATACTTCCCCTAAAGCAGGCCAGGAAGCAGATTCAAACTCTGAGGCAGTCTGATTCCTGGCTTTCCCCCTTCTTCACCTGTCAAATCTATCCTCCAGATAGTTGGCATGGATTACTTCGCCCAGGACATTGGCCCAGCTGCAGTTGTCAGAACGTGGCTCTGCCCACTTCCTGGCCACATGCATAGGAATGGAGTGGGGAGTAGCAGTTGCTGCCACCCATGATGCAGGTAGCCTGAACAGCAGAATAAAAGGTTTCAGAGTAGCAAAAGAATAAATGGACACAAATCTGACATCAGGAATCATAACATTCAAAAACCAGTGGAAGAACACTTTAACCTCTCTGGCCATTCAGTAACAGATTTAAAGGTGGCAATTTTGCAACAGAATAGCTTAAAAAACAGACTCCAACCTGCTGAACTTGAATTGATATGCAAATTAGATACAATCAACTTAGGCTTAAATAGAGACTGGGAATGGCTGAGCCATTAAACACATTGAATCTATTTCCCCACGATAAGTATCCTCACAGCTTCCTGTCAAACTGTCTTAAATGGGCTATCTTGATTATCAGTACAAACTTTTTTTGCTGACAACAGTTCATCTTAATTAATTAGCCTCTTAGAGTTGGTTGGGCAACTCCCAGCTTTTCATGTTCTCTGTATGTATATACATCTCCTCACTAGATGTTCCATTCTATGCATCTGATGAAGTGGGCTGTAGCCCGCAAAAGCTTATGCTCAAATAAATTTGTTAGTCTCTAAGGTGCCACAAGTACTCCTGTTCTTTTAGCAGAATAAAAGTTGTCCTTATGTTCCCTTTCTCCTTTGCATGATAGTATCTCCAGGACTGCAATCTGGCCCGCATGTCTTGATCTGCAGTTGACAGCACTTTGCATGTCGACTTTGAACTTAGCTCCAGGAGTCCTGATTCACAGTCTCCTGTTCCAACCACTACACACACTCCCCCCTTCACTTTATTGTTTAGAGCTGGGGAGAACTGATAGCAGAGAAGTGATAAAGCAGGTGTAAGCTGCTGCATTGTCTTCATTCACTGTCTTGTTGCTTTGGATAATGGCTAATGATGTTAGCAAAGCTCCTTGCTGTTACACAGGGTGGATCCATTCCAGAGATGGAGATGCTTGCTGGGTGTTCAGGAAACAATCAACCCGCCACAAAGGATTTTGTTTCAGTAGTTGTTAGTTGTTTCTGTTGGCTGGCCAGCTTCTGATAACATCTCCTCCTGCCTGAGTACAGGACAGGGCTTGAGATAATGGCTTTAGTAGCTCACTTGGTCAGGTCACGGGTTTGTTCTAAGGGTGCAGCAGTTTATTTTTGGAGTGAACTGAGGAGTGGCAACACAGCAGTGAGCACTCTCATCCTGTTTATTACATGCCTCCGGACCCCAGCCCTCCTTCTGAAATGGCTTTTCAAGATGCAACATTATTGTGTACACCAAAGTTTAGCTACTTGATGGTATCTAGCAATAGCATTATTGTTTCTATCTAGTCCCACACCCCCTGTCCGTGCACAATGGTTTGAAAGTGGAAAGTGTCACTTGGGCTAATTTATACCTGGTATAATTCCACTGAAGCCAACAGAAGTGAATTTGCCCCCTTGTATATGTTTACTTAGGACTGCTCTAGGTTTAAGTATCCTAGCTAGGGATGAGCAGGTCAAGTCAAATAAGTAAGCTGACTCAACTGAGATGGAACTCAGTTGTTCTGAGGGTCAAAAGTTTGAAGTGTCTTTTTGCTGCACTACTTTGCTTCTGATCCTGGCCAGATATTGGTCCTCACAGTTTAAAGCAGTTTCTTCCTACAGTGTGTCGAAGGCAGGGGAAGAAACGCAGGGCATAATCTTGCTAGATTTCTGGAGCTTTGGTCCAGGTGATTACTAGTTTCCTGCAGTAGGAGACTCAGTATCCTAGTCTGTCTAAACTTCTGTTGGAGCACCTGAATTCTTGCACTTTTGGTTCTTATCAGCATCCAATTCAGGAAAGTGCTTAAACCCTATTGACTTTAATGAGACTTAAGCACATGCTTAAGTGCCTTTCCAGAGTCTCCAATCTTCTGGAGACTTACCCAGCAATCAGATCCAAATCTGGAAAACTATAAGAATTCAAGCCAAGAAAAGCCTAGGAACCTACACTAGTGGGGTTAAGTATGTGTGTTAAGCATTTATTAACCACAGTGGGCATGGTATAAGTACCTAAATATAACAAAGTAGAGTGGGGTGCTGGGTAGCTGGTTGGAGAGGATCTTGTTCTTGCCACTGAACATTTTGCCAAGTTTTCTTAACTGCTACTCTGGCTGTGCTTAGATTACACTGCTCTACAGCCAAAATGCTTCTGAAATAAATGTAGTCCAACTTTACTAATTCTGGGTCACTGAGAACGAAAATGATGCTTAAAATTGTTGATTGGCTCTAGTTTTCAAGATATGCTATTGGGTCAGTATATACAACCCATGACTTAGGAATGGCAGAGGATAAGTGAGTTATAAAGGGAAGGGATCTCAATTTAAACCAGAAATGACTAAAATACATCTTTGACTGGATCTATGAATAAAACTATGACTGGGTTTGGACAGTACTTGCTTTTTAGGCAAAACAATGAATGATGCAATCTGAAGCTGTTATTGCGTCATACATGATATGAATTGCATCATGTTATTCCTAGAAGTCATGGATGATGCAATCATAACAAAGCTTACATCACTCTGCTGAACAAATTGCCCTATATCAGATCTAGAAATCCTACAGTGTTGTGCTCTCTTATTTGTCAGTGTTTGATTTTGCAAAGGGACACATTTCTGTTTAGCCAAAGTGAGCAGAGTTGCCTCATACTTGTGTGAACAGTGCAGATAACTTCTGCTATGTTTGTGGTGAAGTGACTTTTGCATCACAAAAGCGCATTATAAGCACTATGGTTAAGAAAGCCTATCACCTTTATTTTGGCTGCAAAATTGGAGATCAGGACAAGATATGCTGCAACACTTGTGCAACAAATCTGCGCCAGTGGTTGAACAGGAAAAGGAAATCTATGCCTTTTGCAGTGCCAATGATTTGGAGAGAGCCAACAGATCATACCAGCAATTGTTACTGCTGCATGGTGCCTCCAGTTGGGAAAGGTGTGTCAAAGAAGAAAAAGTGGACTGTGCATTATCCAAACATTCCATCAGCTATACGCCCAGTACCCCACGGAGAAGGACTGCTGGTTCCTGATGCACCAGAATCATTCTCACTTGAGTCAGACGAGGAAGAGGATGAAACTTTTGCTCCTGAACCATCAATGTCACAGGACCCACATTTTCTCCCATCCTCCTCCTCTGAACCATACCTCATAACACAAGGTGAACTGAACGACCTTCTCAGGGATTTGGAACTACCCAAGAGTAAGACAGAGCTGTTGGGCTCCAGACTACAGCAGTGGAATCTCCTGGCAGGCTATCAGGGCAAATGGAGCCCATCAATGCTTGCAGATTATTGCTGGACAGTGACAAGAGATGCTCCATTTAATGAATACAAGAGACAGGCCAAGAAGCACCGAGTAGACAGTGAATAGGACTAAACTATGTACATAATAGTTTTTTGCCTTTTGCTTCATAATAAATTTTATTTATATAACCCTTTTGCTGATTTTTAAAGTGTTACATAAACAGGACAGGTGAAATATTATCATGTAAAGCAACCATAAACACATGAAAAGACCTAGGTTTACAATTTATGATTAAAACTCTACTATCTACACAATATACATAGGCATAAAATGTAAAAACTTAAATATCTTAGAAACAGTAGCCAATCAGTTGTTTTAATTGTCATATTTGAATTCAGCACATCAAATTACATAATAAATATCACATTTTATCTCTGAAGCAGACGACTTCTCAAAAATTGTAGACCAATGTTATTGAATAGAAATTGGATCCTGCTGGGCTGAGCCTGCCCACCCACACCTGGTGCACCTGGCACAGAGGGGAAGGCCCAGCCCTTGCACTGTGTCAGGATCAGGTGCAGCCTCACTGCCAAGTCCCTGTACCAGGGCAGGTGAGGTCTTCAGGGTAATCTCCCACCTCAATGCAGCCAATGATCTGTATTCCCCACTGCCATGCTGGAGCCACATTTATTTATTGACAAATACAATTTGTAGAATTTTAAAATATTGTGTACATAATTTTTAATTGTTTGGCACAGAATTCCCTCAGGAGTATGGCTGTGTTACCCACCAAAAATTCTCTGTTACATACACTCTAGGACACCCCACCTTTACCCTTCCAAGGGCTAAAAGCGTAACCCGGTTGATTTACCCCACCCATTCCCTTCCGTGGGCTCCAGGCAAAGGGCACCCACCCTTATCCAGTTTCTTGGGTTCAGGGTGTAATCTTCTGTGGGTTTGCAGGACCTTTTACCAGTGAAAGAGCCTTACACAGTAATATCCTTATCCTGTATTTATTAACAATTACCAAACTGAATACACATGCTAAGGATACAATGCTATGCTCACCAATCCTGATCAGGCAGGTGGACTTTCCCTGTTGGCCGGGCAAGGTCAGTTTCTTCTGGATTCTGGTTAGTGCACTTCAGGGTCATGCAGAGGATTCTTAGAAGCTTTGATCTTAGGCTATGTCTTAGAGATGAGTCCTTCTTCTTCATCCAGTTTTCCTTCTATTCTTCTTTTCCTTCTGCTGGTCTCCTTTTTGGGCCCCAGTTTATATAGTGAAACTTGAGTCATGCTCAGCTATACCTTAACCAATCATTTTACTAAAATTGTTTAGTAATATTTGCTAAACAGTCCTAACATATTGTAAAACAATTCTTTAACCAATCATACCCCACCACCTTAATTGATTACACTTAGCAAAATTAGTTATGCAACCAGACAGAGACCATACAGATAAACAATAGAGAAGTGGGGACCATAAAGAGAAAACAGTAAAGAAGTAGGGATTTCACAGCCATGTCTGTTGAAGTGATTTCTTGTCAGACAGAATGTCAAACAAAGTTTTCTTTAACCATCTTAAGATCTGTTTTTTTTTTTAATCTGGTGATGGTGGGTGCTATTAGGACAGAAGCACCCTCTTAACAGCCTGATATCACATTGTTTTACTGTAATGTAGATGGAATTTGAGGATGTGACTTTCCGCTTCTTGGCTCATGGCTGCTGCTCTACTAATATCACTGCAGAAAAAGGCCTCAGACCTTACAAAATAGCAGAATAGACATTCAGATATGGGCTCAGGCTGGGCTCTGAGACCCAGCGATGGGGGAGGGTTTCAGAGTTCATGATCCAGTCCAAGCCTGAATGTCTACACTGCTATTTTTAGCCCTGCAATCCCGAGTCAATTGACCCAGGCCCTGAGACTCAGTACCGTGGGTTTTTCTTTGCAGTGTAGCCATTAGTGGCTTCCTAGTGCTGGAGCCAGTTCTGTGCTAACCCAGTCCTCACAGTTTAAAGTAGTTGTGGGGCTGCTCTTGGCTGGCTGCTGGTACCCCCCAAAGACCAGTCCAGCAGCTGGAGATTGCTTGGTATGCCCTGGTCTTGCCTCCTGTGCTAGCAGCTGAAGTGCTGTTGGAGTCACTGTGGGGGTTCTGTGTCACCGATGGATTCCTGTTCACAGGAGAAATCCCCCAGTTGCTCATATCTACCATGTTTAAGCCTGCTTGGTGCTGGAGGTCTGGCACCAAGCAGAGGTAACAGGCCTGAGAACTAGGTCTGTCTCAGACAGAAAGCTGGATGGTGGGCAGCTGGTTTCGGGGAAGCTATATGTCTTCTACTGACACACTCCTCTTGCAGCTACAAAGCAGAGTTCTCCAGGTGAAGGAGGAGCAATTACGTGACCTTGGGGTAAGTTTGTTGTTTGTAGTGTGTGTATGTTTGAAATATACCATGTGGTCTGTTTGTTTGGGGGACTGTGTGCTGGCTGTGTGTGTGCTGAGCCTAGTGGCCTGCTAAGCAAGGCTGAGAGCTGAGATCTTCTTGAGGAGGCTTTGATCCCTAAACCCTTTAGCACCTATCATGGTATAAACCCCCACTCTGAACCTTAGCATCCAAAAGATGGAGTACCAGCATGAATTCCTCTAAGCTCAATTACCAGCTTAGTACTTGTAGCGCTGCCACCAACCAGGAATTTCAGTGCCTGGTACACTCTGGTCCCCCCAAAACCTCATCCGGGGACCCCCAAGACCCAATCCCTCTGGATCTTAACACAAGGAAAGTAAACCCTTTCCCTCACCGTTGCCTCTCCAAGGTTTCCCCTCCCTGGGTTACCCTGGAAGATCACTGTGATTCAAACTCCTTGAATCTTAACACAGAGAGGAAAATTCACCTTCCCCCCTCTTCCCAGACTCTTCCTGAGAGAGAGAGAGTAATCCTAACACAGAGAGAAAAATAACCTCTCTCTCCCCCTTCCCTCCTTTCTCCTCACCAATTCCCTGGTGGATCCAGACCCCATCCCCTGGGGTCTCACCAGAATAAAAAAACAATCAGGTTCTTAAACAAGAAAAGCTTTGAATTAAAGAAAGAAAAAACGTAAAAATTATCTTTGTAAATTTAAAATGGAATAGGTACAGGGTCTTTCAGCTATAGACACTGGGAATACCCTCCCAGCCTAAGTATACAAGTACAAATTAAAATCCTTCCAGCCAAATACACATTTGAACTCCTCCCAGCCAAATACACATTTGCAAATAAGGAAAACAAACATAAGCCTAACTCGCCTTATCACCTAGTACTTACTATTTTGAATTTAGAAGAACCTGTAGCAGGGAGATTGGAGAGAAACCTGGTTGCACATCTGGTCACTCTCAGAACCCAGAGAAAATAACAACCAAGTTCTAACAGCACACACAAAAACTTCCCTCCCTCAAGATTTGAAAGTATCCTGTCCCGATTGGTCCTCTGATCAGGTGACAGCCAGGCTCACTGATCTTCTTAACCCTTTACAGGCAAAAGAGATATGAAGTACTTCTGTTCTATTAACTCTTACTTATCTGTTTATGAAAGCACCCATCAATCCTTAACCAGGAGGCGGGGCTACTCAGGAAGCCCCGGGCTTTAAAAATCCTGCTCCTAAGAGACCAGAGAAGCTAGGGAACAGGAGAGGCTAAGAGGGGAGTTTTGTGAGAGAGTTTACAGGGAAATGTGAGGGGGGTTAGATACACTTAACATTCTTTAAACTTACAGCCCAAAACACCCCCTGATAAAAACAAAAGAACAACAAAGGAATGAGCTGCAGGAGTAAAAAGATAATACAGAAAGAAGTCCAGCAACAGAGTGGGGGCTATCCAGTTTATTGCACCCAATACAGCACATATGATTATCTGCCCTATGGGCAGGTGGTATATCTGTGCATTCGGTGCAAGGAACTCCTGGCCCTCAGAGACCATGTACGAGCTTTGGAGACCAGGATGGCTGAACTGGAGGAGGTAAGGGAGACAGAGAGATACATAGATGAGACTTTCTGAGACAAAGTAAAATGGTCCCACCCCCAGTCTGACAGCCTCTGTGCTGTTGAAGAGGACAAAAGTCTTAGGGAAGGAGAACATCCAACTGGAGCAGAGGTAAATGATCCCATAGTTGGGACCTTCCTTCCAGATGATGTTGTGGTATCCTCTTGCACAGAGGATACCTCTCTGGAGGAGGGAACTCCAGTTATTAGGAAGAGACAGGTAATAGTTATGGGGGATTTGATCATTAGAAACATAGATAACTGGGTTTGCAATGATCGGGAGAACCACATGGTTACTTGCCTGCCTGGTGCAAAGGTTGCAAATCTCTCAAGATGTCTAGATAGACTTATGCGTAGTGCTGGGGAGGAGCTAGTAGTCATGGTACATGTAAGTACCAATTACATATGGAAGGGTAGGAGAGATGTCCTGGAGGCCAAATTTAGGTTGCTAAGTAAGAGTCAGAAATCCAGGACCTCCATGGTAACATTCTCTGAAATGCTTCTAGTTCCACGCACAAGGCCAGTTAGATAGGCAGAACTGCAGATTCTCAATGTGTGGATGAGACGATAGTATATGGAGGAGGGGTTTAGATTTATTAGGAACTAGGTAAACTTTTGGGAAAGGGGGAGCCTATACAGGAAGGATGGGCTCCACCTAAACCAAAATGGAACCAGATTGCTGGCCCTTAAAATTAAAAAGATTGTAGAGCTGTTTTTAAACTAAGGGCTGGGGGAAAGCCAACAGGTGAGGAGGAGCACGTGGTTCAGACAGAGACATCCCTTAGGGGAGGATCTATTAATGGAGATTCTCTATGTACTCGTAAGGTGGAGAGGATGGAAGATGATAAAATATGGGTAGGATCTGATGAGAAACAATCAAATGAAAAAAAGTCCCATTCAATTACATCATGTAATGACAGCTAAAAAGTGACAAGTTTTCAAAGTGCTTATATACCAATTCTAGAAGTCTAAATAATATGGGTGAACTAGAGTGCCTGATATTAAATGAGGTTACTGATATAATAGGCATCACAGAAACTTGGTGGAATAAAGATAATCAAGGAGACACAATAATACCAGGGTACAAAATATATCGGAAGAACAGAACAGGTTGTGCTGGTGTTGGAGTGGCACTATATGTGAAAGAAAGTGTAGAATCAATGAAGTAAAAATCTTAAATTAATCAAACTGTACTGTTGAATCCCTATGGGTAGAAATTCCATGCTCTAATAATAAGAATATAGCAGTAGGGATATATTCTTCTTCGAGTGCTTGCTCATATCAATTCCAATTAGGTGTGCTTGCACTGCGTGAACGATCGTAGGAGAATTTTTACCCTAGCAACACTCGGTGGGTTGGCTGTGGAGCTCCCTGGAGTGGCGCTGTAATGGTGCTGGATATATACCCCAGCCAACCCAGCGCCCCCTCAGTTCCTTCTTATTGCCTGTGATGATCGTTGGAACTGGGGAGCGTGGCATAGCTGTCCTCCACTCTCCCTAGCTTTTGCTTCCTGGTTTTAGATAGTTGTTCTAGTTGTATAGTTAGTATAGTGCAGTAGTTGTTATAGTTATAATGTTAAGTTTGTAATTAGATTTAGCTGGTTGGAAGAGGTCCTCTCCCTTCCTCTCTGCCTGCTGCCCAGGCTCATGCCCAAGGCTCCAGGTTTTAAACTGTGTTCAGCCTGCTCAACGTCTATGCCAACAGGAGACCCCCACAACTCTTGTTTGAAGTGTCTTGGGGAGTCTCACCAGGCCAACAAGTGTAGGATCTGTAAGACGTTCAGACCTTGAACCGAAAAGGAGCGAGTCTTTAGGCTCAAGCAGTTACTTTGGAGGCGGCCCTTGGCCCGGATCCCCCATCGGCATGCCAAGTTCCAGCACCAAGCGGATCGGTGCGCAGTGCCCCAGCAGCAGCTTCAGGTACTGCACCGTGGGTGGACTTGGATAGAGACCTGCAGCACTGGACCTCTCCAGCACCGTGTCCAGTGCAAGTGACTCAGCGCCATTCCCTGTCTCCAGGCCAGAAGAGACAGCGCAAGCTGGAGGTGACTGTCTCTCAGCAACAGGCGCCAGAACCTCCTTTGCCAACCTCAGAGTCACGTCAGGGTACAAGTGCCGATATCAGCACCGTTGACTCCGGCACCAAGGGAGGAGCTGTTGAGTCTGGCACACACTGGCTCCCCGACCTGGACCATGGTTGAGCCCTGGCTTCCTTGCCGCCAGAGACATTTGCAATAGCGAAAGACCTCATCGCCTTCACAGAGCCTGCACCAGCACAGACTACAGCACCGCCTTTGGCTTGTGCGGTACAATCTAGGGGCAAGCCAACCCTAAGCAACCGCCATCTCCTAGTGTGGAAACATGGCACCACTCCCGATCCCGGAGCAGGTCCCGATCCTTACGCTGCTCGCAGTCCTGATGCTGTTCCCTCTCACAGCTCTTGTTGTACTCGCGGCTCTGGTCGTACTCGCAGCACCAATCTGCCTCACTGCACGGTTCCAGGCCATGGTACTGTTCAGACTCCCAGCATCGCTCCCAGCACCAATCTCCTTCCTGGAGCTGATCCTGGCACTGCTCCCACAGGTGGTCATGATCATGATCCAAATCTGGATCCCAGTACCAGCTCAGTCATCGATGCCGATCTCGATCCTGGTACTGCTCCCCAGTGCCTCGCCAGCACCGCTCTCCAGCAACCCGGTACCGGTCCACACCGCACCCTGGAGAGTTAACACAGACACGCTGCGCACCGCCTTGGCCCTTGCGCTCTGCCTCACGGTCATCACAGTCTGAGGGCTGCCAAACACACCCGGATCGAGTGAAGGACCCACTGCCGAAGACCGAGAGCTTCTTCCACTCCGGGTCTTTGGCAGCAATTTAGTGGCAGGGGCTCCTTCCACTCTGGGTCTTCGGCAGTGGGGGCTCCTTCTGCTCCGAGTCTTCAGTGGCAGTTTGGCGGCAGGTCCTTCACTTACTCCGGGACCCACTGCCGAAGTACCCCGAAGACCCAGAGCGGAAGGACCCTGCCGCCAAAGACCCCAGACCCCCTGAATCCTCTGGGGGGGGTCTGATATCATCTGTCAGGGTGCACCTGGCAGCCATCTCGGCTTTCCTTCCAGGAGAAGATGCTTCCTCTGTCTTCTCCAACCCGATGGTTGTTAGATTTCTGAAGGGTTTAGATCCCCTTTACCCACAAGTGCGACAACCAGTTCCAGCATGGGACCTTAACCTGGTCTTTTCCAGCCTCATGAGGGCCCCCCATTCAAGCCGATGGCCACCTGCTCACTTCTCTAGCTATCTTGAAAGATAGCCTTCCTTATAGCCATCACTTCAGCGAGACATGTATCTGAGATCAGAGCCCTCACGTCGGAGCCGCCATATAAAGTTTTCCAATACAGGAGATCTGTATAGCTGCCACTTGGTCATCGGTACATACCTTTGCCGCTCACTACGCATTAGTTTAGCAGTCTAGAGATAATGCCACATTTGGTTCTGCACTCAACGATGTCTGACCCCACCACCTAGGTAAGGCTTGGGTGTCACCTAATTGGCATCAATATGAGCAAGCACTCGAAGAAGAAAAGACGGTTACTCACCTTTGTAACTGTTGTTCTTTGAGATGTGTTGCTCATATCCTTTCCAAACCTGCCCTCCTTCCCCTCTGTTGGAGTAGCCGGCAAGAAGGAACTGAGGGGGTGCTGGGTTGGCTGGGGTATATATCCGGTGCAATTACGGCGTCACTCCAGGGGGCTCCACAGCCAACCCACTGGGTGTTGCTAGGGTAAAAATTCTCTGACGATCGTGCACGTGGTGCGTGCACACCTAATTGGAATGGATTTGAGCAACACATCTCGAAGAACAACAGTTACAAAGATGAGTAACCATCTTTTACTGACCATCTGACCAAGATGGTGATAGTGACTGTGAAATGCTCAGGGAGATTAGAGAGGCTATTAAAATAAAAAACTCAGTAATAAGAGGGATTTCAACTATCCCCATATTGACTGGGTACATGTCACCTCAGGAGGGGATGCAGAGATAAAGTTTCTTGACACCTTAAATGACTGCTTCTTGGAGCAGCTAGTCCTGGAACCCACAAGAGGAGAGGCAATTCTTGATTAATCCTGAGTGGAGAATAGGATCAGGTCCAAGAGGTGAATATAGCTGGACCACTTGGTAATAGTGACCATAATATAATTAAATTTGACATCCCTGTGGCAGGGAAAACACCACAGGAGCCCAACGCTGTAGCATTTAATTTCAGAAAGGGGAACTACACAAAAATGAGGAGGTTAGAGAAACAGAAATTAAAAGGTACAGTGCTGTGATGGCGCAGAGCGGCCCCGCACTGGTACTGCGGGGGTTAACCTTTCCTTCCTAACAGAGGAAGCCATGCCCCAGAAGCTCTGCTGGGCATGCTCCAACTGGACAACAGGTATAAAAACCTGCAGAGCTGCTCAGTTTGGGCTGACCACTGGAGGGGAAGGAGGTACGCTGCCATCTCCCCGTCACTCCAGGATCCAGAGGCCAGCCAAGCTGGAATGCACCCTGAGGCCCAGATGGAGTATGTCACAGGAGGGGAACAGACCGGAGGACCTCCCCAGAGCAGAGAACCTGGCATTTATGGTAGGAAGTGACCCAGGGGAACTTTAGAGCTGCACAGATGCTCGGTGTATTGTGGGCAGATCCCTGCCAAGCTGGTGGCAAGGGAAACTTGCCACTACCAGGGTCCTGGGTTGGGACCCGGTGAAGAGGGTGGGCCATGGGAATCATGCAGACTCTGACCACTAGACCACTCTACCCTGTCTGAGGGGGGGTGATTATATGGACACCTGCCATTGGGCCACGCTGCTCCAATGCTGGGAGCAATTTATATGGATCCTGGCCATTGGGCCCCACTGCCTGACACTTGAGTGAGTTACATGAACTCCAGCCACTAGGCTGTACTATTCCTCCTGCGAGGGGGGGAGTTAAATGGACTCTGGCTATTGGTCCACATTGCCCTGACGCTTGGGGAGAGTTACATGGACTCTGGCTATTAGGGCACACTGCCCTGCCCAAGGGGTGATTGCATGGAAAGAAAGCAAGATTTGTTTTATTCTTTTAGTGGTAAAAATTGTGTCTGGATTCTATATTAAGCAATCAATTTGAAAACACATAGAAGATGATAAAGTAATAAGTAATAGTCAACATGGATTTGTCAAAAACAAATTGTGTCAAACTAACCTAATAGCTTTCTTTGACAGAGTAACAAGCCTTGTGGATGGGGAAAAGCGGTAGATGTGGTATATCTTGATTTTAGTAAGGCTTTTGATATTGTCTCGCATAACTTTGTCATAAACAAACTAGAGAAATACAACATAGATGGAGCTACTATAAGGTCGGTGCATAACTGGTTGGATAACCATTCCCAGAGAGTAGTTATCAGTGGTTTATAGTCAAGTTGGAAGGACATATCAAATGAGGTCCTGCAGGGATCAGTTCTGGTTCCAGTTCTGTTCAAGATCTTCATAAATGATGTAAATAATAACATAAAGAGTACATTTATAAACTTTGCAGACAATGCCAAGCTGGGAGGTTGCAAGTGCTTTAGGATAGGATTATAATTCAAAATGATCTGGATAAACTGGAGAAATGGTCTGAAATAAATAGGATGAAATTCAATAAGGACAAATGCAAAGTACTCCACTTAGGAAGGAACAGTCAGTTGCACACATACAAAATGGGAACTGACTGCCTAGGAAAGTGTACTGCAGAAAGAGATCTGGGGGTCATAGTGGATCACAAGCTAAATATGAGTCAACAATGTAACACTATTGTAAAAAAAAGAAAATATCATTCTGGGATGTATTAACAGGAGTGTTGTAAGGGAGATACGAGAGGTAATTCTATTCTACTCCGCACTGATTAGGCCTCAACTGGAGTACTGTGTCCAGTTCTGGGCATCACTTTTCAGGAAAGATGTGGACAAACTGGAGAAAGTCCAGAGAAGAGCAACAAAAATGATTAAAGGTCTAGAAAACATGATCTATAAGGTAAGATTCAAAAAAATTGGATTTGTTTAGTCGGTAGAAGAGAAGACTGAGGGGGGGACATGATAACAGTTTTCAAATACATAAAAGGTTGTTACAAGCAGGAGAGAGAAAAATTGTTCTCATTAACCTCTGAGAATGGGACAAGATGCATTGGGCTTAAATTGCAGCCAGGGTGGTTTAGGAAGGACATTAGAAAAAACTTCCTAATTGTCAGGGTGATTAAGCAGTGGAATAAATTGCCCCTAGGAGGTTGTAGAATCTCCATCATTGGATATTTTTAAGGACAGGTTAGACAAACACCTGTCAGGTAGGGTCTAGATCAGGGGTGGGCAAACTTTTTAGCCCGAGGACCACATTCGGGTATGGAAATTGAATGGCGGGCCATGAATGCTCATGGTTCATGGCCAATGGGAGCTGGGGTGGGGGGGCAATGCCTAGGGCAGAGGCAGCATGTGGAGCCCTCTGTCCCCACTCCAGCTTCTATGCGTAGGGCCAGCCTTGCTTCTGGAAGCCACATGGAGCCCCAGCATGTTCAGAGCAGGGCAAGCCCTGGACCCTGCTCCCTGTCAGGAGCTCAAGGGCTGAATTAAAATGTCTGAAGGGCTGGATGCGGCCCCCGGGCCGTAGTTTGCCCACCCCTGGTCTAGATAATACTGTCATGAGTGCAAGGGGACTAGCCTAGAAGACCTCCTGAGGTCCCTTGCAGTCTCACTATGATTAACAACCTATGCCAAAACCAGAGGATGACAAAGCAGTCTGCTCCTTAAAAGAGAGGCACAATTCACCTGTTACTGTAAAAGGGCAGGCTGCCAACAGACTGCTGCTCACATGCTTCCTGACAGAGTCCCCTCCCCTGCAAGCAAGAGGGGGGAACCCTGAGCATTTAAAGTGCTAGCTCTGCAGTTTTAATATGGTTTTCCATACATCACATATACGTGTGCTCCCAGCCAGGCCTTCTGCATTCCAGGGGTGATTCACTTGGAGAGAAGGCAGGTGTAATTGCAGCTACCCTCATTTGGGCTGTATCTACACTGGAAAGTTTTGGACCCATTCTTCTCTTCTGGTGGTAGCATAGTCAGGAGTCCAGGTGTTCTTACCACGTTGTCTAACCCTATGCTTATTTCAATGTAGCTTTTGGCAATGGGGAAAGATCTCTGTGATTTGAACCAGAGCCCTGCAGTGGGACTGGGCTCCTGTGGGTCCCATAGGACCTGCTGCCATAACAGCAGGAGCTGGTAAAATGTACTTTGTTGTAGACAGGATTGGGTGGGCAAAAAAACCAGATTGCAGTAATTTGTGGGAAAACACTTAAGCTTTAATGCTTAAATTTAAGTAAGGGATAGATAGAGATTTGATGTCTATTATAACAGTAGTTAAAGTATTTTTACATGGTTTTAGCAAGATTTGTTTTATTCTTTTAGTGGTAAAAATGGTGTCTGGATTCCGTGTGTGTGTGTGTATAAAATATACACACACACACATACTGACCATTGTTTTGGCAGTTTGTTTTAGTAGCATATGGGCATCTATCTCTCTCGCAGGATCTAAGGTTTTTCTGGGTGGGAGCAGGATAAACATGCAAGAAATAATGAGGGAGCAGGTCAGAGTGGGTATTGTGGGGCAGGATGGGAGCAGGATTAAAAAAAAAATAGTCCTGTGCAGGGCTCTAATTTGAACTCTTATCATTGCACATCAGATCTAGGGACCCCTCTCCTATCTAGAGCCATTCTCCACAGCTCTCTGGAATGTGCTTCAACAGAAAGGGATTTTGGCTCTGAATCATAGAATTGTAGGACTGGAAGGGACCTCGAGAGGTCATCTAGTCCAGTCCTCTGCACTCATGGCAAGGCTAAGTGTTATCTAGACCAGGGGAAGGCAACCTATGGCATCTGACGAAGTGGGTATTCACCCACAAAGCTCATGCTCCAATACATTTGTTAGTCTATAAGGTGCCACAGGACTCTTTGCTGCTTTTGCAAAGAACAGTGAGCCCTTTGCCTGTTGGCACTGATGGGTCTCTGTGCAACAAGCCTCACCCTGAAATAGTGGCTGCAAATCATTGGTGATTTCAGTTGAAAATACCTCAACTAGCCTTTCCTGAGGCAACATGCAGTCTGGGACCCCTGCTGGTGCTGAGGATGGAGGGGAAGGGTTGGCAGGGCTGGCAGGCTCTCTACTCAGCTCTGTATTTCCCTGCAGCTCCCAGGAGGAGGGAAGGCGGGGGATCTCTCCACGCTGCCCCTGCCACGAGCTGAGGGGGTGGCACCTGTGGATGGGGGCAGTCTACAGAGCCCCCTGGCCCCTCCGCCTTGGAGCTGCAGGGACATGCTGGCCTCTTTGGGGGAGCCCCCCCGCAAGGTAAGCACCATCCTGCACTCCAACCTCCTGCCCCAGCCCTGAGATCCCTCCCAAACTTCCCCTCGCATGGCTCATGCAGCTGGCCTAGGGGTTGCCTGATCTGCTCTGGCAGCCCTGGAGCCAGCCACACTGGCCACTTCAGAAGTCATGGAGCTCATGGAAAGTCATGGAATCTGTGATGTCTGTGACCTCCATGACAGACACGTAGCCTTACTCATCCCTAATGTTTAAAAGAACTCTTCCTGTGCTCAGCTTGGGGATCCATTTTGAGAAGTGCTTGAGATAAGCAAGAGCTGCATGTGCTCAGCACCTCTGAAAGTCAGCCCCAAGGCATTTTAAGTTGAGCCTCTAGAATTGGTGGCTGCTTATGACGGGGTAGTCAATAGGCAGACCATGGGCCAAATCTGGACTGCCAGATGCTTCTGAACAGACCCTGAAATCTTTTTATTTACTTCATTATTTATTATTGTTGTTGTTGTTGCTTTGTCATTTTCTCTGGAGGTCTGGACTTTGACTACACCTTGACCAAGAAATTTGGACCTTGACAAAAAATAACTGATTACCCTGGTTTATGATAATGTTGGCCTCCATACTTCTTCCTATCACTTTTCTTTCTTCCTTGCAATTACTTTCCCCACGTCTCAGCTCTCTTACTAACCTCCACTATCACATTTCTACCATACTGTAAATAACGCCAGAGGAAAGGTTCCACTTCACCACATGTAATTCATTTGACAGTTCTAGTGGCACTGAAATACTGATTTCTGCATTCAGTGTGTCAGCTTTAAATGTTATATTAGTACATGTTAGGACAACTCACAACATTGATTTTTTGAGGCAATGTAGTCATTGATGAGCTATTCTGTTACACAAATAAATAATAATAATAATATATTATTCCATGCTGCCAAGTGTTGTCTTATACAAAGGAAAAATAAAGAATCACATTGGATTACAATTCACACACTGGCTGCTCATGCTGAACTGCAATCCAGAAAAATTTGTCAGCACAAATTTATAAGCCTCTGACAACATGGTGTGAACGTCAGAGTGTATAAGTAAGAGTCGGGAAATACTTTGTCCTATTTCTAGTTCTGCCTGTGGTCTTGAGCAAGTCACTTTGCATCACTGTACCTCCATTTTTACATATTTAAAATAGAGATGACTAATAACACTTACCCTTGACACAGAGATTAATTAGTGCTTGTGCAGTGCTTTGAACATGCCATGTGCTGAGTTTTAAAATAGAGAAATGCACACTCTAACATTTTTGGTCTGATAACCAAAATATAACCTGTGCTAACCAGTTCAGAAATGGATTTCTCTGATAGAGAATCTGTGATTTACTGTTTGTCGAGTTATTGGTCACACTCACCGCAGTGTACTGGGCCTCTGCCTTGAGGGTGAAACCTGTGCCCCCTGCTCAAAACCAGATCATTTGAGCTCTATGCTGATGAAAGGCAGAGCAGCCGGGAAGCAAAAATCTACCCTCTGCCCCAGTCTAGAATGTGAGCTTACTAGGTAACCCCCCTCTCCCTGGTGGTGGCTGGGATGGAACTCCCACTCCAGTCAGCCCTCCACACCAACTCTGCAGATCCTGAGTCACTAGATATGTGTAGCTGCGGATCTGCAGCCTTTCCTATGGCCTGTCCTAACTCTGCCATTTTGCTCTTGCCTATGTACAGTCAACAGAAAGCTTTCCCATGGTGTACAAGGGATGTACAGTTACTTCTGCTCAGCTGGCACAGCACCAGTGTGGGCATGAAGTGTTGCAAACAGTCTTGTTATATTGGCACAACATGGAGTTTGTACTGATGCAACTTACTCTGGTTTGAAATGAAACCAGCTACCTGGGTAATCCACATTGATGCCAATTTACATGATCCAATTACATCAATATCCCTACACTGGTGCAAAAATTCCGAATGTAGACAATCCCCAAACCACCAGATCACTTTCAGGTGTGAGCCAATGCAGAGGGAAGACTAACTGAACCAGTGTAAATATGTCAAAAAGGTTAATGTATCCACCTTCCAATAACCTGATTTAATTCCCACAGAAATAGTTATGCTGATTGCAAAAAGTGGCATAACTTTCTATTTAACGTGTGAAATATATCAGTGTAAGACAGCTTCTGGGTGGACACAAAGTAGTTTCTGCCAGAATAAGGAATGTTTATGCCAGTGCTATGGGCAGTGGGTGAACCCCTGGCTTGCGGAGGCTCACTCCCAGCCCTGCCTCTTCTGTCTGGGGCCCCACACCCATCGGAGCCCAGCCCCCACTTTGGCCGCTGGCCCCTACCCCAGGCTAGTGCTCCCAGCCCCGGACAGCTGGGAGCGCCAGACCTGACCCCCAGCCAGCTGGCCCCACCTTCCACCCCAAGGCACCCCCTGGCCATGCTGCCAGACTCAGTGCTGGGTAGGCGGCTCAGCCGGAGTGCCTCCAACCCCAGCGCCAGGCAGACAGCGCAGCCGGAGAGCTCCCAACCCCAGTGTCGGGCAGGCAGTGCAGCCCCAGCACCTAGAGGACAGGTGGACTGGCGCAGTCCCCAGCCTGCCTGCCCCATGGAACAGCAGGCAAGATGGGGCCTGGGGTTGGAGATGGGCAGGGGGACATCAGGCTGTTTGGTAAGGCAATGCCTTCTTGTGCCCACGATACCCACCGCCCATGGCCAGTACAGAGCTGTCATGTGGACAAGTTCTATGAAACAGTAGAGAAAAGGTGGGTTGGGGGAAATACTGACAGTGAAATAGACTGAAGAAAAGCCATTCCGTGATGTATGGAAGGAAACAAGGTGAAATGAAAGAGGGAAGAAAAATCAAAGAAGGGGGATGGAGCAAGTAACATATAAAATAAATGTAAGGTGAATTGTAGATGCCACACTGAATTGGTGACCTCAGGGTAACTTGACTATTTCTAGTACAGGAAAAAAGTGAATGTTTGCTACTTTGGACGAGGAGTGACACCTCTTTCACAGACCCCCAAACCCATCTGGGATTCATAAGATAAACTGGAACTTATTACTGAATAGCTGACAGGTCTGTCAGGGATGGACAAAGAAGGTGATATGGATCTGGATGAGATTTAGGCAGGGCTCAGATCTGGATTTCACAGACCTCATGAAATTCATTCTCCTATGGATTTAGGTTTAGATTTAGGTAGGGGGAATTTCTTATCACATCAGAGGGTTTCGTGACACTTTCACTATCTTAGATCAAAGTCCTGGCTCTGGAACAGAACCAGCAAATTGGACCCTTCTGGTTTTGTATCTGACACGGACCCTAAATGGTCAGGCTCAGGCAGGCTCAGAATCTAGGTTTAAATCTGCCCCTTCACTGAAGTGTGGGTTGGATTTGCGGTTCTGGCTTTTTCTCAGCTCTACTGTTAACACTAAAAAGAATTTGCAAAGCTGCTCAACAATATGACTGAAGCAGCAGGAATCTTCTGTGTCCTTTTTGCCTCTCTGCTTTGTAACAATGAGTCCTGAACATGTGGTACAAGGGCATTGTTTAGGCAGCAGGCTGGAGAACTCATGCTTTTTCATCCATGAGATCCCACTCGCAGCAGAAAGCAGAGCAATTAAGAACTCATCTCCCTTACCAAACGTGCTAAAGTTAGGTAGATCATCAAAGCAAAGTACCATTTAAATAATAATGGAAAAGGCTGTCATCACCGTTAGTGACCCCTTGCAAGCTAGTCATCCCCTACTATTTATGCAGAGTCATTCCTTTAAAGTTACAGTGGGATCTAGTTCTATGGGTCAAGTCAGGTAACCCTTGTTTGTTTTGCTTTTTTCCTCCGCCTGAATAATCATGCTGTCCTCAAACACTAAACAGTGAATTTTCCAAATGAGACACATGTAAAGAAGCAAAATCTTCTTGCAAGGACGGAGCCAATGCTGATAGTTATTTTAATGCCAAAGTGGGTCAATGAGCCTGTAATTAATTGGATCAAAAACTGCAGCATTCTTTACTTACAGCCAAGCGGTGCCCAGAAAAGTGTGAAATTCACCTCTGCCTTTGAAAAGATCAAAGACAATCAAGGGGCTGTTTGCTCCTCTCACTCAGTCTGGTGCAGAGGGAAACAGTTAAAGTAGCAGCAGCTTGCTATGAAACCAGGCATTAGGTAAGCATGGAGGTGATGTTTTCAAACTCCACTGTTTCCCTGATCACTACTGTAGGAAATCTAAAATCCTAGTCTTAATCCACAAGGCCCTAAATGAACCAGGACCTGGCTTCACCCAAGGACTGAAGCTGCATAGGAATGACGCAGGTGGAAATATCCTAGGCTTAGACTCAGGAGGAATGAGGACCAAGCTTTCTTAATCCTGGGTTCCTAGCTATAGAAACCCTTATCAGAGAAGATCAAATAAGTTGTAGCCTCAGCATATTCATGTAACCCTTCTGCCTGTCTGAGTGGCAGCAACAAGGATTGGGTTCAGTATCTAGGGGTGCCTTTTCAATAATACAACACAAAACCATCTTGAGCCCCCACCCAGTGACCTAGGACAATTACACAACCATTCCCTGGGTGTCTGTCAGAGGCAATACTTCCGCTCTCACAAGCACAGAGTCTGAGCATAGCAAAAAAAAACCTTTAATAAAAGGAGGGAAATAATGCGGCATTAATTTGGGGAAACACTGCAAACAGGGTTTAAAATCATAAACCATGAGCAAAAAAGCCCACCACCTAGTAAGTTGGGCAGTGTCTGTTTCACCTCAGGTTCTTAAGTCCAGCAACCCAAAAGTCCTTTTAACATGCCTGTCTCTTCTTTGCACTCCACTCACAGTTGCCGCCTTGGACAATGCAGACCCAGAGTTCAGAGGTGCATCTGCAGAGTTCACCTCCCACTCTGGGTGGAGGGAGAATAAGAAGGCACCTTACTCACTCTGCTGCTCAGGCACTTGCTCACCGCTCCTCTGTGCAGGACTCTGCTCTGGCACTCTCCGCCAGCTGCCCTGCTGGCCACTTGCAATGCCTAGATGATTTAAGGGCCCCCAACTTAACACAGCTCTCAGTGATTTCAACTATTAGTGGGGGAGCTTCACTGCTGCTACACACTGGACTGGTTATTGCATCAGAGACACTATCCCAGAGCAGGTCTAATGCTTAGACTTACGTATCAGTGATTTCAGCTCTGCAGCATGTAACAAGACTCTTAATGAGTCTAAATTAGCTATGTTATTACACAACAGAGAGAAAAAGGATCAAATGGCATCTGGGGCCCTTAGGCAAGACCCACACCACCAGGTTCAAGTACCTGTTTTGTTTGTTTGTGTGTGTGCTTGAGGGTGAGTCCCTCAATTGGGAAATGCCAAGCACAGTTCTGCTGCCCTGGATTTACACAACAAGGATAATAACTCTTTATTACTCCTGCTCCAATAACAAGGAGATGGAATCCAACACCAGCCAAAAGTGACCATTTGGGCAAGCAGTCCCATCATGCTGAGCACCTAGGTAGGGTGGCTGTGCCCAGGAAAATGAGATCAGCTCCTGAAGTCCTCTTCCACAGCTCATCACTAGATGTCTGGGGAGAGCTCATTAAGACTCTGCTTACATTCACATCAAGGCGCAAGATTATATCTTTTCCCTAAAGCAGCAGTTCCAAAACCTTAGGCTTGCATGACCCCATTTTGTGATTTATTTGTTCTCCAAACACCATAATTATATCACTAGACTTACTGCTGGAGGTTGAACCAGATGTGTCACTTTCAGAGGCCCCCAACAGAAATATGTGATCTATAACATAGCAGTCTCCAGGTGGTACATGCTGTCTAGAACGCCATTTTGTGCTACAAAATAGTGTCCTCCGTGAGTGTGATCTTGCATGGACCCTACATGCAAGGTCTTGCCATGTGGAAGATGCCATTTTGTAGAACAGATATGGATACATGGGGATTTGGCTTGTATATTCAATTGGTAATGCAACCCCATCTGCTGATAGTGCGACCCTAAGGGTGTGACCATAGTTTGGGAGCCTGTCCTAAAGCCTTTAATCAGTGACACTGCCTTTACCTAGCTGGGATCGAACAGAGGTTGCTTACTCACTATACTATCAAAGGATATTTTCTGTTTACAGCAAGGGCAATATTTTAATAAACTAAGCTAAAACCTCTGTCCACTCTGTCTGTTAAACATATACTGAATGCATTCAGGCTTCCCAGTAGGTCTTTCACTGAAAATATTTAATATAAAATTAAAATTTATGGGCCACATTTTCAGACTGACTAGAGGTTGTAGATGTCTCAGTGTTTTGGTGCCCAGCTGGCAACACCTGATATCCAGACAGTGGGTTTGCTGCACCTTTGTAATAAATAAATAGATAAATTAAATAAATAAGAAAAAAATACAGGCTCCTTTAAGGGGTCTCCAGGTGGCCACCTACAATCACGAGTCATTCTGAAAACTGTTGGCCTGTGAGTGTACAGTAATGACCAACGAGCTTCGTCCTTCATCTTTGAGGCCCCACCCACCATTTAGCCCTACCTATCACATCTCATTTGCTATGGGGAGGTCTACCCCACAGTTGCATAACCAACACTTATTCACTTGCTTGGCTGCTTTTCTCTGAAGCACCTTCACTTTTTCTACCATATATAGGAAGGCTTTATAAAGCCAACCCTCTTATCTTCCTCCAAATGCCTCTTTAAAACCTACCTCTGTGGCAATGGCTACAGATCACTGCTATTTGGCATTAGTCAGATTGGGGGCCACCTCTGACCATGCAAATGACTGATTTCTGCAAACACACCCATCTTTACTGTTACCTGCCCCTCCACCTCACCTCTCACATATTTTTCTTGTTATCCACTTGACATATCATCTAGTGAACCTAGATTGTAAAACACTGGAACAGGGACTATCTTTGTTCTGCTTCTTTGTACAGTACCTAGCACAATGAGGCGCTGACCCCCTAATTAATGCCTTAGGCATTACCACAATAAAAAGACAGTGATGGAGGTAACATTTTCTGAAGAAAAACCTGGGAGTATATATTTACCAAAACAAAGCTGGATTGTGGAAAATATTAACTAGGGAATGTTTCGTAAATACTTAGGAAAACTCATGGGCCAGATTCACTGGTCAGGCCAAGCTATGGTCAGCACAGGGCTAGGAGGGGAGACAGAAAGGTGGTAAGTCATCTTTGCAAACTTCAGCTCCTGGGTCAGTCCCCAGTGTAAAAAAGGGCAGTCTCAGATCTGCTCTAACTTATGCAGGCTTTTGCAGCCTGTTGAGGCCAATCTGGCTGCTGGGGAATCACCAGGACTTAGAGGTATCTGAGCCATGCCCCTTTTCAGGTTGCTGTGCCCTGTGCGCTAGGGGCTGAGAAACAGGCATGGTGAAGGAGCTGTCTGTATTAGCACTGAGGATTCCCCAATTGTGGGACACTTCTTAAAGAACAAGTTAGAGCAGCTTTAGGGCTGCTTTGCACTGCTGTGAAGGAGCCAAGGACCTGGTCTTATAGTACACTATATAAGACTGTAGCAGGCAGACTAGGAATTCAGATTGCTGGGGAGCACATCAGTTTATATAAGATAAACTCCCTGTTCATTGTAATGATCAAAATATACAGAGCTGAGGAGTGTAAGCATCAGAGTGGCTTACTGGCAGTTCATATAGTAAAGGGGAATGTGGTATATTTAACAGGGCCAGGTCCTGTTTCCATTAGAGCCAATGGCAAAACACTGATGTCGGTGGGACAGGATTGGGCCAAAAATAGTAAATGGAGCGTGTTTATTTGTCCTGCAGTTATACATGAGTGAGACATTAAAATGTTATATAAAGACTGGATTTCCTATATAATCCCACCCTGGCTACCGCCTCTTTTCCTAGGTTCTTCGGTGCTGCAGCATTCCCAGAGGAGCCTGGAGTAAGCTGGTTTGCACACATACAGAGCTATGTTGCAGATGCAGAATATCCTTTTACATGGTTTCCAGCTTCATTTTTTTGGTCAACATGATTTAGAGCAACTCTCTCGGGATGTCTTGTGCATTATGTAAAACTTGTGTTCCTGTTGTCCTCGCTGACTCAAGTGAGGTTAGTGCTTTTTGCGGAGCTATTTCAGGTTACATATGTTAATGACATCAAACTCCTGCAGGAAAGACTCCTCCTGGAATGTATTTGCAGAGCAACCTTTTCCCATACTTTAAATTCCTCTCTTCCCTGCTATCCCCCATCTGAACTACTTTGAGTTGGACACTCCATGGGGCACCCCAGCATCTTTGCTTGCTAAAACTTTAGCCTTTACTTCCGTGGTGTATGGCCTGATTTTCTTGCAAGGTTCTAAGCGTCTCCTGTGAGTTAGTGGAAGCTGTCATGTGCTCAGCACTTTTGCAAATCAGGCCATTTATTTCAGTGCCTCAATATGGATTTAGAATCCTAAGCTTAGGCTCCTATTTTTGATAATTATGGTTGTAATGTTCAAAGCTAATCACAGATTTGTCCCTTCAGTAACTATGGATGGACATTTCAAAAGAGACAAAGGGAGTTAGGAACCCAAATTCCCTTGAAATGAAGAGCCTAAATCCCATTGTCTTGTTTGAAAATCCCAGCCCATGAACGTGACTTTAATTTAGCATTGCTTATGCCCTGCAAGAGTTTCTTGCAGAAGATATCTGTTCTATGCACCTATTTCTCTGAACACACTTGCTTGGTATTGCTGCTTGTTTGCAGATGACATGCCAATGTGACTGAGACACAGGCTTCAGATGTGAGAATGGCCAAGATGAGAGTGGCTTACCCTTCTAATGCAGAACAGCATGGATTTTGAAAATCTCAGTGTGGCTTCAGCTTATAACTGGATAGTGCAATTGAGGCTGGAGTGGAGCATTATTTGTGTTTCACATGGGGTAAAAGAGGCGTTAAAGAGGAAATTGTAATAGTTTCCACTGGTGAGCATTTCTCCAGAGGCCCACATGACTCTGTATGCTAGCGCAATGGATTTTTCTTCTTGCTGAATAATTTGGTCCAATGCATGTATCAGGTGCTGAAGCTTTAGCAACTTTTTGCAGAAGCACGTCTGAAGTGAGCTGCAAAACAAGCTTGCTTGCTAGGAACATGTAAGGGACATTTATCTCTGTATGTGAGGAATTGCTCGCATAAATCCTATCACTGCTGCGAGTTATTATATGTGCAAATCTCAAGGCATCAGAATGGAACTATAACTCCACTGGATAATAGATGGACACAGAATGAATTCATACAAGGTCATAATTCACTAAAAGAACTCCATTAATATCTCAAACCTGGAGAGCAGTATTTGAATAGTTTATTACGCTAGCAGCAACCTGAGAGTATATAAACAAATATGCAATATATTGCTAGTATGTCCAAAATCCTGCATGTCAATATTTATTTGTCTATACAAATATATATTTCTGCAGAGGTACTTCCTTGCTTCAGATATCAGAAGCTAATCAGAGATGAGTGTGATTGATACGAGGTCAGAAGACCTCCACTAATAAGACTTTGCACTTCCAAGGAATATATTTTTAAATTAATAATTGAGTTTTTAAAAGCACCTCTCCAGAGCCCCAGTCACATGCAAAACTCAATTCAGGCCTTGTCTGCACTACCAAGTCTTGTTATTAAAACTGCCTTTTGTTGACCAAAACAGTGAGCGCGTACACACTGCGAGGCAACTTTTGTTGGGAATAAGGTCCAGTTTTGGCGATAAAATACATCCGCCCTCACGAGAGATGTATGTCTTTTTCCACTATATTTTTGTCAACAAAACGCCAGTGTAGACACCACGCTTGATTTTATCACTTTAATTGGCCTCAGGAGGTGTCCCACAATGTCCATCCTGACTGCTCTGGTCAGCAGTTTGAACTCCACTGCCCTGCAGCCAGGTAAATAACCCCACCCCTCCCCCTTAGAAGCCCTGGGAATTTTTGAAATTCCATTTCCTGCTGGCTGGGCATGTAGACGTCTCATCACATTTACTCAGGTGACCATGTTGAGTTATCACAGCAAACAGTCTCACGCTTGGATCACTGTGAAGTGCTGGAGCTGCTCAGTATTTGGGGAGCGAAGTCTGTGCAGTCCCAGCTTGAGCCTTAGGAATTTTCATACCTATGGGCAGATTTCTTGAGGCTTGTGCGAAAAGGGCTACGATCGGGACACGCTGCAGTGCAGAGTGAAGATAAAGTTGCTGAGGCAGGTGTACCATAAGGCGAGGGAGGCAAACTGTTGCTCAGGTGCTTCACCTAAGACCTGCCGTTTCTATAAGGAGCTGGATTCTATCCTCGGTGGCAACCCCACCTCCATTGCCAAGAGCCCTGTGGATATTTCGGAGGGTACAGAGGCAGCAGAAAGAGGACCTAACCCAGAGGACAAAGTTATTGATGAAGAGGTGGAGTTAGATGAGGCTGTGCAGCTCCCAACAGGGTCGCCCGGTGGGGCAGATAGCCAGGAATTGTTCTCCACTCCAGAGGTGTCTATCCAGTCTCAGCAGTTGCTCTCTGGGGAACAAGAAGCAGGAGATGAGATGCCTGGTAAGTAGCTGTGGCTTGTGTAGTGTGGAGGAGGGTTCAGGATATATAAATGTGGAAGGCTATCTGTGTTTCTGTGAGCTGGACATTTCCCTGTGTAGCTAAACAGTATGGCAGAACAGGGTGTTGACGCCCGCCAAGATCTCACGGGAATCATCCAGAGAGATCTCCAGGAGGTACTGGGCTATCCTCTGCTGAAGGTTCCATGGCAGAACTGCTTTGTTCTTTCCCCCATTGTAGGAAACTTTCCCATGTTGTTCTGCAATCACTTGTGCAGGAACCAAAGCGGCACATAGGGGAGCAACATAGGGAGCAGGGAAGAAGCCGCAAGCGTGGAGTAGATGTACCCTCGTTTTCCTGCTTACCCTCAGCAGTGAGATATCTGTTAGAATGACCCCTGCCTGTGGAAAAGTGTGGGAGAATTTTAGAATTTCTTCGCTAGAATGCTGCATCACGACCCGTGTAAAAAGTGCGCTCTTTTCTCCATGTGGAGCACCTCCCACCTCCACCCCTGCCAACACTCACCATGCTTTGGGTGTTTGCAGAGATGTGTGCCTGGCTAGGGTCAGTGAGAAAGTGATGGCAATGTTCCAAAAGGTGTATTTAACTGAAATGTTTCAATGCTGTGCATGAATTTAACAATCATGCTTCTGTGCATTATCCTCTGCGCTTCACCAGATGGGCCTTCAGGAACACCCCATGCACCCCAGTTGAGGTCTCTGCCAGATAAGAAAGTGCCCAAGATGCAGCAATGACAGCATGTTCCGAGAGACCTTGCAGTGCTCCAATGCAGAAAAAAGGGAATGCAAGGAGTGCTGGGAAGCTGAATGGCAGGACAGAAACAAGAATCATGCATTTGTTAAGGACGCAACTGAGCGGATGATTAAAGTAATGAAGGAGAAAACGCAGATGCTGAAGTCCTTAATAATGCTGCAGACTGAGCAGATTAGTGCTCAACTGCCACTGCAGCACATTCAGAACTCTTTCCCATGCCCCCACCCAACTCCATGAACACAATCCTTTTCACTTTGGGATATCTCGGTTTCCCCAAAACTCCACCCCTTCGGACACCTTTCACAATGAAAGTTGGACCTACACACAGTTGTGAAAGTCTTCCCTTACCTGGTTCCTCCTTTCTCACCAAGCATCTGTGTTTGTGTGTCTTGTTTCTTGTGCAATAAAAGCAAAGTTTTATAATGGTAAATCATCTTTATTTTTTTTCTACAAGGTGAGATTGCAGGCTCTACCAATACATGCACAGGCAGTTTAATCACTTACTTACTGGAATATAAGTCCCCAAATGTCACCTTGCCCCCTAGGAAAACTACATGTAATGTAACATTGAAGCACCTGTGACAGAGATACACATTACTGGTTTGCAGTGTAAGAGGGCTGCCTCAAAGCTTCCCTGATTTGAATAGCCCCTCTCTGGGCTCCTCTGATAGCCCTGGTATCTGGCTGCTCAAAATCAGCAGCCAAGCAGTCTGCCTCAGTGCTCCACCACGAGCAAACCTTTCATCCTTAGCTTCACAAAGATTATGCAACATAACAACACGCGACTATGACCATGGGATTATTATCCTCATTAAGGTCTAACCTGCCATAAAGGCATCACCAGCGTGCCTTTAATCTGCCAAAGGCACATCGGGCACCTACTCAGCCTGTTGTTGAACTGCTCCATACAGCTGTCCAGATTTCCCATGTAAGGTTTAATTAGCCATGGCTGTAAGGGCTAGGTATGGTCTCCCAGGATCACTGTGAGCATTTCAACATCCCCCGCTGAAATCTTCTGGTTTGGAAAGAAAGTCCCCACTTGTAGCTTTCTATACAGGCCAGTGGTACTGAAGATGTGTGCATCATGCACCTTCCCAGACTATCCTGCACTGATGTTAATAAAACACTCATGGGTCATCCACAAGCTCCTGCAACACCATGGAGAAGTACCCCTTCCTATTGATGTACTCAGTCGCAAGATGATCTGGTGCCAAAATTGGAATATGTGTGCCATCTATCACCCCTCCACAGTTAGGGAAACCCATTTCGGCAAAGCCATCCACTATTTCATACACATTTCCCAGAGCCACAGTCCTTTATAGCAGGATGTGATTAATTGCCCTGCACACTTGCATTAACGCAGCCCCAATGGTCTACTTCCCAACTCCAAATTGATTTGTGACCGACCAGTAGCAGTCTGGAGTCACCAGCTTCCACGCAGCAATCACCATGTGTTTCTACACCAGCTCTCATTCTGGTGTCCTTGCACTGCAGTGCTGGGGTGAGCTCCACCACAGTTCCAGGAAGGTGGCTTTCCACATCTGAAAGTTCTGTAGCTACTGCTCACCATCCCACACCTGCATGTGGATACAATCCCACCATTCTGTGCTTGTTTCCCAAGCCCAAAAGTGACGGTCCACCCTATGTACCTGCTCTGTGAATGCCAAAAGCAATCTAAGGTTGCTCCTATCCAGATCACACAGAATATCAGGCAACTGGGAGTCTTCTTTAGTTAGGAACTTCGCAATTAACTGCACTGCCATCCGCGATGTCTTCATGAGAGTTAACAGAGCATAGGAGAGCAGGGGTGCACAGCAGAGAAGGGCCATTGGAAATATGCAGTGAAAGAAAGCCAGAAGCCCATGGAGTGCTGAGACAGAAAGCAATGCAGAGCAGGACATTTAACCTGGTCCCAAGATGTGCTGTGGTCTGCTCCATCATCCCACAATACCTAGCGACAGAAGGTGTTGAGCTGGACTGTGGGATAGGTACTGTCGATGATGGTGCCTTCACTGTGGACGCAATCTGCTGACAGAGGGAGCAAGTGTGAACATGAAATTGTGATTATTATTATGTCGACATCACTTTTGTTGACACAAATTGGTAGTGTAGACATGACCTAAGAAAATACATGCACTTCTACTGGGCCCTAGCCACTAGACTAACAATCCTTCTTTACCTACCATCCCAATACCCCCACCCCCCACAGCCTTCTACCACTTCCCTACTCTGTGGTAAAAAGACTAGGAAAATAGACCAGACTTGCATTGTGTCCTGTAGGTTAACAAACTCAGGTTTTGTCAGCAAGCAGGAAATGGAATTCTAGAGCAGAGAGCCCTGGGCTGAGCATGGCCTGTCTCCATGCAAATCTGGGTGCTGTCATATAGAGAACCTCTGCCAGCCTCTGTGCTGTCCTGTCGCACAAGCAGAGAGGTAACTAGTTAGGATCCAAACCACTATTTTAGATGTGAAGAGCCCTGGGCTTGCACCAAGAAGTGAGTGGGAAGTCATTGCATGCAGTGGCTTACATGTGTACTGTGTTCTCTATAAGAAACTCCATCAAATAAGCGGGCAGCTACTGCTTTAGCTGAAGTTTTGAAGTGGTTTTCACTCCAGATAGAGTGTGTTGCATGAATCCATCTTAGTGGAGACAGATCTGGATCACTGTGATGATGAGGTCTGCATCGAAAAGGGAGAGCTCCAGTCTTCTTCCTCAAAGTAGGTATCAAAAGCACAGGTGGCAGTCACAGCTGTCTGGACATCTAGGATCAGCCAAGGATCTGCCCCCCACCCCCTAGTTGCAATCTGAGTATGAAAAGTTAGCTAAGCTCCCTCAAACAAAGGAGTGGATATTACTGATTTCCTCTAGGTGTTTCCCTAATATTCCAGCATCACCTTAATCTTGTGTGGCCTGAGCCTCAGACAAATGGCTTTCATCCATCCCCCTAGATCAGCTAGGCTCTGGGTAAGTTGCAGCCCCTGGATCTAATGAAATGGAGGCTCAGGGCTCAGTATCCACTAGCAGAGATACTGAGGCAATGTGGGCTGCAATGCATCGATAGACTGACCTACCGTATATATTATTCAGTCACTGCACCAGATGTCTCTATGTGTAAAGAGTTTCAGGCCGGGATTGGTCCGTGACAAACAGGAAGCAAAATGAGAACTTGACTGTGACATTCTTAGCATACCCAGAACAATGAGTCATATCCAGAACTAGGAGGGTGGTGGAGCACTGGAATGGGTTACCTAGGGAGGTGGTGGAATCTCCTTCCTTAGAGGTTTTTAAGGTCAGGCTTGATGAAGCCCTGGCTGGGATGATTTAGTTGAGGATTGGTCCTGCTTGAGCTGGGGGTTGGACTAGATGACCTTGTGTGGTCCCTTCCAACCCTGATATTCTATCATTCTATGATCTTGTCACCCCCTTGCTACCACCAAAGGGGAGTCTTGTTTATGCTTGGCTGGACATCTGCTTCCTGACGCTACTGGCCAGTCAGCCACTCAAACACTTTGTTCTGGGCTATGCCAGCCCTTACTGTGTCTTGTAGGTTAGCAATAGGCACACTAGAACCCCATTTGAAGTGTTCCCCTGTAGTGTCCACTCCCCTGAACACTCCACAGAAACACTGAACACTCCACAGAACACTCACAGAAAAAACAGGTCTCCTGTCCCCAGAGGAACAGTGTTCGCACCAGCTTGTAGGATTCAACTCAGGATCAGCACTTTGCTGAACATCACAACATTTAAATACATTTAAAATGAAAACAGGAATAAGGTTATCATCAAAGACCAAGATTTAGTGAGTAAGAATATTGGAAAGAAAGAGTTACATATCAAACAAAACCATAACATGCTTTCTAGAGACTCAATTAAACTGGTTCACCACCAGTCTAAACAAGGTTTGTCTCACTGACTGTCTTCTGCAGTTTTTCAACCAAAGTTGGCTGAGTCCTGTTTTCACAAATGTAAATGCACTGCCCATTTACTTCCTAGAAGCAGGATCATGGTGTCTTCTTTGCCCCACAGATATACCGTCCCAAGCTTATTGTTTTTGCACGCAGCCAGTATAACCACCCATGGTTTGTTTTTCCTGTGTGCTCTTTCCCTATTGACTTCACATCCCTTTGCTGACTTTGTATGTAAATAGGCATCCAGTATGTTAGCTTACAATGCTTAATTTACATCCTGATAGAGAGATGCCCATTTCTGACCTCCTGTCTGGAGGAAAACCTGTTTTTCATTTTTGTCATAATACAAATTTTAAAACCATATTTTTGGTATATAAACATAACTCCTTATATAATATCTGTATCTGTACATACCTTTCACATTGATACTGATGACTAGTATGTCACTGGCTTTCATTTAAAACCTCGCATGACATTATTTAGGTAAACTAGAATGTACATACCAGAATAAGGAGATTCTCATTGTGATTCTGCACCCCATATTCTTCACAGTGATATTATTATCACCCGATCCATTGGCTACAGCCAAGCCCTAAGATATAACCACATTTACTCCAATCCCTCAGACAGAGACAAGCACCTACAGAATCTCTATCAAGTGTTCTTAAAACTACAGTACCCACCTGGGGAAGTGAAGAAACAGATTGACAGCGCGAGATGGGTACCCAGAAGCCACCTACTACAGGACAGCCCCAACAAGGAAAATAACAGAACATCACTGGCCAACACGTACACCCCCCAGCTAAAACCTTTCCAGCACATCATCAACAATCTACAACCTATCCTGGAAAATGATCCCTCACTCTCACAGACCTTGGGAGGCAAGCCAGTCCTCACTTACAGACAGCCCCCCAACCTGAAGCACCTACTCACCAGCAACCACACACCACACCATAGAAACACTAACCCAGGAACCAATCCCTGTAACAAACCCCATTGCCAACTCTGTTCTGATATCTACTCTAGTGACACCATCAGAGGACCTAACCACATGAGCCACACCATCAGGGACTCATTCACCTGCACATCTACTAATATGATGTATACCATCATGTGCCAGCAATGCCCCTCTGCGATGTACATTGGCCAAACCGGATAGTCTATATGTAAAAGAATAAATGGACACAAATTACATGTCAGGAACGGTAACATACAAAAGCCAGTAGGAGAACATTTCAATCTCCCTGGACATTCAATAACAGATTTAAAAGTAGCCATCCTTCAACAAAAGTCTTCAAAAACAGACTTCATAGGGAAAGTGCAGAGCTACAATTCATTTGCAAACTTAACACCATTAATTTGGGCTTGAATAGGAACTGAGAGTGGCTGGCTCACTACAAAAGCAATTTTTCCTCTCTTGGTATTGACACCTCCTCATCAGTTATTGGGAGCGGACCACATCCACCCTGACTGAATTGGCCTTGTCAGCACTGGTTCTCCACTTGTAAGGTAACTCCCTTCTCTTCATGTGCCAATAGGTCTATGCCTGTATCTGTAATTTTCACTCCATGCATCTGATGAAGTGGGTTTTTTAGCCAACGAAAGCTTATGCCCAAATAAATCTGTTAGTCTTTAAGGTGCCACCGGACACCTTGTTGTTTTTGTGGATACAGACTAACACGGCTACCCCTCTGATATTATGATATGATTGTGGCATAATTATGATGCATTTTATGCAAGATGGGTCATATGAAATGTCATTGAAAAGATTATGATTTGCTGAATATGATTATCCTATTTGTATGCCTGTGTCATTTTTTGATCTGAAGTTATAAATACTGAATATGTATCTGTACTTCAAATGTAGTTACATCTGGGTAACACCCACTAGACAAGATGCTTTCAGTCTCAATAACTGGTTGTAAAGGGCCTATTCAGGGTAATAGGCCATTAGAAAGAACAATAGACCTTAGGAGAAGCTTATCTCTCACCTGGTGAGCCTTCCTGAGAATGCTACAGACAGCCTGTGAGTGATGGCTGCTATGACTGTGCAAAGACGTGTAACCAGACCACATGATGCTGGACTCCACCTTGGGATGTCAATATTTTTCCACAGATTGGTCTGGGAACCAAGCTTTGGAACAAAGGGTTCCCACCATATGCAAAAGCTATATAAGGCAGGACGTGACATCATTGAGGTTCTTCACTCCCCATAAAAGAAGAACACCTGAGGAACAAAGACTGAACTGGAGAAAATGCTGGACCCAGACTAAAGGGATTTCTAGCCTGTGAGTGAAGACCTGAGAAACCCAAGCTGTAAAGCTAATGCAGTGTGTGCTTTAAGAATCTGCTAATTCATATCCAATCTATTTAGTATATTATGCTTAGTTTGCATTTTTTTTGTTTATTTGTTAGGTAATCTGCTTTGATCTGTTCGCTATCAAATATAATCACTTAAAATCTATCTGTTGTAGTTAATAAACTTGTTTTTGTTTTAATCTAAACCAGTGAGCTTTGACTGGAGTGCTTGGGGAAAATCTTACTTTATCACCACAAGTGTGCATTGTTCTCTTCACATTGAGGGAGAGGCGGACAAGGTATTAAACTTATATATTGGCCAGATTTGATCAGGGAAAGACAGGACTACTCTAGGTTGGGAAGCTGCTGATTAGACAGCCTGCATATAACTGCAGCTGGATGTGTCCCTACCTGTGTGAATGCTGGTGAAAGTGCAGGCTGAATGGCTTTGCAGCTTGTCACAGCTGTACAGTGAGAGAGGGAGCTCAAGCTCATGTGTCAGGGGGCTAAATGGCACCCCAGCTCCAATGGCATCCCATCACAATCATAACCTCCTTACCACTTGGCATTAAGGGGCTCTCGGGTCACATTAAGCTGTATGGAAGCTTGTTTGATTGTCCATTGTAGCTGTGTTCCTTAATAAAGACCTTCTGATGGAGAACTGTGATTCCATTTATCACGACAGTGCCCTATGTGTTGAGCAGGAGGGGTGACTCTCGTGCCTTGTGGACCTGCACATGACAAAGTCCTTTTGGAAAATAAGAAATTACCCTATATTTTCCTTTGGATTCTTCCAGACAGAAAAGAATGAAGGCACTCAAGAACAGCTCGTGTTCCTGAGGCGGTCCATAGACATGTCAGCAGTAGCTCACAGTCACTGCTATTAACGGCAATTGACAGAGTATTTGGATTATATGTTCTAGCTGAGAACCATGTCTGCAACATGGGAAGATTCTGTGCTAGGGATGGCTGCTCAGTTCTGCACTGTTGGCAGGTTCTGGGTCTGAAGCTGGCTGAGCCAGGAATGGAAAGATCATCTTGGTGCAGGCTGATTCTGTAGTGACACAGAGCTGGGATAGCAGTTCCTACAATGGCCCATGAGCGTGGCAGGAGGAAAAGGGATGTGGCCAAGATAGCCCCCTACCTCCTGCTGTATTTGCTTCTTGGGGCTATTGGCAGCTGGTGAAACTTCAGGCTGCTCTAACTTATGCTGGTGATGGGCTCAGTGCCTGCCCAGCCAACCCAGGATTGGGAAGATTGTTACCAGATTTGCCCATTACTTTGGCGTATGCTCATTTATTAGGGTTATTCTTCTGGGGACAGGGTCTGTAATTCTATCAATGTACTGCTGGTGTCACTTGTGTTTTCATACGGAGCTCTACTTCTCCCTGCTGCAAGTTCCCTCCCAATGGAGCTATCCTGCAGGACCTAGGTTCCCCAGGGCTGGGCTCCTCCAGCCCCACAATCAGATGAACACATACATTAACAAAGCACGTCTGAGCGGACAGAGTCAATCAGCACTCCCAAGCTGACCCCTTATATGTCCCTGGACTCAGCAGGCTGGGCCAAGCAGCACTTCCAAGCTGTCACCCTCATTTACCACGGGCACTGCACCGGAATAGAGTACGCCTGAGCAGGCTGGGTTGAGTAGCACTTTCAAGCTGCCACCCTTATATCCCCTGGACTCAGTAGGCTGGGTCGAGCAGCACTTCCAAGCTGCTACCCTCCTACACCCCAGGTTCAGCATGTCTCTATCCCCGCTTTCACATTACAATTGTTCTGGTAGTAACCCATCTGATGAGCAAACCCACAGGATTTTTGAGCACTACAGGGATCTTTAGCTTAGGTAAGAGTAGCATTGCTGCAGAGCAAATGGGGAATCCAAAAACACAAAACAGAGCGAGAGGGAGGGAAGCAACCAGCTTAACCATTAAAGTTATTTATTTCCAAGTAATAACCATACAAGGAGGGCCAAACAAACAAAACAGTTACAATATTAAATCTAGCTTAAATGTGATTACAAAAGTCAGGTTTAGAAAACTATACCTGATCACACAAGTCAGGGTTAGAAAGCTATACCTAGATTAGGAAAAAAAAAAAAACAACAGAGAGAGAGAGAGAAAGAGAGAGAGAGAGAGAAATGGGTTCTCACCACTCTGTGAAGCTTGAACCGGTCAGGGTTCCCAGGTGGTGGTGGTAGATGAGGTTCCAGAGTGCTGGGGACAGGCAGAGCCCCCGGCACGATCAGTCAGGAGAAGATCAAGTCCCAATGGAACTGATGTAGATTTTGGATCCAGGCACCAGAACACTTACTTGAGAGCGGGCAGGGTTTTTTTGTAGGGCAAAAATAATGGTTCAAGGGAGAACAGTAGATTTGTTTATGGGTAAACTGATGGCTCGAGGGAAGGTACCAAAGTTGTTTTGGTCAGGCTAGACAATAGAAATTGATCATTCCTGGCTATGGGCGGTGTTCCTTTGAGGGAGCTCACAATGCAATTAGGCAGCTTCAGTATTTTGGATACCAGTAAAGGAGTTATTATTAGAATTGGTCTGATAACTACTGAGCTGGGTGTGTGCAGGCCTGGGTTTATTAACATCTAGAGCAGAGATCCTCCATCATGCAGTGCTTCCCTGCTTTTCTGGTCCCAGAGTTCCATGCAGTTCTTGCCTTGGAATCTCTGTTCTCTATTCTGTATGCTAATGGAGAAGCTTCCCTGACCCATCTCTGATGCAAATGAGGCTAGGGAAGTTTCCCTAATCCTGTCACCCTTGTCCGGAGGGGTTTAGGTTTGTCTCCCACTGTCTTTTCATTGCTTTTTGTAAGTCTTTCTTCTGATCAGTTTTGGTTTAAGCAGAGGCTGGGTTGGGAGTGGGGGGATTCTTCGTGAGTCAGACAGGCTGGATAGTTTGCTCTGGTTCCCCAAGAACACAGAGTTGACAGGTAACAAGATACAAAGTCGAGCTTTGTGGCTGTGCAGCCATAGTGATTATTGGGGCCAATATGTAGGCCCTGACACTCATGGTATATGTTGCATTTGTGTGTGTATCTATATACAATAGAACCCTCGATTTTTTTAATTAACTGGGGATTAAGGAGATCATAAAATAGGAAAGTGCATAAAACTTAACATCTGACAATTGCAGTAGATACTATGCACAAGCAGCAGTCTGGTGCCTTGCATTCCTTTCTTCTTGTCCTTCAAACCACTGCAAAGCGATTTCCAGTGTATTCAAGGGTTGTCAGCTTGTTATTTGTCAGCATCACTTTTATTATGTGATTATTCCCCCTCCACTCCCCTGTTGGGAAAACATGGTTCCTATAACTGGCTGTTTGTAAGACTGGTGCTCATCAAATCGAGGTTCTGTTATAGATGTGTGTACAGAACATGCTCTGGGGGAAACGGCTGACTCCAGAATGTGAAATACAGCTACAGGGATACAAGGGACAGATCAGTCCTTGGAGTAACACCACTGACTTCTGTATGTGCACAGCAGGGATGTATTCCCTTCCCCACCCCCATTATTAACTGTTGCTTGAGATTCCCTGTCTGACAGAGCATAACAGCCCCTGCAGCCAGCAAAGGCACTGCAAAGGGAGCAAGTTCTCCTATGGAAATCGCCATAGATCTGTTGCTCTTAGGGCTTGTCTACACAGGGAGTCTGGTCGGAATTGCTATTCCTCGTTAGCTAGTCCCAATTAACTCCATGTGTGAATGCTCTTATTTTGCAACAAGAGTGCCTTTATTAGAATAGCTTAATCCATTTGGGAAGCGAATTTGGAATAAGGCACTCATTCTGGAATAAGAGTGTCCACACACAGAGTTAATTGGGAATAGATAATCCATTCTAAATTCACACCCTACTTTATTCTGGACTAATTTTTCTGTGTAAACAGATAGATAAAGTTTTTATTGGGTAATAAATAAAATAAAGTTTTTATTGTGTAATAAATCCAGTGAATAGTGAGCCCATTCCAGTGTCTCTCTTGCCCCTTGTTGTAGGTACTACCTCTCCCTTTCTATGGTTTCCATGCCACATCTTACTGAGTCATCAAATGGCAGAGCGATGCTTTGTTCTGGTCCAGTCTGGGCCCCCTTTCGCAGGCCCCTTCATGACTCTGGGAGGTCATGTTACCAGGCTGCCTTTCCTCATAAATCACATCCATGTGTGATTCATTTGGCAGCATATGCTATGGGCTGCTCACGGCTGGCAAGCCGATGTGGCAAACACACGTGAATTGCTGGTCGTACTTCACGGGATGAATGGACCACACACAGACAGATCCTCTGAAAGCTAAGAAGTCAAAAGGACCAGTTAATATAATGTGGAACAGCTTTTTACAATATGAGCGAGCACGAGAGACAGAGAGAGAGCAGACCACTTTTTTACACGCCTTGGTTTTGCATAGGTTCTACTTAACTGCTGACTTATTTTCAAGGTGCAGGTGGTCACATCACTCTTGGGATGTGTATTAAAATGCATCCTGGGATTAACTATCAGTTTAGGTGGCATGTCACCAGGCTGGAGTCTGCCCATTGTTTTTTAAATAAAATAAATAATGTAAATATATTTCCATATTCCAGTGTGTGTATAATTACTAAGTAGTTTCCTTGCCTCATTGTGGCTTCCGCTGGCATAAGGAGTCCCTAGCTGCACAAAGCTGGTGTAGTGATAGAAGGAAGTAGTTTTTCACACAGTATGAGATTACAGAGCGGAACTCATTGCCACAAGATGTTGCTGAGGCCAAGATTTTAGCAAGCTCTAAAGTGGAATTGGATTCTTATATAGATAACAAGAATGTCCAGGTTTGTTATAGTTAATGCTAAAAAAGTAGAATTGAAAGGAATACAAAACTTCATGATTCATGGCTAAAACAATCTAACTATGAGGGATCAGGATGAGACCTTCATGGGGAGTAGATTATTCCACATCTATCTACTGTGAGGTCTTCTGTACCTTCCCCTGAAATATCTTATACTGATCAGAGACAGGACACTAAACTAGATGGACCATACGTCTGATTCAATTTGCCAATTTCTGTATTCCTATCCCACTCCCTCTGCAGACTCCAGTGATGGGTGCATACCCAGAATGCCATTGAACTCTAGCTATTCTTATCAGCCACACAGGCCCTGGGGACCATGGCCATCCAAGAACTTTAGATTAGCCCCATGCCTAACTTAGGTTGGGTTCATAGATGCTTTGCATCAGGTGGCAAAAATCAGCTGAAATGCACAGGTGTACTGGGCCCTCAGTGCTGGGATAGCATGGATTGTGTTAGACTGCAGCTTTGTAATAGCATCCATCCCCTTTTCCAAACAATGAGATGGTTGCTGGTGAAAGGTGGCAGCTGTTGAGACTGAATTCCCTCCTTCCCCTACTCTGAAATGATACACGATCCACAGTGACAAGACAGGCTTTCTGCATGCTGCCCGCTAACACATCTCAACCCTGGTCTGGAGGGAAGCTGCAGGAAAAGATGATGGTTCTGGCCATCAGTGCTTGCCCATTGAAACTGCAGGAAATAGGATCACCTATGTGCAATCTCTATAAACACTGTCCCTGGTCATTGCTTCAGAAGAAGCCAGATCAACCTGGGGCTTTGTGGCAGAGAGGTAACTTTGTCCAAGAAGTTGCTGGGAGGCACAGACATTCCTCTGCAGGACCACGCCCTCCTGCTCACAACAACCTCACCACAAGTGGAGTCCTCCCCATCTTCTTTCTGTAAACAAAGATGCCCAACACTTACTTCTGCTCCACCTCTCCTGTTATTACAAGGCCCCCTCACTGTATTTGTCCCCTGCCCTCCACTTGTGACAGCCCCCCCATAACTATTTCTTCACAAGGCAAGATGATGAGCGGGCTGCAAGTGGGAGCCACTGATGCAGGCTCCTTCCTGCCCAGCATGAGGACACTGGGAAAAGCAGGGGAGCCCAACTGAAGCTGGATCAATCAGCTTATGGACAACTGGCAAGAGGAGGCGGGAGAGACTCAGTTGAGCTACTGCTCAACCAGCCCCTGACTCTCCTCTTTCCCTCCCTCTGCTGCCTCCATTCAGTCCCAGAAACAGTTAGGGTGGAGGGAGATGGCTGCCACCACCTCAAGCTGAACGTTGGGTGAGGGAGATGTCCCCTGTTCCCCTCCTATAATTACTATGGTTATTCACAGTATATGCTGGGGGCAAAATCTGTCCCCCGCCTCCCAGTAAATTTGCAATCAGATGAGCTTTGTGCCTGTGATGAATCATCGACATTAAGCACCTGGTCGCAATATCCCACAAACAAAGCTGAGCTTGCTGGCCTCTATCTACTGCTGCAGTATATAAATGTTTAATGCTAAATTCATTTTCCATCACACAGTCAATCGGAGTCAGCCAAGGAAGGTGCCAGCTAGGAATTGTGTCTGCTTCTGGCTTTTATTGAGCACACTACAATATGAACTAAGAACAATCACCGGATTTCACCCAGACCAATGAAATGCCATGCTGGTAACAGTGCCTATCACTATGAATAGTATGTGGCTTCAGAGCAATGACCCAGAGGTGGACACCTCTGTATCTCATCAAGTAGAAGAAAGCACCAGGTTGGAAACTAGTGGAAATGTCTGGGAGAACCCACCTGCCCTGGTGGACAATTGAGATAATCAAGGAGATGTTCAGTGTAATTCATAGAACTCAGGACAGATCTCTGTACTGGAAAATGCAATCTCAATTAATAGTAGTTGAGATAAGCAAGACTGTATTGTACAATAAATGCACAAATTTTAATGACTCAGAGGCTTGGAAAGTTGCAAGGTTCTGTGGTCCAGTGGCTAGAAGAGTAGACTGGGATTTGGGCAACCTGGGTTTTGTTCTCTGTTCTGCCATTGATCTGCTATGTGATTGTTACCAAACTGCAGCATTTCTCTGTGCTCGGTTTCCCCATCTGTTAAAATGGGGAAAATACTTTCTTTTGTAGAGTACTTTGAAATCTCTGGATGAAAGGTGCTATATAACCATATGGTGCAGGCTTCAGCCCCAAGCAGGGAAGAGGCTCATATCTGAGTGTTTCCCTTGTCAGTCAGAAACCTCAAATTAGATTTGAGAAATATTTCAATATGAGGTGGTTTGGTGTTGCTTATAATCACGTTGTGGCTTTTTTTATGCTAGGATGTAGGATGTAAAACACTGACACTCCCTGGGTGGAGAGGATTAATCAATGAACTGTAGCACTGAATACCCAATGATTCAGACTGCCTCTTCCAGAGTTCCTCCACTTCACATGTTTGTTTCAAGCCAAGGAAAGGCCTCAATTGCACAATTACAAGCCAGTGTGTGAGCACCTCAAAGGTTTGGGAAGGTCCAGATCCATGTCTACAAATCTCACTCATCGATTTCAAACCTCACTTAGATGGAGAAAAACATGGAAATGTGCAGCTCCAGTAATTAACAATTCCAGAAAGCCTTGCAGATTTGGAATGCTTGGAGAACTCCTCTGGTAGCATACAGAGGCTATCTTATGGCTAGCATCCAGAAGACAAATTCAGCCCTCATGTTTGCAGATGGCATTTCATTGGCTTTAGTGAAGTGGTAACTGGTTATGTCAGTAGTGTATTTTGTCCCTGATTTTTAGCATGCAGGCTGCTTTTAGAGAATTAGAGGATATGTCTACACTGCAGTTAAAAACCGATGAGTAGCCTGTGCCAGCTTACTCAGGCTTGGGCTCAGGGGCCATTTAATTGCAGTGTAGATATTTGGGCTCAGGCTGCAGCCTGAGTTCTGGGGCTCTCCCACCTTGCAGGGTCCTAAAGCCTGGGCTTCAGCCCAAACCCAAATAGCCACACCTGTACCAGGATGGGCAAGTGGTTAAGGTGTTGGACTTAAGAGACAGTGGATGCACGTCTTCATGGGTTCAAACCTTACTTCTAATAGCTGCTGTTTCTGCTTTGGGTAGGGGCTTGGACTAGATGACCTCCTGAGGACCCTTCCAACCCTAGCATTCTATGATTCAATTAAACAGCCTCTCAGCCTGGGTCAGCTACAGGTGTCTAAGTGCAGTGTAGCCAAACCCAGAATGAGAGAGAAAAGGGGTGAGACACCACCAACCAAGGCAAGTTTCCAGTTTGAACGCTCTCTGAGCCAGGAGTCTCATAAGAATGGTCATACTGGTTCAGAGCAAAAAGGTCCATCTAGCCCAGTATCCTGTCTTCTGACAGACGCCATTGCCAAGTGCCCTAAGAGGGAATGAACAGAACAAGTAATCATTAAGCAATCCATCCTCTGTTGCCCATTCCTAGCTTCTGGCAAACTGAGGCTAAGGACACCATCCCTGCCCATCCTGACTAATAGCCACTGCTAGACCTATCCTCCATGAACTTATCTACTTCTTTTTTGAACCCTGTTGTAGTCTTGGCCTTCACAACATCCTCTGGTGAAGAGTTCCACAGGGGGACTGTGTGTTGTTTGAAGAAATACTTCCTTTTGTTTGTTTTAAATCACTGCCTATTAATTTCATTTGGTGACCCCTAGTTCTTGTGTTATGAGAAGGAGTAAATAACACTTCCTTATTTACTTTCTCCACACCAGTCATGATTTTATAGACCTCTATCATATCTCCCCTTAATTGTCTCTTTTCCAAGCTGAAAAGTCCCAATCTTATTAATCTTTCCTCATAAGGAAGCTGTTCCATACCCCTAATCGTTTTTATTGCCCTTTTCTGAACCTTTTCCAATTCCAATATATCTCTTTTGAGATGGGGCAACCACATCTGCGTGCAGTATTCAAGATGTGGATGTACCATAGATTTCTATAGCGGCAATATGATATTTTCTGTCTTCTTATCTATCCCTTTCTTCATGATTCCCAACATTCTGTTCGCTTTTTTGACTGCCGCTGCACATTGAGTGGATATTTTCAGAGAACTATCCACGATGATGCCAAGATCTCCCAACATTTTATTCTTCAGTGAGAACTGCATGTGTGCAGCACTCATGGAAATCAGGCCCCTTTACGCTGTTTCTCACTGAGCACTCAAAAACTAAGGACTCCAAAATCAGTGGCTAGTCTTGGAAAAGTTTGGCCTAAATCTCTGTGTCTCAGTGTCTCACCTTTGAAATGGGAATAATAAAATGTACCTACTTAATAGGTGGGTTGTGAGACTCCATTAATTAATGTTTGCAAAATCTCTGGTGATCCATTGATGGAAGGCTCAATGGAAATGTGAAATAATATTATTTTATTGTTATTAATTATTTAAAAAGATACATTGTAAAACCTTCCTATTGTTTATTATGATTTATTGTGCAAGATAGTTGCAAAATGTAGATCCAACATTGTTCATTAGCTTAGAACAGATGAAGGAAACCACACCTATTCCACAGTTGATACTCTTTCAGCCCTTAATTTTATTTCTGGCTTTCCAGTCCGATTAGAATTCCTGTCTCTGTTCCTTTACACTGCAAATGCTTTGGGCTTGTTGTGGGTGGATCAAGAATCCTTTCTAATGGGTGGAAATGCAGGCAGAAGAAAACCAATTAATTCCTAGCAGAGAATAACCACATTGCTGCTACCCCAAATTGCTTTTAAAGACTTCCATCTGACAGGTGAAAATACTGAAAAATCAAGCTGGATGGTTTCTTGTTGTGAGGTGGGGTGAGATTCAAAGTTCATAGATTTGATGCGTGGCTTTGGTCTAAAATATTTCAAGTTTCGGCTTTTATGCAAGATTAATTTCTGATAATTCTTGGCTCCAGCCTGGCCAGAAACACTTCAAGAAGAGCCTTTCTCAGCGTTATTTCTGAGTCCTTGCTTTTAGGTTAACACCTGGAATACAAAAATATAGGGGAGGTGGAAGTGAAAAATCCCTAAAAGAAATAAGCCAATTGACCTTATTCAGTTTTATTTTGAGCAAAGTTTTATGCTATAGAAAGAGGTTAGGATAATTTATTCAAAGCAATTTGCCCATCCCTCTTTTCAAATTGACAAAAGCATTTTGCTGCCCCATGCTGACAGATGGGACAGCTCTCTCTACTGATTGACCCAGGGCTTGTCTACATCAGAAAGTTGCAGCGCTGGTGAGGGAGTTACAGCGCTGCAACTTTGAAGGTGTACACATCTGCAGGGCACCACCAGCGCTGCAACTCCCTGTTTGCAGCGCTGGCCGTACTCCCGTTTTGTCTCGGGTGTAGAGGATCCAGCGCTGGTGATCCAGCGCTGGTAATCCAATGTAGACACTTACCAGCGCTTTTCTTGACCTCCGTGGAAGGAGGAAGCCTCTGGTAATCAAGCTGGTCTCCTTCCCTGCGGTTTGCTGGGTGGCTCCGGGAACGCGAGAGCAAACCGCGGCGAAGCGGGTCTCCTTTCCCGGTTTGCTCTCTCGTTCCCGGAGCCCAGAGCAAGCAGATCTCCTTCCCTGCGGTTTGCTGGGTGGCTCCGGGAACGCGAGAGCAAACCGCGGCGAAGCGGGTCTCCTTTCCCGGTTTGCTCTCGCGTTCCCCGAACCCCGAGCAAGCAGGTCTCCTTCCCTGCGGTTTGCAGGGTGGTTCGGGAACGCGAGAGCAAACCGGGAAAGGAGACCAGCTTCGCCGCGGTTTGCTCTCGCGTTCCCCGAACCACCCTGCAAACCGCGGGGAAGGAGACCTGCTTGCTCGGGGGTTCGGGGAACGAGAGAGCAAACCGGAGAAGGAGACCAGCTTCGCCGCGGTTTGCTCTCGCGTTCCCCGAACCACCCTGCAAACCGCGGGGAAGGAGACCTGCTTGCTCGGGGGTTCGGGGAACGAGAGAGCAAACCGGAGAAGGAGACCAGCTTCGCCGCGGTTTGCTCTCGCGTTCCCCGAACCTCCCTTGAAGCCGCCCAACAGCGCTGCAGTGTGGCCACATCTAACACCACTTGCAGCGCTGGTTGCTGTAAGTGTGGCCACTCTGCAGCGCTGGCCCTATACAGCTGTACTAATACAGCTGTAACAACCAGCGCTGTAAAATTTTAGATGTAGACATGGCCCCAGTCAATCCAGAGGGTGATACATGGAAGTTTCTTGACAGAGAGTGTGGTGTATGTGCTACCCTATGAAAGATTGTGTCGGCATAAGTCACTAGCTCTTAGTAGTTGTTAGTTACAGATGTCCTCTCCTCAAGGTATGATTAAACCAATGAGTTCTGATTAGAGATGAACAAATATAAAGAAAACGTGTGCAGATTTGCTTAGATGAAAACCCTAAATGCATTTTGTTCCTGCCCTTTTTTGTTGTCTGTTCATGAATATATTAGCAAATAGATTTATTGTCAGGAGTGTTAATTGGAACAGAATTTTAAATCAATCATTGGAAAATATTTATAGAAAGTAAATTTCAGATTAATAAATTGTAAGTATTTGTTTGGGATACCTTATTCTAAGAGTAATGCACATCTAACCAGAGAACAGAACAATACCCATAGGACCAAAGAGCACAGTCAAACCTAGCTAAAAGCACTTTAATTTGCCCTGAACAAGCTTCAGAGCAAGCATAGGTTGCTGAAATGACTTATTGATTAATTATGAGCAGTAAATACAATTTAGAGAATTCTGATCTCTTCACAATTAATTTACTAACACAAAATAAAAAGGTGAATTTTTTTGAATTAGTTAGTTGCTCCTAGGAATGCACCCAGCTCTAGTTCTGATGTGTTGCTTTTAAGTGTTGTGTTTCTTTGGCTGAGTTTATTGTCACTTGATAGCCTGTAGGGGAAATTACATTGGAAAAGTATCAGAGGAGTAACTGTGTCAGTCTGGATCAGTAAAAGCAGCTAAGAGTCCTGTAGCACAGACGTATTGGAGCATGAGCTTTCGTGGGTGAATACCCACTTCGTCGGATGCATGGGAAGAGTTTCTCTGGACAGTTTGGCTCTGGCATCAAAAAAGCAATGTTGTCTATGAGACAGGGTAATGGACTCTCAGATCTGAGTTCTACTGCTGGCTCTATGACTTTGTGCAAGTCATGGAATCTTATAAATATAGGGCTGGAAGGGCCATTGTGAGGTCACCTGGCCTATTGGCCCGTGCTGAGGCAGAACCAACAAAACCTAGACCAGATATTTGTACCTGTTCTTAAAAACAGCCAATGATTGGGATTCTACAGTCTCCCTTGGAAGCCCACTCCAGTGCTTAACTATCCTGATAGTTCAAAAGTTTCTCCTAATATCAAATTTAAAACTCCTTTGCTACAGATTAAGCGGATTATTTCTTGTGCTGCCTTCAGTGGATATGAAGAACAGTTAATAACCACCTTAACAACAGCCCTTTTGGTCTCCCTTCAGCCTTTTCTTCTCTAGACTAAACATGCCTAAGTATTTCAATCTTTTCTGATAGATCAGGTATTCTAAACCTTGCATCATTTTTATTGCTTTCCTCTCAACGCTTTCCAATTTGCTTACATCTTTCTTAAAGTATGGTGCCCAGCACTGGACACCATAGTCCTGATGAGGCCTCACCAGTGCCAAGTAGAGCAGGACAATTACTTCCCATGTCTTGCAAATGACACTCCTGTTAATTCAGCCCAGAATGATATTAGCCTTTTCCGCAGTTGCATCACATTGTTGACTCTTATTTAATTTGTGATCCCCAGGTAGAATGAAGTTCCAGTAGCCTCACCTTGATGAGACAAAAATATAGTTAAACATGGGCTGTGGGGAAAAATCGCTTCTTGGCTAGTCAAAGATGGGACAAATTTTATATGATTTAATTTTAAATAGAGCAGCAATGGCTTCCAAACAATACAATTTTCCATGTGAAATTTAAATTGTAGATCTCCACACTATAGATGTTTGAAGTTTTTTCATCAAGAATTGTTGATCAAAACAAAACTCTTGACCAAAACAAAACAATTTTTGTGGAAAATGTTCATTTTGTTGAAACTTTCTGATTTCTTATTCAAAAAAAACCTGATTTGTTGTTTTTGTTTTCAGCTAAGTTTTAGTTATCAAAAGCTAGAAATGTTTACCAGGAATCAAACCTTTTTCAACAAGCAAAAATGGCGTTTGAAAACTGAAAAAAATCAGTTTTGGGTTCTGGTAAAAAAAAAATCTGAAAAATGTTTGTGGGGAATGTCAAAAAAGCAAATTTCCTATGAAAAATAACTGTTTCTTTTGAGTAGCACTACTCAACACCCAGGAAAGGAAATCAATATGTGAATGGGCAGCATTGTATTTGAAGACCTGATAAAAAGACATTACAGTAACTCCTCTCTTAACATTGTAGTTATGTTCCTGAAAAATGCAACTTTAAGTGAAACGATGTTAAGTGAATCCACTTTCCCCATAAGAATTAATGTAAATGAGGTGGTTAGGTTCCAGGGAATTTTTTTTCACCAGACGAAAAACTATATTATATATATATATATATACACACACACACAGAGTATAAGTTTTAAACAAACAATTTAATACTGGTACACAGTGATGATGATTGTGAAGCTTGGCTGAGGTGGAGGAGTCAGAGGGTGGGATATTTTCCAGGGAATGCCTTACTGCTAAATGATGAACTAGCAATTGCCTGAGCCCTCAAGGGTTAACTCTCACAGTCTACAAGGCAGCAGGAATGGAGGAAGGGGAGAGAGCATCGCAGACAGAGACAGAGACACACACTGTGTGTGTGAGAGAGAAATGCGCATTTCCCCTTTAAGTCACTGCCTTGTTAATTAGATCAGTTTGCTGAGACCGCAGCTGCTGCTGCCAGCAAATTCCCTCTGTCCTGAGTCCTGTCTTGTGTCCTCCCCCTGCTCTATGGAAGATGGGGTAAGCAGGGTGCAGGAGTGGGGGGGAGGGGGACACCCTGACATTAGCCTCCCCCATTCTCTCCTCCCCCACACAGCGAGCAGGAGTCTTCAGGAGCAGCTGCTCATGGCAGTAGGGGGAGGAACAGCTGCAATTGCTAGCCTGCTAGGCAGCTGCTGCACAGGGAACTTAGGGGAGTGGGGAGCTGATGGGGGCTGCCAGTCCACCCTGGTTCCAAGCCCCCACCAGCTAGCTGCAACAGGCTGCTCTTCCTGCAAGCAGTGGACAAAGCAGGTGGCTGCCAAATGATGTTAGAAGGGAGCATCGCACAACTTTAAACAAGCATGTTCCCTAACATTAACCGGGACAACTTTAAGTGAGTCATTACTGTACTAGAGACCAAGTTTTGCTCTCTACTATGTTGTAAATCCTAAGTAACTTCTTTGCAGTCAATGGAATTACTTTTGATTCACATAAGAGAAACAGAGAATAGGATGTGGCCTTCACTTTTTGAATATTTTGTCTTGCCACCCTGCCACTGAGTTTGTGATGGAAGTAGAAAGGGTGAGCTAAGCCCTGTTTTGGGTGTAAAGGTGTGTTAGTCTGGTAGAAGAAACAACACCTCTCTGGTCTATAAATTGCCACTTTCAGTGGCATTATAACTACTAAAGGTTATTGCAATGATTAACTGTTTTAGCTCTCTTTCACCAAGGAGAGGAAGACCTCATTTTCTTGCTGATATAAAACAAAATTCCCTTTTCTGCAGCAGCTGTGCTGCAGTGAGACATGTTAGCAACTCTTTCAATCTTCCCTTCCCACCCACACACCCTGACACCAGATAATCATCTAATCCTGAGGTACAGGGGAACTAACTCTCTTTCAGATGCACTAGAGATCTGTGGCTCCCTATCACTCACCTAGGAAGTCTGACATTTTAAGACTTATATTTATGAAGAACTTTTCATAAAGTGAGCAGAAATCTTCACAACCCTGGGGTAAACTTTAGAGGCTTTTGCCTTGGAAATTGCTCCCTTACCATATTTTGGCACCACTTCATCTGCTAGCTATTTCAGTAATGTCTCAGACACAATGTTATGTATCATTGTAAACTGGTTTAAATAAAATCTTTTAAAATCATGTTAGTTAAATTAGTTTACCATGAGTCTGTAGCTCAGTTTAAACCTATTTAAGAGTGTCTTTTCATGGGCTTACACTGGTTTAACTAAATCGATTGACAAACACACCTGTAAACTGATGCAACTGGTAAAACAGACAAAACCCCAGGCACAGAGAGGTGAAGTGACTTACCCAAGGCACACATTGAGTCAGTAGCACAGTCATCAATAGAACCCAGGTCTCCTGACTAGAGTTGGGGGGGGGAGCTTTTCAGCTGAAACCTTTTTCTGACTAAAATTTGAGATTTGTGTTGGCCAAAACCATTTAGTGAATGTGGGTTGCTTTAGATTTGTTTTGGTTGATACACAACTGAGTGGGAGTCAACAGTGCAATGCTGCCTCAAAAAAGCCAAATATCATTCTGGGGTGTGTTAACAGGAGTGTTGTATGTAAGACATGGAAGGCCATTGTCTTGCTGTGCTCAGCACTGCTGAGGTCTTATCTGGAGTCCTGTGCCTGGTTTGGGGCACTACCCCTTGGGAAGGATGTGAACAAAATGGAGAGAGTCCAGAAGAGAGCAACAAATATGATCAAAAGTTTCAAAAACCTGACATCTGAGGGAAGGTTGAAACAAATGGGCATGTTTAGTCTAGAGAAGAGCAGGCTGAGGGTGGACACGGTAGCAGTCTTCAAATATATTAAAGGTTGTTAGAAAAAGGGTGGTGATCAGTTGTTCTCCATGTCCACAGAGGGTAGAACAGGAAGTAATGGGCTTAATCTGCAGCAAGGGAGAGTTAGGTTAGATATTAGGAAAAATTTTCTAACTATCAGGGTGGATCAGCTTTGGTTACCAAGAGAGGTCTTGAAATCCCCATCACTGAAGACTTTTAAAGACAAGGTTGTACAAACACCTGCCTGGGTAGTCTAGATGTACTTAGCCCAGTCTCAGCAGATGACTTCTGGAGTTCCCTCCCAACCCTACATTGCTACAATATGAAAACAATTTAAAAAATGGGAAATGTCCAATGATTTGTCTGACTCGAAATGAAAATTTTTGGATTTTTTTATTTGCTGAAAATTCTAAAATATTTTGGGTTTGGTTTGACGTGACCTGTTTCCACTTCCCTTCAATTTTTGCAACTGCCAGCAAACTGAGAAATCAGTTATTCCCACAGCTTTATTCCTGACTGCCAGCTCTCTGCTCTTTCCTCCATCCCACCCTGCCCATCACTGAGTGACAGGGGGAGAGTGAAGGAGCACGTAGCTGGAAGGGTCTGAAGAGCAGTGAGGGAGGGATTTTAGATCCAAAAGGTCACTCTTCCATAAGGAAAACTGTGTTGGTTCTCAACTGTACCTTAGCCTAGCTCCACTGTAGCTTCCAAATGGCCAGCGGTGGGAGCGTTAAGACAGCATTCAGAACTCTGAACCTGTCCTGAGCTTCTGAAACCCAGCAGACCCAGAGACACAACAAAGGCAGGGCAGAGTTTATTCCCTGTCTTCAGTGAGACTCCAACAAGAAGAAGAGACAGAATTCTCCTTTTATTAATTATCAAATAATTGGAGGAAGAATTCCACTTCTTTACAAATTTCCCTTTTATATGATGAAGAATAAAAGCAGTGGGAATCTACAGGGGCTTTTAAATTAAATGGTTTGTGACAAACTAACTCTGAATTTTTTGGGGTCTGTCATAAACAGATAGCTAAGGGTTAATGTCTCTTTCACCTGAAGCACCTGACCAGAGGACCAATCAGGAAACCGGATTTTTTCAACTTTGGGTGGAGGGATTTGAGTGTCTAAGGTCTTTGTTTTCTGGCTGCCTGCCTTCTCTGAGCTTTGGAGAAGTAGCTCTACTTTCTAGTCTTCTGTTTCTAAGTGTAAGGACAAAGAGATCAGATAGTAAGTTCTATGGTTTTCTTTTCTTTGGTATTTGCATGAATATAAGTGCTGGAGTGCTTTGATTTGTATTCTTTTTGAATAAGGCTGTTTATTCAATATTCTTTTAAGAAATTGCCCTGTATTGTGTCATCTTAATACAGAGAGACTATTTGTATTTTTTCTTTCTTTTTTATATAAAGCTTTCTTTTAAGACCTGTTGGAGTTTTTCTTTACTGCAGGGAAATTGAGTCTGTACTCACCAGGGAATTGGTGGGAGGAAGAAATCAGGGGAGATCTGTGTGTGTTGAAGTGGCTAGCCTGATTTTGCATTCCCTCTGGGTGAAGAGGAAAGTACTTTTTGTTTCCAGGATTGGGAACAGAGAGGGAGATTCACTCTGTTTGGATTCACAGAGCTTGTGTCTGTGTATCTCTCCAGGAGCACCTGGAGGGGGGAAGGGAAAAAGGATTATTTCCCTTTGTTGTGAGACTCAAGGGATTTGGGTCTTGGGGTCCCCAGGGAAGGTTTTTCAGGGGGACCAGAGTGCCCCAAAACACTCTAATTTTTTGGGTGGTGGCAGCAGGTACCAGGTCCAAGCTGGTAACTAAGCTTGGAGGTTTTCATGCTAACCCCCATATTTTGGACGCTAAGGTCCAAATCTGGGACTAAGGTTATTACAGGGTCAAATAAAGGATGACATGAATGTTATTTTATAATGATTTCTAGAAGGCATAACTCTCTGGACTCCTTCCACATCAGTTAGGAGTCTGCAGTGCTCACCATGGCTAGCATTTCACATGGCCCAGGTTGAAATCTGTGGCACTGAATCTCTTCCCTGGGCAGGCGTTTAAGACCATGGTAATAGCTGCACCTTTTCCCAGCCCGATTTTCCACTGTCCTGCAGCTTCTGCAGACATTGCTTCAGTGCAAAGTGGATGTAAAACACTGCCATGCTGGTTTTGGGCCTAGTTGGTATAGGGGAGGCAGTAAGGCCTTGTGGATAGCGTGCCTGACTGGGACTCTGGAGACTTGGATTCTATTCTCAGCTTTGCCACTCTTTAGTGACTTTGAACTAGTCACGTCATCCCACCGTGCATCAGTTTTCTCATCTGTAAAATGGGGATAATGATATTGCTTTCCTTTGCAAAGTGCTTTTTGAGATCTATTGATGAAAAGTGCTGTATAAGGGCTAGGTGTTTTGTTACCATTATGCATAAATTTTTCTTGACTGCCTTGTGCATTGTACAGCCATTTGCTCCTGAGAACAAGATGGGCAGCATTTAACATTCGCTTTGCATGTACTTACCAGAGCTGTAAATGGGGTCACAAGGTGCAAGGCAGGGGAGAATCTGACCTTCTGTCTGGGCCCTCATTCTCCACAGCTTTGTGCCTTGTGTCAAAAGTTACCCCTACACTAAGTGAGACATAAGTAAAAGGAGAAGTCTCTACCAGGTCGATTTATGCCCAATGTCCTTTGCATGGAAATAGAGGTGTAAATGATGAGACAAGAGTTTGGGCAGCGGGGAATCAGGCCCATTGAGTTTTCCAAATGCTTCTGCTAACAGCAGAAACCAGCATGTCTCATTTGTGCCCCCACTTACTCAAGCATCATGTGACGGAGCAGAGATTGGAACAGATCTGACTGCAGAACAAGTCCATCATGCCAATAATCCGGAGGATTAAGGACCCGAACAATATGCACTGACACAATAGCTGGGGTTATCATGATCCCTGCTTTCAGTGCTCCTTGAATTAGAGTAATGTTTCAAATGTTTCTATTTTTCTTTTGACTCTGGCTAAACAAACAGTTCATGTGCTCACAAATCCCGTTCATAACATAAAGTGTCAGTAAATTTGTGTTTGTTGTATTGCCCTTTATGATTTGCCTTTGGAAACTGACACGGTGGTTCTGTTTGGGGGCCTTCACAGGGTCAGGATGACATCATCTGCATTCAAGCACTGTTATATTGAATAAGAGGCAGAGCTATCTTGTGGCTGGAGCAAGGGGGCCTGGAATGGGGAGAGTTGTGTTCTGTCCCTGACTCTGCCACTGATGCAGCTCTACCTTGGATGGTAATGAAGACATACCTGGCCTCTCCTCTAAGAAGTGCTCAGCCTAGCAAGTGCTCTTGTTACACCCATCTGTATTCACTATTTTCTGTGTGTCTGACTTTCCAAGAAGTGCTAATTTACCACTGTTGGGGAAAGAACACTTTGAAGATATAGCGTGGGGTGGTGTGCTAAATGTCATCTCAGATGTTAGAAAAACAGCAATTAGCAATGTAACATTCAATTACTTGCCTTTGTTAATGCAGCCCCAGAAGGAAAGCAGGCCTGGGAGTGGAGTAGCAAAACAGGGCATTTCAGGGGACAGGTGTTTGCTGTAAAAAGTACAAACTCCTATTCACAAAACTTTAACAAATGGGTAAAGGAGAATCACCAGCAGCCAGCATTAAGATCCATAGTCCTATCCACTTACACAGAAGATATTGACTTATTCCTAATCAGCTTAGCCACTGTTATTGGTATCAACTAAAACATTATGAGCCTGATTTTCAAAAGAACTTAGCTCCCAGGTAGGCACCAACATTCATGAAAGCTTGGTATGTTGGCTGTTGTGCTCTTTCTAGTCTTTTAAGTATTTTAGTTTTATCACAGTTCTCCTCATTTTGGCCTGCAATAATGCCAGCTTTCTTGGGCAGAAATGATTCAATGACTCTCACCTCAAGTTTCAAAACTAAACTTGAAGTATTACACCAGATCTGACTCTGCAATTCACCATTCTGAGGCAGAGAAAGGGCCCAATCCTTGCTTCCCATTAAGTCAGTTACATGGTGCAAGGGCTGCAAAGCATTTGCAGAACCTCCCTGGAGAACAACCTCATTGCTGAGGGCCTGTCTGGCTAAGCTTACAGCCAGCTCTGCTGGCTCTCTCCCCAACATGAGAACCCTTAGTGCAGGGGTTGTTTCAGAAAGGGTAACCAGGTCAGCCCTGTGCCATGGCTATTTCCTGGCTGTTGCAAGGTGTCTAGGAGCATTGATAGCCAGGCACAAATTAAGGTTGCCAGACTCTGCAATGAACTGGCTTCCAGAAGCACCAGTATGGGATAGGGACAGGCAGACAGGTTTCTCGCTCTGTGTCCTGGGCAGGGAGGAATCAGGGCTAAAGTCTACTGCATGTTGACCTTTCGGGTGAAAACATAAGAGAAAAGGAAGGCTCTGTCTGCTTTAGTGGATTTATGGCTTGCACTCACTAAATTTTCTAACTTCAAAGTGTTGACAAACACTGGCTCATCCTTGCAACCTCCCTACAAGTCACTCTTGCAGGTTTCTGTTTTTCAGCATAAGGATTCTTTCTGGAGAGATCACTGAGTAAAGTATCATAATTCTCTCCCCACTCCAACCCATGCTTATACTAGCGATCATGGGGAGGAAAAGATTTTGTGCTTGAGCTGCTAAATTTTCTTGGCAGTCTTGCAAAGATACTACAAGTTTTTATCCCCCTTTTACTCATCAGGTGGGAGAGGAAGGAGTTGGTGAGGCAAGGTGACTTTCAGATCTGCTTTTGAGAGTTTAGTGCCTAGTTCTGACTGGATTTGGGGCCTACCACCCTTGTGCTCCATTGAGAATCCCAGACACAATGTGTTCTCTCTCTGCTAGCAGGAGCCTAGACACTCTTTTCTCAGGCAGGTTGCCATATTTTCATCCAGTGACTTCCCTTTCGAGTCCCATTTGAATTAATCTGGGGTATTCCTGATTACATGGATAGGGGTGAGGCTAAGAAAATGAAATTACTTTTCTGTGACTTCTAATATAGTTAATTTTTAAAATCTCTGAAGGAGGAGAAGAAAGACATTGACTTGGACCAATACTGTTGCTCAAGAGAAAAGATCATGAAAGATTAGGGTGACCAGACAGCACATGTGAAAAATCAGAATGGAGGTGGGTGGTAATAGGAGCCTATATAAGAAAAAGACCCCCAGATCAGGACTGTCCCTATAAAATCAGGACATCTGGTCACCCTACAAAAGATCCTGCTATTTTGAGGTAGGTGAACATCCCTGTTGGTTTCAATGGGATTTCTTGCTATGTGCAAGCAGCAGATCAGAACCTGAGTGGGTTGATTTAAATGTATATTTTCTGCAGGGGGCTCTTTGGGGCAGGGACTGTCTTTGTTCTGTTTGTCCTGTGCCAAGCACAGCGCAGTCCTGGTCCATGGCTGGGACTCTTCAGCACCACTGCAATACACATAATAAATAATAGCCTGTGAAAGTAGAGTTAAATAGGTAGGGATCTTCTCCCCTCCACTTCAATGCTCTGTTCCCAGGCTCCAGACATTGAATTAATTACCAACCAAGGAGTGAATTTCTCTCATCTCCTTATTTTTCCTGTGGTTTCCATTATCCCTAGATTAGACAGTGATGGGCATATGAAAATGCCTTTGATTACAATGTGCTAACTGGTTTCGGAGTTACAACATCCTTTCAACTCTGTCTGCCTCTTCAAGACCTTAATGTGGGTTCCCACCCTTCCTCCTAACAATTTCACCATGCCTGGGATTAGGAGTGAGGGGAGCCTACAACAAGTGCAGAAAGGGGATACTACATCCGTGGATGTTTCACCCCAGCCTTAGCCAGCTGGCTTGCCCAGCGCGGAGGCTGCCTGGTGGATGAAGAGTAACTGATCGCACTCTTATCAGCCCTCCTTGTTTTCTCCAGTGGAAAGCACAGACCCTTTCCATTTTTGCTGTTGCGTTGGTGAGAAGGAACCATTTGCGAGGCTTCCCAGCTGAGCTCTGCCGGAGTGGATGATTCCACAGCCATTCTAATAAGGGGGGAGGAAACACAGCCCATTGGCCAGCTGCTCGTGTGTCTGTGAAGTCAAGACTTCATGCCACAGAAAAACAGAGCAGCAAATCTGCAGCATGTAGTGTTCTCGGAGCAAGGAAGCTGCCGATTCATTTGCAAGGTAAGATCATCTATGCATTTAACTTTTTCATCAAGCCAGACCTTTTCCAGGTGTAGTAGCTAGTAACTCCACCCCTTTACCCCGTATTAAGGAATCCAGAGGGGTCTATTTTATTACTGAGGCCGTCGTAGCCAGGAGGTCTAGGTGTTCTGTAAAAGGCCATCATGCTGTAGGGTGTTAGTCTCGTCTCTGTATTCTAGACATTGTTATGTTGCACCACAATTTTTATACAAATCAAATATTTATTACAGAGCCTTTTATTTGCAGGTGAAGGAGATTGCAGAGGTAGAGACCTGGCTTTAGGAAAGACTTTGTAATAATCGCTTTAAACAGAAATGGAATTTTGGTTTTGGTGTGGGCACAAATAGAACATCCCGGTTAACACAAGAGGAAATACACACATACGTGTTCTGCGTGTGTTTGGACTGAGTAAACTACATCTGCTGTGAAAAGCTTCATCTCCCAGCCCTGGGAGAGCTAAAAGCAGGATGTATGCATTACAGTTGTTCATTCATCAGTGGCTGCAGATAATGCAATTATCAAGTCAGCAGTGCATGAATGCCGCCGTGCGTGCTGCACACCGAGAACACTGTACTTCGGGGAATCGACACTTGCTGTAGTTTGAATAAAATACAAGGCTGGTAGGAGGAAATGTCTCTATGGGTGGGGAAGGGGCTATTGGTTAATCTAGATCACTCCATTGTTCCCAAGGATTGGTATGATCCGTGCATTTCCGTGGAGAGACCTGTCCATAAAAAATTCAGGAGTGGAAAAAAAACAGCAACAGCTTCAGATATCCCTGTTGCCTGACAGATGGGGTAGATGTCTTGGTGCTTGTGAATTTACAGCAGTTTAATTATGTCCCAGCATGGAAAGGGCTGTATTTACAGCCCACTCTTATATTTACATGTCAGATCCTGCATCCCTGGTGTTTCTGCTCCTGTTGTAAGGTGTCTTAGGGGCGGTGAGAAATCACCATTGTGTTTTGCCAGGAGCAAGAATATCACTTGTTTATTTGTTAGCCTATTAGGGTAATGGGAAAGCCATTCCTGCCCTGCTGCGCAGATCTCATTTCAGCAAAACTGCCTGTTCTCCAGCTTGTACGCATTTGATTTTTAAACAGTGAGTGTACTGTGCTCATGCCAGGCCTAAAGTTGCTATGCCTCCAAACTGCCTGTATCAATTTTAGTTCCTAAAGCAAAAGCTCCACTTAGAGTGGATCTTGGAACTTCATGAATGGGATTTGCCCAAGCAAGGGTGTGCTGTGTACCTATCTAAGGGAAGAGGGGGAATGGTTTACTGACTTTTAGCTGCTGCTCAGTATTTCTGTTCTGCTTGTGTTGGCACTGCTCTCCCTGAACTATAATTTGTACAGTAGTGCATTAAAAATCTATATTATTTGAGATCAGGACCCCTGGTGCTAGGTGCTGTACAGACACACAGTGAAAGACACTCCCTGCCCCACAGAGCTTAACAGTCAAAGAGACAAGACAGACAAAGGGTGAGAGGAGAAACAGAGGCCCAGAGAGGTTAAATGGTTTGCCCAAGGTCAAGTAGCACCTCAGTGGCAGAGGTGGGAATAGCTCCTTTGTCTCCTGAGTCCCCAGACTAGTGCTCTAACCATGTTGCTTCTCTTATACTAGCACTGATACTTTAGTGATTCTGTTGCACTGGTTCTTCACTCACACTGTTTCTTGGTTGTTTAGATTTATTGATTATCTTAAAATATGCAGAATATTTTAAAGATAGTCTACTCTATAAAGCCAACCCCAGTACAGTAAATCTATAGAGAAGCATGCAAATACACTGTGATGTTTAGACAGTCAAAACCACAATTATTGTGTCTCCTTAAGAACACAATAGACTTATTCCACAACACACACACATTCTATCCAGAAAAAAAGCTGTTTCTAATGTTCTGTATGCATGGAGGGCTAAGCTAGAAATCAGAAAAGTAAGAATTATTGTAGGTTCAAAATGAGCAGTATTTTCAGGTGCCTTTTCCCTCAGTAATAATTGCACAGCTGATGTTGAGTGTACAAAATTACAGGACTATGACAAGGGGAGATAATGTGATAAGCAGGTTTCTTCTTGCACGTTCTCCACTTGCTATTGAGGGAAAGGGTGCGAGGGCTGGGGTGATGTCAGTGAAACGTTGAAGCATACTGAAAATGCTGAATTACCATGGTGGCAGCTTTAGAGAAGGGAGCATCTGAGGAAAGGTTTAAATTACTGTTCTTCACTTAAATTACATTTCTTATTTTGAAAAGAGTACTATATGTGAGAATATTTGGGGGGAGAGTCATCATTCAAAGATGGTGTTTGGCAACAGTTGTTGGTCCTTGAATTTACTTATCCTACTTAATGTCATGACAGCTGCTTTGCTTATTCATTTATGAAATGGATAGGAAATTATTTGCCTTGCTGATATCTTGCAGCAGTGAGCTCCACTGGTTAATTATCTATCGCCTAAACTCCCTAAAGTGTTGCGTTGGATCTGCTTTAAATGTTTGGCTCTTAGTTTCATTGAGTGCCTCTTTGTTTTTGCATTATAGGACAGGGTAAATGGGAATTCCAAATTAGCCTTATTGATTTTTTTTTTTTTTTTTTTTTAAAGCTAAGAGCTCTATGCCCTTTCTGGCTGTTCCACATTGATAGATCTATTCTCTCGCTGCACTTTTCTTTACACTAAGCCAGAGGAATGTCCACAAGTCCATTGATCTGATCCTGAAAACTTCATTCACGTGCATAAGCCCATTGACCTTAGTGGCACTATGCACATAAAGACACATTGCAGGATTGGCCCTATGCTACCTATATATTGTTTATGCCTCAAGGGTTAAGGCTTGGTCAGCACATGCATTACACAATGTGATTTGTATGACAGTAGAAGCCCCAGCTGAGACCAAGGCCCCATGGTGCTGTATGGACATATAGCACGAGGCAGGTCTGGCCCAAAGAGCTTACAATAGAGGCAGACAAAGTAAAGGACGGAAGGAGAGAGAGAGATAGAACTTTTCCAAAGGCCAGTGACAGAGCCGGGAGCAGAACTCCCAGGCCAGTGGCCTGGTCACCAGGTCATGCTGCCTCCAAGTGACATAGCTTTCTCCTTTCCCCAGAAAGACATTCTGGAGGGCACCTCCAGGCCTGAAGTACCCCTCCCCCAGGCAAGATGAAGACGTTTAGCTGTGGGAGTTGGCTCCAGGCACCAGCCACAAGGGAGAGCAATGATAAATGTGTTCCATCTGTCCATGAGGTAGCTACGATGCTTCTACAGCTCTCGTGGCTGGGGCAACTGAGACAGAACTACAGACAAGCATTGATGGAAGCCCCATGTGTTGCTCCTAAATTTACAGCTAGCCCTGCCTAGTTTATTTGTAATCTGGCCATTAAATCTTCTTTGTGGGTTGATAGCTAATATAAAAATGTGTATGTGGTTGTCTTGCTTTCCTGGGATTGTGAACCAGCTTTGCTTTGTGAGGTTCAGTCGTGCACCATCCCTACCACAAAGGGGTCCTAGGCACTAACAATACATAGGACCTACATGCTTATGGAAACTGTTTGTTCTGTAAAAGTGGATAAAAACTTTGAGAAAAGACGCTCTCTTGTGAGATTTCTTGCTTCGGGCCCCAGCCAGAATCATAGAATCATAGGACTGGAAGTGACCTCAAGAGGTCATCTAGTCCAGTGGTTTTCAAACTGTGGGCTGCGACCTAGTACTAGGTCACGGAATGTAAGGCACTGGGTCATGGTGGCTCTTGGTCAGCACTGCCGACCGGGCCATTAAAAGTCCCATCGGCGGTGCTGCCTGGCTAAGGCAGGCTAGTCCCTACCTGTCCTGATACCACACTGTGCCCTGGAAGTGGCCAGCAGCAGGTCTAGCTCCTCGGTGGGGAGGGGCACGGGGCTCCACACTCTGCTACCACTCCGAGCACCAGCTCCGCACTCTCATTGGCCAGGGGATGGTGCCTGCAGGTGACAGCCATGCAGAGCTGCTTGCGCACTGGGTGGGGAGGGCTCTGAGTTACTACAGCGAATTCTTTCCCAGGTATCTTCCTGCTGGGTCTTGCTCACATGCTCAGGGTCTAACCGATCGCCATATTTGGGTCAGGAAGGAATTTTTCCCCAGGTCAGATTGGCAGAGACCTTGAAGGTTTATTGCTTTCTTCTGCAGCATGAGGCATGGGTCACTTGTAGGTTTAAACTAGTGGAAATGGTGGATTCTCTGTATCTTGAAGTCTTTAACCTATGATTTAAGGACTCCAGTAACTCATCCAGAGGTTAAGGGTCTATTTCGGGAGTTGGTGCGATTCTGTGGCCTGCAACATGCAGGAGGTCAGACTGGATGATCACGTTGGTCTTGTCTGACCTTAAAGTCTGTGAGTCTGTGTCAACTCTGTGAGTCTAAATATGCCATGTTCACTGTGGATCATGGAGCATCCTTGAAGCTGTCTCAGTCGAGGTGCATATGCGGACTTTTCTCTGTCATTAATAGTATTTAAACAAGGGGATGTACTAAATTGCAAACAAGGTGATCTGTTTAACCCATAAGGATAACTATTTGCTCCCACTCCCTTCTGTCGTGTGCTCTGACTGGGTCTGTGCAAACACTGGGAAAATATTTGCAAGTTTTTGTTCAAATAAGACATGTCTTTGCTATTATTATTTAACTCCCTTCCATTGGCTCAGTTTTTGGAACTGTTTATAGGACAGTTTTTGCTCCCTGGAATGTTCATGTTGGTGAATACTTGTGTGAAATGGACTTGCTTCAGAAGTATTTGACATCCATTAGAACATAAGAACGGCCATACTGCGTCAGATCGTAGGTCCATCTAGCCCAGTATCCTATCTTCCAACAGTGGCCAATGCCAGGTGCCCCCGAGGGAATGAACAGAACAGGTAATCATCAAGTGATCCATCCCCTGTCACCCATTCCCAGCTTCTGGCAAACAGAATCTAGGGACACCATCCCTGCCCATCCTGGCAAATAGCCATTGATGGACCTATCATCCATGAAATTATCTAATTCTTTTCTGAAACCTGTTATAGTCTTAGCTTTCACAACATCCTCTGGCAAAGAGTTCCACAAGTTGACTGTGCATTGTATGAAGAAATACTTCTTTTTGTTTTAAACCTGGTGCTTATTAATATCATTTGGTAACCCCCTAGTTCTTGTGTTTTGAGAAGGAGTAAATAACGCTTGTTTACTTTCTCCAAACCAGTCATGATTTTATAGACCTCTATCATATCCCTCCTTAGTTGTCTCTTTTCCAAGCTGAAAAGTCCTAGTCTTATTGATCTCTCATATGGAAGCCATTCCTTACGCCTCATAATTTTTGTTGCCCTTTTCTATACCTTTTCCCATTCCAATATACTCTATCTTTTTTTAGATGGGGCGACCACATCTGCATGTAGTATTCCAAATGTGAGTATACCATAGATTTATACACAGGAAATTATATTTTCTGTCTTATTATTTATTCCTTTCCTAATGATTCCCATCATTCTGTTCACTTTTTTGACTGCTGCTGCAAATTGAGTGGGTGTTTTCAGAGACCTAGTCACAATGACTCCAAGATCTCTTTCTTGAGTGGTAACAGCTAATATAGATCCCATCATTCTATATGTATATTTGGGATTATGTTTTTCAATGTGCATTACTTTGCATTTATCAGCATTGAATTTCATCTGCTGTTTTGTTGCCTTTTGTGACTCTGTAACTCTTCGCAGTCTGCTTTGGACTTAACTATCTTGAGTAGTTTGTGTCATCTGCAAATTTTGCAATGTTACTGTTACCCCCTTTTCCATCTTGAAGGCTGTCATCTTGTGTTTGGGAATCAGCCAGTCAGGGCGCAGAAACCATAGCATGTGACTCAACTGACCAGTCACACAGTTCAAATAGCAAATAATGGGAGAAATTTGACAGTTTGCCAGTGGCTAAAGAGTTGAACTATGTTTAAATAAACCCCTGGATGAAGAGTTTAAGATAATAGCAGCTCAGAAAAGCTTCCTGCTTCTAACGCCATCTCCAGAAGGCAGGCAAAATGTGTGTGTGTGTATATGTATGTGTGTGTATATGTATGTGTGTGTGGGGTCCCCTAATCTGCTGATCTTTGGGGTCAGCTGCAGACTTCAGCCTTGAATATGTGCAATCCAGTATTTGTCAGTGCTCCTTCCTGCTCCAGGAGTTGTGCCCCCTTTTCTGTTTCAAGCCAGTTTGTTCTTTTATCCTCTACCCACAGATTTCCCAGGGGACCTCTTCAATTAGGAGGTTGGATACTGGACCATAGTTAGCTGTCTATCCTTTCATTGCTGAGTCCAGGCCAGGATTTAGGAAGACCTTGTATGGTGATGGTAAGCAGTACAGACAGAGTGAGTCATTTTAGGAGAAAGAGATCCAGGAAGAGCCATGGGGTCTGTCTGTGTCCAGCAGCCTTAGCAAAGAATCTTCTTTCTGTTCATTAAAACTGAGGCCTGTCTCTCCTCTACTCTGAGAGAGATCATAAATGACGCTCGTGAACATAGCAATGTGGGCAGTGTGTAATATCAGTTACCAGTGAAGTCTTATAACGTTCTCATGTAATGCACGTTTCAAGAAAAAACATTCAGAAACATATTAGGTTCAGTACATCACACAAAGGGAAGAATGCAACATATACTCAAACCCCAAAGAAAGATCTTCAGGGAAATGGTTTTGCACGACAGCGTCTGCTGAGGCAGTGTAGCACCCTGAGCCCTGGAAGCATCCCCATGATAACACATTTTAATAGGCGATTACATAGTTTTGTTTCTTCTTTGACAAGGCCGGTGCAGTGCCATCAGTACAGAGAGCTTACACACTCCTGTGCTGGTTAATTATTAAAAGAACCTGCTAAATATTTTATACCTTTTTTAGGAGTGGTTTAGCTCACATCTATTGATATTTCCCCCTTCTCTCTTTCTTTTTGAAGTCGCCAAGAACAGAGGGAATATAACCCTCAGTAAATTAGGAACCAATTTACACTCATCTAAGATTTGAAAAGAGAACACACATCTAAAGCACATGCTTTGCACTGTATCCTGGCTTAGAATCCCTTGTCCTGACTTTCCCTATTGTCTCGCTCAAGTTCTGCTTTTTGGGGGTAATTGTCATCTTTGAAAAGAGTTGTGGATTTTTTAATATTTAGATTCTGGTAGCATCTAGAGGCCAGCCAAGCTGAAGCCACATTGTGCGAGGTGCTGTACAAGCAGGTATAGTAAATAACAGTCTCTGCTCCAAAGAGATTATCATAAGAAACAAGACCAAACAAATGGATGAGACAGTCATGGGATGGGAGAGGTGTGCTAATAAAAATAATAAAGATGCATGCAATCCTTAGCCAGTCAGGAGTAGGAATCACAATTTGCTACCTGTCTGGCCATTTTCAGTTCTGCCATATCAGTGAGACATAAGTTTTATTACAACTGATAGAAATTCCCCAGACACGGGAGAAATTTGGATCTGAATTTAGTGGCTTGAATCTCTCTCTCTAAAATACCTGTAAATCTTTGCCTGCTGAAGTTGGGCTATTTCAAAAGCTTCGTACAATGGCTCCTGAAGAGTTCATTGCCTTCCCTTTAAAACAGGTGCTTAATTACACACTATCAGGTTTTGGCCCTTCCATAACAAAGATAGTAAATAATAAATCTTAGTCCCTGTTCTCTTTTATAACAGGTTCTCTTATTATTACTTGAACTAAAATTGCAGGTAGGGGCACCAGGATTACGCCCCCAGATGCTTGGCACTGTACAAACACACAGTAAGAGACATTAGTTGTCCCCAGAGTGCTTTCTTTGCAGTAATACACAGCTTGTGTAATGATGGGCTACATTGTCCATGGGAAAATATTGACAAGTATTAAAGAAGCTACTAATGTCAGATGGATGGCTACCTTTTATCAGACCAATGGGTAGTACCCACTATATGTACAGTCCTGCAGGCCTTGTAATAATTTCTCTTTATTAACAGTAGGTTTTTATTAATGTATTTCTTAAAGTATATTTGATTTAATGCATCAGTTTGTTGGACAACTGTGTAGGCTTTCATAACAATTATGCATATAGAGATAAATAAAGCAAAAAACACCTGCTAAGACTGTCCTAATTCTTGGGACAGAATGGATGTGTACGTGGGAGAGAACTGCTAAGCAGTCTTTGTGATAATGACACTGGATGGGGATCATTCCATTTAAATTCTTTTAATTGTGTTTTATTTCTAATTAGTAGAGAAATACAATGTGGATGTCATGCAGCTACAACAGTGATCTTCAGTGAACTGATGAGTCTATGCCTTCTTGCTAGCTTGCAAACAATAGGAACTCTAAGAGAAATCTTGCATCAGGCCCAAAACTTAGCACAGGTCCTATTTCAGCAGCCCTTTAGAAATGGGGGAATCCTGTTGTTCAGCTATGGGTGTGAGTCAGGTAGGTATTACATTCAAATACTCCATATAAAATGGTTCTGCTCAGTGCATGAGAATGGGGGGAATATTTTTTTCTGATTGTAGCTGCAGTCTGTACAATCCCTGCTGATAAATCTTCCTTCTCCTGGGTTTGCATACTCTGTACATCTGTTCCTCCTTGGTTGGGGGTTTTCATTTAAAAGATCCCAGGCCTCTTATTTCGCTGTTTGTTGCCATCGGGTTGGGCTTTCTCACTTCTAGTAGGAATGAAGAGACACCTCTTGACTCAGTAGATCTACTTCTGTGCTGAGGTATATGGACCTTTAGTTGTTAGGAGTCTGGATAGGCTACTTCACAGGACAGAGCTGAGAGCTGCACTCAGGGCTGACTTTAGGCCGATTCGCCAGATTCCTGGGAATCGGGCCCCTCGCCTTAGGCACCATTTTAATTTTTTTTTTTAACTTACCCCAGGTCCCCGGCTGTGGTCTGCTCCGGGGTCTTCCGTGGTCCCACTCCCTTGACCAAAGTGCAGGCGGGAGCGTGGCAAGCCCCGCGGCCCCGCTCTCCCAGCTGGAGCTCTGGCTGGAGCAAGGGGCTCCGGGGGTTATTTAAAGGGCCGGGGCTCCAGCTGCCCCTGCCACCCCGGTCCTTTAAATAGCCGCCGGAGCCCCGCTACCCCCATGCATTCCCTAGGGCTCCCACGGCTATTTAAAAGGTCCGGGGCGAGGTAGAAGCTGGGGAGCCCCGGGCCCTTTAAATAGCCCTCAAAGCCCTGGGATAGCGGTGGGTTTGGGGGCTACTTAAAGGGCTGGGGCTCCAGCTGCCTCTGCTGCACCTCTGCCCTGCCCACACCAGCTGCGCTCTCCCTGCCTACAGCCAGCTCTGCACCCCGTGCCCACAGCCAGCCCCTGCCAAACCCCTTGCTCTGTCTCCAGTCAACCACTGCCACACACCCCTGCGGCCCTGCCCAGAACTAGCCAGCCCTACACACACTGCTGCCCGCATCAGCCCTGCACACCCTGTCCTGTCTCAAGCCAACCCCTGCTGCACCCCCCTGCGGCCCTGCCTGAAGCCAGCTCGCCCCACACACCCCCTGTCTCCATCCAGCCCTGCACCCCTTGCCCTGCCTGCAGCCAGACCTACCTCCAGTCAGCCCCTGCCCTGCCTCCAACCAGCCCCATGTTCACTGCTGCCCTGCAGTTCCCAGGGCAGTAACCCTGCACACCTGCTTCAATGAGAGGGGCAGGGAGCAGCTGGGACCCCCATATGTGCACACCCCCAGGGAGTGGCGGGGACCCACACATGTGAAACGGCGGTCATTAATAACCAATCAACAGCATATATGATGCAATGTACATAATATATAATTTTTTTATTTAGTTAGTTATGGAAAGTAAATAATACATGAAAGAAATGAAAGGCTTTTTTTTCCTACTTTTTTTTTTTAAGTCATCCCTGCCAGGGCCCCGCCGAAACTGTTCGAATTGGGCCCTGCACTTCCTAAAGCCGGCCCTGGCTGCACTTTGCTATCTCGTGGAGAATTTACTTTTGTTCTTTGTTGGTGTGTGGTTTTTCCTTTATCTAGAACAAAAGCAATTCAGGCTGCAAGTCTGTTTGTGCTCGTTGAAAAACGTAACATCAGGCACCCACTGATTAGATTGACCCATACAAATGTACTGCTGCTGGCACTGTGGAGCCAGCAAAGCTGGGACATAGTATGAGCCAGATGACTCTGTGCCTTATGCTTCATCAGTCTATAACTATCAGCTGCAGACTCTTGGAGTCCCATGTAAGAGCAAAAGGCCTGATCCAAAGCCACTGAAGTCCCCAGAAAGACTCCTGTTAACATGTGGGCTTTGGATCAGGACCAGGAAGATACCAGGCTGAGCTGGCCAGGCTGGTCGTTAAATAAATCAGCAAAGAGTCCTGTGGCACCTTATAGATTAACAGACGTTTTGGAGCATGAGCTTTCGTGGGTGAATACCCACTTCGTCAGATGCATGCAATACCCACATGCATCTGACGAAGTGGGTATTCACCCACGAAAGCTCATGCTCCAAAACGTCTGTTAGTCTATAAGGTGCCATAGGACTCTTTGCTGCTTTTACAGATCCAGACTAACACGGCTACCCCTCTGATATTAAATAAATCATCTGGCTTTTAAGGGAGTGGAGTTGGTCTGAGAGTGAGAAAGAGAGCGGGAATATGGAACCCACACAATGGCCTTGTTTAGTCCTTTGCTGAACTGTAGCAGCACCTCAGTTTCAAATGACACAAAAGGGCCCGAGTGCCACCCCAACAAAAGTGCCAGCAGTATCTCATAGCGTGTGCCAAAAACTCATAGCAAATGCTAAGCCATTTGCCCTATTGACACCTAGAAGAATTTCCCTCCTAGTAAAGTGGCCCTCAGCTGTGCAGAGAAGATGGGTGCGGCATGTATCATAGACCTCTCAGTACAGGCACTCTGTTGAACACACCGGCCCCCGGCTGAGGGCGAGTTGCTGAATGACCATTGTTTCCTACTAGCCTAAAATTTTTATACTTCTTCCTTAATCCTGCTGTGTAGACAGGCCTCTCTAGGGGGTAGGTCCACAAACCTCCCAGCCCAGAGAGACAGACGTGTGCTAGCTCCACTTGAGGTAGCATGAGAAAAATAGCACTATGGTGGTTGTGGCACACTCTTTGGCTTGGGCTAGCCACCTGAGCTTGGACCCAAGGGGTTGGGTGGGCTTGGACTGTGGTGGCTTCCTTCTAGTCTCCTATGTGCATCTAAGTGGCAAGAACCCATCATCTTCTGAAATACTGAATATGCCCATATGGCACTTCACACCAGCTAGTGATTTGAATATGGAGTAGTGTGTCAGGGGAAACTTGCTCATTAAGGCCTGGTCTACATTACAGAGTTAGGTTGACATAAGGCAGCTTATGTCGACCTAACTGTATAAGCGTCTACACAGCAGTGTTCCTCCCATTGGTTTAACTTGCTCACTATGCCGACCTAATAACTCTGGCTCCACGAGAGTTATAGTGCTTAGGTTGATCTAGTTAGGGCAATACAGTGTCTGTATAGAAACAGGATTGCTTACATTGCCTGTTGCTGCCTTTGACAGCTGGAATCCCAGAGTAGATAGCTGGAGCCCCATGGCCTCAGGGCTACAGTGCCACACAATTACCCACTTAAGTTGGTGCAAGCATTCCTGGTGAGGATGCACACTGCCGACAGAAGGAACATAGTGTGGACATGACGCGCTGATTTAATTACTGCGGTGGCTGTAGGTTGACCTAACTTAAGTCAATTAAATTTTGTAGTGTAAACATGCCCTTATTTATGTCTAACACCTGCTGGGCACCCTCTTGGTTATTCCAGCCTCCACTTGTTGCCTCATGCAGGAGTGCTGGAAGCTCTCTGGAAGGAGGTGGGGGAGCACCGGTGCCTGAATTGTGCCTCACTCCCATTCTGCCCCTCCCCCGAGGCCCTGCCCTCATGCCACCTCTTTCCCACAAGGCCCTGCCCTCTCTCTATCCTCTCTGCCTCCTCTCCCTTGTCGCTTGCCCTTAAGGCCCCCTGGCCCCACTTGTTCCAGTGCCCCGGCCTCATGTCTGTATTCTAGTTTGCAAGTGTTTTGGGGGAAGGTCTCTGTGGATCACCTACTCTTCCTCTCAGTGTGGTATTCATAAGACAGGACATTCCCATTCCTAGTTCTGTTTCTGACTTAGTGCATGATCTTGAGCAAATCACACAACCTTCTTTGCCCCTTAATTTCCCTGTCTGCAAAGTTGAGGGGGATGCTTGCCTAACTGCCATGGAGGTTATGAGGTCTAATTTTGTACGGTGAGATCCTTAAATGAATAGTGCAAAAGACGATCATTCTCACTTTTACGCGGGGAAAATGATCTGCTCAGTTGATATGTATGTCTCTTATATTCCAGTTTGCCTAAAAACACAGATGCTGGAGGAAGTGGTGTTGGTGGCTCAGTAGGTGCCACTCTTCCCTCTGAATCAGTAATGAAACAATGCCACTGTATGGTGCTAGAGGCCACTGTGCTCTCAAGGTGATAAAGTCCTGACCACATGAGCCTATTAAAAAGGCCATTGTGCTTTGTACGAGGGGAGGGCCATTAACCCTGGTGACTTGTTTCAGTGCCATCTTGGGGCTCTGGCTTTCCCCCTACAGTGTTGACTGGGTGCAGTATAATCCCCTACCTGTTGCATGACATTGTGTCACACTGTTAAACAGCTCTTGCAATCTAGTCCAGAGGTGGCTGTGATGAATAACATGATTCCTATGCTGCATGTGGTTTATGAAGTACTTTGGGATCCCAATGGATGGGAAATGCCATGAATATATGAGATATCACTGTTGCTTGACTGGAAGATTATGGCAGTTAAGATCAATCTGTCACTGAAATGCTGACGCTTATAAATCCATGGCACGCCCACATCTTGAATACTGCGTACAGATGTGGTCTCATCTCAAAAAAGATATACTGGCATTAGAAAAGGTTCAGAGAAGGGCAACTAAAATGATTAGTGGTTTGGAACAGGTCCCATATGAGGAGAGATTAAAGAGGCTAGGACTTTTCAGCTTGGAAAAGTGGAGACTATGGGGGGATATGATAGAGGTATATAACATCATGAGTGGTGTGGAGAAAATGAATAAGGAAAAGTTATTTACTTGTTCCCATAATATAAGAACTAGGGGCCACCAAATGAAGTTAATGGGCAGTAGGTTTAAAACAAATAAAAGGAAGTTCTTCTTCACACAGTGCACGGTCAACCTGTGGAACTCCTTGCCTGAGGAGGTTGTGAAGGCTAGGACTATAACAGGGTTTAAAAGAGAACTAAATAAATTCATGGAGGTTAATTCCATTAGTGACTATTAGCCAGGATGGGTAAGGAATCGTGTCCCTAGCCTCTCTTTGTCAGAGGGTGGAGATGGATGGCGGGAGAGACATCACTTGGTCATTACTTGTTAGGTTCATTCCCTCTGGGACACCTGGTATTGGTTACTGTCCGTAGATAGGATACTGGTCTGGATGGACCTTTGACCTGACCCAGTATGGCCATTCTTATGATCTTTCTCTATTTTCTTTTGTACGGCCCCTTTTCTGAGGAGGTGGCCAGAGATTAGGGAACCTGCTAGTTTGAGGATTTGGAGAAGTTGAATTTATTGTCCTTCACTTCTCAGAATCTGTTTTTCCTCTCCCTCCATACAATGTTGAGAAAATCACTTTTGTGTTCATTGAGCAGTTGGGGACCATCTTTTTCCATGAAAGGCTGCAATCCCATGTTGAGGTTTGTGGCTCACTGTGAACTATGTAGGATGCAGGCCGTGTGTTGTAATGCTAGTCATTACCATCCTGAATTGCTGTGTTTTGTTCAGTGGGCAGTGCTGCTGAACAGAGATGGGGACTGAACCCAGATCTGGGTCCAAACAGATTGGTTGGGTGTTCCAATCCTAAACCCAGGTCCAGATGCAGTTGCACGTTTTGATTTGGAGTGTAATAAAAGCGCACCCATCACTGCTCTGGGTACCCTTGTCATTTAAAAAGAACATGCACTAAAATAAACGGATCTGTCAATTCCTGCAGATCAACTCAAATTGCAGCGCTCCCCATAGTCCCCTCACACCAGGCCCTCACATAATAGCTGCCATCTCCCCTTAGTTTTTCTCCATTTCCTTCCATGCTCCTTTAACTGTGGCAACAGGAGAATATTTGCAGTGATGGGGATACATAGTGGTTCTGAGCTCAGGTCTACCCCCAGCCCTATCATTTCTCTCTGCTGCCCAGGCTGCCCCCTTGTACTCACACCTTAGGGGGGAAATTAGATGCCTGAGCTTGTTCCATAGTAACTGCATAATTGGACTCGTAGCATCTTGGAGTTCAGTCATGGCTCAGGACCCTATGGCACTGAGTGTTGTACAGACCCAGAACAGAGATGGTCCCTGCCCCAACAAGCTGACGATCGAAGTATAAAACAAGAGACAATAGGCGGGAACAGCCAGAAAGAGAGCACAAGGAAGCCGAAAATATTGTTCAGTTTGATGGGCAGTGCTTTCAGCCAGGGCTTTGGAGCTGTGCTCCAGCTCCAGGCAAAAACCTGCAGCTCCACTGATCCGGATCGGCTCCGTGCTCCAGCTCCAGGCTCCGCTCCAAAGCCCTGCTTTCAGCACACTAATTTCCTTCCATCTGACTCCCAGATAGTAACGGTCACTGCCTTTTTCCTTCCTGCATACCAGGAAGCAGGTCGAGGTTTGAACATTACATTTCTATTGATTAAAACCTGTCACTTATTATGCAAATCTCATGATAATCACTTTCTGTAACTTAATTTTGATTCCAAAACTTAATTTTTGAGTCTAAGAATAGCATTTATGAGCTAAATGCAGAGCAATTCACTTCACAGTAGGGGTTCCAAGCTGTCACCATCATAAACATTTGGAATGTGTATTCCTTCTCTCCCCCTCCAAATGAATTGAACAAAATGGGCAATTGGTTTATTATTCTTTGGAGAGGGGGCTTTGAAAAAAAGACAGAAAATAGGGCTGTGCTCTTCTTGTGTGCATGTAGTTTTACTACTGGATAAGAAAGGCTTGAATGTTTTCCCCACCCCAAGCTTTTTCCTGACTTTTGTTTTTCCACTTTAGAAATGTGTGTCTTGTCTACTGTTTTTTTTTGTTTTTTTTCCTCCTGTGGATGACTGTGGATCTGGTAGAATTCTCTCAGGGCTACAATGCAAGTGAAAGCTGATTAATTAACAGAGGAAGTGATGAAGTTTTTACTCAGATTGTTTAAAGGACTTTAAAAACTAAAAGCAAAATGAAACCAAACAAACCCCCCCCCCCAGTACAAATAACCAACCTCCTGCAAAAACCCAAATATCCTCCCTCACTGATAAAACCAAGCAGCTCTTTAACTCAAACACCTGAATCAGCAGTTGGGTGAAAAGCTGTTGTTTGTTTAAAATTCAACAACCCACTCCCTTTACAAAGGGCTGACCAACCATGTTCTACCGCTGAGACCTCCAAGTGAAGGGAGCCCAGAGTGGACTTTAGTGATATTTTAAAGATAAAGAACAAGCAGGAGAGAGCACCACACACACTTGTTACTTTCTGTTTAAAAACTTTTCATTTAAAGGTCACCTTTTAAGTGTTTATTTTATCAAAGAAAAAGTCAGTGCTAGGTACAGGAGGGTGATAAGCAATATTTGCTCATGTTGCTGAAAATCAGCAGAGGGTGATGGAAAATGTCTTTTTACATTACTGGGTTGTAAAAACAAACCAAGCATCCATTGCATTCTACCAATGACAGTCTGTGATTAGACTGCATCTCTGCACTGCTGTCACGTTGTTCTGTTTGCAGGCTCTGTTCCATTGAAAATGGATTAGTTGAGGAGCCTCCCTTCATTTTCTTGGGGGGTGGGAAGTAGCTGTTCTGTTTTCAGGGACTGGTTTTATTATTTTTTGTTTTAAGATCAGGTCATAGTCATGCCACGCTGACTTGCTTGATACAGCTGACTTTGCTAAAGGTCTGGTGTGTGTATGCATCACAAGGCTGAAGTGGGTGGAAGCGGCAGGGACTCTGCTTGAGTGACGCTAAATGGCAATAATAAACAGACTTGTTGTCCTTTGCTAGGCAACAAGATAAGTCATTGACTCTCACCCCTTCCTTCAGTTCCAGGCATTAAACAAGTTCTAGACTTCTGCTTTTCTGTTACTAGCTTCCGTTCATCACTTAGGACAACACTTTCAAACTTAGGCCTCTAATTTAAATGATTTGCTTTTCAGAGAAGCGTAGAATGGCTGAGATGGTTTTTCTTAAGTGTATACAAATCTATATGACCCCTTTTCTCTGGAATCTTGTGGTATCACGGGCTTCTTGTGAGTTTTCTGTGAGCCAGGTTGGGAATACTATAGTGTTATATCCCCCGCACGTTATGTGACAAATGGTCTGTGGCCGATAGCAATGAGAATTTCCGGGATTTGTTTAAATATTGTATTGAACTGGCTGGGAGTGTATGTATACCATACTCTAAGTAGGGTGACTGTATTTAAAGGGAAAATGGGACACCGCAGGGGCCAGCCCAAGGCCCCCATCTCCCTCCACTCAGATGTGGGACCAGCTCACGACCCTCTGTCATCCGCCTGCACAGGTGCCACCCACGCACACATAGCTATTAGAGAGTCTCCCTTAATGCAATGGTAAGGATCTGTGCTTTTGGAGGAAGAGAATCTGCTTTCTAGCCTCATGGTTGCAGAGAAATTCCAAATGACCAAGATTCAGCAAAATGACATTATTGAAGTCCTGGATAGCGATGGATTTGTTACAGTGTTGTAATCTAGAGATTCAGTGCACGGTACATAGTGTCACCGCACCAACATGCCCTGTTCTCTGCACACTTTTTTTCGTCCGTGAAGTACTAGGAGAGAAGCCTGTCTCATGACGTTTTCCTGATTCTCTTTTGAGTCACAACCAGGAAGAAGACAAGGAGAATGCACAACATGGCAGCAAAAAGTTAACTGAACTTTTTTCAGCCTCAACCTTTCCCCTCTCCCTTGACCAAAAGAGTCAAGGCTCGGTTTGAATTCTTTTAGGAGATGGACCAAGGAGGTGGTCCAAGATGGAGCTGGGGCTAGGGTTTCCATTTGGATTTGATTAATTTGATTTCAATGGATTTTGGCCATAAAAGAGCTAGAAAATAGGCCCCTTTTAACTTTGGGATTGTACCCAGAGATCTGAATCAGAATTTCACCTCCATGAAATCCAGAAGAGCTTGGATTGGAGGAATCTGGATTTGGTCAGTCTCCAATTCTTTCTTTATGCAGAACCATTCTTCCACCTATACTTTTTTGCCGTGTGTATGTTTGTGTGTATGTATGTGTGTGATATGAGGCTCTTCAGGACACCAGTGTTCAGAGAACAAACTGCAAAGACTCATGAGATCATAATCTCTGGTGATGTAAATTACCACAAGCCCTCTGAAATCAATGGAGCTGTGTCATCTTACACAAGTACAGAGATGCAGAAAATCCAGTCCCAACCAAAACATACAATATAAACACAAAAGGAAAGGAAAATACAGGCACAGACAATACATCCAAGCCTGGTTCCCCTCCCTAGACCCTTACTGTAGTGCAGCGGTTCTCAAACTGTGGGTCGAGACCCCAAAGTGGGTCACAACACCATTTTAATGGGGTTGCCATGGTCAGTGTTAGACTTGCTGGGGCCCAGGCTGAAGCCAAAGCCCAAGCCCCACCACCCAAGGCTGAAGCAGAAGCTTGAGGGCTTCAGCCCGGCATGGTGGAGCTCGGGCCTCATACCCTCTGCCCCTCCCCTGCCCAAGTCATGTGGCAATTTTTGGTGTCAGAAGGGGGTCATGGTGCAATGAAGTTTGAGAATTGCTGCTGTAGTGCATGCACATCCTTCCTTAATTATTGCTGGTGAAGTTCTGCTTTATACCTTGGAGAGGAATTTCATCATGCCTTGTTCTTAAAAGGGTACATTCTCCTTCCTAGTAAGAGCTTGCACAGTTTGTGTGTGTGTGTGTAGATTAGTTGTCCTCCTTATTGCGAAGGTCATGATCAAGCTGAATTTCCATTTGGTTTAATCATCATTACCATGGTTTCTCCTGGGAATGAAACAGCTACCCATTTCCTCTCAAGGAGAGCTTGAAACATCTTCAGTGGTTTCTAAATCCTGCTTTGAGATGTTTCAGTGTAAGACATCCTAAATCAGGTTTTCCTGAGCAATTTCAGTGTTCAGAACCCCAGCAGATGGCCCATGTTCTGATACTTGGACAGAGTTTACATTTCACTGTTTATGTCCCTTTAAATGTTCAGGTGCAAGTTCAGATAAGGCAGCGTGGAGCTACCGTGAAAGGGCTGCATGGAATGTGGTTATGACAGATGCAGTTGCAACAGCCTCACTTTGGTAGTCATGCTGCTGAATATGTAATTAAGGCTTGGTAATACAGCTTGGTGATGCTCACATCATCTCACACCAGAGAAGTAGTGTTGTGTTTAAATTCTCAGATTACATAACTCAATGAGCCATTCATTTGTTTAATTAAAATTAGAAGTAGCTAGATGATCACAGTGCCCCCTACTCCTTATACCTCTCTACTCGAATCTCTTGTCCTGCCTTTTCAGTGTCCAGGCTAGAAATTAAATGGCATGGCTTGTTTGCTGTACAGGGCGTAATTAAAAAAAAATCATAAATCCTGTCTTACCTTGGGCTCATCCTTTGTCTTTTCTCCTTCCATCTCGGTAGGGTGAGAGTGAGCAATGAAGTGCTCTATGACAGTACAAAAACGCCCTCAAATTCTTCTGTTTTCATATGGGGAAAATCCCAGGGGTGTATCTGATCTCAGAATCCCTGGATCAAGCTTTGTGGGTGCTTTCAGGATCTGATTCTGAGGTCTGCATACCACTCTCATGGGCTGAATCATAAACCTGGATTAGAATGTCCTGAAGTTAGATGTATGGAGTTTGGAAATTCAGATCTAAATTGCATGGCTTGGACCCAATTTATCAGAGTGAACTGTAAATCCATTCATTTTTTTGCATGTTATTATTTTCAGATTGTTATTCAGAAATTTAAAATTATATTCTAGGTACCTAGAACCCTTATTAAATGGCTTGTCTCCTCTCCCACTCTGATTTCCTTGAGGGATCAAATTGAAATTTAAAACATTGAATTTTGAGGAACCACAGTTATTTCCATGACATTATGATGTCCTAGCTTCAGGATTATTATTTCACTGAAAGAAAGGCTGAAGTAGGAGGGGCAATCTTTTGGAGCTCTTGCAATGTATATGATCAATTAGGAGGACTTGCAGTGTTTCTTTCTTTCTTGGAAGTGTCTAGCCCTGCTGGCTGCAGAGGAAAGCTTGAAAATACGACTGCTAAAAGCTCAGTGCCCAAAAGGCAAATAAAAACATCTCTAAATATATTATTTGTAAAAATCTCTTGAGTTTTAAGCCAGTCATGATTTTTGAACACTTGGGAATTGGCTTAGTTTTCAAAGGTGGGCATCTTAAAAAAAGACATTCAAATTCTGCTTTGGGATGCTTAAATTACACTTTGTCATAGGAGACAGACACACAGGCAAATAGTGTCAGATTCAAGTTAATCAAAGTAAATTGAAGCACTCCCATTGATTTTAGAAGGCTTTGGATCATGTACTGATTTAAATGTCCTGTTGAGATGCCCATGTTTGAAAATTTGGCCATTAAGTATTTTCAGTAATAGCAAATGGAACAAAAAAAAAGGTGCTCACCAAGTCAACTCCTGTATAAATGATTCCCCATTCCATCTCCAAATGATCTGCATGAATGTTATCCTCTAAAATATTTTAGGTTGTGTCCTTTAGTCCACAGATTGCCACTGAAAATCGCTCATGTTCCTGTAATTCTCTACTCTCTTCAATGTCATTATATTGTTGCATAGGGTACAGATGTTTGTTTCATGTTACTTTGCCTTTTACTCTAAGGAATAGACAAACTGATATTCTCTAAACTCAGGCCTTCCATTTCCCCTGACCTCATGTCTATCCTGACTAAGCAGATAATCATCTGCTGATTTTTCTTTTTCCCTCTTGCTTTGTGTTGCTGGATTTTGTCCTTCATGCTCTTATTCTGATGTATCTGAGATGCAGGTTATTAGTTACCTGCTCTTGTAATATATTTCTACACTTGCACTGTGTAAGCGCTGGCATAAAGCGTACACATGGTTCCTATTAGATGTATGTTATATTGCTCAGTAGCAGGTGAGGTGCAGCTCATGATCTGAATTTTGTGATGCACAATAACAGAGAGAGCATGGCCCAATATTTAGAAATGGTAGTTGGAGTCAGGCTTCTAGCTTCTTTTCTCAGCTCTGTTGCTGAATGACTGTGTTACCTTGAACAAGTTGCTTTATTTCTCTGCCACATATTTTATTAGCAGTAGGCAATGCACCAAGCAGGAAGACTATAGGAAACAACTTAATTATATGGGCCGAGAGGCCATTGTTAATGTGCTGATGTTCTACTCTTTTTTTCTAGCAACAACCCAGCCGTGAATCGCATTCTTGAGCCTCTGGTTCCTTACCAACATGAATTCCCCATGAAACCTGACCCTCATTCTCCAATTCCATCCATCATACTACAGCACTGTTTATCCATCTGTAGAATGGGAACTAAAACATCTTACTTCCCTCACAAAGCTGGTATGAAACCCGCTTTGGTAAATATTTGTAATATGCCTTACAACTCTTAGCTGAAAGGTGCTACAATAGCACCAATGACCGTGATGACATAGAATTTACTCATTTTCTAGACTAGAGGAATGAGTGCTGGATTAGGAATCAAGATCTCCTGAGTTCTAATCCTGGTGCTAGTACTGATTATGACTACATTTTCCACTGATTTCTTTGGTGCCTCAGTTTCTGGGTCAGATTCTCTCAGAGGGATTCAGCACCCATAGCAACTTTTAATTTCAGTTAAGAGTTGTAATCTCTGACTTCTGAAAATCAAGCCCACCAGAAATGGAGGTGGCAAAAATCAGTAGGTGCTTTTGAAAATTGTGACCATACTGTACATTTCTGGATAAATAATTTACTTAACCTCTATTTCCATTTCTTTATCTGTAAAATCGGTATGATTATATGTAACCTAAAGAGAGTTGTGAGGTTTAATCTGAAATTGCACTATTCTTTGGGCATGTAAAGGATGCTAAAGGTTCTTATTCTTAAGTGCAGATTCTGAGTTTTTGATTTAAAAGCAGAGGGATACAAACCAATATTTCAAAGTCTGTCCACATCTAATGTCATGTATTATAAGAGTTTTGTATAGCTAAATGTTTATTGGGATGTGTGAGGGAGGGTGTCTGGCACCAAGTAATTTGTTTGAACAACAGAAAGGGAAAGCTTTTACACTGTTTTCTAATGAGTCAATCAGAAATTTTTTGTGTTCACTTTTACTGGGTCTGGCATTGTTTGGTGGAATTTAAAATAGGTTATGAATGTATTTGTCAGGAAAGATAATCTGTAAGAACTGTCACCCATTCAATACATTTCCTTTTTAAGTAGAAACAATATAAAGAGCTTAATTCAGCACTGAATAAATCTCACTTTTGTTGCACTGATTGTATAAAATCCTGGGCTGCTCTACTCTGTGTTTGCCTCACACTGTTTATATTACCTAAAATGTCATTCCAGAACAGAGCTTGGCATAGGACTGCAGTGAAAGCCATTTCATTCCATGTATGGACCTGGTCTTACAAAGCTATTTTAGTGGGCAGCTAGAAAGTATTCCTTTGTGAGCTGTCATTTTGTTTGTGTTGATGTGTGTTAGATAGTTTGATGGGTTGGCTATGTTCCTCTGAAACGCTGCGCGGTGCACTTTCCAAGAAGGGCAGGGCAAGTTGTGGTTTTCATTTTGTTTTGTTAAAACCATATCTTGACATTCTGACCCTGTTAGTTTAACTGGTGGTAGAATTGTCTAAACCTGTCTGCGTTTTGCAGTGGGATCCATTTAAAACCCAAAGGGCCAGCAACCCCAGTGGCTATTAATCAGCACTGACAACAATTGAACTATAGCCATTTACACCAGTTGAGGATGTGGTTCCAACATTCACAATTCAACCTTCAGAAACTGGGGTGTCTCCCTGTACTCAGCACATGATTGTAAACTGGTGGAGTGTCAGCTGGTTCACCAATGGAAAGAAAAGACCTTCCATCACCAGGTTTCTTCCTCAAGGTTTTAGTCTTAGGGCTAAATTATGGCAGTTAGCCACAAACCTCAAACAGGGGAAGACACGCTGCCCCAGGAGGAGCCTGCCTGAGACACAATTTCCCCTGCAGCTGCTCCCTGAAGAAGGGTAAGGAAGGGGTACACATGCACTAGACAGTAGGTTGGGCACAGTGCTCTTGTAACCTATACAGCTCCTGGGTGTGGTGTTCTGTCCCATCTAGCGACACTGAGACCACTTAGAGAGAGAGAGAAATTAATGAGTCTGCTCCAACCTTAGCTAATAGCTACATGGCTTTTAGCTCATGCAGTAGAGGCTCATGCATTTAACTCCAGAGGTTCCAGGTTTGATCCCGCCTACTGCAGTCTGTTGGTGTTACTCTCTCTCTTATGATTTTTAGAGTAAATTGGTTAAAATGAAGAAAAATAAAGTTTATATAATCAGGAACAGCGTTAAGCACCTCTTCTGCAAATACATAGCCTGGGTACACCCCAGCTGTGTGCCAGCTCCTCATATTCTTGTTCTGCTGTAGTTAGCTAGTAGCTGTTCCTACATGGTTGCCTGCCTTCCCCAAGATTCTAATGAGGCCTTTCTTGTGTTCTGGAGGATTTTCCTTTTGCAACAAGAGGGCAGTTCTGCCTACCTGCCTGTTCAACTCTTGGCTGCTCTGTTGAGGCTACCAACTGGTACCAACCATGATGATTGGCTTATGAGTTTTGGAGACTTAGGACCAGATTTTCAACGGTATATGGGGGCCTAAAGATGCATCTAGACACTTAATGAGATTTCAAAAGCCCTAAGCAGGTTAGGCACCCAACTCCCCTTGTAACTCACACTACGTGCCTAAATACCTCAGGTAAATGTGACCCAAAGATGCTAGGAGTTGAACTGAAAGCACTAATATAGTACCCAGAGACCATGCAACAGCTGTTAGTGGTTTTCATTGGCTTAAGAACTGAGCTAGAGTCAAACTGTTGGTGTGGAGATGAAACACTGGGTATTTGTTACCAATCCCCTCATCCATCCAGCATGTCCTGAGTTACTCGCTTCATTGCTGTGACTGCAGGAAGTTAAAGAAGACCATGTATCTTAAAGCTGGGGTTGGAGTAAGCATGGGTGCCACCAAAACACATGCAAGGAGCGAACCATGCGCTAGCCCATTCCCCAAAATATCTGGGCTGCATTCTCACATCAGGACACACCTACTCCCTGCTGAGAAAATAGGGGTTTAGAAGGGACATCAGAAGATGTTAGTGCCACCTTCATTTCTCTCTTTTGAATGCAGCATCTTTTCCAGTGAATTTAGTGCTCATACAGCAATAATTTTGATATCTAGGTCGATGTTCATTGGGCCAATCAGAGACTTTCATTTGTCCCCACAAATGAATTGCTTTTACCCATCAGATAGTCTTGTCTGTTTGTTTATTTCTAGTCTGATTTCAAATGGCCAAGTGAATGTGCTTCCCCCACAGCCCTTGAAAAACATTTTTATTGCCTAATAGATCTAGTCAAATCTAAAATTCATTGGGCAGTGCAGGACACTATTCCAGTGCTCACGAAAATGGGGGAGAGCCAGCTTGACCATCATTAACACATTCGTACTAGGAAGAAGCAAGATCATGCTGGCGTATTAGTGCATAGGTCACATATGAAAGTGTATGGGCCTGATCTGTTAAGCAGTAGAGGCTCATGCTTTTAGAGATAAAAATCTCAGGTTCAGTTCCTGCAGATGCCCCAATCAGGGCACTGTTACACTTGAAGAAAGAGAGATGGATAATCGCCAATGGCAAAATGGAAAACCTGTTACACACTTACACCTTAATTGAATTGGCTCGTTAGCACTGACCCCCCCACACTTGGTAAGGCAACTCCCATCTTTTCATGTGCTGTGTATTTATACCTCCCTACTGTATGTTCCAGTCCATGCAGCTGATGACGTGGGTTTTAGCCCATGAAAGCTTGTGCTCACATAAATGTGTTAGTCTCTAAGGCAGGCCTGCACAACTCGTAAAGCAGCGAGGGCCACACTACTCCAAAGAAAACAGCTGAGGGCCAAACCCCCCCGGTCCTGCGGAAACACCCCCCCAGCATCTCCTAGCCCCGCGAAAACACCTCGCTCCAGCACTGCCCAGCCCTGCAGAAACAAACCCTCTTTCCCCAGGTCCACCCCACCAAAACAGTTGTGGGCCAAAAAAGAAGGTTGGGGGTGGGGAGGTGATACTTCATTTTAAATCAACCAGGGGCTCCAAGCTGAAGAGGTGGCTGGGAGCCCTCGGGGCAAATTAAAGGGCCCGGGGCTCCAGTTGCTGGGGGAACCCGGAGCTTTGCGGGGCTGGGGCAGGGACTTAAAGGGCCCAGAGCTCCTGCTGCTGAAGGGAGCCCAAGCCCTTTAAATCCCAGCCCCAGCCCATCCACTGGAGCCGCAGCCGGGATTCAAAAGGCTCAGGGCTCCCCGGGGCTGCGGGCAGCCCAGAGCCCTTTGACTCCCGGCTGTGGCTGGGATTTAAAGGGCTCTGGGCTGCCCGCAGAGCGCCATGTGCGGGGGATTTAGAATCCCCCCGCAGGCCGCACAGTGAGGCTCTGCGGGCTGTATGTTGTTCAGGCCTGCTCTAAGGTGCCACAAGGACTCTTCATTGTTTTTGCTGTTACACAGTGACGTTGACAGAAACCCATAAGCCTATGTTATACTAATGACGCCTCCAATATTCTGCCTCCAAAAAGTAGTTTGAAAAATGAAGGCAAATTTCTTTATTTCTTTGGCTGGGATTTCCAAAGGTGCCTAATGCAGTTGGATACCCAGCTCTCATGGGTTTTCAGTGGAAGTTGGGCACCTATATCTCTCGGCGTCCTTTGAAAAAATCTCAGCCTTGATCTCCTCATTGGGAAAACTCGAGCTCTTTTCTTGTAATGCTATGTATGGAAAAAACAAAGCAAGCCTCTTCACTACAGTAGTTGCAAAAGGCTTTGTAAACACAGCTGGGAAAATGTGATTGTATATGTATTAATAATAACAATTCATCTCCTTTTTAAAAATATCAAAACTGAAGAGTGAGCTGTAAATTGGAAGCCATTTAGATACCTTCTAAAGTATTCTATTGCGGCTTCTTGAATGCATATGCCTCCTTCTTTTGATACAATAGGCACTTTGGTTTTGCCCTGGGTTGCATACCAAATACAGTTCGTCAATGAATATTTAATTTCTGTTAATGCAGGGACTCGGTTACATAAAGAAAATGCTTTGTGTATGGAAGGCCTCATCTTGCACAAGTATTGCATTGTAATAACCCCACTGATATCAGCTGAACTACTCCTGATTTAAATCGGTCATTCCAAGGGCAGAATTAGCCCTCAAAACTTCAATATTTCTGATAGTTTATACTCTAACATGAGGAACCACAACAGATGTTTCTGTAAGTGTAGCCCAAGAGCTTGCATTGTTCTAAAAAGCAAACTCACTGTCTCTGTATAGGTTTGCCAGATGTCTGGTTTTCGATTGGAATGCCTGGTCGAAAAGGGACCCTGGTGGCTCCAGTCAGCATCGCCAACCGGGCTGTTAAAAGTCCGGTCAGCGGTGCTGCAGGTCTGAGGCAGGCTAGTCCCTACCTGTCCTGCCACTGCGCTGCGCCCCAGAGGCAGCCAGCAGATCCGGCTCCTAGGTGTGGGGGACCTGCTGCCTCTGCCCCGAGCATCGGCTCCGCACTCCCATTGACTGGTTCCTGGCCAATGGGAGCTGGGGGCAGTGCCTGTGGCCTCAGCACACAGAGTCTCCTGGCCCCTCCTGCCTAGGAGCTGGACCTGCTGGTCGCTTCTGGGGCGCAGCGCAAAGCCAGGACAGGCAGGGAGCCTGCCTTAATACTGCTGCGCTGCAGATCGGGAGCTGTCCAAGGTAAGCCTGCCCCCCCAACCTCAAGCCCGAATCTGCTGCCCCAGCCCTGAGCCCCCTCAAACCTGGAGCCCCCTCCTGCACCCCAAACTGCTCATCCCCGGCCCCACCCCAGAGCCCAAAAGCCTAGCCGGAGCCCTCAACCCTGTGCCCAGCCCAAAGCCCCCTCCCACACCCTGAACCCCTCATCCCTGGCCCCAGCCCAGAGCCCATACCCCCTCCCACACCCCAACGCCCTACCCCAGCCCAAAGCCCCCTTCTACACCCTGAACCCCTCATCCCTGTCACCAGCCCATGTTAGGGGGCTTATTCCTTCACCCTCTCACTTCCCTGGTCCTTCTTGCGTGAACAGAGAACAACAATACCCGAAGTCCTAAGGCCCAAACAATTCAATGTTTATTAGGGTGAACTTCCGGTAAGCATGATTCCAGTTTCCTTCCTTAGTGTCCCCCTTCCCAGCTCTGACACCACAGAGCCTTGCCTGTGTCCCTGTTCCTGTTCCCATCTCTTGTTTCCATTTTCCCCTTTAGCAAAACATGATTTTAATTCCCCCATCCCCAGTCCCTGTTCCCATTTTCCCCCCCATCCCCCTTACTTCCTGATTGACTGCAAACTATATAGTAAAACCTGAGTTTTGCTTAGCTATTCCTTAACCAATCACTTTACTGAAATTTAACTAACCAATCCTAACATATTGTAACATAGTTATTTAACCAATTATGTTCCACCACCTTCATTGGTTTACACCCAACAAAATTAATTATACAGCAGACAGAAACAATTACAGAGCCAGGCAGAGATCATGCAAAGAAACATACAAAACAATACAGAAGTGAGGATTTCACAACTACATCTATACAGACATAAGGGTTTTCCAGCTGTGTCTATTGATACATGAGTTCTTGCCAGACAGAATGCTATCAAACTAAGTTTCCTTTTACATCTTCTAGGCTCTTCCCTTTCTCTGGAAGTGATAGAAATATCAGGACAGGATTGTATTCCTAACAGCCCAATAGCACCTTATTTCAATGTGACTAGTTTGGAATGTGTGGATGTGACCATACACTTCCCAGCTTAGGGCTGCCTCTGCTGCTTAGCTGAAGAACCAGGCCTCAGACTGTCACAGTAAGAGAAGGCCATTACACAGACAGTGATTTTTTTATTCTTTCTTTCTTTTATACCTCTATAACTAGCTAAGTGATGAGAATACACCTAAATTCTTAAAGTATAGGCCTTTGCAGACAGGCCTGAATATCTATATCCTGACAGGCCAGAGCCCGTATCCCTTCCCACACCCCAACCCCCTGCCCAGAGCCCCTTCCCACACTCCGAATCCCTCTACCCCAGCCTGGAGCCCCCTTCTGCACCCCAAACCCCTCATCCATGGCCCCCCCCCCCCAGAACCTGTACTTCCTCCCACATCCCAACCCCCTGCCTCAACTCACAGCCCCTTCCCACATTCTGAAACCCTCGGCCCCACCCCCCAGCCTGGAGCCCCCTCCTGCACTGCAAATGCCTTTTCCCCAGGCCAAACTCAGAGCTCACACCCTGAGCCAGAGCCCTCATCCCCTTCCACACCCCAACTCCCTGCCCTAGCCCGGAGCCCCCTCCTACACCTTGAACCCCCAATTTCTGGCCCCTCCCTGGAGCCCTGTCCCCCAGTTGTGTCACCACACATAATAAATAATAATACAGTAGTCAGGAAAAGGGCTAATTAGAGGCTCATTAAAGCAGGGATATAAAGAGGAGCCAAACATTAGAATGTCTGGAAATTAAGTTGATATATCCAGCCTCCTTCCCCACTGCTCTATGATCCATCGGAACCAAAAGTGAATTAAGGTTAAATAGAACCCGGAGCCATCAAAACTGAGTACCTGACAAGAATTCTCCCTCCCAGATGACTTCATCTTCCATCCACTTCTGGTTCCTCAGTGTGCCTCTGGTTGGCTGTTCCCTATGCAGATGCCTACTGCTCTGACTCCCTGCTTAGCCTAGGACATCTGCTTGCATGAGGGCATGGACCCTGCCTTAATCTCCTTCTTGTTGCAACCCAAACTGTAGCAATGAATGGGACTTTAAGGGTTTGCATGAACAAAGTGTTTTGATATGAGACATTGCAACCTGAGAATAGAGCAACATGGTGTTGTGTGACTTTATTAGCTCATCCCTAGGATGCAGTGATCTGTCCTTTTGATAACATGCTTGGAATGCCCTAAAATATTGTATTTGTGTGTTCGGCATCTATGGTGCCTACTGGGAAGAGCTAAAATGGTGCACGCACAGTAAAAATCCATCAATAATAATTCACCGTGAAGGGTTTACTCTTTAAACATGAGCTAAAAAGATTTGTGAGGAAATCAATGAAAAGAAATACAGAGTGCAAAATTGCTTTTTGCACTGGCTGCTTTGTGGTGCTTTTCTCTTTCCAGAGGATGCTCTTTGTAGCTCTCTTCCCAGAGAGATGAAGTCACTAACAAAAGGCAGGAACTGTAAGAGAAGAGGCCAGAATCTTGATCAGATACTTCAATGTGTGCTCTGGAACATTAGATGCTGTGTGTCATGGAAAGATTTGTTTTTGTTTTGTTTTTAAAAATAATCAGGGTGAAGAAGATCTATAGCTATTATTCTTTGCTTAGTTTCAAGAACAAGATTCAGACTCTGGGAATAGTGTTTGACTTCATCTTGGAGTTTAAGTTTTCAAGCTTTACTGCTTAGTGCTAAGTCAAAGGAAAATAGTGCAAGTTTCTCAGTAGTTACAGAAGCTTTCAGATTTCTCTCCAAGGCTTCTTCCAGGTCATTCACTTATAACAATAAAATATAAACTCCTTGACTTATAACAATAACAATAAAATGATAAACTGTCTTATACTTGAGCTTGGATCTTGACATGAAGCAGTAGGGGCAGCAATGTTATATGGCTTGAGTTTCCACATGGCTAGTTTTTATGGCTGCAGCTCCCTGTAGTCAGGAAAGACAGTTGAAACTCATTTTTAAACTGCTTTATTAAATAAAAAATAAATGGCCCTTTTTTTTTAAAACACAACTACCCATAGATTTTTTAAAATTTATTTTATTTTTCTACTTAAAAATGGATTTGTATGGGCCAAGGATCGGAGGTCAAATTCAGGCCTTCCAGTGGAGCTTGCACCTGTGTGTAACCTGCCTGAATTTGGCCTACTGTCTTTGAATAGGTGTGAAAGCTGGGAAATTTTCTCTTTAATTCTACATTTTCTATTGGCTTGTCAGCCAGTTACCCCCCACGGGGCGCTCCCTAAACCCGTTTAATCAGAACCAAGTCTCAGTAAAAGTTAATAGTGCAGAATTTCCTCCATATATGAAGTGGGGACTGAATCAAATGAACTTGGCTAGTGCTTCAATATGTCTGTGCACATCTCTCTCCTCCCTCATCGCTCTGTCACACTGTATCAAGGAGGTCACTAAAAAGATGTTATGTCTAGTTCCTGCACTGGCAGGCAGGGCCGGTGCAAGGATATTTGGCAGCCTAGACAAAACTTCCACCTTGCACACCCTGTTCCCCTCCCTCGGAGCATGTATCTAGCAGGCTATATCCATAGATCTCAAATGCTTTACAAAAGCAGGAAAGTTTCATTATACTTGCGTTACAGATGGGGAAACTGAGGCAAAGAGCCACCCTAACTTGCTTGATATGACACAATAAGTCAGTGACGGAGCTGGGCACAGAACCCAGGTTCTACTCATTCACAGGTCTGTACCCTTTCCATTGAAACCTGCTGCCTGCTTCCCTCCTGGGTACAGTGTTGGAAAGAGGGACGTGATCTGCTACTTTTCCCTTGGTCTCTCCACTGCAGCAATGGGGCTGTTGCTGGGTTATTTGATGAGCAGGCCCTGGCTCTCTCCTCTGGCCCAAAGCATTTATAACCGAATTAACCTGGAGACAGGTATGGTCTGTCCTTCAGGCCTGACCCAAAGGCCAGTGCAAGTTTTAGATCTGTGTCTTGGTCACTCAGCAAAGCCGCAGAAGTCCTAACCTATCTGCACATGTCATCCCCCTCCTCCCTCACCGCCCTCGGCCTGTCGGGCTCCCCAGTGCACCGGGACCTGCCCCTGCCCTCACAACCTGACACCACATGGAAGGCAGCACCTGGCCGGGCCCCAGGCTGATCCGCAGCGGCCCCTGTCCAGCCAGCTGCACGCTGGCACCCCGAGGCGGGGACCCCCCCCCACCACGCGGCCCCGGCCAATGGGTGGCTGCAGCCGGGCACCGGGGGATGTGAGCAGGTGGGCCCCCCGCCCCGCTCACCGGCTGCTCCGGGGTACCCTCCATATGCCCCAAGTGGAGCTCGCCCAGCTCGGGCTCACGGCCCCGAAGGTGCCGGTGGCGACATGGCCTGCAAGTTGGGCCAGGAGCCTGCACGCGACCGACTCCGACACGCCATGTGGCCCTGCCCCCAGGGTGGACTGAACCTCCACAACCTCTAGCAGGGAATATAGGGCTGCACTTCCCGTCTCCCCCCGGCTGGAGAGATGGTATTGCCTGCAGAGCCCTGCAATCAGCTGGTTGCTGCTCTTTGGGCACTGCTTTTTGATGCCCCCAAATCTTGGTGCCCTAGGCGGCCACCTAGTTCGCCTAGTGGTTACACGGGCCATGCCGGCAGGAGCTGTAGCTGAAAGTTTCTCTTTCTAAAAGAGTTAAAAGCAGATCCACTAAAGACTGGGGGCCACCTCCTTCGCTGGTGTAGATCTGCACAGCTCCACTGCAGGCAGGAGTAGGGTTGCCAGGTGTCTGGTTTTCGACCAGGCTGTTAAGTCTGGTCAGCAGTGCTGCAAGGCTAAGGCAAGATCCCTGCCTGTCCTGGCTCCGCACTGCGCCCCGGAAGCAGCCAGTAGTTCTGGATCCTAAAGGGGGAGCAGGGGGATCCGCACGCTGTCCCCACCCCAAGCACCGGCTCCACATGCCCATTGGCTGGGAACCATGGACAATGGGAGCTGGGGTAGGGGTGGAGGGGGGCAGTGCCTGCAAGTGAAAAGCAGCATGTGCAGCCCCGTGGCCCCCCTCGCCTAGGAGCCAGATTTACTGGCCACTTCCAGGCTGCAGCACGGACCCAGGACAGCAGGAAGCCTGTCTTAGCCCTGCTGCGTCACTGACTGGGAACTGCCCAAGGTAAGCCCATGCCCCAGCCCTGAGCTCCCCCAAATCCGGTGCCCCTTCCTGCACCACAAACCCCTCATCCCCACTCCCATCCCAGAGCCTGCACCCCCAGACCAGAGCCCTCACCCGCTTCCTGACTCCAACGTCCCTGCCCCAGCCTGGAGCCCCCTCCCGCACCCTGAACCCCTCATTTCTGGCCCCACTCTGGAGCCCACACCCCCAGTTAGAGCCCTCACCCCCTCCGAAACCCTAATCCCCCGCTCCAGCCCAGTGAAAGTGAGTGAGGTTGTGGGAGAGCAAGCCACCGAGGGAGAGGGAATGTAGTGAGCAGGGGCGGGACCTTGGGGAAGGGGTGAAGATAAGGTGTTTGGTTTTGTGTGATTAGAAAGTTGGCAGCCTGAGGCAGGAGAGCTATGCCAGTTTACACCAGCTGAGAATCTGGCTCTGCACTGCTCATTTCTTGGATGCACCTTAGAGACAGGGAGGGCCCATCGAGCAGGTTGCCAGTTTGAATTCTCCCTCTCCATACATGCTCCTTCTGCTGCTTGGCATCTGGAAAGATCCTTCATTCAAGCCTTTGGTTAGGAATGATCAATAAATAGTGGCTAAAGCATCAATATAAACAAACTGCTTTTGTCATGCTGGCCATGCCTCAGATGAACTAGGCAGAATAATAATTATTTGTTTGTATTACAGCACTGCTCAGAGGCCCTGATCTAGGATCAAGGCCCCATTCTACTTGTTGCTGGACATATATATAATAGCAAGGCAGTCTCTGCCCCAAAGAGTTTACAGTCTAACCAGGTGTTGCTATGAAAATGCATTTTGTCTGCTGGCGAAGGAAAATGTCTTGGCTTATCTGTCTAGCCAAGGAGTGGAATGAGGAAATGTAAACTTGGGAGAAAGTGGAAAACATTTTCACTTAGTTTTAGACAATAATACTCTGTAGCTTTTCTCAGTGACACAGGCTAGTAATTTACATATTCTCTTACATTTGGGTGATAAACTAAGATTTAATAGTATCAGAGGGGTAGCCGTGTTAGTCTGGATCTGTAAAAGCAACAAAGAGTCCTGTGGCACCTTATAGACTAACATACATTTTGGAGCATGAGCTTTCGTGGGTGAATACCCACTCTGTCAGATGCATGTAGGGGAAATTTCCAGGGGCAGGTGTATATATATATGCAAGCAAGAAGCAGGCTAGAGATAATGTTATCTCTAGTCTGCTTCTTGCTTGCATATATATATATATATATATATATATAATACATATACACCTGCATTCGTGTTACAATGTGTGCAGAGCGCTAATAGGAATATAATGAAGGGGATTTTGAGCTATTAGCATCCCTTTTGCATTTTACAGTATTGTTCAATTTCCCAGTGCAGGAAGGAAATTTAAACACAGTAGGTTTGTTTGACTTGGGCATATGGTGATTACATTATGTGTCTAAGAAAAACTATTCTAACCATTCTTGGGTTGGAGTTTTCTGAAGAAATAAAAGGTAATTGGTGCAACTGTATGCATTGCACCGAATACTTTTCACATGAGGCTGATTTAAGCCATATTGCGCCAGATTCAGTGGAAGTTAGGTGCCTAAATACCTTTGGGGATCTGGCCATTGAAATTATTGGAAATCCCCCCTCCATTGACCTAAGATAGCTTTTTGTATCTCACCCCTGGCTTATGAAATGCTGTAAACAATTAAGGAAAATATTTCTTTAGATCAGAAGAGAATGGAATATCCTATGTGGTTAGGGAAAGTGCATAAGTGCTGGTCATTTAATCATATGTTTTAAAATATTTTTTATAGTGGTTTCTTCCTTTTTTGCCAAAATCCCACATGCACTAGTGCAATTCAAGGAAAGTGAAATTATATCAATTTAGTAAATCCATCTTCTAGTAGAAAATTCAGTGTCCTCCTAACATAGCTGAGGCTTTTTTTTTTTTTCCTTTAGCATTATAGCTGGGCTGGTTGTAGTTTAAATCCTATGGACACATTCAAGCCCTTTTACCCCAGAGTTACTCCAGAACAATAAAGGTTGCCTTTATTCAGCTGGTTCCCAAACAAACCATAGCAATGTTCTAGCTCTGATGGTCTTTTGCCAAACAAAAACTGGACTAACTGTTTAAAAAAACATGCAAAATCTCAGATCTACTCACCAAGAGTGAGTGTCCCCACCATTTCCTGCACCCAAGAAGTGACGAAATAAAGAATCTGAAAGTCTGTTCGCTTTTATTGTTAAAAAATATGGATCCTATGTAAAAGCTGAATAATGGTAGCTCACATTAAAGTGCAGTACTAATTGGTGGCACCAACTTAAGCTGGTTGGAAAAATTCCAACTAGGGCTGTCAGGCGATTAAAAAAACTAATTGTGATTAATCGCACTGTTAAACAATAATAGAATATCATTTATTTAAATATTCTTGGATGTTTTCTACATTTTCAAATATATTGATTTCAAATATGTAACCCTTCTGCCAGGTGGAGCCAGCAGCAACAAAGGCAGGCTTCAGTATCTAGGGATTCCTTTTCAAGAATACAACACATGCAAAACACATACACATCCAACAGATACAACAAAAAGGTGGAGGAGTTGCACTGTATGTAAGAGAGCAGTATAACTGCTCAGAGCTCCAGTATGAAACTGCAGAAAAACCAGAGAGTCTCTGGATTAAGTTTACAAGTGTGAGCAACAAGGGTGATGTCGTGGTGGGAGTCTGCTATAGACCACCAGACCAGGGGGATGAGGTGGACAAGGCTTTCTTCAGGCAACTAACAGAAGTTACTAGATCACAGGCCCTGGTTCTCATGGGGGACTTCAATCACCCCAGTACCTGCTGGGAGAGCAATACAGCAGTGCACAGACAATCCAGGAAGTTTTTGGAAAGCGTAGGGGACAATTTCCTGGTGCAAGTGCTGGAGGAACCAACTAGGGGCAGAGCTCTTCTTGACCTGCTGCTCACAAACAAGGAAGAGTTAGTAGGAGATGCAAAAGTGGATGGGAAACTGGGAGGCAGTGACCAGGAGATGGTTGAGTTCAGGATCCTGACACAAAAAGAAAGGAGTGCAGCAGAATACGGACCCTGGACTTCAGAAAAGCAGACTTTGACTCCCTCAGGGAACTGATGGGCAGGATCCCCTGGGAGAATAACATGAGGGGGAAAGGAGTCCATGAGAGCTGGCTGTATTTTAAAGAATCCTTATTGAGGTTGCAGGAACAAACCATCCTGATGTGTAGAAAGAATAGTAGTAAATATGGCAGGCGACCAGCTTGGCTTAACTGTGAAATCTTTGCTGATCTTAGACGCAAAAAAGAAACTTACAAGAAGTGTAAAATTGGACAAATGACCAGGGAGGAGTATAAAAATATTGCTCAGGATTCATGCAGGAGTGAAATCAGGAAGGCCAAATCACACTTGGAGTTGCAGCTAGCAAGGGATGTTAAGAGTAACAAGAAGGGTTTCTTCAGGTATGTTAGCAACAAGAAGAAAGTCAAGGAAAGTGTGGGCCCCTTACTGAATGGGGGAGGCAACCTAGTGACAAAGGATGTGGAAAAAGCTAATGTACTCAATGCTTTTTTTGCCTCTGTCTTCACGAACAAGGTCAGCTCCCAGACTACTGCACTGAGCAGCACGGCATGGGGAGGAGGTGACCAGCCCTCTGTGGAGAAAGAAGGGGTTCAGGACTATTTAGAAAAGCTGGACGAGCACAAGTCCATGGGGCCGGATGCGCTGCATCCGAGGGTGCTAAAGGAGTTAGCAGATGTGATTGCAGAGCCATTGGCCGTTATCTTTGAAAACTCATGGCAAGTGGGGGAGGTCCCATAGGACTGGAAAAAGGCTAATGTAGTGCCTATCTTTAAAAAAGGGGAAGAAGGAGGATCTGGGGAACTACAGGCCAGTCAGCCTCACCTCAGTCCCAGGAAAAATCATGGAGCAGGTCCTCAAGGAATCAATTTTGAAACACTTAGAGGAGAGGAAGGTGATCAGGAACAGTCAGCATGGTTTCTCCAAGGGCAAGTCATGCCTGACTAACCTAATTGACTTCTATGATGAGATGGCTCTGTGGAAGAGGGGAAAGCAGTGGACTTGTTATTCCTTAACTTTAGCAAAGCTTTTGATACTGGCAAGAATACTGTGAGAGACTGTAAGTTAAAGAAGTATGGGCTGGATGAATGAACTATAAGATGGATAGAAAGCTGGCTAGATCATCAGGCTCAACGAGTAGTGATCAATGGCTCCATGTCTAGTTGGCAGCCGGTATCAAGTGGAGTGCCCCAAGGGTCAGTCCTGGGGCCAGTTTTGTTCAATATTTTCATTAATGATCTGGAGGATGGCATGGACTGCACCCTCAGCAAGTTTGCAGATGACACTAAACTGAGAGGAATGGTAGATATGCTGAAGGGTAGAGATAGGATACAGAGGGAGCTAGACAAATTAGAGGATTGGGCCAAAATAAATCTGATGAGGTTCAACAAGGACAAGTGCAGAGTCCTGTACTTAGGGTAGAAGAATCTTATGTACTGCTACAGACTAGAGACCAAGGGGCTAGACAGCAGTTCTGCAGAAAACGACCTAGGGATTACAGTGGACGAGAAGCTGTCAACAGTGTGCCCTTGTTGCCAAGAAGGCCAACGGCATTTTGGGCTGTATAAGTAGGAGCACTGCCAGCAGATCGAGGGACGTGATCATTCCCCTCTATTTGGCATTGGTGAGGCCTCAACTGGAGTACTGTGTCCAGTTTTGAGCCCCAGACTACAAGAAGGATGTGGAAAAATTGGAAATAGTCCAGCGGAGGGCAACAAAAACTATTAGGGGGCTGGAACACATGATTTATGAGGAGAGGTTGAGGGAACTGGGATTAATTAGTCTGCAGAAGAGAAGAAATGAGAGGGAATTTGATAGCTGCTTTCAACTACTTGAAAGAGGGTTCCAAAGAGGATGGATCTAGACTGTTCTCAGTGGTACTAGATGACAGAACAAGGAGTTATGGTCTCAAGTTGCAGTGGGGGAGGTTTAGGTTGGTTATTAGGAGGGTGGTGAAGCACTGGAATGGGTTACCTAGGGAAGTGGTGGAATCTCCTTCCTTAGAAGTTTTTAAGGTCAGGCTTGGCAATGGGATGATTTAATTGGGGAATGGCCCTGCTTTGAGCAGGGGGTTGGACTAGATGACCTCCTGAGGTCCCTTCAAATCCTGCTATTCTCTGATTCTATGAAATACACCAAACCTGAAAAGTGGCTTGAGCTCCCACCCTGTGACCTGGGACAGTTACACAACATACCCTGGGCTCCTCTAAGAATCAGTACTTCCCCTCTCGCAAGCACAGAGTGTAGCAAAAACTTTTAATAAAAGGAGGGAATAAACTCAGCGTTAATTTGGAAAAACGCCGCAACTAGGGCTCATAAACACAAACCATGAGCAAAAGACTCACTGAAGTAAGTTGAGCAGTGTCCTTTTCCCGTCAGGGTCTTAAGTCCAGCAACCTCAAAGTCTCTTTAATGTGCCCGTTCCTTCTCTGTACCCCACTCACAGTTGCTGTCCTATCAACTGCTGGACAGTTCAGGTGTCCCTTCCCCCACTGCTGTGTGCTGCTCCTGCCCTCTGCCTTGGAGCTGCTCCTGGGAGCCTCCTGCTTGCTGTGCAGGGTTGGGGAGAAGAGTGGTGCTAATGTCAGGGTGTGTCCCCCTCCCCCCTGCTCCTGTACCCCATCTCCATAGAGCAGAATGGAGACTCGACAGGAGTCCCGACAGAGGTAGCTTGCTGGCAACAGCTGCTGTCTCAACTTGCTGATCTACTTAAAAAGGCATTGTACTTAGAGTGGGGTCAGCATACTTAAAGGGGCAATGTGCATCTCTCTCACACACACGGTGTGTGTCTCTGTCTCTCTCTGCCATGCTGTCTCCCCTTCCTCCATTTATGCTGTCTTGTAGAGAGTGAGGCTACATTAACAACAATGTGCTAACCCTTGAGGGCTCAGCCGAGTGCTAGTTCATCATTTAGCGGTAAGGCATTCCCTGGGAAATATCCTATCCTCTGACTTCACCACCTCAACCAAGTTTCACAATCATCATTGCTGTGTACAGTGTAAAATTGTACTGTGTACTGTACTGTGTTCCAATAAATACAAAATACAGTATTTCGTCTGGCAAAAAAATTTCCCTGGGACCTAACCCCCCCCATTTAAATTAATTCTTTTTTTTCCTTTGGGCCCAATTCAGCCATCTTTAATCATGGTGAGTTGCACCTTACTTTGCACATAGTCCTGTTACTTTCAATAGGTCTGCTTTGGATAGTTAGATACCACTCAACCTGAATCAGGGTGGCAGAATCTGGCCCTTTAAGGTTAAAGAAAATGAAAATAAAAAAAGAGAAAACATCTTCGTTTGTTCTCCACTGTGTTCATGCATTAAAATGACTAGAACCCAATATTGCTCCTTTCCAGAGCAGCAATTCACCAACTTCTGAAAAAAATGTCATGCAACGAATGACTTCAAGAAGAAACAAGAGTTTCTTCATAATGCAGTGCGAAGGGAAAATCCTGAATCATGTTTTGTTGTCCTTCTTTGTATTTGGAGTTCCTGGATGTCTAGCCCCAGCGCTAACCAGCCTGATCCAGGCTTTGTTCCCAGCGCTGGCGGGGACTCTGTCCTTAGTTCTTATGGGGAAATTTGATTTGCGTAACATTGTTTCGCTTAAAATAGCATTTTCCAGGAACATAACTACAAGGTTGAGCGAGGAGTTACTGTATCATCCTCCTTCATTCTCCTTGCCAGTGGCGTTGCTGAGGGTGGGTGTAGTGATGCGGAGTGGCCTCCCAAGGACCTGGAGTGGGAGGGCCCTTGCACTGAGCCCTGGTGGGTGGAAACAGGGCCTAGTTGCCCCTCCCCTAGGAAGTGGGAGGGAGGGGAAGGAAGTATAAAAGGTGGCCCAGAAAGCTCAGTAGGGAGGCAACCACCGAAGAGACCAGATACCTCCTGTAGCCTTCCCGAGCTGGGAAGCAGCGGAGGATGCCGAGGGAGCAGAGGACTGGCCTGGGCCACCGGGGCCACTAGGTGATTTAGACTTGGAGGAAGACAGCTGGCCTGGACCACCCAGACCACCGTTGGACCTGACCCCAGAGGGAGAAGATGACTGGCCCAGACCATTGATGGACCAGACCCCCAAAGACTTGCCCTTGGTCTTGGAAGCTGCCCTCAACCTTGACCTCTCCTCACAGCAATAAATACACCAAGAAGTGGAGTGTGTAAGTGGCCCAGGGATAGTAGACCCCCATCTGGCTGCAATGCTGACAGAGGGTATGTCGGCGTGTTGTGGTGTGCATCCCCCCTGGCCCAGTGACAAAGCGCTTTGTCACTGCTAGGGCCCTGGTCCGGGAAACAGTGGAGTGGGTGGGCCTGCGTCCCCCTGCCACTCCAACCCGGGGATGGCTGTCTCCCCTTCCCCATGCCAAAAGCCTGAGCCTCAGTCTCTTTGCTACCCTGCCTTGATCCAGGGTCTGGGCTAATTAACTGTTTGTTTCCCGACCAGCCTAAGCACAGGCCTGGGTCTCAGCTGTGAGCAGAAACTGCGTCATTCCCCACAGCAGCCGACATATCAGTGACGTAGTGAGGTGGAGTGGCCTTCCGAGGACCCAGAGTGGGAGGGCCCTGGGATGGAGCCACTACAGTGGGAAATAAACTATAGAGGTTGTGATCTGTGGAAGATGGAAATTAGGGGTGAATGCCCAGTCCTAGACATATCTGCTTAGTGACTCTCTGCAGCAGTGGTTCTTAACCTTTACAGCAGCCTGCACCCATTTCGTTCTCAAAATATGTTTTCACACCCTTTATCAAAAATCAAAATATGTTCTCACAGCCCTTAAACCTAGATATTTTTGTGTGTATATTACAGTAATCGTTAAAAATGTATAATGTTAATAAATACATAGGTTTGATGAAACAAAGTAGTTGTACTTACGTGCCTGTGCTTAATTTGTATTTTTGATTATTTACCTTCTAAAAAAACCTGGCATGTTTTGCACCCCCAGAAAGGGCATCTTGCACCTCCAAGGGGTGCATGCACCCCAGGTTAAGAACCACTGCTCTACAGTGATTGTATGATTCATTGTCCAACACCATATCATCTCTAACATTTGTTTTAATGGTGTTTGCAGTTCAGTCTGTCTTTCTGTTCCAGGACAGGATGTGGGGAGACCACCCCCTTTGGCAACTTTCAGGTACTGCAGGTTGTATTAGCTAGTCTGGCAATTAAAGGACAGAAGAAAAGAGCTGAGATCTCTGTGGGTATGTCTTCACAGCAGTTAAACACCTGTGGCTGGCTCAGCTAGCTCAGGCTCATGGGGCTTGGACTGAAGGGCTGTAGATCCTTCCCCTTGGCAGGGTCTCAGAACTGAGGCTCTAGCCCGAGCCCGAAGGTCTACACAGCAATTTTACGGCCCTGCAGCCTGAGCCCCATGAGCCCGATTCAGCTGACCTGGACCAGCTGCGGGTGTGTGCTTGTTGTGTAGACATACCTGTGTGACCAGCAGACCTTGGATTCATATCAGAGTGTTCCCTCTTGTATATCCTTTCAGAAAACCAGAAGCACTCTCCTTCTCATGAGGATGGTGAAGCTTTTCTTGAGTTATGGCTTGGGGGAAATGCAGCTTCCAACCAATTATGTACTCTTTGTCCTCTGATAATTTCTGGGAGAGTTGCACAAGTGAAAGATTTACTTGCTCTTGAGTCTCCAGCAGAGCAGAAATAGTCTAGTGACCTCTGGGATGATGCATTCCAGGTTCGTTGGCTGGGAGAAAGTGACATGTGAGCTGTGGCTTCAGAGCTCTCTCTCTCTCTCTTCCTCCTCTTCCCCACATATTTGGGGCTGGTTTTACTAGAAATAGTTCCCTCAGAAGTGACTGCTAGAACATATTCTCTTTGCACACATTAGGCACCAAATTCTGACCTCTGAGCTTGAGTACCCATGCTGCAATCGGTGTCGTTTCACTGGAGTAACTGGAGGCAGACTTTGGCTCTTTGCAGCTACTTGTGAGCCTTTTTCTTTACTGGGTTAGTCAGATGCTGTGAAGTTTATTCTCATTTGGATTGATCATTAAAGTATTTTGTAAGCCATGAATATCTAGTGTAACCCAGGGAATTTATCAGGTAGTTATGGAAAAACTGGTTAGGAACAAGTTTCACCTTGTGATTTCAGTCCTTAAACTGTTGACGATTCTCCCATGGGAGAAAAATAATTGGGCTTTTCCTCTAAAATTTTATTGTAATTTTACTTTCCTGAGTCTCTTCTGACTACATTTCTTCACCTACCAGCAATCCTTGCAAACAGAAACTTAAATAGCTTAAAGCTGAAGATCTCAGTGCCGTGATTATAACGAGCTCTCACTTTCCTGGACAGAATCCCATATTATGTGTATGTTGATTGAAATTACAAAGAGAGAGATCTGAAGTGAAGTTCCACACTTGGGGCTTGATCCTCTATTCCATTGGTGACACTGGTGCAACACCAGAGCATTGGAGTGAAGCATCAGATCTGCAAACTTTGGATTTAGTTGGCGTGGTCTCTCAAATACTTCTGAGTTAGAGATTAATTGAAAGGCTTTTTGTCTGCCAAGTCTCAAGTTCAGGTCCTTGGGAATTTCTTTTTGGTTTTTATGCAACAACTGATCTGGCTAATGTCTGAAAAGTGTAGGGCATTAGACTTATTACACTGCTTCAGGTGTTAACGACATTGGACCAGGTTCACTGTTACACTGGTGTAAATCTGGAGTGACACTATTTTAAATCAGTGGAATTGCTTGCTCTAGAGTTATACCAGTATAATCAAGATCAGAATCTGGCTAAGGATCTTTAGAAGGAGAAACTCAGAAATTCAAGGGGTTGAACTCCTTGTATTGACAAGTGAATGTAAAAGGAACAGTTCTGGAAACCATTTTGTTGTTGTTGTGCCAAATCTTCCACTGGAGTAAATTGGAGAAGCTCCATTTACCTCAGTGGAGTTCCCCCACTAATACCAACTAAGGATCTGGTCCATCGAGTCTCTGTATATTTGTGTTAATGCTGTGGAATTACATTGTTATTTTACTTACTTTATAAGAGCATTCTCTTCTTTTTCACGTTGAGAGAGTGCTCTGGACTCGATGGGAGTTTGCCCAGGAAACTTTGCCTTTCATAGGATGACAACAATTTGTTGTTGTTCCTGAAGGGAGGCTTAAATTGCTAAATTCATTTTCTGCTTCAGTCTTGTTCATTCACATTTTTTAATGCATGTGGTTATTTCTAGATGTCACATGCTTGGCACCTGATGCTTTGCAATAGCAAAAGTGAAACAAATTGAAGCAGCACCAGTGCAGACTTGGGCTATGCTATGGAGATGTACAGTGTACACTTAAGACAACAATTCAGGGCCATTTCGCTACCTCAGCAGCAGAAAATTGAATAATCATAGAGGATAGTGGAAGCCGAGAAAAAGATCACTTGAAATAAGTCAGATCAAGTGTTTAGCTTAGTGCAATATTCACAACAGCCACAATAATGTTTTATTGTGCCTAATATTTTTGAGCTAGTCAGTGAAGCAGTTATCCAGTCTAGAAGGTTAACAGTCACTGAACAGAACCTTGGGTCTCTGCTAATCTGCAGCAAGGAGGACAATTAGTACCAGTGGCAGAGGTGGATATTTTTTCTTTGGGTTGCATCCACTCATCCGCTGAACACTGGACAGAGTACTGATTCCCTTAGTACGGGGTACAAGACAGACACAACAGTGGGTTATTCCTGATATGGGCTGAACATGAACCAGCAATTTACAGGAGAATGGGAATGGGATATAGCGCCCATCTTCTGAGCCGCTCACTTCCCCCAGACAGCAACCTTATTGAAACTGCAGGATGGCTTTTAAAGTGCCTAAGGTGGGGTTGTCTGTACCGTGGTGAGAGTGATAACGCAGGGTGCTGTGTGGGTAAGGCTGTTCGTGTTTGTGAGGTGCTCACATACTACAGTGATGAGGTGTAAATTCCTGCATAGCGTTGCCCTGAGGATCCGTACATTGCAATGAGGAGGCAGCTGACATACATGCACGATATAGGTATGAGACCATTGCCTCTGCCATGTATGTACAGTGACCCTTAAGGACAAATCCTGAAGTATTTAATATGGATGAAACCAATAGGAATCCAATTGAAAAATGTCTAGCATTTGCCAGGGAGTGAGATTATCTGTAGGATTCTGTATCCGGGATGATATATTTGATTACATTTGATAGGATGGCATCAGGCTTGTTACAACCCATCTTTTCTTCATGAACCAAGATTTTCAAAAGTAACCAGTGGATTTGAGTATCTCCATCTTGTGGTGTCAAGTATCAGAGGGGTAGCCGTGTTAGTCTGGATCTGTTAAAGAAGCAAAGAGTCCTGTGGCACCTTATAGACCAGTGGTCCCCAACCTTTTTGTGGCCAGTAGCACATTCATGTTTTCAGAAGGGTGTGGTGGGCACAACAATTTTTCAAGGCTTATTTTGTATTTGTACATTAAATAATATGAAAAACATCATATTTAATATATGAATCCATAAGATAAAAAGAGTAATTTTTACATGTAAAAGGTATTAATTAGATTATTTGGCAATTATTCTTTCACCTTATCATGTGAATTTGCTCTTTTTTATCTAGCTGTAAGAAAAATTAAGAAGGTTTTTTCAAAATAAATATCATAAACAGTTTTCATCTTATTTATTTTAAAAAAGTTAAACATTGTTAAACTGCTGGTCCAAATATATTTATTATTCTTACTTTAACATAGAATGAAGCCTGCAGACCTGGAGTTCTCTATCCCCGGCAGGCGCGGGGTCGCGGTTTCTCTCCGACTTAAGCCATGGCCCCGCACCTGCCGGGGATAGAGAACACCAGCACCTGCAGCCCTGGAGAAGCCGGAGAGAAGCCGCAGCCCCGCGCCTGCCAGGGACAGAGAACACCGGCGCCGGCAGCCTGGAGCCCTGGAGTTCTCTGTCCCTCGCAGGCGCAGGGACCGCAGTTTCTCTCCGGTTTAAGCCGTGGCCCCGCACCTGCCGAGGACCAAGAACACCAGCACCCGCAGCCTGCAGCCCCGGAGTTCTTTGTCCCTGGCAGGCGCGGGACCATGGCTTCTTTCCAGCTTCAAAGCTGGAGAGAAGTCGCGGCCCGCACCTGCTGGGGACAGAACACCAGTGCCCCCAGCCTGCAGGTCCCGGAGATCTCTGTCCCCTGCAGGTGTGGGGCCGCGGCTTCTCTCCCCTGCTGGGCACGAGGTGGGCGCACATAAATGCCCCGGTGGGCACCGCATTGGGGACCACTGTTATAGACTAACAGATGTATTTGAGCATAAGCTTTCGTGGGTGAATACCCACTTCGTCGGATGCATGTAGTGGAAATTTCCAGAGGCCGGTATATATATGCAAGCAACAATCAGGCTGGAGATAACAAAAGCAGTTTCTCCTCCCTTGGTGTTCACACCTCAACTGCTAGAAGAGGGCCTCATCCTCCCTGATTGAACTAACCTTGTTATCTCCAGCCTGATCCTTGCTTGCATGTATATACCTGCCTCTGGAAATTTCCATTACATGCACTGACGAAGTGGGTATTCACCCATGAAAGATCATGCTCCAATACGTCTGTTAGTCTATAAGGTGCCACAGAACTCTTTGCATCTTGTGGTGTCTTACTTGAGACCTCTGAAAGGGCCCCGGTTTTCAGAGTGCTGGTGCAGCAGTGTCTGACAATCAGGCCTCTTTAAGGCGTCTCATGTTGTGCACCCCAAAATTGAAGCATCTAAAATTACTAATCACTTTTGACAGTCTTTGGCATTATGATTTTGGTTTCAAGGGGTTGGATGGGATGGTACCAGTGACACCAGGGGTAGCTCTGGAGCCTGAAGTTTATGCTAGAACTCATCAAGGATGGCCTTCCTGCCAAAGAACCCACTTCACTCCATTTCCTATGCCTTTCCAGGTGTGTGAAAGGTGGCCAGTGCTCTCCATTCAGCTTGTCGGGAGAGGCTACAGTGCCTGCAAAGAATCCTGTGGCACCTTATAGACTAACAGACGTTTTGGAGCATGAGCTTTCGTGGGTGAATACCCACTTCTTCAGATGCATGTGGTGGAAATTTCCAGGGTCAGGTATATATATGCTAGCAAGCAAGCTAGAGATAATGAGGTCAAGCCATTCACAGAACCAGTTTCTCCTCTCTTGGTTTTCACACCTCAACTGCTAGAACAGGGCCTCATCCTCCCTGACTGAACTGACCTCGTTATCTCTAGCTTGCTTGCTAGCATATATATACCTGCCCCTGGAAATTTCCACCACTTGCATCTGAAGAAGTGGGTATTCACCCACGAAAGCTCATGCTCCAAAACGTCCGTTAGTCTATAAGGTGCCACAGGATTCTTTGCTGCTTTTACTGATCCAGACTAACACGGCTACCCCTCTGATACAGTGCCTGCCTGACTCTTTAATTATTCCTCCTCTGCCCATGAATGTGAGAGTAGGGAATGGCTCTCTCTCTCTAGAACGATTGAGGGTTTTTTTGTTTTTAGTCAGTCAATCTGGGGCTTCACTAGACTCCCTAAGTTGACCGCTTGTGGATCGATCTCAGAGCGTCGATCCTGGCTGTAGTGTAGACATAGCCTGAGACAGACTCCTGGTAGAGACTTGCACACCCTTCAGCAACTAATACACCTCACCCAGTATTTGCAGTGATGCTCAAATAGTGTTGTCAGAACAGTTGGTTTTATTAGTTCACTGGCACACAGCATAGGAAATTCTCCGGTTAGCATAGAGAACTGAAGTTGAAATCATAGACCATTCTGGTTAGCCCAAAGCCAAGGCAAGCTTAGTGAACCCCCATGTTCAAGCTCTCTCTGTCTCTCCATTTGACCTCCATCAGTTCCCAGGTGAGGGCCCTTGACTCCCTCCAGCAGCCAGCTCTTATCCCCTGACCTCACACCTTCCCAGTCTTTTGCTCTCCAGCTGGGGGATTTTGCTCAGCTTCCTTGCTGAGAGGTGGGAAAAGCCATCTCCCACCAGGGCACTGGGTGATAGGTGTCAGTGTCCTGGGGATTGGATTTTCCATTATCTTCTTAGCTTCTCCTTCCGTCTGGGATAGGACTCTGCCAGTTCATACCTGTGTGTCTCAGCCTTTCCTGAGAGCAAACAGTCCTCTCACCAACCCCTGCTAGGTAGCCATGCAAAATATAGGGGAAACTGAGGCACACATCATTAAAATATAGAAAATTCCCACTTTGTCATAGGTTGCTATGGAATATAGAGAATAAATAACAACCACCAGCTGTCTGCTGATTCCCTGCATTGCAGTTGTATTTACAATTTATATACTTCATGCTGTTTCTTAATTATCTATAATCATCTGTAGTCTTGCAATATCATTATTATTTAATGTATTTGAACTGTGGTACTGCCTAGAAACGCCCTAGTTAGAGAGGGAGTGCCTTTGGGCTAGGCATTGCGCAGCTGCAAAACAAAAGGACGGTCTCTCTCCCAAAGAGCTGGCACTCTAAGAACTAGATTGCTTGTTATGCACAACCAATATGGAACCAATAAAAATGCAGTTTCATAATTTCTGAAGAGGAACTCAGGACTTAGTTTGCTAAACATGCCCAAGAGAGTCAGGAAGTGCATTACATCTGTCTGCTTCATTGTGCTGCTATTTGATATTCCTAAATGTAGTGGTACTACCATGTGTGATGTTACTATCGACAGATGGCACAGGAGATTTCATTCAGGAAGGGGCTCCCACAGACTGTCACAGGTGTTCTTCTTTCATATGAAAATGCTTTCTTAAAAGACACATGACAAAATTTCTTACAATAGCTGTTCTTTCTCTGGAGCACTCCAGGTCAAATTATATCACACTTAACAAATGGTCTTTCTCTCTAGAACAGGGATGGGCAAACTACAGCCTGGGGGCTGCATCTGGCCCTTCAGATGTTTTAATCTGGCCCTTGAGCTCCTGCCAGGGAGCGGGGTCCAGGGCTTGCCCCACTCCAGCTCTCCAGCCAGAGGACTAGCTCCGCGCGGCTCCCGGAAGCAGCAGCATGTCCCTCATCCAGCTCCTATACGGAGGTGCAGTCAGGGGGCTTCGCACACTGCCCCTCCCCCCCAAGTGCCGCCCCTGCAGCTCCCGTTGACTGGGACGCCTGCAGATGGGGCAGTGTGCCAAGCCACCTGGCTGCACGTCTGCGTAGGAGTCGGAGAGGGGACATGCTGCTGCTTCTGGGAGCTGCTTGAGGTAAGCGCTGCCTGCACTCCGACTCCCTCCCACACCCCAACCCCTTGCCAAAGCCCTGATCCCCCTCCTGCCCTTCCAACCCCATCCAAGAGCACCCTCCTGCACCCCCAACCCCTCATCCCCAGCCCCAACCCAGAGCCCGTATCCCCAGCCGGAGCCCTTACCCCCCCCCTACACTCCAACCTCTTGCCCCAGCCTTGAGGCCCCCCCCATACCCTGGCCCCACTCCAGAGCCCACCCTCACAGCTGGAGCCCACATACCCTCCTGCACCTCAACCCCCAATTTCATGAGCATTCATGGCCCGACATATAATTTCCATACCCAGATGTGGCCCTTGAGCCAAAAAGTTTGCCCACTCCTGCCCTAGAGACTAGTTTAATTGCCCATCTCCATAGGGAAACCATATATTATTTATATGGTATTAATCAAAGCATGGTTAAATTAAGAAGTCAAATATAAGAGACTGCAAAGAACTTTGCAATTTTAAAAGACATTGAACAGAACATGGATGGAGAGGAGGCCCTGATATTATCAGGGTTTTGCTATGTCTAGAATTATTGGCTTTCCTTGCACATCACATTACACTGCAGTGCATAGTCTAGGTCAGGGGTGGGGAACCTTTTTTCTGTCAGGGGCCACTTACCCACAGAAAAAATCAATTGCGGGCCACACAGCCCCTCTGGGCGGGGCACGGTGGCTTGGGGCTTCCCCTAGGCATGGGGTGGGGCCAGAAATGAAGGTTCGGGGTGCGGGAGGGGCCTCCGGTTGGGCCAGGAGGTTGAGGTGTGGTAGGAGGTGAGGACTCTGGCTGGGGATGCAGGCTCTGGGGTGGGGCTGAGGATGAGGGGTTTGGGGTGTAGGAGGGGGCTCTGGACTGGGGCCAAGGGTTTTGAGTGGAGGAGAGGCTCAGGGATGGGGCACGGGGTTGGGGTGCAAGTAGGGGTGCAGGGTCTGGGAGGGAGATATGGCATGGGAGGGAGTTCTGACCTGGGTTAGGGATGTGGGCTCCGGCCAGGTGCTTACCTCACGCGGCTCCCGGTCAGCAGCGCAGTGGGGCTAATACAGGCTTCCTGCCTTCCCTGGCTCTGTGCTGCTCCCAGAAGCGACCACCATGTGCAATTCCTAGGTGGAGAGGCTAGAGGGCTCTGCATGGTGCATGCTGCTCAGGCACCACCCATGCAGCTCCCATTGGCTGTGGTTCCCGGGAACTGTGGAGCCAGTGCTGGGGGCAGGGGCAGCGTGTGGAGCTTCCCTGATTGCCCCTGCTCCTAGGGGCCGCAGAGACATGCTGGTCACTTCTGGGAGCTGCACAGAGCCGACTGGACTTTTAAGAGCCTGGCAACCTTAGCTTCCTCCTGCAGTGGGGCGAGCCAAGCCTCACAGCTCCAGCTCTGCAGTGGGGCACCAAGGCTCGGGGCTTCTGGCCCATGGTGTGGAGACTTGCCACAGGCTGGATGAAATGAATCCACAGGCTGGATCCATCCTGCAGGCCGTAGCTTCCCTACCCCTAGTCTAAGTGTACGTTGGCGGTTCTAACATTAAAAGTGCTTGTAGCCCTGCATGCTTATAGTTGGGCCTGTAGCTCCACATTTAGGCAATGGAATAATAGCCCTTAACTTCAGAGGCACAGAGCACCCCTAGGTTTTGTTGACTCCCTTAGGAATTGTGGCTAGCACATCAGGGATTGAACTGGGGACTTGCACAGCTAAAAGCATAAGTGGCTACAGCTTCAGCTAAAGAGCCCAGTGGCCCTAGCTGGGGTTCTAACAGCCTCAGACCCTCTGAGGTTCAGGCAGAGAGGGAGACCTAACACTTTCGCGCTCATACGTTACAAGTGCTCAGCTCCTCTGACAATCAAACCGCTTTTATTTAGGTGTATTATGATGGCTCTAGATAGCTACCTTGTAGCATCCAAGTTTGAACATTTTGTTTCAATATCAAAAAGATTTGGGAAATTGGCGGGAAGAACAGCAAAAATGATCAGATAGATAGATTAAAAGTTATTAAAATATTTGGCTGAGCAACAGTTAAGTGGGCAGAGGAGACCTAACTATACAAATACTAAAGAGTGCAAACATCATGGAGGGAGACGGATTGTTTAGGATGGTACATGGAGGTAAAACTAGGAACAAGGGGCCCAAATGATGAAAAGGATCATTGTAGGTTGCCTATCAAGGAAGGTCTTCCCAGCAGTGAAAGGTACTGACTTGTGGGATAGTCTCCCAAAGGAAGTAATGGAAGCTCCATTACCGTGGTTCTCAAACCAAGAAGTTTGGAGTGTGGGAGGGGGCTCTGGGCTGAGCCTGGGGCAGGGCGTTGGGGTGCAGGAGGGGGTTTGTGATGTGGGCTCTGGGGGGAGTTTGGGTGCAGGAGGGGCTGGGGCAGGGGGTTGGGGTGCGGGAGGGGATGCAGGCTTGGGGCTGGGGCCCAGGGTTTGGAGTGTGCGAGGGAGTGCGGGGTGCAGGCTCTAGCTGGGCGGTGCTTACCCTGGGTGGATCCAGGAATCAGTAGCATGTCCCTGTGGCTTCTAGGATCAGGGGCAGCCAGGTGGCTCTGTGCACTGCCCCTGTCTGCAGGCACCACCCCTGCTGCTCCCATTGGCTGCAGTTCCCAGCCAATGGGAGCTGTGGAGCCAGCACCTGGGGCAGGAGCAATGTGCAGAGACCCCCTGGCTATCCCTGCGCCTAGGAGCTGGACGTGCTGGTCGCTTCCAGGAGCCGTGCGGAGCTAAGGCAGGTGGGGAGCTTGCTGTAGCCCCATTGCGCTGCTGACCGGACTTTGGCCTATTAAAATCTCTTGCTTTGAATAGCAACTGGGAGATTGAGGCCGATTCCAGGAGACTCCTGGCCAGTCCAGGAGGGTTGGTAACCCTACTTCAGCCCTGAGGGAGTGGGGGCGGCAAAGTGAAAGCCTGAGCCCCACTGCCCCTGGCTGGAATGGGGGGAAGCCAAAGGGCTTCAGCCTCAGGCGGGGAGCCTGTGACCTGAGCCCCACCACCTTGGGCGATGCGGCTCAGGTATTGGCTTCAGCTCCAAGTCCCAGCAAGTCTGATGCTGGCCCTGTCTACCCCATTAAAGCAGAGTTGTGACCCATTTTGGGGTCCTGACCCACAGTTTGAGAACTGCTGCTGCATCACTGGGTACTAAAAGAAGCCCTAGAAAATGTTCTGCTGGGGTAGAGTAGTTGACCTAATACATCTTCACTATGATTCTTTGCTGGAAGATCTGCACTAATTTTATCAGTTAACAAGAAAGATGTGTGTGTCGGGGTGGGGTGGGGGGACTGGGAAATGATGATAGGGAGATTTATTTTTAACATCTTAGTGTTGATTTACATCCTTTCTAGTATTGTTAGCCAGAATAGTCATACTTTGCAAGCCATGCTGGATTGCTTCATAACCTTTTATCAATTTCCCTCTTCTTTGGATGGATAGCTATGAACAGGTGTTCTCCAGCTAACGATTGTAAAACCTGGAGAAACAAGGTGGTTGAGGTAATATCTTTTGTTGGTGAGAAAGACGAGCTTCTGAGCTACACAGTGCACCTCAGGATTGAAACTCTGCTTAAGCTTGTCTCTCTCACCAAGGGAAGTTGGTCTAATAAGAGAGATTACCTTGCCCATCGTGTCTCTCTAATCATAGGTGCCGAGTTTCTAATCTGGTGGGGGGTGCTCCCCCTCCGGCTCTGCCCAGGCCCCATTCCCACTCCACCCCTTCCCCCAAGGCTCCACCCCTGCTCTGCCCCCTCTCTCAAGCATGCTGCGCCCTTGCTCCTCCCCCTCAGCGCCTCCCGATGCCGCGAAACAGTTGATCCGTGGCAGGCGGAAGGCACGGGGAGTGGGGGAGGTACTGATTGGCGGGGCCTGCTGGTAGGCAGGAGGCGCTGGGGAGAGGAGGAGGTTCTGGTAGAGGGGTTCCTGAGTACCCACCATTTTTTTTTTCCCCATGAGTGCTCCAGCCCCGGAACACCCACAGAGTTGGCGCCTATGTCTCTAATAACCTGGGCCAACACGGCTTCAACAACACTGCAAACAGAAATTGTAAAACTAGTCAGGATTAACATGATGGTGTAGGCGTAGCATTCTGTACTTTCAGGGAAAAGGTTACATTTCGAGTTAAATTCCTAGCTGGCCAAGTCACTATGGTTGCTCTCCGAAGGCAATGGAGCAATTTGTAACTTTTGCCAAATGACATTGCCTTCTTGTCATTTTATGCTTGTGTTAAGTGTTGTTGCATTAATGTAGGTGTTTTCATAATGCATAATGTACAGAAAATGTTTAACTCCATCTTTTCACTTCCCCCTTATCTTGGATTTTCTGTTGTCATTTGGCTTTCCCTAAAGCAGTGGTCCCCAAACTTTGGAGGGTTGTGTCTCCCCCCTTTTCCCTATCTGCACCTCACCTCACCCCCAGCGCCAGAGCCGGGAGTTGAGCTGAGGCTTGGGGGTGTGGTGGGGATGCAGACAGGGCAAGGGACCCGATGCTGGGGCCGCAGCTGGAGGTGGGGGTGGGATCTGGGGACAGGCCATGGTTGGGAGTGAGGACGGAGCAGAGCTGTGGACAGGATGAAGTTGGGTGGTGCTGCCTCCCTGTCCCCCATGGGGCTAACTGTGCCCCCCCTTTGAGTCCCCGTAGGGGGGCATGCCCCACAGTTTGGAGACCTCTGCCCTAAAATAATGCTCACATTTTCCTCTTCGTTTTTTAAGGAGAGTAACAGTCCAGTTGTGCTAACTCCGACTACTGTTTGTGTGGCAGGAGGGACTTCTATGTAATAAAGAAAAAAACAGGGAGTTAAAAATTAACAAGAACTTATACCTGTTCTTATTGAAAGAACAGAATAGGAGCACTTCCAAGAAGCTCTTAGTGAAAATACACTTTCTGTGATTGAGTCTTGTTTAATTTTGAAGATTACCTATTGCTCAGTCATTTCACATTTTCTAAAAGTTAGAAATGTCATGTGCTCAGGTTATTCAGTGACCTAAACAATTGCCCTGGGACTTGATGTTTTCCCCTTACCATATTGTAGATATAGAGGAATTTCCAACCCTGTTGAATTGTTTCTGAAATTTCAAATATTTTAAATTTCAAGTATTTTTCAAGGGTTGAATAGGCTGACCTCTTCTTTGGCTTGCAGCTGAAAACTGCATTATCTGTTTTTACAGTGCAGTTCTGATCAGAAACGTGACTATGTAACAATATTATTGAATATTTATATATGACAGCGTCTTCCAAAAGCCCCAGACAGGAACTGGGCCCCTTTGCGCCATGGGCAGAACAAATGCATACATATACATGGGGCTAGATGCTTAGCTGGTATAAATGTGCTGACCTCACCTTAGCTATGCCCTGTTCCCCTAGCTGAGGACCTGGCCAGCGTACATTCATAGAATATCAGGGTTGGAAGGGACCTCAGGAGGTCATTGCTTACAGTTTAAAAAGAAATAGCAGCTTCTTACTCAACAAACCTGTTTCTTGTGTGTACTCAGCTCTACATCTGCTTATTTAATGGCAAAAATAAGAATTTTTAAAAATCTGGTCAGTCCTGCAGAGCTTTGGGAGGGGCAGCTAGATTGCATTCTGACTCTAGTTAAAATTCTGTTAATGGGCAAATTTCATGTGGCAGAACCTATTGCTGGTGACAGTGCATGAGCCAGCTAGAACGCAGCTTGACTCTCAGAGCCCAGAACAAGGTTACAGGCCTGAGAGTTTGGAATAAAATCCCAACCTTTTGCTTCTAAACTGAGCACATTTGAATCAATGTCATTTTGACAGAGTGACTTTTCAGATAGCACTACACTTTAAGTAGACGGACAGATTCAAGACCTCCAGACTGAGATTTTCAAATAAAGTCACTTAGGGGATTTAGATGCACAGTTGCCATTAATATTAATGGTAGCTGTGTGTAAATCCCCAAGAGGCCTTTGAAGATCTTAGATTAAATGTATAATTTTTTGCAGTATTGAAAATCATTTGAAGTGGGGGCTGGTGGGTTCTGCACATGTTCTCTGGAGAGCTCAGTGCACATTCAGGAGGAACGTTCTTGATCTAATTCAAGGTAAGCAATTTTGTAAAAACTGAAACAATTTTTCCCCTTATAAATGGAGTCTAAATCTGCTTAAAACACAATTCCTCAAACCAAATGCCTATAAATACAGTCTACATTACCGGTTATGTACAGTACTTCCTTCAGCTATTCTCAGTTCTTAAACGTGCTAAGCAGAATTGCAGAAGCAAAGAAATTTATCTACACAAAGCAGAGATGCTCCCATGGGTAGGAATTGCCTACGCTGTTCTAAAGTAGCTACACTGAGGTACAGTCTCTGCCCTTGCTGTAATCTGGCTCTGAGCAAATGTCATTTTCTCCTGCCCACTTAAAATGTCCCTGCCTGTTTCCCTGAGATTAAAAAAAGTGCACTGAGGAAAGCTGGATTTCAGAATGAAGCACAGGACTCCATATCACAGCTGGTTAGGAGTTTTTTAACAGAAGCTTTTAACCAGAAAATGCCAGTTGATTGAAACAGAAACTTTTTGCAGGAATGCATCAGATTTGATTAAATTTTCACTAGGGAAGGTTTCTCAGGCCCAGGATGGACTTCCTGGTTAGAACCCAGCACTCGCACAGTGCTATACCTATCCAAGACTCTGGCCACTAGCCTGGTAGCACAGGTAGTCTTTTGGGATGTGAGAGACCCAAGTTCAAGGCCCTGGTCTGCATTAGAGTGCCCTAACCACTGGTCTAATAACTATTCTGGGGTAGTTTCATTTTTCATGAATTTCTGAAAGGTGTTTTTTTGAAATCTTGAATGTCCCATGAAAATTTTTTCCGCACGTCTCTACTCCATATACTTTCCATATGACCCTGAGGAAAAATCACTTACCTTCACTGTGCCTCAGTTTCTCCATTTGCATATTGTCTATTCTGTATTCTGTCTATTCTGGGGTTTCCTTTGGACTCTTAGGTAGACTGCTAGTGACAACTTGCTCAATGGTGGTTCTGTTTCTGAACATGTGCACTTTCACTCTACATCGGGGTGGGCAAACTTTTTGCCCCGAGGCCCACATCTGGGTATGGCAATTGTATGGTGGGCAATGAATGCTCATGAAATTGGGGATTGGGATGTGACAGGGAGAGAGGGCTCCAGCTAGGGGTGTGGGCTCTGGGGTGGAGCCAGAAATGAGGAGTTCAGGGTGCAGGAGGGTGCTCTGGGCTGGGACTGATGGGAGGATGGGAGTGGGATCGGGGCAGGGGGTTGGGGCATGGGAGCGGGTCCGGCTCTGGTTGGCACTTACTTCAAGCAGCTCCTGGAAGCAGCAGCATGTCCCCCCTCCAGCTTCTACGTGGAGGCATGGCCAGGCAGCTCCCATTGGCTGCAGTTCCCAACCAATGGAAACTGTGGAGATGGTACTTGGGGCGGGGGCAGCATGTGGAGCCCCCTGGCTGCCTCTGTGTATAGAAGCTGCATGGGAGACATGCTGCTGCTTCCAGGAGCCGTGTGAAGCCACAGTACCCTGGACCCTTCTCCCTGGCGGAAGCCCGAGGGCCAGATTAAAACATCTGAAGAGCGAGATGTGGCCCCCAGGCCATAGTTTGCCAATCCCTGCTCTACATCTGTTTTTTTTTTTTAATGAAGGCAAACAAGAAAGAATAAAAGTAAAGTCTCAAGAGAGAGAGGGGTGTGTGTGTGGGAGTGAGAGAGACACACACAGAAACCTATACAGGCTTCAGCAAATGTGAGAAATATAATGCAGTATATACAGGAAAAAGCGGGAGTGGGGAGCTCATGGATTCATAGCTATGGAAATCACACTATCAAAGCTAAAGCTTTTCCTATTGAAGTTGTGTGTCTAGCATTCAGGGAGAGGATGCTGTTGCATAAAGTGAAGCAGCTTCATGGAGATTCATTATTATAATTCTGGTATGGCTTATGCCAATAGACCTCTCTATGTGGGATGGGGATGCAGACAAATTTGGTGGTTAAGCTGCTTGAACCAGGGACAAGACTGGGAATTATACAGGGCCAGTGCAAGGATGTTTCGCACCCTAGGTGAAACTTCCGCCTTGCGCCCTCCCCCATCCCTGAGCCCCCCCCCCGAGGTGCCCCCCCGCGGCAGCTCCCTCCCTCCCCCCTGAGGTGCCCACCCTGCGGCAGCTCCCCACCCTCCACCCTGAGGCATCCCCCCCACACCTCAGCTCACCCCTGCTCTGCCTCCACCCCGAGCACGCCGTCGCTGCTTCACTTCTCCCACCTCCCAGGCTTGTGGCACCAATCAGCTTAGGTGCTGCAAGCCTGAGAGACGGGAGAATTGAAGCAGCCACGGTGTACTTGGGGAGGAGGCGGGGTAGGGGTGAGCTGGGGTGGGGAGTTCCCCTGCATTCCCCCCCGACTTACTTGCTGCAGGTGGCTCTCCTCGCGCTCCCCTGCCCCAGCTCCCTCCGCCTAAATGCCGGCGGCGACTGAGGCGGCTGAAGATCCAATCACCATGGTTGCTACCGAAGAAAATGCAACCCCCCAAATCCTAGCACCTAAATGGTTGCACCAGCCCTGGAATTATATGCATGCTTGTTACATTGTGTACATTTCTTGCATTTTTCTCCTTTTGATGCTATTTTTGCTTCTTCACCAAGTAATTTGGATTTGAATAGAAAACAAGTTCTGCACTGTGTTAGATGTGATGTCCCGCTTCTTTCCTGGCCTGACATGTTTATTTATACAAAGCATTATGAAGGAATTAAAGAAGGGAGCAAAGGATCTCAGAAATTCTTTTGAAAACCTTGTCAGATTGTTAATTAATAGGCAGTTAGCAGAGGGAGTGAAATCTGTTGCTTGATACCATAATAGGTAGTGCTGTGCCTCTCTCTCTGTCATCCATAATGGATGGATTTATTTTTGGTAATGAGACTTTTATCTTCTTCGCAGCTATGAAAAGCTAGTTGCAGCATAAAAATCAGTTGGAAATAATGTGACAGAAATTAAGGGGGCAGATGTGTTTCTTTGGAATGTTTAGCACATCTGCTTAAACTTTTGGGCTTTTTGGGGGTTTTTTTGGGTGGTGGTAAAATTTTTGCCCCACTCCTGCTAGAAAAACAATACTGGTGGTGTCTGCACCTGCCATAGCTGGTATTCTGATAGCATCAAATGATGGCACGGATGTTTTGACTGTGTAAAGAAGATTAGTGAAATATCTACAGAGGCTATAATTAGTATTTTAATTATCAGTGTCTAAAAATGGACAAGTAAGAGAGCTGGGCTGAGCTAGCCAAGCTGAGGAATAGTAGGGAAAGATGGCTCTTTTGACTAATGTTTGGGCTTGGGAGTTGACACAGTTGGATTCTGTTCTTTGGCCCTGCCTTTGGGCACGTCACTTCCCAATACATTATCAAATTTGTGGGTCAAAAGTGAGGCACCTAAATCCATAAAATAGCTGACTTGACTTTCAGAATGTCATGTCTGGATGGTTGGTACAGAATCCAATGGGGACAAAATCAAGAGAGGTTCTATGGAAATTTTTCTGAAACCCTATTAGATTTAATAGCAGCCTTTCTGTAGGTTTTTGAGCCATTCTATACAATTGTATAATAGGGTTGTAATTTTCGCCACGGGAGCTTGACACCTTGAAAAATCAATATATTGGCACCCAAGTTTAAACAATATTGGCGTGAAGCTCTCTATGCATCTTCTTTTCTTCAGATGCCAAACAGGGAGCGTGAGCAAGCTTTTCAAACACACCTTGTGGTTTTGGGCTGCCTTTAAACAAAAGTGCTGAGAAACCTTTTATGGTGTCTCAAGTTGGGCACCCAAAGATGGAAGCATTGAAAATCATTGGATGTTGTTGAAAATAGTGGCCTATGCCCATCTCTTAAGGGTGATGTGAGGCTGCCTCAGTGTTTGCAAAGCTTTGACCTTTTTGCCAATGAAGTGCAAATGAGGAATGAGAACTGCAGCCTTTTCTTGGTGTCTGGTTAGCAACAGACCCACAGATCACATGAGATGGTTACTATTCATGATTTTCTGTTATTTCATACATCCCTGTCTTTTCCATAGGAAAAATTGTATGCTACCATAGTATGGTCTCTCTTCCTGTAAGAGTCCTCACCTAGCCATTTCCCTTCACTTTTCCGTTCTTATACAAAAGTTATTCTCCTCATCTGGCTACTGCTGCAGCCTTTGTCTATATGCTATAAACAATGTCCCTCCACCTCCTCCCACCCATGGTGTTGGAAAAAATTGGTTGCTAGAATCACAGTCCACAGAAGGTTAGAGAGGAAAAAAATTCCTGTTCCTTTATCACTTTCTTCCTCTCAGGATCCTCTGTTCTTTGCATGACTTAGGTCACTTTTTCCAAAGACATGTTTGTTGTAAGAGCTTTCAGCAGTGCTGCTGGCTCCTCAGGGCATTGGAAAGTCAGCCTGACAAAGTTGGGAAGAATGTTTCATTTAATTTTAAACTGCAAATCAAACTTTCACTAATTAATGCTGGAGGTAATGTCATTTGAGAAGAAGAGGGACGTGTACTCCCAACCTCTCAATGACAAACTGCAGTGGGCTTAAACATACAGCCCCGCGCTACCCTTACACACACAGTCCTGACATTTTACTGGGAAGGATTGTTAGTTGTGTAACACATCAGAGCCTGGGAATGTTCTTTCTTCATAGGAAGAGCACGGCAAATGACAGCCTTCTTCATGCTGTCACAAGTCACACTGCAGCCATCCTGACTGCCGTTTTGACATACTGGATTCATTTATGCAGCAAAGAAGTGACAGTGAGTCAGAACTCCTGTGGGTGACAAGATAGATATGCATGTTCTTTGCTTTCTATTAAACACATTCTCTTCAATATGGCATGAGCTTTGTAGGGTTTTTTTTTTTAAATGCAGAGCCTGTTCCTCAACATACACTTTAGGATAGGTGTCCAGAAGTATCTTAGGGGTAGGCAATCTATGGCACGTGTGCCGAAGGCGGCACGCGAGCTGGTTTTCAGTGGCACTCACACTGCCTGGATCCTGGACACTGGTCCAGGGCGCTCTGCATTTAATTTAATTTTAAATGAAGCTTCTTAAATGTTTTAAAAATCTTATTTACTTTACATACAACAATAGTTTAGTTATATATTATAGACTTTTAGAAAGAGACCTTCTAAAAATGTTAAATGTATTACTGGCATGCGAAACCTTAAATCAGAGTGAATAAATGAAGACTTGGCACACCATTTCTGAAAGGTTGCCGACCCCTGGTGTATCTAATCTGCACAATTCAGATTGAGGTCCAGATTTGGATTTGTAACACCAGAGTTTGGGGGCATTGAGTTTCAAGGGGCTTGAGGACTCCGTGATTAGTGCCTTCCACAGACTATAAGCACACCAGAACCCAGCTAAAATACTGATTCTAAAATGCTTCAGAATGACTAAAATAGTTTTGTGTCAGACTCTTCAGAGACAACTGGCATCTGCTCTGAGGCACAGAGCCCCTCCTGTGAGGTTCAGAGCCTCCAGGGCACTTAGCACCTTTCTAGAGATAGTCAGGGCTTCACAGGTGTGAGTCTTACATGTTCAGTGCCTGTTTCATGGATACAAGCCCCGAAAGCAAGATATGCCATAGGCCAGACTCTGTAGCAGGAAGAACATAGACAGCTCCTCTTCCGTCCTGACAGGCTCCCAGAGATAAAGCCCCAGGCCCAGATTTTCAGAAGTGCTCAGTGCCCATGATGAGCCGTAATCATGCATGAAAGGCTTATATCTAAGCTCTGTAGCTGGATCCAGGTGCCAGACAGGCAGCCAGTACTAAGTAGCAGGCAGGCAGGCTCCCATTTGCCCAGCCTACCAGTTGTGCTGTTGGATTGCATGTTAGGCAGTCTGCTGTAGTGTGCATTGCCAGAGTGCTCTCTTGACATCACAAAGCTATGTGCTGTGAGAAGGGGACAGAGAAACTCAATATTCTGTGCACGGGCTTCCCTACCTGAGCTACCTTGAATACAGCTAGCATGGGTAATAGTGTGGGCAGCTGTCTGGTTTTCCATCTGAACAGACACCCAAAGTCTGGTTACTGCTGGGGGGGGAGGCAGGGAGGTGCCGAGTCATCACTTGTGCCAGCCCCTATTTAGCAAGGGCCACCTCCTACCTGAATCGGCTCTGCAGGTAAGTCCTTCCTGACCCATGTGGGGGTGGGGTGGGGAAACAGTGAGCAACGGAAGGAAAGGGAAAGAGGAGTGAATGGGGGGCAGGGCCTCAGGGGGAAGGGGCAGGAGCGGGGCCTTAGGGGAAGAGGTGGGACAGGGTGAAGTCCTGGGGGGAAGGAGCGAGGTGGTTCCAGTACTCCTGCTGGAGCGTCTTTTTAACTATTACAAAGTTGGCAACCCTAACAGTAGTAACATAAACAGCAGAGTACAGGCAAGAGAGCCAATTATGTACCTTGAGTATACACTGGCCTCTCTAGCTTGTGCTGAAGCCTGTGCCATGCTGTTTACACCACTATTGTTACCTTTCTAGCTACATTCAAGCTAGCTTGGGTAGGATCGCCTGTGTACAGTGTTTGCTGTGTAGCTGTAGCCATTATAGTATAAACCAGCTTGACAGTGGCTAACACTTGATATTCTAAATTCAAGACCACCCTGACTTTCTAAATATGGTCCCTGTCAAAGCCTGGGAAGCGCAGTGGCAGGTTATTGCCTCCTACTGAACCAGCCATCTTGCATTAGGGATGCAAATATCTTCATCTTGAGTTCTTTCAAGGGGCTGTGCGCTACTGACTCTGCTGAGATTTGTCGCACTGTTAAACAATAGTAGAATACTGTTTATTTAAATATTTTTGGATGTTTGTTACATTTTCAAATATATTCAATTACAACACAGAATAGAAAGTGTACAGTGCTCACTTTATATTTATTTTTTATTGCAAATATTTGCACTGTAAAAAGCAAAAGAAATAGTATTTCAGTTCACCTAATACAAATACAATAGTGCAATCTCTTTAGAATGAAAGTTGAACTTACAAATGTAGAATTATGTACAAAAAAAACTGCATTGTTTTATTTTTCAATGTAAAACTTTAGAACCTACAAGTCCACTCAGTCCTACTTAAGTCAGTCGCTCAGACAAACTTGTTTACAATGTCACCTGAAAGTGAGAACAGGCATTGGCATAGCATTGTTGTAGCCGGCATCGCAAGATATTTATGTGCCAGATATGCTAAAGATTCATATGTCCCTTCATGTTTCAACTACCATTCCAGAGGACAGGGGCGGCAGGTTTGTGGTGGTGCCCAGAAGGCTCAGAGCCTGCCCCCCTGGACTCCGCCCCCCACCTGCTTAAGGCTCTGTGAGGGAGTTTGGGTGGGGGAGATGGTCTGGGGTGCAGGCCCTGGATTGGGGCAGGGAATTGGGGTGTAGGATGTTTGAGAGGTTGGGTTGGAGTCTGGGGTGCAGGCTCTGGGATAGAGTTGGGGTGCTGGGTGCAGGCTCTGGGCTGGGACAGGGCCTGGGGATGCAGGAGGGGGTGCTGAGTACAGGCTCTGGGAGGGAGTTTGGGTGCAGGCTCTGGGCTTGGGCAGGGCCTGTGGGTACAGGAGGGGGTGAGGGGTGCAGGCTTTGGGACAGAGTTTGGGTTCAGGCTCTGGGAGGGAGTTTGAGTGTGGGGGTGGGGGTACAGGCTCTGGGATGGAGTTTGGGTGCTGGGTACAGGCTCCGGGCAGGGACTAGGGGTGTGGGAGGGAGTGAGTTTGGGTGCAAGCTCTATGCTGGGGGTGCAGGTTCTGGGAGGGAGTTTGGGAGCCAGAGAAGGGGGTGTGGGCTCTGGGAGGGGGTGGTGGGTGCTGGGGGGAAGGGGACTGCCATCACATGTTGCTTCCTTCCTCCCCTGCTGCCCTTGCCATAGCCTCATTGGGGGTGGGGGATGGGGCTGCCCCTTGCCCAGTGTTTGCAGGAGTGGTGGCGTGTGTGTGTGTGTGTGTGTGTGTGTGTGTGTGTGTGTGTCACAGGGTCAAACACCACCGAAGCCAAAGCAGCTGCTCAGATGAGACATGGAGGTCCACTCCAGATGTCTTCCGCTGGAAGCCCCCTCGTCAGGGTCGGCTCCAGGCACCAGCGCTGAATTGCTGCCGTGGGTGGCGGGGGCAGTCTGTGTGACCTTAGGGCAGTAGGTGCCTTTCTGTGGTGGCAGCAATTCGGCAGCAGCTTCTATGTTTAGCTATCTGCCGTGGCTTCAGCTAAACATAGAAGCTGCCGCCGAATTGCCGCTGCCGCGGAAATGCGCCTGCCCCCCTAAGGGCACATGGACTGCCCCCGCCGCGGCAATTAGGCGTGCTGCTTGGGGCGGCGAAAACTGTAGAGCCGGCCCTGCCCCTTGGCATCTGGTGCCGAGGAAGGGGAGGGGTGCCAAGCACATGTGTGCCTCCTCCCCTCCCGCTCCCTCTCCCTCTCCCCCTCCTGAGGTGCAGTAGCAGCAGCAGCTGCCTCAGCCTGCTGCTGGTGTTGCTGTTGTGTTGGCAGCGGAGGCCAGGGAGAGCTGCGCTGCTTTCACTCAGGCAGTTGCACTCCAGGGGCCGGGGAGGGGCGCTCCGGGGGCTGTTCCGGGCAGGGCCGGGGGAGAGACCCAGCTCCAAACATTGGTGGAGCAGGGCCCCCAGCCCTGAATATTGATGGAACCTGTGCACCACAAGAGAATATAACTCGCCACCCCTGCCAGAGGACATGCGTCCATGCTGATGACAGGTTCTGCTCGATAACAATCCAAAGCAGAGCAGACTGACGCATATTCATTTTCATCATCTGAGTGTGATGCCACAAGCAGAAAGTTGATTTTCTTTTTCTTTTTTGGTGGTTCGGGTTCTGTAGTTTCTGCATCGGAGTGTTGCTCTTTTAAGATAACTGAAAGCATTCTCCATACCCCGTCCCTCTCAGATTTTGGAAAGCACTTCAGATTGTTAAACCTTGGGTTGAGTGCTATATCCATCCTTAGAAATCTCACATTGGTACCTTCTTTGTGTTTGGTCAAATTTGCTATGAAAGTGTTCTTAAAATGAACATATGCTGGGTCATCATCCAAGACTGCTAGAACATGAAATACATCTCTACCTCGATATAATGTGACCCAATATAACACGAATTCGGATATAATGCAGTAAAGCGGTGCTCCGGGGGCAGGGGGACGGGGCTGCACACTCCAGCAAATCAAAGCAAGTTTGATATAATGCAGTTTCACCTATAATGTGGTAAGATTTTTTGCTCCCGAGGACAGCATTATATCGGGGTAGAGGTTTGTATGGCGGAATGCAGATAAAACAGGACAGAATGTACAATTCTCCCCCAAGGAGTTCAGTCACAAATTTAATTAATACATTATTTTTTTAAATGAGCATCATCAGCATGGAAGCATGTCCTCTGGAATGGTGGCCGAAGCATGAAGAGGCAAATGAATGTTTAGCATATCTGGCACATAAATACGTTGCAACGCTGGCTACAAAAGTGCCATGTGAACACCTATTCTCACTTTCAGGTGACTTTGTAAATTAGAAGAAGTCAATAGTATCTCCCGTAAATGTAAACAAACTTGTTTGTCTTAGCAATTGGCTGACCAAGAAGTAGGACTGAGTGGACTTGTAGGCTCTAAAGTTTTACATTTGTTTTGTTTTTGAGTGCAATTATGTAACCAAAAAAATCTACATTTGTAAGTTACACTTTCACGATAAAGAGATTGCACTACAGTACTTGTATGAGGTGAATTAAAAATACTATTTCTTGTTTATCATTTTTATAGTGCAAATATTTGTAATAAAAAATAATAGAAAGTGAGCACTGAACACTTTGTATTTTGTGTTATAACAGAAATCAATATATTTGAAAATGTAGAAAAACATCCAAAAATATTTAATTTCATTTGGTATTCTATTGTTTAACAGTGCAATTAATTGCGATTTAATTTTTTTAATTACAGTTAATTTTTTTGAGTTAACTGTGATTGACAGCCCTAATTACTTTACACCAGGGTGTCCAAACGTTTCCACACTGAGACAACTTGTCTAAGCCCTAGAATTGCACATAAATTCTGTATAATTTACAGAATAATTCATATAAAAAATAAACATGCTCAACTACAATATCTGCTGTACTGTCATCTTCCATGAGAGACCGTTGCATTGCTTGACTATTGGAAACAGAAATAAGATGAGTGCAACAGCTATAAAAATCTGCTACCGGTTTTTGTCCTCCCCAGGCTATTTTAGGGAGTGGATGGCATTCTGAATGTTCATTCTTCAAACTGTAAATTAACAGATTAGTGGCAGAATTTCATTTTCCTGTGGTCCCCCTTCTACTCTTTAGGAACGTAGCCTGGTTTGGGTCTGATCCTTTGGGATATCCGTAGGAAGTGTGTGCTTGTGACTGAAGTTAATTGGGCTCTGAAAAGAATTGCTGCTCCATGCCAAGGAGTTGAAACCACATTCCTTTGGCAGTCTGAACTAACATTAGATAAGAACAGTTCATGTCGGAGTTGCTTGTATAATGGCAATATTTATTATTACTAATAATAACCCCTGTGAGCCAGCTGAGCCATCTTGCCGTCTTCTGACAGATGGAAAGTCCATCATTTTCTTGGAATCAGAATATATGTAGAACACAAGTTCTCAGCCTTCAACTGTGAGCTTTATCCAAAAATTCAGAGAGCTCAAAAAAAGTCCAACCTTAATTTTTTATTGTTGTTTTTTGCTTGTGAAGGGTGAAAAATCAGTACTATTTTGGGTCAAAATCTTTCTTACCAGTAAACAGTAATGTAGGAAGAGGGTCTGAAACATAAGCCCTTGTATCAGAGGCCTGGTATGAGGGCCTGAGGCCTAAACTGAAGTAGTGGTCAAAGCTTTGCTGCTACAAAGCAAAGTTAAGTTGTGAGCAAAAGGCAGGGCCTGCTCACAAAATCTGGAAAGAACAGGAATAATATTGCAGAAACTCATATTCCTAAGCAGTGCTAGGCACAAGAACACATATGCAAACACATTCCAGAAGGATGGTACCAGAACAGCCTGATAACCAGCATATTCCCCAAAGAGAACAGGAACACACTGACCTATCCTAAAGATAAAGTCAGGATGACAGCATGATGTATAGAAATGTTTTGATTGAACCAACAGGTACAAGGCAATGGGTGGCACCCAAATACGTCAGAGGGTGGCACCTAGATACACCAGGGGCAATTCGTAAGTTGATTGTATCTGTGTATAAAGATGTATCTCAGAGGGTGTCTTTGGCTGGTTTAGGGGATAATGGAAAGTCTCACCATTAAGTGAGCTAGTCAATTGCAATGGGCATATAGGTATTAGTGTATCTGTAACCATTGAGCCAGGACATTAGGACCGTGCTTCATTGACAATAAATGTGACCAAGTGCCTTCACTGGGAACTGAGTCTGTGGTTTTTGGGCAGTTAGAGCAAGGTCTGCTGTGCCAACTGTCTGTGCAGAGCAGGGACAGCACACAAAGGGCTCCCACACGCAGCGAACATCTAGCAACATCTGACTATACAAGTGTGAGCTGATGTATCTGTAGACAGCTTCCTGCAGTAGAAGCTGGTGATTAAAACACATACTCAGTGCTCCCCCTCCAATGAATGATTAATATTTTTAAAAACAAATTTATATTTTATTTTCCACAACAGCACAGGCATTTGGAGGCTTGTGAAGTCAAATGTGGTTTGATAGGGCTTGATCTAACACTCCTTGAAATCAAGGGGAGTCTTTCCATTAACATTAGTGGGCATGGGATTGGGCCATAATAAGCATGGGTACAAAAGGTACAGAAATGCCATCATAATTCACCTCTTATTTTTGTAGAGGCTTTTCTGTTGGGCTCCCCAGAAAAGCCTCTACAAAAGTAAGAGGTGATTTATGATGCAATTCCTGTACCCTTTGTATCCATAGCATCTCACAGCACCTTGCTAAGGCGGAGTAAGTTCTGTTAAGTATCAGAGGGGTAGCCGTGTTAGTCTGGATCTGTAAAAGCAGCAAAGAGTCCTGTGGCACCTTATAGACTAACAGACGTATTGGAGCATGAGCTTTCGTGGGTGAATGCCCACTTCGTCGGATGCATGTAGTGGAAATTTCCAGAGGCAGGTATATTTATACTCTGGAAATTTCCACTACATGCATCTGACGAAGTGGGTATTCACTCACGAAAGCTCACACTCCAATACATCTGTTAGTCTATAAGGTGCTACAGGACTCTTTGCTAAGTTCTGTTAGTCTCCTTTTTACAGATGGGAACAGAGGTATGATGAGATCGAGTACCTCTACGCTCATCCTAAACAGGAAATGAAAGAGGGCAAAAAAATAATCTGCTGCAAAGAAGATGTATTGACGTCAGGTCTCACAGGTTACCAAGGACAAATATTGGAGTGGTTATATATTGTGTCACTCAGCATGGCTGGGGTTAGGTTTTCACAGCGGTCACACACACACACACCCCGCCCCCCCCCCCCAGGAGAAAGGGATTAAGGCCCTCTGCTCAGAATATGACTCTAGCTGTGGTGATACTCCATGATGTCAGCAAATTGTGAGTAGAAGCAGAGAGGGATGAGGAGTGGAAGGAGCCCCCAGCTCCACTCTCCCCAGTCATGAGCCAGAGTAGTTTGCCAGACACACAGGAGGGAGGAAGCTGTTCCATGGAAAGGGCCAAAGAGCCTTACTTCTTGCACAGCAAAGTGTTAGTAGGGGAAGAATTGCTAACATAGCAACACTCCACCTACCTCTTCTGATCTACAGAGGATCAGCTAAATGGAACAGAGACATTTCAACATCAAAGAAATATGTCCGCTGATCTTAGAGAGGGTAGAAGCATTTTTGACAAGTTTGGATATCAGGGTTGCCAGTTTTGGTTGGACGTATTCCTGGAAATTTCATCACATGACATAATATTTAATTAAAGATTAATCTTTAATTCCTGGAGACACCAGGACAATCCTGGAGGGCTGGCAACTCTGATCTGCCAACTGGAAGAAGCACTTATCAAGCTGCAGGTGAGTGTGGGTGGAGACGCAGGGGTTTTGCTGCTTGTATATATAGACTATACCTACTGGAATCTCACAGACAAACCTTCTTGAAGGGAAAGGGCAAGTTTGGCCAGTGAACATGCTTTGGCAACCAATGTGTCCAGCTGAATACATATTTCTAATCCCAGTGCCTTTCCCACAGCGTATAAATTGGCACCTTGTAGCTGCTCTGGGTCCCCAAGAACCTGTTTGGGACACAGAAGCAGAGACTGTGTTTCAGTGAAGAAAAGATCCTGCTTTTATGTAGCAGACCAGCTGGCTTCCACCAAAACCCCTTGCACTGTATCTTAGATTTCCCTCAAATTGCTTTCTGGCATCCCTGTTGGTGAGTGTAACAATTCTTCCTGCTAGTGGAAGTAGAAGGGGTATGTAAGTTGAGCAACAACGTGGGTGTAATGAATAGAGCACAAATCTAGGAGTCAGGAGACCTGAATTCTGACTGGTCTGGCTTTGTCTCTGACTTGCTGTGTGATCTTGGATGAGTCATTTAACTTTGCTTCTGTTTCCTCTTCTACTTTTGTCAGTCTTGCCTATTTATTTAGGTTGTAAACCCTCCAGGGCGGGGATGGACTTCTCTCACTCTGTTTTGTACCGTGCCTAGCACATTGGGGCCCTGATCTTGAACTAGGTCTATAATAATACAAGCGTTGGGCTTCTGCACTTCCTGAAGCTTCTTAGCAAAGATCAGTACAACAGCTCTGAGCATAGACCATGGGAAGGCTTTGGGTTCACTTTACATTTGTGGCCACATGGGGTTGGGACCTTGGTTTTGCCAGTGCTGCTATTTTTGATTCCCTGTCCTTCATGCTGGCAAGCTACAGTGAAGAAAGAATTCCCTAACTTGCCTCCCATCATTCCTGTCTGGAAGTTTGTGCTTCAGACTTGCTTCATTTTAGGTGGGTGACCAGAGGCTTCAGAGCCTGCAAAAGGCTGGTTGGCTATGTGTGTAGGGGGATGCTACTGCAGCCTTAGAAGAGATTGTAGGTAGATGGTGGCATGGGTGTGCAGGAAAGCATTCAGAGAAGTGTCTGGTTGCAGGACTGCAAGTACCTAGCTAGTCCCCAAATGTGTTACTTTGTACAAGGCACTGCAACATCTGCATGGCCCTGGGTAGATAGCAGCTAAGCTCCAACACCCTATTCAGGCAGCTCTTCCTCCAGTTGACTTACCCCCTTATGGAGAGAGAGCCTTGCAAAACCCTACCCCTTTGGCAGAGGAAGGCACTCTATGGAGCTGTCACAGGCAGAACCATCAGAGAGATGTTCTCCAATACATCCACAATATCCTTTTATTCCTCTATGTCTTGGTGTGCTGTCCAATGGTAGGTACTGACAGGAACCTAGGTTGATTAATCTCTATTTACTAGTGTATGTGCCACGGTGCTGATATTAGTTCCATGTCATTACAGCTGTTCATGAATAATTTCATATTGAATGCGATGTAGTAGCAGCAAATGTAAGAACAGAGTTAAATAAAACATTTGTACACATCAATCAAGCTGCATTAATGCGATTTAGCTAGAAGGATTTCACTGCTATCTGTGAACTTTCATGGTATTTTTAGGATGCTTAAAACACCAACTTGAGAAATAGAATTAAAGAGAATAAATATGAATTATCTGGTATGAGTTACATAAGGTGCTTTTAGTATCTGGCACTATTTTAAGTTGCTGTGGAATCCAATTCCATCTTATTACCAACTAAGCCTTTGTCTGATGTATTAGATCAAAACGTATTCCTGTCTCTAAATGCTAACAGCAGCACATTCAGGCCTCTGGATTTCGGCGTCTAAAGTGGGTGTTGCAGGAAACTTGGCACCACTGCTCTTTATAGAATAATAAACACAGATGATGTTGCCTTGGGTTTCATATAGACTTGGATGCTGTTGCCTCATATCAGATGATTCATAGACAAATGGTGACTATTAGCTTTTAAAAATAACATTACTAGTTGAAGAAAATGGAACAAAGATGCTTGCCAGGTTTCACAGATGGCCCAGGGTGGTAGGTCCTTTTTTTTACTTTGAGCTGACAGAACATTTTGCACTTTATTCTTCCAGTGGCTGTATAACATTGTTGTGTAATTTGACTATTTTTCTCTTTTCCAGTGGGCTGGAACATACCTGGAGAGCTGTAGTTTCTCCTCTTCCATGCTTTGCTCAAGGTATGTTCTTTACAAACTCCTGTTCTCCACATGATCTATATCAAATGCAGATTATGGAAAGGTCCATTTTGATAAAAGTAAGCTGCAAAGCTATTGGCAAAAGAATATTCATCTTTATTTCTGGTTTTATATGTCTCTGCATCTTGTTTTCTTGATTTTGGGGTCTAACATTTTAAAGCACAAAAGAAGGGTTCAGCTTAGGAAATTACACTGAATTAGAGCATGACATTGAGGAGTTACTCCAAATGGATTTACCCAGACACTTCAGCTTGCACGCTGGATTAGACTAAACAGTAAAACAAGTGTATTACTTAAAATCTCTCGCTTTGTAGTTGAGTCCAAGTAATGAGGCATAAAGGTCAGAAATGTTAACAAGAAAAATAAAGGTAATATGCTTACTAGTGCCTAAGTTAACAAACTGTATTCAGTTCAAAACAAAATTTTCTCACATGCTTCAACAATCTGACTAACCAAACTCTTTAGATCAGGACCCCTCCCCCAGAGTCCAGTGCTGCTTCCTATGTCTCTTCAAGTGCAGTGAATGTGATAGGCAGGGAGTGAGAGGGTGTGCCTTGGGATTCTGGCCCTCCTTTTTATAGTTTCAGTCTTCTCGGAAAAACATTTCCAGCTGAGCACCAGGGCCACAGAGCCTATGTGGAAGGATGTTTCCTGATGGGTCTTTTTATCTGTTTGAACATCCTTTGTCTTCCCTTTCTTCTTGATGACCCTTTTTATTGGTTAAATTCAAATTAAGCCAATCACACATTCCTTTGTGTAGGACAGACCTATTTGCCAGCTTCTATGTGGGCAGGACTGTGGGGTTTGGAATATACCTCTACCCCGATATAACACGACCTGATATAACGTGGGTTTGCAAATAACACAGTAAAGCTCTGATACGCTGCTCTGAGCAGCATGTTAAGGGTGCTGGACCAGGCTGAGGGGTTTAATAAGGGGCAGAGGGTCTCGGAGGTGGTCAGGGGCTTCCCCTCTCCCAGGGTCTGGGGGGCAGGAGCTGTGGGAGGGCACTTTTGGGGACCCTGCAGTCCCAGAGTGCCTTGGGGGATTAGCGGGGGGCCAGGAGCAGCCCGCTCTGCTTTCTTTGCCCCAGCCCCAGCTGTGTCGCTCGGGGGAGGAGTCTTGGGGGAAGGGATCCCCCCGCACTCACCAGCAGCGACGGAAGCAGAGCAGCCCGGCCCCAGCCCACTCCACTCTGCCAGCTTCCAGCCGCAGCACTCCACTTCCCGCCGCAGGTGAGTATGGTGGGCATCCTTTCCCTAACCTCCCTGCACTTACTGGCAGCAGGAAGCGGAGTGCCGTGGCTGGGAACTGGCAGAGTGGAGTGGGATGGGGCTGCCTTGCTCCACTTCCCATCGCCGGTGAGTGTGGGGGGCATCCTTTCCCTAATCTCCCCGCACTTACTGGCAGCAGGAAGCGGAGTGCCGTGGCTGGGAACTGGCAGAGTGGAGTGGGCTGGGGCTGCCTTGCTCCACTTCCCATCGCCGGTGAGTGTGGGGGGCATCCTTTCCCTAATCTCCCCGCACTTACTGGCAGCAGGAAGCGGAGCGCCGTGGCTGGGAACTGGCAGAGTGGAGTGGGTTGGGGCCGCCTTGCTCCGCCACCGGTGAGTGTGGGGGGCATCCTTTCCTCAACCTCCCTGCACCCACCGGTGGCGGGAAGCGGAACAGCCCAGCCCCAGCCGTGGCGCTCCACTTCCCGCCACAGGTGCGTGGGGGCGTCATCCTTTCCCTAATCTCCCTGCACTCACCGACAGCAGGAAGCGGAGTGCCGCGGCTGGGAGGTGGCGGAGTGGAGCGAACTGGGGCCATGCTGCTCTGCTTCCTGCCACTGCCGGTGAGTGCCTGTCATGGGGAGGGCGTGGACAGGGGTTGGAGCAGTCAGGGGACTGGGGGCTGGGTAGGGAGTGAGGTCCTGGGGGTGATTAGGGAGGGGGGTCTCTGGAGCAGGCGGTCAGGGGACAAGGAACTGGGGGGGCGCAAAGCAGGTTTGATATAACGCGGTCTCACCTATAACACGGTGAGAATTTTTTGTCTCCCGAGGTCTGCGTTATATCGGGGTAGAGGTGTATGTGTTAATAACACCATACAGGGGACTCTTATAACTTCACACAGCGTTGCCCCACATATTTTACCAGGACAATACTGACCAGCAAATTTATGAGTTTTTAAATGACTCCTCACCAGACATGCCTCTGTAGAGTGTGAACACAGGGGTGTATCCTGTCACACTCACCCTGTGATAATTATGACTTTGCAGCCAGTATAGACTGGGGCAAGTCATGTTCACCGTTGTATCATCTGGTAATCGGTAAACCCTTGGCCCCAACAGGTTAATTCATGACCAGCTCGATCTTATCTAAACTGATTGCAAAAGACATAGTTAATATCTCGTAGTTAACGTGACCTCTCAAAGTTGTGTTCTAATGCAGTGTAATTTTCTGATGAAAACAATATCAAATGGAAGCAATGCCCCCTTCTCTTGCTTGCCAAGAACCTAATCTTGCTAGTCCTCCTGTAGTATTAGCGGTGGTGTCCTGCCCCTACCCGCCGGCTCAGTGGGTGGCCACTCTGCTTCACTACATTCGCTCAGGCATTGTCCCGTTTCAGGAGAGTAGTGTTTCAAGTGTTGGGGTTGAGGCCCCTGTCACGGAATGTGGGGGAGTCAGGGCCCTGCACTCCCCACTTCCTGTGATTCATTGTGACTCTCAGCCAGCCAGTAAAACAGAAGGTTTATTAGACGACCCAAGCAGGGTTTGTAGGTACAACCAGGACCCCTCAGCCAGGTCCTTCTGGGGGGCAAGAATCTTAGACCCCAGACTTGGGGTTCCCTGCCTCTTCCCAGCCAACCCCAAACTGAAACCAAAAACCACTCCAGCAGGCTCTCTCCCCCTCCTCCTCACCCCCTCTCCCTTTGTCCAATTTCCCGAGCAAAGGTGTCGACTCGCCCCACCCCCCTTCTTGGCTCAGGTTACAGGCTCAGGTACCTTCCCTCACCTAAAGTCATCCCCTGCTCTCCCATCCCGCATGCAGACAGTCCCAGTAAAACTAAACAACATTCCCAGGTCAATCCACCCCGCTCCCTACTGCATGATAACGTACAGCAAACAAGCAATCTCAGGGATCCGGCCCTCAGGCAGGGTTGAGGAATCAAATAGTCTTGGGGTGCATAACCTCAGGCAGGACAGAGCAAACAGTCTTAGGGTTCAGGCCCTCAGGGAAACAATCTAGGGGCTCAAACCCTCAGGCAGGGCTGGAGCAACGAACAGACTGTTGTCCTAGCTCTAGCAAATTTGCAGACAAACGCAGGCACTTGGCCTAAGGTGTGGAGGCTACCACCTAGGGGTGGGGTTAGCAGCATGGAGTAACGAGACCTGGGCCCACCCTACTCCACCGGGTCTGAGCCCAGGGCCCTAACAGTGGCAGAGTGTTCCACCACTGGGTCAGCGGGGATCTGCCTGAAACATGGTGACTGGTGTTTGGCCAGCAACACAACCAGACTATAGTCTGCTTTCCCTGGGCTATTTCCTATTCTCCCACCATCATGTATCTGCGGCTTGAGGTCGTTCCCCACCTCTTCAGGGTATGTGGCAAGCAGCAGTCCTGGCTGCTCTTCGCCTGGGTTGGCCTCCTCCAGGGCAGGGCATGGTGCAGCATGGGTTCTGCTCTGGGGATCTGCGGCAGGCTGCAGACATCTAGCTCAGACTCAGCTGAGTTACAGCATACCCCACCTTTTATACTTCCTGTCCTGCACCTTAGCTTCTGGTGGGAGGGGTGAGCCTGGCCTGGCTTCATCCACCAGGGAATCAGAATGGCTCCTCCTCCTTGGGTTTAAGACCAATCTTTACTCCAACCTGCTCTGTGGCTTGGAAGAGCTAAGACTCAGTCAAATACGCTTATTGAAAATGTAATGTAATAGGGTTAAACCAATAAGGTTTAATAGAAAATTAACAAGTTTCTCTAGAAATTACTCTTAAAACCCAGCAGAATTTAACAGAGAATGGGACCCTTTCTATAGATTTTTCTGAGCCTTCCTGAAGAATCCTGTAGATGGATTTCATTTTCTGTACGATTCTGGAGGATGGTCTGAAAAACCTATATACAATTAGCGTTTCCTATTGAACTCTATATACATTTTCATAAGGGAACATTGATCAGGTCGAGCTGGTAAGCAGAGAGAGGAAGGACATACTTTTTCTCCCTCCCAAAGAGGAGGGGTAGAGTCAGAGGAAGCTGCTCTTTGGACTGTCATACCCCGGCAAGCCTGGAGCATTCTGGTTGGAACTTCCACTACACACCTAATTCTCCTCTTACCCATCTTTGGTGGCACCTTCTAGCAGCACAGCTCCTTTGGGAGCTATGGGGTGGGATGGGGAGGGAGTAGCTTGCAGGGGACTGTGCCTCTGCTCTAGTGTTCCTAGGTTCATGGGATTTCTGTAAGAAACTGTGGGAATCTGTGCGTTTGGAAGGAAGTGTCCCCTACCGCCTCTTTGTGGGCACACAAATCTTTCTTCTTTGTCTGCAGCCCTCATCATCAACAGAAGAAAAGAGCTGAGAATGCTAGAGAGTGAATTTACACTGAGTTTTCCCATGTAACGCTCACCCTGCTGTGGGTTGTTCTGGAGGAATGAGTAATATACAATAGGCCTTTGTCTTCACATGGATTTATTTGTTATTTTTATGTCTAAATGTCTAGTTTGACCCTGATCAGAGATCTGAGAGAGCTCTTTTTTTTCCTGAGGCTCAGCAGTTCATCTTTTCACACATTCCTCTGAGTGTACAAGATTTCATAAATCTCTTCAGTGGTAGAATTAAGGCAAATTATTCTCATTATGTCTGAGTCAGAGCCTTTTACAGTTAGAATGAACTAGAGAGGAACCAAAATAGATATAAGAAGGTAGGGGCTGAGATTTCTACGGGAAAGTTAGGTATTTTAGTGGCTTCTGTGTAGGGTTCTTAACAAAACCAGTTCTGACTCATGCACTGTCATACATGTGAAGGGCCAAGTTCTGTCCTCAGATCTAGGTACACAGTTCTCATTGGCTGCCGTATCTATGAGGCACCGAATAAGCTATTAGAATTAGGCACTAAATTAACTATTTTTTGCTTTGTATCCTTGTAACCAAATTTTCTGGATGAAACCCCCACTCTGGTTTATTGTAACAATGTAGCACTGTTGGGCCATGTGAATGAATGCAAACTAATTTTAACTTGAAAGTACTGTTCTTCCAGTGATGTCCCTGTGGGTGCTTCACTGTAGGTGTGGCAGCGTCCCCTGTGCCTGGGATCAGGAGATCTTCATCAGCAGTGCCCATTGGGCCGCACATGTGCCCATCTCATGTATATGTAGCACTATGCGGTCCGACTGCCCCCCTGTTCCTTCTCTACTGCCTATGGTCTGGGACTAAATCCACAGCACAGCCTGCGTCTCCTTTGACCTCTTAAATAGTGCCTTACCTGTTAGTTGTAGTGTAGTTTAGTAGTTATTTTCCTTTTCTTGTTCTCTCTCTATTAAAAAACAACTTAATTTTTCCTTCCTACTTACCCTCCTCATTAGCTCATAAGGACTTAGTTTTCCTGCTTCCTGCCCTTCCTGACTGGGAAGCTTTCTCCCTCACATTTGTGTCTGGATCTTTCAAGTTGAAGAGGTGCATTTCCTGCTAGGATGCCTTCCCAGTAACTGACGGTTACTCACAGTTCATCCGTTGCCTGGGAGAGGGACACGTCCCGCAGAAGTGTACCCAGTGCCACAACCTGACTGCGAGGGCCAGAAATGATCGGGACATTCAGGTATGACTTCTCCTCATGGAGAGATCATTGCGTCCAGTATCAAACTCTGCATCCAGGACGTTATTCCTTCCAAGTACTGTTGCTTATAAAATATGTAGTATGTACATTTAAAGGTGTCCTTTAAAATGATTTCTCCCCTAAATAGATACACTTCCCTGTGTGGAGGTCTTTGCACAGTCACCCTAGTGCAAGGACCCAGTGGAGAGCAGCACTAGGGTGACTGTGCAAAGACCTCCATACAGGGAGCTTTGAGTAGTATACTTTCAGTGCAGTGCATGGAGAAAGAATGGGTAGCAGAGTTTCTGTAGACATTTCTGTTGTGGGCTGCTAGGCTCTGCTCAGTAACTTGTTCCACATGCAACACTGTAGGAACAGGACACCAAAGGTTATCAAGATATCACAGCCATGGTGACATGACAACTTGCTCTCCCATTTGGCATATGTGTGGCTCAGTTCCAGAACCCATGCTAACCCTTTCCTGAATGTGTTTGCTGAGTGTGAAATCCTGGGTGTGTGACATATAGGCTGGCCTTCAAAGGACTATGAATTATTTGTCCCTGCTGAGAAATACATGCTCTAGTTTGGTTGTTAAGGGCCTAGAGGTGACTAGCTCTCATATGGGGATGCGAGGGGGCACAATTACAGTCCATGTGTTCTTCTGAGTGCCAGGACTGTATACTGGTACTGTCCCTGTCGGTGGATGCAAGCCATCTTCAAAAGAGCACAGGCACTATGACCCTTTTCTTCTCCAACAGCCAGCTGGATCTAGTCTCAGGAATATTAAAGGAATTGCAGCTGTTACTTTTGTCTACCTGTGGCTAGTTCCAGGGCCTGGCCCTGAGATCTGGCTGACCGTGTTAGCAGCATGAGGCTAGAGGTACAACTGCCCCACTTGATTTTCTCCATTAACACCACAGTACTTTATTCTTTGCCCCGGGCCTAAGTCCAAAGTGTCTTTCATATTCTTGTGCATTCACTGTTTGTTCTGAACTGTGTTTTCATGTGACACTGAAGCATCAAGCTACTACTAGGCCCTTGAAAAGAGGCCTGAAGTTCCTGCTTCCAGCTGAAATCTGTATTTTAAAAGATGCTAATAAGCACAGTATTCAATGCAGGAAGAACCAGATACTCTAGGATGTAAATATAGCTTTACACAAATGAAGCTGTTTTGTGCAGTTTGAGAAGCAAATGCCTTTCTCTGTCCAGAAAAGTAATAAAGTACCCAGGAAGTTACTTTTTCTCCTGCTTTCCTCAGCCACTTCAGTCATTTTTGATACCCAGGTATTGGAGGAATTCAGCTGAATGCAGCGATTCTTTTCAAAGCACGCTTAGAATGTGAGAAATCACACATTGGAGATTTAGGCCTGGTCTACACTAAAAAGTTAGGTTGAAGGAAGCTGCCTTAAGTCAACCTGTTAATGTATTTGTCTCCATTGCTGGGTCCTTTACACCGACCTAAGTTGCCTCTAAAGTCGACTTCTGTAATCCACCTCTGTGAGAGGCATAGCACTTAATTCGATTTTCATGGGTTGACTGCGAGGTAGTGCAGACACAGCGTTGTGTAATTCGACTTAATTGGCCTCCTGGTGGTGTCCCACAATGCTAATTTGTGACCTCCCTGGAGATCATTCTCAACTCTGCTGCACTGCAGCCAGGTACACAGGAAACAGCCCCTCCCCTGCTAAAGCCCTGGGAAGTTTTGATTTCCCATTTCCTGTTTGATCAGCATTGGGAGCTCGCCAGCTTGAGAACAGCTGATCATGGAGACTACATGCCCCAAATGCGCTCCAGCCTGGTCTGCACAGGAGGTGGTGGATCTCATCGCTGTGTGGGGAGAAGAGTCTGTGCAGAAGAAGCGCTGACATCTATTCAAAGATCGCTTGTGGAATGGGGGAGAAGGGCCACACGAGGGCCACACAGCAGCGCATGTGAAAATAAAAGAACTTCGCCAAACGTACCAGAAGGCCAGGGAGGCGAACAGTCATTCTGGTGCTTAACCCCACACATGCTGTTTCTACAAGCTGCGTGCAATTCTCAGCAGTGGCTCTACCAGCACGTCCACAAGCAATGTGGACACCTCACAGATGTGAGTCTAGGGACAACAAGGAGGATGATATGGTGGATGAGGAAGAGGAGGAGGAGAATGGGAGACAGGCTCTCCTTGAGAGCCAGGAAATATTTTTAACCCTGGAGCCCTGTGGGTCACAGGACATCATGGTGGCTGACTGTGATGCTGGAGAAGCATCACTCATGAGTATACAGTTACAATCAAAGTCCAGTTAAACTTTAGCAGGCACACACATTTAGTGGTATTGCATGGTTACTGTGAAGAAAAAGTGAGGTGCTGTGGTTCTCTGCTTACAAGAGGCTGCTCCAGCTATGCAGAGGGTGGCCCCTGAAAAAGACTGTTTATGTGGATTGGGATAGCCCAGGAGTCCTCCATGGATATCTCTAGGAGACTTTCATGGAGGTACTCTACAATCCTTTGCAGGAGGTTTCTGGGCAGGGCAGTCTTATTTCTTCCATCATGATAGGACACTTTCCCACACAACTCCTTGAATTAATTCTACTGGCATCATTGCAGTACACAACATAGCAGCATAAGGACTGAGTCTATACCCAGACACTTGCAGCCGCTCCTTCCTTTCTGCCTCTGTTACCCTCAGAAGACTGATATCACATAGGGTCGCCTAGGGGAAACAGGGGTAGTTCTCATTAAAAGTGCTCTTACAAGAAAAAAAAAAGGGCATGTAGACCTACCCCATGCACCCATATTTCAGGTTGCCAAACCACACAGCCGCTAATGTGCCTTTAATGTGTTTGGCGTGGGCCGGCAAGTAGTTTAAAGCAGCTGATACGGGACTGGGGCCCCACATGAGAGATTCTTCAATTTGAGAGTGAAAACATTTCTCTCTCTCCACCCCGTTCCTAAACAGCTTCCCGTGGTGCTATGGGGAAGGGCCATTGTTCGACTAGCTACCTCTGCTACCAACATGAGCTTGCCATAAACTTCTTAAATGTGCCGTCACTCATGACCCGGAGGGGCTTACTCACTATGGCTGGAGCAGCAAAACAGCACAGCGACTGGTTACAGATTCAGATAATGTTATAGCTTGCACCTAGTGTAATAAGGGTGGCTTTTTTAATGAAAATGGCCTTGCTATGGAAACATTTTATTCATGTACAGTGGCTCCTTTATTTTTTCCCATGAGTGACAGCTGGAAATGTGTCCTTTGGCGTGTCATCAACACTTGAAAGCAGACTTTCACTGATTAGCAGGAGGAGAAGAGAAAGCAAGAGGACTTATTCACCGAAATACTGAACGCCTCTGGGACAGTTGACACAGAGCTGAGAGCGTGGAGGATTTCACTGTCCGAGAAGTTAGACATGGACATGGAGAGCAGGAAAGCTTCAAATGAGCAAGAGCATGCAGCGCAGGATGAGATGCTTCAGATTATGAGGGACCAAACAGACATGTTGAGCAGTCTGGTTGAACTGGAGGAACAGAAGCAGGAGGGTAAAGTCCCTCTGAAGACCCTGGTAGACAGCCAGCCAGCATTGCCTGGTGCAGAATCACCCTCCCCCAAGCATTCCCTGAGGTGTAGGTGAAAAGTCTATTATCCCTTTCACTTAACTCAGGGGGGAAGGTACAAGGAACAGAAGGGGCCCATTCACAGACCTTTGATGGTCTGGAATGCAGTTTTATATTATGCAGCTGAAAATGTTTCTCCCGTTCCAACTTTACAACCCCTTTTCCCCAAGGTTACCATTTTTTCTGTTTTCCCTCTTTACTTATATTTGTTAAATAAAGTAAATGTATTTGAGAAATAAATGTTCTTTATTGAGTAGAAGCAGTGGGCTTGGGTGTGGGATTGGCTTTACAGGGACAGTGATACAAGGCAGGTGAAGGTTTGGGTTTTTGAACATGTTCCTAAAGATGCGTGTGTCATAAACCTTTCCTGACCATCCTATGTTGATGTCAATGAAATGCCCCCCTGTGATCCACTGGCACTTGCAACACCAATGAAAAATATCCCCTTTGGTTTATGTACTCTTTGGCAAGATGATCTAGTACTAAGATGGGGATATGCGTGCCATCCATCACCCCACCACAATTAGGAAACCCCACCATGGCAAAACCATCCACTATGTCCTGCAAATTTCCCAGACTCACTACCCTTCGTAGCAGAAGTCGATTAATGGCCCTGCACACTTGGAGCACAGCAGCTCCCACAGTTGATTCCCCACTGACCAGTAACTGTCTGATGTTGCAAGTTTCCAAATAGCGATCGCCACTCACTTCTCCACTGTCAGAGCAGCTCTCATTTTTGTGTTGCTGAACTGCAGGGCAGGGGAAAGCTCCGCACAAAGTTCCTGGAAGATGGCCTTCTGCATTCGAAAGTTCTGCAAACACTGCTCATCATCCCATACCTGCAAAACAATGTGGTCTCACCAGTCAGTGCTTGTTTCACAGGCCAAGAAGTGGCGCTCAACAGAGTGCAGCTGCTCTGTGACTGCCAGCAGCAACTGTGAATTGTTTTTTTCAATGGCTTGCAGCAGGGCTGCTTGCAGGACATCACTATGTTCTGCATGGCGGACCCTACCTCACTCTGGAAATACTGCAGAAGAAGGTGCTAGGTGTTTGAGATGCTCAGAGCAAGAGTGCACACCTAAGCAAGCTCCATGCTTCTGGGGTTATGGCGTAGGTGCAGCGGTTTTAAGGTGTGAAAACCACTGTGTTGTTTGCCATTGAGCACAGTGCATCATGGAATGCCTACGCAATGTTCTCATTCTCCCCTGCAACAATGTTTTGGTTCCATGAGGCATTGCAGAAACTTCCCAAAACACACTGTGGCAAGTTGCACTTTGGGGTAGCTACCCATGATGCACTGCTTTGTGCATCAATGCAGGCACTGTTAAGTGTGCTGTGTAGATGAGCTCTTAGACTGCTAAAAGGAGACTGCCAAATATCTGGCTTTCTAACTTCCTTGCCCTTTGTACTTTGCATCCTGATCCAAAGCCCACTGAAATCAGTGACAGGACTCTTCATTGACCTCCATGAGCTTTGGATTTGACTCTAACTCTCACATTGTGCCTAGAGATTGGATTATTCATAGGTCTAGCCTGCAGATCAGTCTTTAGATGCCATAACTATGTATTAAAAAGAAGGAGTTGGGATAAAATCTAGGGCTGTCGTTTAATCACAGTTAACACATGTTATTAACTCAAAAATATTAATCACGATTAATCACCATTTTAATCACACTATTAAATGATAGAATGCCAATTCAAATTTATTAAATATTTTGGATGTTTTTCTACATTTTCATATATATTGTATTCTATGTTGTAATTGAAATCAAAGTGTATATTATTTTTTATTATAAATATTTGCATTATAAAAATGACAAAAGAAATAGTATTTTTCAGTTCACCTCAAACAAATACTGTAACGCTTTCTCTTTGCTGTGAAAGTGCAACTTACATATTTAGATTTTTTTTTGTTACATAACTGCACTCAAAAACAAAACAATGTAAAACTTCAGAGCCTACAAGTCTACGCAGTCCTACTTCTTGTTCAGCCAATCGCTAAGACAAACAAGTTTGTTTACATTTACAGGAGATCATGCTGCCTGCTTCTCAGTTTCTGGGGACGTTGTAAATAAGAACAGGCATTTGCAAGATATTTACATGACAGATATACTAAACATTCGTAGGCCCCTTCATGCTTCAGCCATCATTCCAGAGGACCTGCTTCCATGCTGATGATGCTCATTTAAAAAAAATGTTAATTAAATATGTGACTGAACTCTTTGGGGGAGAATTGTATGTCCCCTGCTCTGTTTTACCCACATTCTGACATATATTTCATGTTATAGCAGCCTCAGATGATGACCCAACACGTGTTCATTTTAAGAACACTTTCACTGCAGATTTGACAAAATGCAAAGAAGGTACCAATGTGAGATTTCTAAAGATAGCTATAGCACTCAACCCAAGGTTTAAGAATCTGAAGTGCCTTCCAAAATCTGATGGGGACAAGGTGTAGAGTGTGCTTTCAGAAGTCTTAAAAGAACAACACTCCGATGTGGAAACTACAGAACCCAAACCACCAAAAAGAAAATCAACTTTCTGCTGGTGGCATCTGACTCAGATGATGAAAATGAACATATGTCGGTCGGCACTCCTTTGGATTGTTATCGAGCAGAACTCTTCATTAGCATGGATGCATGTCCACTGGAATGGTGGTTGAAGCATGAAGGGACTTAAGAATCTTTAGCACATCTGGCACATGAATATCTTGTGATGTCGGCTACAACAGTGCCATGTGAACACCTGTTCTCTTTTTCAGGTGACATTGTAAACAAGAAGTGGGCAGCATTATCTCCTGAAAATGTAAACAAACTTGTTTGTCTGAGTGATTGGCTGAACAAGAAGTAGGACTGAGTGGACTTGGAGGCACTAAAATGTTATGTTTTTATTTTTGTATGCAGGGTTTTTTTTACATAATTCTATATTTGTAAGTTCAACTTTGATAATAAAGAGATTGCACTACAGTACTTGTATAAGGTGAATTGAAAAATACTATTTCGGTTTCTTTTACAGTACAAATACTTGTAATCAAAAATAATGTGAGCACTGTACACTTTGTATTCTTTGCTGTAATTGAAATCAATATATTTGAAAATGTAGAAAACATCAAAAATATTTAAATAAACGGTATTATATTATTGTTTAACAGTGTAATTAATCGCATGATTAATATTTTTATTTGCTTGACAGCCCTAATGAAACCATGCACTATATCCAATTGTCTTTTCTGCCCTTTGAACTTGTGGGGAGCCTTTCTACGCTTCAATCCAGATGACAATTATGGTCTGAACTCTCTCTTTCTATAATGCCTTTTTTGCACCTCAGAGTGTGAGGTGCAAAAAAGGCATTACTGTGATCAAACTATTATAGTGAAACTCGCTCTATTATTTCCATAATAATTCTGTGAGGAGCTGCAGTGCTGGGATGGCTTCCATGAGAATTGAAAGAAATCATCCACAGATGGAAAATGTACTGAATGTATTGATGCGCTACATTGTTTTTGTTTTTCAAACAGGTGGAGTGCACTTTGGAGATGAGAATAAAGGCATCATTAGTAGCAGAAAGTTTACCTTGATTGGTAGGAGAAACTTCTCTCAACAGTGTTCTTTCAAAGGGGGTTGACTGGGAGGGATGGTGTAATGGCCTAATGGCCTGAGCGCTGGATTTAGAATATCTAGAGTCTATACAACCACAGGTTTGATTCTTGGTAGAGCCGTGTCAGGCCTTCAGCCCTCTGATGTAGATTTAGGGGGTGGTGTCAATCCACTAAGCTCCATTTACTTCAGTGATTGATCTATACCAGCTGGAGATCTGGCCCATAAAGTTCCATGCAGTTTATGGATCTCTTGATAAATCCTGAAAATTTGAGGGCTTGTCTGCTCTGTAGGGATCTTGTTGAATTTATTTGTAAGAGGTGGGGTTTGTCTTTGTCTCTATTGCACAAGGGCTTCTTTGGTTTAGAAGGGTGCTGTGAAAATGTAACACTACTGTAGGATTCTGTTGGATGGACATTCAAAGGAATACTGGTATATTTCATGATGAAAAGGTAAACACAGGACTAGACTGGAGATGCTGAGCTTAAAAAGCAGGGTTGTGATTGGTTTGCCTCTTTGGGGCTACTATTTGTGCTTGTGAATATTAGTTAAGTGGTGGTACCTGAAAATGTAGAGGCATTACAGTCTTCTAGACCTATGAAGGAAGAAACCAACCAAAATTCCAAAACTGATGCTTATCGGTTTTCAAAAACAATTAATTTGAAGTGAAACAAAATAAGAACTGATTTGGCTTCATTCCAAAATTACCCTTTAAAAATAAATAAATAATCACCAAATGCTTTTTCCCCACATAAAAATGTGTTTTCAGTTCCCCTTTTTTGTTAAGAAAGTTTGGTTTGGTCAAAAACTTCAAGCAGCTCTAGCCATTTGTATGGCACCATGGATGTGTATAGCAGTCTGCCAGTGCACAGGAACCTGAGGACTTTACACTCAAAAAGGTAACCTCAACCATATACTGCTAGGGCACACAGCAGTGTCCCAGCACAAGTTTCTGACTGTGTTTTGTTAAATGACAAATCCTTGGGATTTCTTTGTGCTGAATTGGGTCTTGGATTCTTTTCTCTCTGTTCTTCAGTCAGGATTGTGGCATCTTACAATTCCTCAGACTTTACTAGTCTACAGTCATCTAGTGCATGAGAGTTCAGATCATGGAGTTTATAATAATACCACCCTCCACACCTCTAGGGAGCCAATGTGCAGGCCATGTAAACACAAATGCAGATTTATTTAATGGTGAGGGGAATGGGTTAGCCTCAATGGCAAACAGCGCTCAACAAACTGCAATAGTACAAACTCCTCTTAGGGCCCAACCCAATGCCCATGGATGTCACTGGGAGCCTTTTCCTGGTGTTCAGTGGGCTTTGGACCAGGATCTCAATGCCATGCTGCCTTATCTACTGGGAGATGGAGTGTGGCTATACTGTAACCTCAGCTTTAGCCAGAGTGGACTGACTATTCTCAGGAAGCGCAAGCATGCCTCAGAAGGTGGGCAAACTGAGTGGTGCAGGTGGCACACCAGAATCCCAATGACTTGCCTGCATATAACTATTGCTCTTGATCTGTCCCAGGAGCACGTCAGAGCACGAAATGAACCTATTTGTGAGGCGCTGCACTGGCATCAGCTGCTGAAATGAACTTGCTTTAAGAGTGTCCTCAATCCATGCTAAAGTCTGTGTGACCAGGCCTTCAGCTGCCCTGGTGATAACTAGGGGGAGGGATGTATTTTACATCCAACATATACCCCACACAGTGTTCAGAGGCTCTTTGCAGGAGCACTGGTTCAGGCCTGCTTCAAAGGAAGCTGTCACTAACTGAATCTGGTGAGTCCTCCATCATCTAGGGGTCCTCAATTACTGACCTGTTCCCTTTTTGCTTTAGCTTAGGAGATCTCGACAAGGTTGCTGCACAAAGTGGAATTGCTGCTTACAATAGAAAGCCTCTTGCAGTGAGTCACATGAGTTTGTTGAACTTTCACTGGTGTAATAAATGGAATATCTGAGTGACCCTTGGCAGTTGTTTGGATATCTACATTACCACTGCACTTGATGTATGTGACTTCCTAGAAACTTCTCTATCAGTCATTTCTTTAATGCCTTCTGACTTGCAAACCATAAGAGCTTTAATTTTAAAAGATTGGCTGCAGCTGAGGAGAAGAATTATGGCGTTTCCCCTGAGCCCCTAGCGATTCCTCTTCATGATTTACAGTGTATCCTGGCATTAAAAAAAAAAGAGTCACAGCCCTGAGTTAGAAGATGAGAAGGCAGAGAAAGCGCAGGAAAAAGAGAATGTGTCAAGCAGGGTTCGAAGATGCTGTTCATTGTGCATTTTTTCTCACTGTGGGTATTTGGGATGGGGGAAGGAGAAAGGAGGCAGAGGATGGATGGATGGAAAGACAGTGGAGGAAGAACCTCAGGGTCCTACGGTCTCCCTGCTCCCATGATTCGGGAGGGGAATGGGATTCTGTGGTTCCAGGCTAGGAAGTGGAGCATTGCTAATACGGACGGCTCTGAAGTGCCCAGAGTTTCCCAAAGGAATATTTCAGACCTAAGCATAAAGCCCTTTGCAGAAAATGTCCAGCCAGCAACACCACCTGTTTTAAACCAATGGGGCTGCCACTCACCTGCTTTTAGGGATCACAACTGTTGCTTGTAGGGCATGAGATCTAGTCACCTGAGTAGGTACATAGGGGGCTGGGCAGGACTGTACTTGGATGGCTAGCCTGAGCCACACCTGTGGCTGCACTGCTATTTGTAGTGGAGCAGAGCTAGCACATGTATGTCTGCCTGAGCTGGGAATGACTTCCCCCAGCTGCTGTGGAGACATATCAGGGTGGTCCCAGCCCATTTAGGATTTATGAACTCCAGGTTCCTCTTTGTCAGGCTCTTTTGCAGCTTAAAGAAATGAACAGGCAGATATGGTATCAGAATTCCCTTTTTTTATGTGAAAAAAGCCTAACAAGGAGAACAGTATAGATCTCTAGCTTGGATTCTTCCATTCCAATGTGGATGGGCCTTTTCTTTGGAAACAGAAATAACTGAAAAATAATTAATCAGTATCCTCTTTCAAATATATTTAAGGACCTCACCCCCTCCCACCCGTAAAATCCCTTCTGTCATCAAATTCAGCCTGGAAATAAGGTACACATATTTAACAATAAAGGTAAATAACCATTGGAACACTTTACCAAGGTTGTGATGAAGTCTCCGTTGCTGATAATTTTTAAATCCAGATTGACTTAAGAATGGCCATACTGGGTCAGACCAAAGGTCCATCCAGCCCAGTATCCTGTCTTCCAACAGTGGCCAATGCCAGGTGCCCCAGAGGGAATGAACAGAACAGATAATCATCCAGTGATCCATCCCCTGTCGCCCATTCCCAGCTTCTGGCAAACAGAAGCTAGGGACACCAACCCTTTCCATCTTGGCTAATAGCCATTGATGGACCTATCCTACATGAACTTATCTAGTTCTTTTTTTGAACCCTGTCTTGGCCTTCACAACATCCTCTGGCAAGAAGTTCCACAGATTAACTATGTGTTGTGTGAAAAAATACTTCCTTTTGTTTGTTTTCAGCCTACTGCCCATTAATTTCATTTGGTGATCCCTAGTTCTTGTGTTATGAGAAGGAGTAAATAATACTTCCTTGTTTACTTTCTCCACACCAGTCATGATCTAATAGACCTCTATCATATCCCCCCTTAGTCATCTCCTTTCCAAGCTGAAAAGTCCCAGTCTTATTAATCTCTCCTCATGTGGTAGCTGTTCCAGACCGCTAATCATTTTTGTTGCCCTTTTCTGAACCTTTTCCAATTCCAATATATCTTTTGTTAGATGAGGCGACTGCATCTTCTCACAGTATTCAAGATATGGGTGTACCATGGATTTATATAGAGGCAATATGATATTTTCTGTCTTGTTATCCATCCCTTTCCTAATGATTCCCAACATCCTATTCGCTTTTTTGACTGCCGCTCTGCTCTAGGAATTATTGCAGAGGCAGCTCTGTGGCCTGGGCTGTGCAAGAGGTCAGATTAGATGATCACAGTTGCCCCTTCTGGTCCAGAAATCTATGAATCAAAGCTGACTCCCTGTTCTGTACTAGCTAGAGTCCTTAAGGGAGACATTTATTTCCTATTACTTCCATACAAAGGTCCTGCACTGAAATATTTTGCATACTTTTTCAGACCTGCAGGAAACATTAAGCACACACAAAAGTACAGCTATGAAACCAGTCAGTTCAGAATCAGTGGAGGAATTGGTGGTTAATTTTCTCACAGCCATGATGAATAAATCCAGTAGATTGCCTCGTTTTGCATAAATGCATCTTATTTCTAACTAATAATTAATACCAGCTGTTGAACCAACAAAGCCTTGCCTTTGGATTTTGTAATGTCTTGAGTGCTTGGCCTCTTTACATGGATTTTTTTCGATGTCTTTTATTAAAAAAACAATAATTTTTACGTACCTATTAGCTAATTGCTGCTAGGGGAACAGCCATTAACAAGCCATTGTCTACCTACCTTAGGGTACGTCCACATTACCCACTGGATCGACAGGTAGTGTTTGATCTATCGGGGATCAATTTATCGTGTCTCAACTAGACGCGATAAATCGATCCCTGCTGTGCTCCCCATCGACTCCGGAACTCCACCAGGGCGAGAGGTGGAAGTGGAGTCGATGGGGGAGCCGCGGCCATCCATCCCGCGCCGTGAGGACGGGAGGTAAGTCGAAATAAGATATGTCGACTTCAGCTACGCTATTCTTGTAGCTGAAGTTGCGTATCTTACATTGACTCCCCCCACCAGTTTAGATCAGCCTCCAGACCATTTGATAATATAAAAAAGGCATGTATATATTTAAAATAATTTTGTTGCAAGTACAGAGTTCACTGCCAAAATGTGTTAACATATAGAATAACAGGCAGAGAGGGAGTGTGGTCTAGTAGTTAGAGCAGGACTCCTTCGATCTGATCCTGCAAGTACACATACACATAAGTAACTTTATTCATTTGCAGTTACTCATGGGCATAGGTGTTTGCAGGACTGGGCCACTGGGTTATATTCTCATATCTGGCCTGGCCCTTTGCCTGACAGAGGGTATGTCTACACAGCAGCTGGAAGTGTGATTGTAACTTGGGTAGACATACCTGCACTAGCGCAGCTAATCATAGTTGTGTATCTGTGTCATCAGCGTGGACTGTCCAAGCATGCCGGGAACCCTGGAGACATATTGCATTCCTAGACTGTGCTGAAGCCCCAAGCTGCTACATCTTCACTGCTATTGTTAGCTGTGCTAACATGAGTATGTCTACCTGTGCTGCAGTAATACTTTGGATTGCAGTGTAGACAAACCCATAGTCACTTAAAGCTAAATTTCTAAAAGTGGCTGCTCATTTTGGATGCTGGGTTTGGATCCCATGGATGTAAAGTGGATTGCCACAGATTTGCAGGGCTCTCCTTTTGAGCATCAGGTCCTGTCCTCTGTGTAGTGCGAAAGTTTGTCTCTCTCACTAACAGAATTTGGTCCAATAAAAGATACTACTTCACCCACCTTGCCGCTCTGAACATCTTTTGACATTTTTGCTGGTAACCTTAGGAGTTTTTCTCCATTTATTAAATGGGCATACTGATACCCACAGCTTCTCCTTAGGGGTATTGTGAAGCTAAAGTGCAGTAAGGTCTGTAGATGAAAAGCACTTGTCAATTTTAAGTATTTGTATGTATTAATTGACTTTTGTAGCGTACTTGGCACTCTCTGGCTGGCAGACCCTATAGACAGGTCAAGTGTTATATTTCATGTGGATGTAGTTTGAAAAAGCACACACACTTGTAACACATTTGGAGAAAATCATTTGGAATGGGGAGATGTTTTAGGTTCATATTTTCCCTAATACTTTGTTATTTTGAAAATGGAAATTGTTTCCAATCCAGTTCAAGATGTTACACTTAACTCATTTCTGAGATAACTTAGATACAGTTTCTACAACCGAGTACAGAGGGTGATTGAGACTATAAAGCAAAGCTTTAAAACCACTGGATTTTTCTGCCTACTGGAATTCCACAATGAAACATTTTATACTCAAGGAATTTAAGGAGAAAAAGTCTGGACATCCTCTTCCTTCCTACAGCAGCTGTTTTCACTTTGTATTTTAATGAGTGGGCTGAACTAAAACCATCGGGGAAGGGCTTCCCCCTCTGGCACCCACACATAAAAGGCTTTGCTAGTGTGTCATGCTTTTTGCCTGTGTGAAATGAGTAAATACCTATAGCTGGACAGTTCAAAGAAAGGGCTTCGTCATGTTCTTGATGGTTAAGCTCTTTGGTACAAGCTTTTTTTGATTTCCCTGGATTTCAGTCTGATGTGCCTTTAGCCTCACACAGTGAGTATTTAAACTGAAAATCTAAAATCTTTGCAGTCCTTTTTTAGGTTTTCCAGCATAAATAATTTTGGAGTCTCTGTTGATTTTGGAGGTAAATTTTGTTTGAACTACTGCATTATGTGTTCCCTGTTCACTGTAAACATCTTTTCTGCATGATTTATAATCATGATCCTTCTTTGTAAAATGCTTTGAGATCCTGGTCTGAAAGGATCTATATAAATGCAGTGGAACATGTTGATTTTCTTTACATTGTGAACACTAAATGTGATATATTAAACATTATTGACCTTGTTTCCAAAGGGAGTAGACTTTAAAGGTTAAGCTCTACCATCTCTTAGATTGGTTCTGACTGTGCTGAGTGATTTTTATCCTGTGTGTGTTGATCACTTGTCTAATCAGTCTGTCTTCTGTGTGCTGAGAGCCACTGCTTTTTGGATTTTAATTCAACTTTATATCAACCAGAAAATTTCCCATTCCTTTAAGTACCTTCTGATGCTAAACAGAACCGAGAAAATGGTGAAAGTGGTGTTCCTTTTTGCTGGTTTTCCTTCAGTGTTAGATCGCATTTGCTAAACTCAGCAAATAGCAGAATTCCCCCTGGAATACTGGGAAGCAGCCCAAAAAATAAATAAATCTATGGTTACATTTTGCTGGAGGTTTCTGGTAGCAGGTTGTCTTTTTTTTTAAATGATCTGCTGAAATACTTTGTTAGAACTACATTCCTGGCTGTGCCATTCTCAAAAAGGCAGCTCTGTTAAATTTACATAAATGAACCTCCACAAATCAAAAGTAGAACAGGGCCCCTCTGTATGTAACTGCAAATGCAAGTTAATTATTAGCAATAGAAGGGAAATCTTACTATTTACAAGCTAGATAACAGCATTTGCCTTTGAGGAATATTGTACAACATGGGAAAGCAAGAGGAGCTCAATTTGTAGCCATTTAAGAGTGATTTGTTTTTCAAATGCTTTGCTAAAATTACTGTCCCAAGTTGATAGAAAATAGGAGCTGAAACCAAATCAGGGATCCAGACATTCTTGAACTTCACATCTGGTTCTGAACTTCACAGCTATACCCTGAATCATCGATGGCTAGACCCAACTTGGTGATTCACATCCATCACTCATAGCAGAGTTAAGTTTTTTAAAGAGTATTAAGGCTAGATTCTGTTCTTGGTTACATCCTGAGTAATTCAGTGATTCCAGATTCAGTGATTTACACCAGTATGACTGAGCAGATTTTTGATTCTTCAGGTTTAAAATCATGTATGTGGTTTGTGTTTAATACCTTCATTGACTCTGAAATTAGAACTCTGGGCTGGATCCTCAGCCCTGTTCTGCCTGCCTTGCGCTGCTCTGGCAACAGAAAGCAGCTGGCAGCCCAGTGGACCTGCCGAAGTAAGATTTTCCCCATCTTTGGATGGCATAGAGCTCACATGTCCAGCTCTAAGCCAATCCTTCCCAGGTTTTGGTCTACAAAAGACATGACCATGCTGACTTTGCAGTCCAGGAATTCTCAGCTGCTGGAATAGCTCCTTGGGATCATAGGCCCCATGTATTACGTAGAGCAGCCATGAGGCTGCTCTAAGTCTTTGTCTTCATTAGGAAAAAATAAGTGTGTTCTTAACTTGGTTAGCTAACTCAAAGTAACAGGAGGCAGTTTGTCATTTTCATGCAAGTTAGCAGGTCAGGTTAAACCCCAGGTACTGCCTATAGGCTTTAATGAAATGTGCTAACTCATGTGGAAGCTACAAACTACTTCATCTTCACTGGGATTTTACTATGATTTTACTGTGAGTTAAGAGCACGCTTTTTTTGGTAGTGAAAACAAGGCTTAAGTTACACTGGCTCAAGGATCAAGTAGATGCAAAAGTGTCTAAAAGTGCCTTTTTTCATTCACATGATCTGGGTTGCCGCTAAAGATCTCACCCTATGTATTTCATGACCGCCTTTGCTCTGAATGTTTCCACTAGGTATCTTTAATATACACACTTTACTGATTTAAGAATGGAAATAAATTAAGGCTTATTTTCTGTTATTTATCATTGAAAATATCTCATGAGCTAATTGGTTCTAAATGAAGAGGAGACCCCTCGGAGGGCTTTATTTGGTGGGTGTGCCTGAGGAGACACTGAACTGTTTTTCTAACCACAGAGATTGATACAAGTTAGGCAATGTGACAATATTATTTAGTACCTAGTGCTCTGTGCCTCAGTTTCTTCTCAAAAGGGTGGATTCTAGAACTTCTGTATGATTTGGCCACAGCCTCCCTCCTTAGCGTAAACAGAAAGTCTAAGAAAACAAAGTCTTTTCACCCTCACTCAGTGTGTCCTTGGTAGCCCTCTTCCAGGGCTCCCCTGTTACCCTGTATCAAAGCTTGGCAAGTCCATTTGATCCCTTCTTCAGGGCTTCCCTCTCCTTCAAGTCTCAGACGTCAGTTCCCAGCTCTCTCTGGGCAGGGGACCTCTGCCAGTCCCACTCCAGCCCTGGGGCTCTGTGGCGAAACCTCCCACAGCTCTTTTCTTGGTCTTGCCTCAGCCATTTCTGGCTGTTTTCTAGGCCTTCTCCCCAGACTTCCCAGCATGTCCTACCACCCACCTGGCTCTTCTGCAGGGGATTCTTGCAGGATCCCTCCTCCTCAATGACTGACTGTCACGGAGTCACCGGGCGATGCTCTGGAACTGCTCCCCACCAAGCCAGGCAGGACTTTGGGGAGCCTCCTCTCCCTTGGAGCAGACTTGTTCAGGGCAAGAAGCTCACACAGCTTCACCTCCTGGGTCTCTCCTTGGAGCATTCAGCATCCTCTGCCCCTCCGTGCGCTTCCCACAGCGAGTCCACCCCAGCGGGGTCCTGGGGAAGCCACCGGGTTTTGCACCCCCACTTTGCAGTCAGACGTGACTCTCAGCCAGCCAGTAAAACAGAGGTTTATTCGACGACAGGAACAGGGTCTAAAACAGAGCTTGTAGATACAGCGAACCGGACCCCTCGGCTGGGTCCATTCTGGGGGGCAGTGAGCCAGACCCCCAGGTCTGCCCTCCACCCTTGGCCCCAGCCAGCTCCAGACTAACAACCCCCCCCCCCTTCTTTCTGCTCAGCCCCTTTCCCAGGCGAGGAGGTCACCTGATCCTTTTGTTTTCAACACCTTCGGCTGGCACCTTTGCAGAGGAGGGGCCCAGGCCATCAGTTGCTAGGAGACAGAGGGTCACGCATTTAGGTGCACTGGCCCTTTGCTCTGCCAGATACTTAAGAACTGCCATGGGGACACTGAGGCACCAACACCGTATTCAGAGAAAACATTAAGAACATTCCCAGTTCGTCACATCTCTCCCCCCTTCGAGGCCGAACTGAGCGAGGTCACTCCAGCCAGTGACCTGGGGAAGTTCGAACCCACCAACGTTCCCATGGATGCCCCAGCATCTCTCCCATCCCTTGGTGTGAGTTACACCAGGACAGTCCAGTCTCAGGCCCTCCCTGAGGTCGAGTGTGCTTGATGGCACTTGCAGGCCGCATGTGGGAAGGTTTATGCGGCTTGAACCCTTTTGCTACCCCAATATCCCTGGGGTTCAAACTGGGCCGGGGTCTTCTTCCAGCTCTGGGCTGCAATTCAGGCTCTTTTGGTTAAGAGCCCCCATCTTGGCCTTGGCCAGCTCTGGGCTTGGACAGCCGCTTCCCACTTTGTGGCCCAGATACAACACCTCTACCATCCCCAACTTACACTTTCCAGCTTTTAATGTCAGTCCCACCTCCTTGAGGCAGCCCAGCCCCCTCTTCACCTGGGACACCTGTTCCTCCCAGGTCTGGCTAAAGATGCACATGTTATCAGTGTCTGCCCGGGCCAAGTTCTCCATCGCCCTTTGCTTCTCTAGAATCTCCCCAGGCCTAGGCATGGGGTCGGCATCAGACACTGTGATGGCTTTAAGTTTTTGATAGCCCCCATAAAACCAGATCATCCTGTCTCCCTTGGGGATCAGCCCCACGGGTGAGGCCCATGGGCTGTAAAACGGCTGGATCCCATCTAAAGCCAGCATGTCCCTGACCTCTCTCTCCAGGTTCTGGGCTGCTTTCCCAGTGACTCTGAATGGGGAACACCTGATGGGGAGATTGTCTCCCACCTCAGGGAAGAGATCCCCCAGGGGGTCTTCCCCCTTCTTCATCCAATCCTCCCTCTTCAGGTTCAGGGGTCCCCTCACTCTCCTCCCATCCAGCAGCTCGAACAGGAAGAACCCTGTGGATTCCTGGGGCACCACCAGCTGCCTTCCGATTCCCCCCAGTTCTACTTCCCCTTGGGGAGCCCATTCCCGGTACAGGAATCCCTTCTCCTGCAGGACTCTGTCCCTGCAGCCTTCCCCAAGGGGGTTTGCAGCGCTGTGGCCAGCAAGTTCCCTCAGCTTCTCCAAGGAGGGATCCTTCTGCAGCTCGGTCTGGGATTCAGCTGCTGGGGCAGGGAGTGGGACCTGCTCCCTCCCGCTGGCTGGGCCTGGGATCACAGCCACCCTGAGCCCTGTCCCTGGTAGCTCCCTCCCTGCTGTGTAATCACTTCCCAGCAGCACGTCTGGACCAGGCAAACCTGTTTGGCAGCCGACCTGCCCTGCCCGGGTGTCCCCCCACTCAGCTGGGATCTCAGCTCCCCCCGTGCTCAGCGCTGCCCTTGCAGTCCCAGTGGGGGCAGGCAGCGAGCTCTCTGCTCTGGTCACAGCATCAGAGCCAGCGTGAGCCCCCACTCCGGTGTGCAGGGGGGCAGGGAGCATCTCTCCCTCTCACTCAGCCCCAGGGGGCTGGTTACAGGTAGGCAGGTATCCTGAGCCCTGCAGCCCCTCCCCCTTGCCAGCCAGGTCATTTGCATTTTCACTGACCATTTCCATCCTAGCCAATTGGTTCCCTGGATTTGAATTCAAACCCTCGGCCGTTACAGGAGCGGGGCCTGGATCCTGTCCCATGGGGAGACAGTCACCCCCCAACAGGGCCTCCCAGCCGATATCCTGGAGAACCCCAACTACCAGCCAGCCCAACCCCTCCTGTGTCTGCACAGGGATCTGGGCCATAGGCAGGGCGAGGGGCTTCACCCCAGGGAACTTCACCCAGGTCCCACAGTCCCTCAGCATCTGGGGCTGCACCACCACAGTTCTCTCTGTCCCAGGGTCTCGCCCCCGCAGGCGTGTTTCCCCACTAACCCCTGGGCAGCCCCCTATGTCTCTCTGATCCACCATCACCAGTCCACGCTGCTGCTGCTTCTCCTGCAGCTCTTCCTCGGGCTCTTGCTCTCTCTCACGGTCCTCTCGCTCTCTCGGGCTCTGCTCCCATCCCATCCGTCTCCAATCTCCTGATGGGGAACCCAATCGTGAAGACCCTCGTCTGATTGGGGACCAGACTCCCGGGGATGCCTGGCTGATGCTCCAGCTGCTCTCAGATCCTCTTGTAGCCCCATCTGGGCCAGGAATCTGCTCCTCAGAGCGGTGCTTCTCCTCCAACTGCACGATTAACTGTGCCTCGGTGAATGTCCCCATGCGTAACCCTCTCTTTGTGCACAGGATCACAATGTCCTTCTCAAGGAGATGGTGATAGGCCATCACTTCATCGATCCCAAGTGGCTCTGGACTCACAGGCCTGTGTGCTCTTGGCTCCCCCATGGTTTCCAGGAAGAACCCCTGGTGTGCCAGCCCTTCTCGTGATCACCACCTCTTTGCCAGGGTCGAGCTGCAGACTCCTCCGCCCCTGGGACTGCTCCTGCAATCCCCCGGGGAACCCTGCTACTGCAAAAATCCTTCTCTCTCCCAGGGTCGAGCGGCAAGCTCTTCCGCCCCTGAGACTGCTGGCTGCAGTCCTCAGGGGGACCCTGTTACTCCAACAGTCCTTCTCGCTGGTCACACACTCCCAGAGGTTAACCGCCCCCTGAAACCGTCCCACTCTGAGCCTTCAGCATGCCTGGTCCTCATTATCCCTCCTTTGTTTTACTGCTCCCCAGTCACTTACTGCAAGCAGCGCCATTCATGGGGTGCAGTACGTCCCGCCGCTGCCACCAGTTGTCACGGAGTCACCGGGCGATGCTCTGGAACTGCTCCCCACCAAGCCAGGCAGGACTTTGGGGAGCCTCCTCTCCCTTGGAGCAGACTTGTTCAGGGCAAGAAGCTCACACAGCTTCACCTCCTGGGTCTCTCCTTGGAGCATTCAGCATCCTCTGCCCCTCCGTGCGCTTCCCACAGCGAGTCCACCCCAGCGGGGTCCTGGGGAAGCCACCGGGTTTTGCACCCCCACTTTGCAGTCAGACGTGACTCTCAGCCAGCCAGTAAAACAGAGGTTTATTCGACGACAGGAACAGGGTCTAAAACAGAGCTTGTAGATACAGCGAACCGGACCCCTCGGCTGGGTCCATTCTGGGGGGCAGTGAGCCAGACCCCCAGGTCTGCCCTCCACCCTTGGCCCCAGCCAGCTCCAGACTAACAACCCCCCCCCCTTCTTTCTGCTCAGCCCCTTTCCCAGGCGAGGAGGTCACCTGATCCTTTTGTTTTCAACACCTTCGGCTGGCACCTTTGCAGAGGAGGGGCCCAGGCCATCAGTTGCTAGGAGACAGAGGGTCACGCATTTAGGTGCACTGGCCCTTTGCTCTGCCAGATACTTAAGAACTGCCATGGGGACACTGAGGCACCAACACCGTATTCAGAGAAAACATTAAGAACATTCCCAGTTCGTCACACTGACTACACATGCTCCCTCTTATAGATGGCGTCAACTAGGGGTTGCTGTCATGTCAGGCCCAAACACATCACCTGGGAGACAGATAATTAGGCACACATGGGGATGAGCCCAGCTCCCTTGTCACCCTGTGACAGAGAGGAAGGATAGCCATGTGGCTAAGGCACTGGACTGGAACTCTGGGTTTATTTCCCAGCTTTGCCACAGACTTCCTGTCTGACCTCAGGCAAGTTATGTAATCTTTCTGTGCCTCGGTTCCCTATCAGTAAAACAGAGGTACTAACCCTTCCTCTGTCTGCCTGGTCTGGGTAGACTGTAAATGACTCAGGGCCAGGGCTGTTTCTTACTATGTGTTTATACAGCGCTAGCACAATGGAGCCCCAGACTTGACTGGGGCCTCTAGGCGCTGCTGTGAGATAAATAATAATAATAATAATTAATAATAAAAATCGATTCCTTCAGGGTTTTTATGTCCTCTTGTGTGTTCGAACTATTGATTGACTACTTGAAGTCCTGCTGAAAAGCCTATTTAGAAAACATGATATGTTTTCCTGCTTGTCTCTGTTACCAAGCATTAGTGAAAATGGGAGTGTAGATTTTTTTTAAAGGTAAACAGCAATGGAAATAAGTACAGATATGTGTACTCTACTAAGCAGGCTGGAGTAATATTTAGCACATGAATAAGTTTTAACTTACCAAAAACTTATTTGTAGATCCCACTAAAATCGGCTGGTTCCATCTGGATTCTTTAAAGACTCCCCAGAGCCCAGAATTCTGGGATGTCCTACTAAACAAGAAATCCCATCCAGCCTCTGACTTGGTTGGGATCTGACTTCCAAGAATTATGCATTCAGGCTCCTAGGAATTTGTCATAACTCTAGAAGGACTTAGTAGGCTGTCATGAAGCTTAAATAGGCCTCTGAAGCCTACTTTTGTGACAAATCAAAACCCTCCCAGGCTGCTGCCTTAGGATCCAGACCTGTACTCACCTCAATGCTGAGGTCACCTTTGTTGTCTGTTTAAAAATTCTTTGAATGCTAGGTCTCATTTAGTGTCCTGATCTTTTCTGTGTGATGTAGTAATCATCTCCATGACAATCAACTGTGGTGGCAGAAAAAAGATTGATGTAGGAGGAAGAAAAATAAAGCAGTAGTGGCAAATCAGTGTTGTCCTACATGGTAAGAAAAGGAGGCACAGTAAAATAGAATATTATATGTATAAGTGTTTGAAAATGGGATGTTATCCAGGATGTGTCACTAGCTGTTTAATGAATATAGAAAGCTGATATTCTCCATGCCATAAAGAGCAGAACATTACCTGTCTTTAATTAGATATCTTCTTCTGGACAAGATATACAAGCTGCACAAGAAGGTGTTGTTTTCTCATGAAGTTTAACTGAAACTTGGTGGTGTGATTTTCTCTCCTTCCTCTCTAATGCTATCTCAAGTTGAGTGCTGCAGAAGGGTAGAGGAAAAAATGCAAGAACTAAAATAACTAATGCTGATATTTGAAAGCAGGACGGACTTGGGAATCCTTAGTCATGTAAGTCTTTGTGTCTGAATTGTTGACCTCGATTCTGCAATTGGTAGTGCAGGCTCCCCCGGTTGAAGTCAGTGGGGCTTCCAGCAGGTGCAAGGACCTACACAGATAAGGGTGCAGGATCAGGGCCATAGTTTGGGTTTACACTAGTGTAACTAAAATCAGGAGTAATTCCATTTTAAACCAGCAGAGTTATTCTGGATTGACACTGGAGTAAATAAGAGTGGTATCTGGCCACAGTGCTGATAGCTGATGTTCCTGGGGCTACAGAGTTTGTGGTTTGGGTCTCAAAGATGCTTGAAAAGTGCTTGTATGGTTGGATCAGAATAGATTTAGTCTGAGACTTTCAAAGTGGCATCAAAGAGTTAGGTGCTCAGCTCCCATTGAAATTCAGTAATAATCAACCCCTAGCTCTTATCTAGTGTGTTTCATCAGCAAATCTCCATGCGCTTTACTAAGGAGGTCAGTATCATTATCCCTATTCTACAGATGGGGAAACTGAGTCACAGAGCTGGGAAGTGACTTGCCCAGGTCAACCAGCAGGTCAGTGGCAGTGGAACCAGGGGGTGAGGGGTTCTAGCACCCTGCAATGAAAACATTGTGGGGGAAGATCTAGGTTTCCATCCCTCCAATGATTTCTGTGGTGCAGTTAGGACCCAGATATTTTCCCCCTGCACATGTGGGGTGTGTGTGTGAGAGATAAGAATGGGATCCAGAGAGGGGCTGGAGTGGCCACCTCAGTGCACAAGATTGGGCTGGCCAGCAGGGAGCAGGTTGGGGTCCCCAACCCAGCCTGGTTCTGCCTTTAAGCTACCTGGGTCCTGATGGAGACACCCATTATAGGGGAGGAGGAGCATATGCTCTAGCTGCTGAGGTGGGGTGGAGAATGGGACAGGGTACTGGCACCTGGATGGGGGAAGGAAGGCATTGGTGCACAGGATGCCAGCTGCCAAGGAGGAGATGGGGGAGCACAGGGAACAGGCCATCAGCTGTCCAGGAACTACCATAGGAATGACCGTGGGAACTACCAGGCTGCCCCTTCCCAGCCAGAAGCTGGCTGTCCTCCCCCAACCTGTCGTAGTCGCTCCCCTCACTCCCCCTGCTATCCCTTTTCCCCCCCATTCCACCCCCAGAGTGACAGAGCCAGGTCTCTTGCGTCCTAGCCCAGTGCCCCATCCAGTAGATCATACTGCCCCTAGACTACTTTGAAAATCCCCAGTCTTAGAGACAAAGAGTCCTGTGGCACTTTATAGAATGTGTCTGACAAAGTGGGTATTTACCCATGAAAGCTTATGCTCCAGTACATCTGTTAGGCCTGGTCCACACTACAGCGTTAAATCGATTTAAACAGCGTTAAATCGATTTAACGCTGTACCCGTCCACACTACAAGGCACTTAAAATCGATTTTAAGGGGTCTTAAAATCGATTTCTGTACTCCTGCTCAACGAGAGGAGTAACCCTAAATGATTTAGGGTTAGTGTGGACGGAAATCGAAGTTATTGGTCCCATTCTTTTACTGAGCTACCCAGAGTGCACCGCTCCGGAAATCGATGGTAGCCTGGGACCATGGACGCACACCACCGAAGTAATGTGCCCTAGTGTGGACGCATAAAATCGATTTTATAAAATCTGTTTTATAAAACCGATTTTATTAATTTCGAATTTACTCTGTAGTATGGACGTGGCCTTAGTCTATAAGGTGTCATAGGACTCTTTGTTCCTTTTTACAGATCCAAACTAACACGGCTACCCCTCTGATACTTGACAGCCTTAGAGAATTATCATTAGAAAGGAAACACCATCTTTAATCATGTTCATTTGCAATGCTTCTCACTCCCAACAAGATTTAGGGATATATTAAAGGGTTTTCAATCCAATCCTCACCAGCAAGGTCGTTTTTTACATGGGCTCCAGGACAATGATTTCATTAGTAAATCCGTGTATAGATGAATTAAAAAATACATAATTCCATTGACATTTTGTTTTGTCTAAGACAGCTTGTTTAAATACTTTACTAGTATAATCAAGAACAGGAAATTGACCCTGTTTAGTCCCACGTGCTTGCACTGGAGACAGCAGGTGATGTCATGTCCTTGTTGAAGTTCCCACACAATATTTAATACATCCTTGATCTTTCCTCAAAGTGTTGTTTACTCTAAAATGTCTGCTTTTCATAGGGAAGAGGAAACCTGCCATAAATGTTCTCCCCAACACGGTATGTGCTTTAAGAGAGGAGTGTGACTTTAAAATCTACTAGCGTTTTTCATGTGATCAGCTACTCCTATAAATGGGAAAAGATCAGTGTTCCCCACACACTGAGGCTGAGGGATTGTAAACAAGAAACTATCCAAAAATACCATGGGTTTTGGCAGGGGTGGAACATTTTGCAGGAAGTTCATCTGTAGATAACATACAAGGCTACCACTTTAAAAGGCTTTTTAATAAGATCAAAAAGTTTCCCACATTTTTTTAATGTGATAATTTGTATTCTCACTGCTTTTGTACATGTTGGGTATGATTTAAGTTTATGGAGTTGTCTAAAGAACCAGAATCACCTCCTGCATACCCATGGCAGTTCATCTATAACTCCGAGGGGAACAAGGGGGGTGGTTTTCTAGAGAGCAGTTTAAAATGCTTTTCTTTCCTATTTGCCAAGTTTTTATTCTCAGTAGAATTTAATGACTCAAGTCTTGAAAAACTTCCATACATGGTTAAAGTGTAACCAGTGGTGCGGGTTTATTTATTTAAATGATAGAGTTTCAGACAAACTCGGGTGGCTTTCTTCAATAGCCACTCAGTTCTCTTCTACAAGTTGCTTTGGCAGCTACTAAATGTATTCACAGACAAGCCACTCCCAAACACCATGAGGGTGGAAGCGAATCAAAGTAAGTGATGTCTGCACATGGTGATTATAACATGCTCAGATCTGCCATGCTGATTAGACAGATAGAAGCCAACCTAGACTGGTCTGGGGATGTAGATCAGTGGCAGAGTGCCTGCATTATATGTTTGAGGTTGTGGATTCATTTCCTCAGTTCTTCTGTGGGGGAGGGATAGTTCAGTGGTTTGAGCATTGGCCTGCTTAAACCCAGGTTGTACTTCCAATCCTTGAGGGGGCCATTGGGGATTTAGTTGGGGATTGGTCCTGCTTTGAGCAGGGGGTTGGACCAGATGATCTCCTGAGGTCCCTTCCAACCCTGATGTTCTATGATTCTATGTTTCTCTTCCCTGATTGAGCGTTGCTCTTGCAGTCAGCTTTCTGGTGATATATGATCACAGTTGAAACAAATTCTAAACACATAGAAGCCAACCTCCCCCAACATTCAAGTCAAGGAAAGCCAGAAAGATGGGCATATCTCTGTGTAGTTTCATGGGGCTCCTTCAACCTTCTCACTATTCCCCCATGGCTTCCCAGACCTCACTTGTCTTTTCCCCATGCTTCATTGCTGTCTCTTTACTCACTAGTTTGGTGCAATAAGTGAGGTAATATAATTGGCTTTGTATGTTGGCCCCAATTGGCTTGCAGTTGTATCCATTTATCTGTTTACTGCAACTTAGTGTTTACAGCACCTATTACTGACCATGTTAGTCTGAAAAGTCAGCAGAAGTTTCTAAGCCCTTACTATCTCATGGCTTAATGTATCTTGACATTTATATGTAAACAAACCTGTGAAATAATTTACAAATTCACATGCAGTTGGCAGAGCCCTGATACTAGCAAGTAACTTCTAAACACTTAAGGCAGGTACTGTAATTGAGAGCTTGTTAATGTCAGGCAGGGACTCCTGAATTCTAATGCTGGCTCTGCCTAGCCTGTCACGTGACCTTGGGTAAGTCACTTAACCCGGCCACTGGGGGAGTCTAGCCCCCAGCCTTTCCCCTTGTGCCCACAGCAACACCTCTCCCCTCCCCTTTCATGCCCCTCCCTTGCAGGAGCCCAGAGTGCCCCGGCCACAGCCCCCAGCACCAGATGGCCAGGCAGCCACCCCAGCCCTAGTGTGCTGGGCAGCCAGCCCCAGAGCACAGGGCGGCTGAGTGGCGCATTCCGAGTGCTGGGCGGGTAGTGCGGCCCCAGCGCCAGCTTCCCTGAGTCCCTGCGAGAGGCAGGCCAGCCAGCTCCAGCCAGCCTAGTGTTGGCCAGGCCAGGGCAGAGCACCGAGAACTGCAGGAGGGACCTGGGGGTGGAATGTGGGCAGGGCACAGCCTCCCCCTGCCTATGATACCCACTGCCCATACACTTAACCACTCTGGGTGGGATTTTCTACAGCACAGAGCATTGACCAAACTCTGCTCCCACTGAAATCAGTGGAGGTCTAATTCTTATTTACACTCAGGTCACTAAAGGAGCCTTAAGATTGGGCCCTTTACACTGCCAGACTGGAATTAAAGAGCCTCCGTTCAAATGAGAATCAGGCCCTGGGAGTTTTACTTCTGACTTCAGTGGGATCAGTTGGTTACAACTCTGGATGTCCCATCTTGTGTGTCTCTGTTTCCTGATCTGTAAAATGGAACAAATGATGCCTGCCTCTCTCATACAGCTGTGGTGAGGATTAATGAATTTTTGTACTGCCCTTTGACGATATCCAGTGCCATGTAAGTGCCTGCTCACGTCATTCACTTGGACTAACTTATTAGCTGTTCAGTGAAGAATTCATAAGATATTTTATATCCCTCTGAGGAACTGTACTAAATGGAGTGATTTACTTTTATTAATCATATGCAAGTATCGAAGATTAATATAGAACCCAACACACCATGTTTATTGCTGAAATGCTAGACTGCATCATTCTGAGTGATATCCTGTCTCGTGTTAACCATACTATAGATCACAAGACTATTAGTGAGAGCCAATTACGTTCTGTCATAACATTATAACAATCTACCAATTGCCCACGGCATTTCGTAACGGATCCTTGTTAAAGTTCACAAAGATATAACTCTCTAACTGCCACATGCATTTTGCAGATTGATAATGGAGCATTTTGTTACAGAAATTAACTTCCTTTTTCCTCTTACTGTTTGACAGACTAAAGCTTAAATTAATACTCTGCAGTGTACCTTAGGGTAATGTTTCTCAATTTGCATTCAAGTGTTGGCAGAAGTAAATAAAAATATATTTTAAGGCTTTCTTGTTATTTGATCAGAGACAGTTGTTTGATAAATAAAGAGGCCACTATATTAGGTGTAGATTAATATAGTTATGGTCTCCTCATAAACAAACCAGCTAACAGATGGCCTGATTCTTTTCTCAGAGGAGTAGTCCTTACTCACCCAAGCAGTCCCATTAATGTTAATGGGATTATGCATGGAAGGGCTGTTTGCTTGGGTACAAGCTTGCGAGAGCAGGTTGTAGACTAGCCATTCTTTGTGTGTGTCAGGGCAGGGCAGGAGGTGAGGGAGGCCAGTAGGGTTGGGTTGTCTTGAAGCACAGAACATGCACATCTTCTGCTGTTTCAGTGGGTCAACAGTTGTGGCACAAAAGTAACATCGATCTGAAATGTAGCTTGAGGAAATGTCTTATTTCATTTCTACTTTGTTCAAATCATAGGCAGAGCTAGGATCAATCAAGATACATAAATCTTTCCTGGACTTAATCTATATTTCCTTCTCTTTGTGGCATATTCCATCTCTATTAACACTGGCATAAACAGGATCCACTACAGCACATTAAATACAGATAATAACATTGACTATTTGTGGACAGCAATACAGTAAGAAAAGACCACAGTGGTTTGATAACTTGGGAGCAGTAAAACAGGTTGGAATTGAGTAATTCAGCACTTTTCCAATAAATGTGTAGAGTTCTAAATTACTCCAGCAGAGAGAACTCCTGTGCAAACTCTGACTTGCCATGCAGCCTGTCTGAAAGTATCACATATTAAAGGCATTATATTTAATCAACAATAATATTTTAAAGTTAATATTCCTCAGGTCTCAAACTACAGAGTACCACTGAAGTGCAGCCACTTCTTGGGACTGAAGGCAGCGGTCAGCATGCTGCAAGGGCAATCAGAGGAGGGCAAATTTCATGTAAGGGCAAACCCCTGCTCTTCTGAAAGGGCCATGAGATCTTTAATGTCTTAATAGACAAGGATGCTGGGTTTCCAGAGTCTCATTTGAAGACTCACACACTGTGTTCCACACAGGTTACTGTGTATGTCTTGGGGTGATGAAGGGCTGAATCAACTTTGCTGGACTTTCATGTTCTGATTTCAGGGTGTTTGGTGTTCCAAACTTAATGTTCAGACCACTGAGCCACCCTTCTGGCTTTTTATTCATATTGCTTCTGCCAAATATTCTGCACTAACCTTGTCTTTGCTATAAATTCGGCAGTGCTTGGCATCTGGAGTTGGCTTCCTCATCTGTTGTAGTTACAACAAACGTGGTCGAGCTGTATCCAAACAACTTCTTATTTTACAAACCACAACCATTTGGCAGCTATGTTTGTGTGTCCATACTGATGCTAGTTAACTGCATGTGCATCAGTACATATGGGGGGAAATCTATTTCATTCTGCATCTGCAGGACAATTCACAGAACAAAAAACTCTGGGAAGACCAATTACAAATTGAGATGGGAAGGAGGAGGGCTGGCAAACTCCATAGATAAAAATGATTAGGAGTTCCTGTCTAAGTGTTATGACCTGGTAACAGAATAACAACCATTTGCCAGCTGAGGTTGTGATCCATGGTTATTTGCCATGGTTACTAACAGTGAATCAGCAGTGTTGGGTGTGGATAGAGCCAAGTCTGTCACTGATTAAGAGTTATAATATAGACAGCCCCACAGCGTGTGTTAATTTGCCATCCACATTTTGCAATATCTCTGTAGGAAAACGTAGATGCTGCTGAGCACTGCTGAGTCTCTGTACTGGTGGGAAGAAGGCAGGAAACGTAGTGGATCATAAAAATAAAATAAAACCTGAAGCTGGCAGCAAATTCCAATTTTTTAAAAACATTGATAAGCCAAGAGTTTCATGCCATAAACATTTCAGGTCCACAATATGTAACATTGTCATTGGGAGTCAAACGCCACCTTTTTGTATGCGGAAAGTTGTAAATCAAATTTGGCAGTTCTAGTCTGAGAATGTGTCAGTTGGAACTAGGACAGCATTTTGGCTTGTTCATTGATAGTTTTGGAGCGGAATTGGGGAGGGGAGGTTAGATTAAAACAATTCTGATTCTGGGGGTCCTACATTTATATAGGCTGCCCTTTTTGATGGTCAATGAGAATTAGGCACCTGCTGTTTTAGGGCCTGATCTACAGCTCACTGTTATCAATGGACAGTCTCCTGTTGACTTCAGTGGACTTTGGCTCTGGCCCTAACAATGCAAAGCAAACAATACATTACAGTTTCTAGGACAGGAAGCCAGGAAAAATTTTGCCGAGTGAAACTTCCAGGGGGAATTAAATTAGCTAGAATAATTAGGCATTATGGGATTTGGACAGCACACTGGACTTAACCCTTCTGAGTATAGTTGTTCAAGGTAGGAAGGGGGAATCTCTCTGATAAGAAGATGTCAGTGGAGCTCCTTCAAGGATGGAATCTGAAAGACTGACAAGTGGAGTCTGAGCTTGCCAATTAGGGAGAGCGAGTTGGATGATGAGAGAGCAGTATATTTCCCTAAGCCTGTACCTGTCAGGATTAAGTTTGACTGAATCTGTATTAGACTTTGGCTTAAACTTTCATAAGTGGCAAAGTCACTTAGGAGCCAAAGCCCCATTTTCAAGTGACTTAAACACTCTGAGCTGACACTAGCTTAGACACTAGCATTACTGGGAGCACTAGTGTAGAGAAGGGCATTGCTGGCTACCAGCATTTTAACCACCACATCATCTAGACCTGTTCTGCTCAGGGTAGGTGACAGGCTAGTTAAAATGCGGGCAGTTGGCCAACAGTAGCATGGCCATTATGGCCAGCACAGTGGAGCTGGGTCAGGGGTAGCCAGCATGGGAAACTTTGAGAAGAAAAAATGATGTGTAAACACAGTCTGTGTAGTTCTAATGTGACTCCCCCCTACCCCTGGTTTCTGTCCTAATAAAACCTTTATTAAAAAAACATATCCGTGTAGTTTGAGATTCCCAGGGGAAACACTCCCAGAGCTGGCAAAGACCAAGATGGGGAAACTCTGTGGAGTTCTTGGTGGAAAGGCAACATTCAGAGCAGCCTGACCCGTATGAACCAGCTTCACATGAGATGCAGTTTCGTGTGGGACACGAAACAGCCATTACCTGGGGATGACTCTTGATTACTCCTGGACTAGGTTCAAGCTAATGATTTAGTGGAGTGGTGACTATACCCAGTCCCTTTATCATGCTGTGTATACACGCTTCTCCAGGCATGTTCAGAGAGTGCCTTAGTTGAAGGGCATCTAACCATTACTCTCTCAGCATGTTAATCAGCTCCTAGGATCCAGATTGCAGACATGAAACCCAAAGCTGCGTTCGATCCACAGGAAAACAGAGCCCCTAGAGAGTTCACTAACTACACCTCTGCCCCGATATAACGCGACTCGATATAACATGAATTCCAGGGGGGCAGGGCTGCGTGCTTTGGCGGATCAAAGCAAGTTCAATATAACACGGTTTCACCTTAACGCGGTAAGTGGGGTAGAGGTGTATACAGAATTCCTCTTCTTATCAAAGGTGGCAGCATGGTCTAGTGGTTAGAGTAAATGACTGCGAGTTGGGTTCAATTCACAGTTCTGCCAATGAATTGCCATCAGACTTTCGGACAAGTCACTGCAATATCTCCTGCCTCAGCTTCTTCATCAATAAAATGGGGGCAACACTCATATTTCACAATAACAGATCCTGAGCTGGCCAGTGCTACAGAATTTCAAAATCTCACTATTATCGTCAGCTTCGCACTTAGCTTCATAATGAGAAGCACAGATGGTTTGGTAGTGCTAACAAGACTCGTCCTGTGATGCAGTCAGAGACGTGCCATTTGCAGTGGCATAGTTTCCATTTGCCATGATGGTCTATTTCAGAGCTGCTTCTCATTATTTACGACTGGGTTATATCACTTTATTTCTGTAGATACTTCCATCAGAAAGCAACTCCAGAAGTGGTGACTTGGCAGTAAATCAGGGTTTTATACTCCAGCTTTCACAGAGACTAAATAAGGCTTAAGTATTTTGGTTCTGATGTTTCCTCTTCACCTTGCTTATCATGCTGGCGTTGCTGGGGATTGACTGATGCAAGACCACTATTCTGCATGTTCATCACCATCCCATACAGACAGTAAGTCGTGGTAGCAATGTTTAAAATAAAAAGTGACTTGTTGATGTAAGAGATAGGAGTCTGGGGTTGCTAAGTTGTCTTTGTTTGGGGAAATCTATTAAGATGTCAAGTAGTCCTTATGGTAAACAGCATTCTGATCCTCCCAGTTGCGTAGCTCTGACATTTAGCACTGACAGCTAGTTCTGTAGGTAATGGTGCATTCAGCTTCCACAGCTATTCTCCTAACAGATCTCACTATCTGTTTAAGGGCTGCTGCTAACAATTTGCATGGCAATTCAGACTAATTGCCAACAGCACTGTCACCTGTCACTAGCAATTCATAGTCAAATGATGCCTCTCCACGCAATAATTATCCATGTTAAAAGATGTTTCTATAACATACTGTGCTCAGTAAACAACGCTCCTGTACTGACATTCGCCTTCTGCTTTCTGAAGAACGCTGATGAAAACCAGCTTGGCTTCAGGCAGGCTACCCCCAGCCCATACTGCGGTGCACAGAGTAGAGGTGAGTGCCCGAATCTCCCCCACTCCCACACAGGAGCCAGGACAAGTGCACCCCTGCACTCAAGGGAGTGCCACTCTGCTGTTATATGCATCAACAGGGACGAAAGCCACCCCAAAAGGAGCAGAGCATTGGCTCCCAATGCACACCAGCCCACAGAGTTAGAGGGAGCAGGCTATGCCATTCCAAGAGATGGTGCAATGAGGGCACTAGCCCGGTGATTTGGGGAGCTAGGGGAAATTGAGCCCTCTGTGCCCCTACTGGGGAAGTGCAGCTCCACACCCAGCGCACTCCTCCATGGCAAAATGCCATAATCTCTAACTCCTCAGATCTCACTGTGCTAGAGTCTCACTTTATGGAAATGGCTGGTTTGATTTCCAGAAGTTGAGTCAGTTAAATAACCTTGGCATCGCTCTCCATTCAGCGCTTTCCCTAGGAGGGAGGAAAGTAGGATTAGCCTCAATTTACTGTGGGGAAACTGAGGCATCAAGAGTTAAGTGACTTGGCCGTGATGTCACAGGGAATCTGTGGCAGAGCTGGGATAAATTCCAATCTGATGCCTTAACCACATCCTTCCTCTCTGTTTTACTTCCATTGTTCCCAAGTGAAAATAGAAGCACTTTATCATTTTAAGAATGATTAGGCCCTCAAACCTGTTTCTCTGTGCTGTGATGGTAGCTCTCCTGTCCATAGGAACTATGGACATGCTTCTCCTTTCTCAGTTTGATTGCTGAGCTGTTTCTCTGGCTTACTGTCCCTGCCCAGCCATTTCCGCTCTTTTCCTACCCTGGGAAGTTCAAGGCTGCAGTTTGGGGACTGGATAACTCCAGGAGTTCAGAACAGCACTCGGAACCGTTTAGTTCAGGGTCAGCCAGCCAGAATTTGACACAAATCAAGAGACTGAAGGTTATTGCTGCTGAAGTGAGTTGCTGGAATCAGTCTAGTTCCTAGTGAGCTGGAATCTGTCATGATCGGTTCTAACTTTTGGCACATTCTGTAGGACTCAGTGCAGAGGCGTAATGTGGCATGAGCACAGTGACTGAACTCCTGGAGTCTCCTCCCGGAGGTGGCTTCCAAAAGAGCTCAAGCATATTAGTAGCAGTCAGCACTTCCATGGTGCTTACCAGCTGGAGATCTCAAAGCGCCTTATGAAGATGGTAGTATTATCCTCCCTTTTACAGATGAGGGAAGAACAGAGATACAGAGACATTAAAAGTGACTTGCCCACGGACACACAGGGCCTCCATGGCACAGCTGAGGTTAGACCCACTGCAGAATCCCCAGCTGCCTCCTTATGATAGGTCAGTGAGGGGAAGCAGTTGCCCGTATCATTCTGTGGATTTTACAGAGAGGCTGCATTGACTTCAGTGGGCCTTGGAGAAGGCCCAGAGTAGTGCTTTAATATCCAATGCTTCTGATCTGTCACCATTCTCAGCTAATTTGTTTTAAAAAGGCACAATGCATTTCCTTGGGAAATCTGTCAACTGAACCCAGCTTTTTCCTTACCTATTGTGGTTGTATGTCGAGTTGCTCTTATGTCCAGATTCAGTGCAGATTACAGGGTGTACTTAGCTTTTTCCTTGTGAAGTCCCTAGTCAGAATCCTATGTAATCAGTGTGCCTGTGGGATCCTGGCCTAATGGGGAGCTAGTGAAACCCTAGCCATGTGTGTATTCCTTGGCTCTGACTTTATAAGGGGTGGGGGAAGGATGCCACTTTCCAAGTATGCAAAGTGCTTATATGGCTTATTTCAACTCAGTTGTGGAATGAATCCCGCTCAGAGAGGAACCAGGAGCCATTGAGAATGGGACACAGGATAGTGAATGCAAACTAACCGGACTGTGCTGTGGAACCCAGCTGAGATGCCTGATCTGCTACCAACTTGGTGCCAATCTATGATGATTATAGGCTAGCACAGGGGTGGGCAAACTTTTTGGCCTGAGGGCCACATCGGGCAATAGAAATTGTATGGCGGGCCATGAATGCTCACAAAATTGGGGTTGGGGTGTGTGAGGGGGTGAGGGCTCAGGCTGGTGGTGCGGGCTCTGGGGTGGGGCATGGGATGAGAAGTTTGGGGTGCAGGAGGGTGCTCTGGGCTGGGATTGAGGGGTTTGGAGAGCAGGAGGGGGATCAGAGCTGCGGCAAGGGGTTGGGACATGGGGAGAGGCTTAGGGATGCTGGCTCTGAGCAGTGCTTACCGCAAGTGGCTCCCGGAAGCAGTGACATGTCCCTGCTCCGGCTCCTATGTGGAGGCATGGCCAGGTGGCTCTTCATGCTGCCCCATCTGCAGGCACCATTTCTGCAGCTCCCATTGAAGCGTGTAAGAGCCAGAGTGGGGTTACCTAGGGAGGTGGTGGAATCTCCATCCTTAGAGGTTTTTAAGGCCCGGCTTGACAAAGCCCTGGCTGGGATGATTTAGTTGGGGTTGGTCCTGTTTTGAGCAGGGGGTTGGACTAGATGACCTCCTGAGGTCTTCCAACCCGACTCTTCTATAATACTATGACTCAGGCTGCAGCTTCTGGGAGCTGCGTGGTGCAGCCCCCAACCCAGAGCCCCAGCTGGAGCGGGGCTGAACCGCATGGTGTGGCCCCTGACCCAGTGCTCCGGCCGGAGCAGGGCCGAGCCGTGTGATACAGCCCCCGACCCAGTGCCCCGGGCAGAGCACCAGAGCAGGGCCAAGCCGCATAGTGCAGCCCCCGACCCTGCTCCCCAGCGGGAGCTCGCAGCCCAGCTTAAAACAGCTCGGCCCACGGTCCGTAGTTTGCCCACCCCTGGGCTAGCATTAGACTAGACCCCAGGGGGACACTGTGCGCGGCATTGCAGATTGATAGTGGTTGTGAGGAAGGAGAGTGGAGGTTAGGTCCAGCTTTCAGTGGAGACCACAAAACATGCAGGCTGAGTGCAGCCAGAATCCTATTGGAATCTTCTACTTGGATAGGTGCAGAGGATTCTGTTGTTTGTTTGGAATAGTGACTCTTAAATTGTAACCCATTTACCAGTTGTACCCAAGATAGATAAATACAATTACTTCAGTATTTGCACTATTCCAGTGAACCTCCTTGTACTTATTATAGGGGACCTCTTGAACACTGCAAGTCCTGAAGTTAACTAACTGCAAAAACATATTAGGTTCTATAAGTCAAAATGTGACCTTTCCTCTCCCACTTCTTTCCAAAGGACTTGCACTTTGGGGGTGAGTTCTGAGTGTCACGGCGTTACCACAGACTTTCCCATGAATGATGTTTAACCCCCCCACCCCTTTTCCTCTCTGGGTTACTTGGAAGCAGGCAACGCTCACTTGTGTGTCTGGGCACCTGATGTTTTTGACATTAAAGGAGATCCTGAGTATCCCAGTGATGATGTTGAATAGGTGGGAATCCACTATCCATCCCTTTGCTGCAGTCCCTTTACTCCTAAAGGAATTTACAATTGGCAGCAACTTTAGCTGGCTGTACACACTCAGCCTTGGGAACCTCCAGGAATAAACCCAGTCTAATAATAATAATAGTCTGTGGCCTGGGTGTTAACTCAAAAATACCAATTATAAATAATATACATCCAATATACTTAAAGTTAACACCCCTTTATTTAACAATTTTAAGAAATGATATAACAGACTCAGATTATATGTCACTACTAATTTAAATCCACAGGGGGCAGTTGAAAAAAATCAATTAACTAATATAGTATACAGTAATAAATGAAACAGATCTAACTGGCATTTACACTGCCACCATTTACCCCACCCCGGAGTGTACACTCCTCTAGATTTCGGAGTCCTAGACGCCTGCTTGTGTGGACACGCTTGAAGGTGTGAAGCCGGAGACAGCACTCTGTTGGTTCTGTTTATCAGTACAGCCAACACAACAAGCTGCACAACCCCTCTGACGACTAGAGTTGACTACAGTTGGCCCCACCAAATGTCAGCAGCTCTGGGTCTGGTTCAATGGGATGATCATTCTGCCTCTCCTCAGACTCAGTCTCTCTGCTGTGCCCCTTCCCTTGCAAGTACTTTCCCAAACAAGAGTGGGGGTTACTCTCAGATCCTTCACTGCAGGCCCACCTCAGTCAGCTCTAGGTACAGTCATAGTCTCTGCCCTGGCTCCAACCACCAATCACCTAGGGTTGCCAACTTTCTAATTGCACAAAAGCAAACACCCTTGTCCCACCCCCTGCCTCACCCCTTCCCTGAAGCCTGCCCCAAGGCACTGCCCTCTCACGCCATCCCTCCTCCTGTCACTTGCTGTCCCCCACCCTCACTCACTTGCTCATTTTCATGAAGCTGGGGTAGGGGGTTAGGGTGTGAAAGGGGGTAAGAGCTCTGGATGGGAGTGCAGGCTCCAGGATTGGGCCAGAAATGAGGGATTCAGGGTGTGGGAGGGAGCTCCAGGCTGGTGCAGGGGGTTGGGGTGTGGGAGGGGGCTGGGATCCAGGATGGGGCTCTGGTGGGGGGCTGAAAGGTTCGGAATGCAGGAGGCAGTTACAGACTGGGGCAGTGGGTTGGAGTGCAGGAGGGGGTTCAGTGTGAGGGCTCCGGGAGTGGGCTCAGGGCTGGGGCAGGAGTTTGGGGCACGTGAGGGCATATGGGGTGCAGGCTACAGGCTTACCTCCGGCAGCTCCCCGAAAGCAGCATCCTGTGCCTTGTCTCCTAGGCAAAGGGGCGATCAGGTGGCTCTGCGCACTGCCTCCGCAGCTCCCATTGGCCACAGTTCCTGCGGAGCCAGCACTGGGGTGGGGGCAACGCATTGAGCCTGCCTGGCTGCCCCTGCACCTAGGAGCTGAGGGACATGTCACTGCTTCTGGGGAGCTGTGCAGAGCCGGGTAGGCAGCCTGCCTTAGCCCTGCTGCACTGCCGACCTGGAGCTGCCAGGGTCCCTTTTTGACCAGGTGTTCGGGACACCTGGCAACCCTACAACCACCTCTGGAGCTTGCTGCTCGATCAAAACCCCAGCAGGCTCTCCGCAGCAGTTAGCAACACTCCTGGTATGGACAGCGCTCCATCCCAGCCATGGGGCTTCCCTCCTGCGCCCGTACCCCTGCAAAATGGAGCCCCACTGCCTCCTCTCCCTGGAAGAGGAAGTCTGTCACTCTTTCCCCAAGGCATCATGGGAGTTGTAGTCTCTAAGGCTAGATTGCCGCACACAGTGTCTCCCCAACTGGAACACTTCCAATATAGTTCAGAGCGAGGCCCCTCTAGTAGAGGGGGCCTATAGATGCAAATCACAACCAGAATAAAGAAAGGTTCAAGGCTGGATCACAAAAGTAAAACAAAGTTTCTTGCATTTCAGAAATTCTTTCAACTGCCAGTAATCATTTACCAGACCCCATCTTACTAATAGATATCGCTGTCTTGTCTTCTGAAGAAAACCACTTTAAGACTGCAATGTATGTATCTTTGCTTTTGAATCTGTAACACAGACTGAAGTGAGGCAAGTTTAGTAACTAAACCTATCGCCTGGTGAATGCAGAGCCTTTTCAGGATATAAGTTTCTTATAAGCTGTGTGGCTGCGCAGCAGCCTATTAAGAGCTGTGCAGGCACTCAGGGAACCCAGTCCCGGTGGATCTGTTGTGGCCAGGGGACAGGCACCCTTCCCCCAGTCCAAACCGAAGCCCGTCCTAGACCTGCCATGGCCGGGGTAGAGGCGCCTGTCCCCCATACCTGCTGCGTCTGGGGACAGGTGCCCTGGCCCCAACCCAGCCCAGCTCGCAACCTGCTGTGTTTGGGGGAGAGGAGCCTATCCCACAGCCCCATCCTTGGAGCTGCCGCGGTGGGGAGGGGTGCCTCTACCTCCAGCCCAGGTGCTGCTTCGAGGAGAGAGAACGGGGGTGGGGGGGAGTCCTCTCTCCCTGCCAGAACCTCAAGGCAATCTGCATCCCCAGCCAGAACCTGCACCTGTTGTAACACATCACTTCCATATTGGTGTACATAACAGAATTCATTCCACACTTGTGTGGGAAATTAGAGAGAACACTGTTCAGGATTCTCCCTTACTTGTTTCTGAAGTGTAAGTGTCTGGTAGCAAACAACAGAATAAATTGTAGAAGACTAGAGCCGTCCCCTTATCTTTAGGACCCTCATTTAGCAGTCTGTTCTTATTCAGCAAAGCACCATTGACTTCAATGGAGATTAAACATGTGCCTGCATTTATGCATGTGCTTAAAACTGCTTTGCTTAATAGATAAGCACATGCTCAAATGCTTTGCTGCAGGGAAACCTATGGGCCAATGGAAGTTTTGCCATAGTGTGTGTAGGATCAAGGTGGGTTTCATCATAGCCCTACCACTTTTTTCCACCTGTGTGGCAGGCTGAAAGGGGCTGTGATGCAGGTGTAGGTCCTGCTTAGGCATTCCTCCAGCACAGGGTTGAGTTGGGCTCTGAGAAGGTCAATCTACATCCATGCTGAGTGAGTCCTTGTTTCATGGAGTGGATGTGATTTGCAGGGAACCTTGGCTTTCTAGGTCCTCCTACCTGTTTGTACTAGTAGAAGACTCATCCTAGATGTCCTGTGGGTCCCTGACTAGTAAGCCATAGGTTATAGGGTGGCTGATTAGATGAAATGTGGAATATTAGGAAAAATGACCCAATAATTATTGGGACTGTTATACCATTCAGATGTAATTTACTGTGTATTTAACCCAGATGAGAACCTGCTCTGTGTGTAATGAACCACTGAGCCTGGAAACCACCCTTTCCAAGTACGGCTAGAACATATTTCCAGACCAGTATATAATATTTAATCTCCGCCATCTCCACTGCTACATACCTTGCAGATTTAAGCAAAAGAAAGAAATGGTTACATGATACCAAGTGCCCACTGACGCCAGTCGTGGGAGAGCCTGTTATTCCAGGCCTGCGACTGCCACACAGCTCTCCTCTGTCCTGGCCTGCAGATAGCCTGGCCCACTGTGGGGCACTACACAACTCTGCCAAATGTACCTCAACCCCCAGGGAGTTCAGTGGAGCTGTGCTGATTTACCCCAGCTGAGGATCTGGCCCTAGGGATGAACTTACTAGGGGCTGACTGCTAAGGGAAAGAACACGACTTGCCTGGGCTAGTTTTTGAGCACCTGAGGTGGAATTTATTTATTAAAGAAACTGAAGACCAACTGCTTTTAGGTCCAAAAGTCAGGTCAAATGCCCTGGGTGCGCTACAAGAAGACTCTTGTTTGAACAGCCTTGTGAAACACAGTGGTAGCTCAGCCATGTTATAACTTAAAAAATCCCAAACTGTTATTGCCTGCATGGATGCAGGGGGAAAGAATGTGTATAACCATGTATGAAAGTGTTATCGTCAAGAGCAAATGGTTTGCTTCAGCCTAGGCAGAGAGAGGGCAGGCATTTGCCACCTGCCCTACCCCTCAACAGACCTTGCCGCTGATGTCAGCAAGATGCAACCACCTCCCTGCAAAGGGCAGGGGGCTGATCTACCCATCCCTGCTAGCAGAGTGCAGTGATGGCTAACTATTAGCAAGGGGCGGGGTAAACCCTCTCCCTGCCAATAGCTGTGTCCCTTTCACAGTAATTAGTTTGGTCCAGAGTATGGAACGCCATTGATGCCAATGGATTTTTACCAGGAATTTATTTGGCCCAGCATCTTCAGTCTCTTTTGCTTTCCTCCTCTCCCCCCAGCACTGTCCTATAAATACTTTTTCTTAGCTGCCTTTGGTTGATTCATGGTGACTTCAGCTAGCCATTGAGGCTAAGTGATTTCTAGTGCAGTTAATCTCCAATTCCTGTTGCTTATGGTAGTGGCTTTACAGCGATACTCCCTGCTGCCAGCAGAGTCAGCTAAAAGATGTTCTCTGTGAGTCTGTCCTATTTGCTCAGGCAAAGGAAATCAAGGAGCCCTCCAAGATCCCACGATTCTGGGTGCATCACAGTAAGGCCAATTCTAGCTGGGCAGTTCCCAGGCTGTGCTTTCTCTCCCCTTTTAGTCCTTCAGTCTGAAGGGGAAGTAGCTCCCCACAGAGCCTCTGGAACAAGGGAAGTGGCAAGCTTTTGCCCTGGATCAAATACACAAACACTCACAAAGACATCAGCTAATGAAGCTGCAATTTCAAACAGCTCTGTATAGGAAGCTGGCCAAGTTTGAGCTGGATGTTTAATGCCAGCTAAATTAGGCACATGTTTTTATAACAGATACTTTATATCAGATTTCCTTATTTTAAAATCTGAAAAATGGAGCCACATCACCTAAGACATGTTTTACAAATCACGCAGTGTTCTGGATAATTTTGTCTGTGAGTCATCACTGCTGCAAACCCTTCACAAGTGTTTCCTTTTGGAATTCTCCAACCATATTTGACTGTGTTGTAGGACTCTTCTAAGGGCTCTTTGCTACTCTTGTTAACTGCACAGCTATCTCGCTGCTCAGATTTTTAATCTGCTGCATCATTTCTCTCAATTTTTTATTTATTAAGAGTCTGAAATGTTTATAGCTCATTTGACTTTTGAATATTTGTGAGGTCTCTTTATCTCTCAGATATTTAATTACCATATTTGGGAAGCTTTCAGAGCCACCAAATAAACCAACCCTGGTTTATGAGAGAAGCTCTGAGAGTTCAGAGTGCATGATAAATATTGGAGAACGTTGAAAAACATAGTGGAATGAAGGCTTGCATGTTATGCAAAGCTATAAACAAGGAGAGGGCCATGAAGCTTGGATGACTTGTGAACACACATGCTTTCCCATTGTAGATGCAAGGAAGTTAGAGCCCAGTTATTTATCTTTGCAAACAGCATCTGATGTGAAGTATGGCCTCTTGGAGGAGATGTGCTATGATGACTGGATTACCCTTCCATCCTTAGAGCTGATCCCTCCAGAACAGCTCATAGGTACAGGATGGGGCACTGCTGTTGTCTTGACTATACCCATTCTATGAATAGAGGGCATCTATTACACATCTTCTGTAAACCTGCTCTGGTCTTAGTAACAGGCCAGTTTCACTCTTGGCAGGTTCAGCATTACATCTCACTTCCTGTCATGTATTTAGACATAGTCAGAACATTTTTAGTGCAATTTAATTTCACCAAGAACTACAGGTTTCAGTAACGTGTTCAGGTCCAAGGCTGTCTGGTTACAGAGTGAGAGAGGGCGTTTCTCACATTCCATAGCCACGTGGTTAGGGCTCTGACCTGACATGTGGGAGATCCAGGATCAAGTCGCTGCACTGTTTGGTTCAGAGTGATCTGGAATGGAAAAAACAGCTCTGAATCAGGCCATTGTCACCCGTAGTGCAGGCCAGTGTCCTAACCAGCTACAGAGTCCAAGAGTCCTTCTCTTGGTCCAGACGTGATCCAAGCCATGGGAGGCGGTTTTGTGGATGGGTGAGATAGTCAGGTCAAGGGACTGTTACCTGTGGGCCATTCTCATTGGCAGATAGGAAAGAAGTTAGATGTATACTGTGTATTTTGCTCTTGATTTTCATATATAGTCTGTTGCTGGGTTCCCAGATTTATGACTGTATATCCTTTTCCCAGAATTGACTTACAATCATAGAAGATTAGGGTTGGAAGAGACCTCAGGAGGTAATCTAGTCCAACCCCCTACTCAAATCAGGACCAGCCCCAACTAAATCATCCCAGACAGAGCTTTGTCAAGCCAGGCCTTAAAAACCACTTAGGATGGAGATTCCACCACCTCCCCAGGTAACCCATTCCTGTGCTTTACCACCCTCTTAGTGAAATAGTTTTTCCTAATGTCCAACCTAGACCTCCCCCACTGCAACTTGAGACCATTACTCCTTGTTCTGTCCTCTGCCACCACTGAGAACACCCAAGCTCCATCCTCTTTGGAACCCCTCTTCAGATAGTTAAAGGCTGCTATCAAATCTCCCCACACTCTTCTCTTCTGCAGACTGAATAAGCCCAGTTCCTTCAGCCTCTCTTCATAAGTCATGTGCCCCAGCCCGCTAATCATTTTTGTTGTCCTCCGCTGGACTCTCTCCAATTTGTCCACATCCCTTCTGTAGTGGGGGCCCCAAAACTGGACGCAATACTCCAGATGTGGCCCCACCAGTGCCAAATAGAGGGGAATAATCACTTCCCTCAATCTGCTGGCAATGCTCCTACTAATGCAGCCCAATATACCATTAGCCTTCTTGGCAACAAACGCACACTGTTGACTCGTATCCAGCTTCTCGTCCACTGTAATCCCCAGGTCCTTTTCTGCAGAACTTCTGCTTAGCCAGTTGGTACCCAGCCTGTAGCGGAGCATGGGATTCTTCCATCATAAATTCAGGACTCTGGACTTGTCTTTGTTGAACCTCATCAGATTTCTTTTGGCCTGATCTTCCAATTTATTTAGGTCACTCTGGACCCTATCCCTCCAGTGTATCTACCTCTCCCCTGCAGCTTAGTATCATCTGCGAACTTGCTGAAGCTGCAATCCATCCCATCATCCAGATCATTAATAAAGATGTCAAAGAAAACTAGCCCCAAGATCGACCCCTGGGACTCTCTGCTTGATACCCGCTGCCAACTTCCTTGTTTGTGCACAGTCTGAGTGCTTGTGAGTGGGGAAGCTCTGCCTGCTAAGGGCACTCCAGATTCATGCATTTTGTTGACCCTGGTTTCCAGGTGAGGGGCTCAAGCCAGTTTAGTTATTTGTCAAGAGGGACCCTAGGTATACTGAACCCAATCTTGTTTGCTGCCATTAATCACCTGGCAGAAGGGTTACATTGTGTTCTGCACCTTTAATGCTCTAAGGCCTACATGTCTAGAGACAAGCAGCCATTTTGTGCTCAGTTCTGTGCAGACTATTATAGAGGACACACACTCGGTGCACTCTTTCATGGAGACTTTACTTCTGTTCTTTGTTGTGATGCTGTTCTCTTAAGCTAAAATGACTGCACTGAATGACTGACATTTTGAAGTTTTCCCCTTGTGAATGGAAAAATGGAAGTTCTTTTTAAAACAATCCATCAACAAACCCATGTGCACAAGCAAAGAGGAGAAACTGAAATCTCTTTCCAAATAGTAGGAAGTCAGAGGCATTATGTAATGTCAAAACCCAAGTGCATGTGAAATTTTTGTACCTGTTTTTGCTTATGCTAGTGTAAATCAGGAGGAATATCTATGAAGTCATTGGAATTGTACAGATGTTGAATGTCTGTAGTGAAAGCAAAATCAGACCTGTGTGTGTGCATGTGCAAACTGCATGGAGGATCCATGCAAAACCAACAGATACATTGAAGGATACAATATTGCCATCCCTAAGTGTTCAGGAATCATGAGTCAGGCAACTCAAAATTGAGATTTTTTAAAAAAATGCTTTGGGGTTCTTTTTGTTTACTGTCTGTTTTTTGTGCCTTTGACATGTGATCAAGCTTTTCTCTGCAACTATGAGCAAAGCCGAGATTCTCATGTATTCACATGATTCCAGGAGCTGGGGTATTAAGAAACACGCCAAATATGGCAAGACTGAGTGATAAAATCATGATAGTTGGCATCAGTGAGAAACTCCCCCACCCCCGACAAATCAGCATAGTCCTATGAGAAGGGATCTATCTACCTTGCACTGAGGAGGAGGGGTTACTGTGGTCCCTTATGGGGAAGAACAATAGACTCCTTCAGGAAGGGGCGAGTAGGAACTGTCAGGTTTGGAGAGCAGTACTGATGGCCTGGGTCTCATAAGGGAAATAAGCCATTAAAAAGAAGTGTTTAGGGAGGACAGAGGAGCCCTTGGCTGGAGGGAGGAATAGGCACTGCGCAGACTGAGGTTCTGTACCTAAAGGGCCTTGAGTTGAACTGAACTGAACTGTGGACATCTCACTCTGATTGTCCTCTAACAATAGTTTAACTGCATTGATTCTAGCAGAGCTACATGGGAAATCAGCATTATGGCTCACTCAAAGCAGCTGAGAAATCGTGTCAGGCCCCCCCTAGAATCACATGATTGGATTGCTTGTATGGACAAGATAACACATTTCTATAACCATGTTAAATGTCTGTTTTATAGCCTGGGGCAAATTGGATAGCTGACTCGGTTATAGTACCATCCATGCAGATGCAGCAATATAAACAGAAGTAGAATGTGGACAACCCCAAGCTGTGATAGAACACAATTCCACCTGCAAGCACCCTACGCATTTAAGTGTGCTTGTCATTTATTTCTCATCTGTTGTCCTAAACGTTTCCACAGCAGCTGTCTATGCCACATGGGATCATGGAGGACAGGTGAAAGGAGAGTATGTATTTTTACTGTACTCACATCTTGTTTCTGTGCAAATGTCCTTGTTAGTAAAGAACCAGGAGAGGAGGAAAATAACAGGTGAGAGAGTCTGCTCAGGAGAAAGAACAGAGTAAGGCTTATGGGGTACAGTGACTTGGAGTAGTATTGCCTGATCTGGTGACTAGATGAGGCATCCTGTCTATCTGATCTTTCATTACCATATTAATCAGAGTGCCAATAATGAACATAACTGGGTCATAGGTTCAAATCCATCTTTGGTCCATGATTGAGAGCTGATCCATGGTTAGAGCCGTGAGACAAGAAGATGATTTTGAGATTGGGAGGAAGGATGAGGAGTCATGCAAGAGATGGCCCAGGTGTGTGGTTTTAGCATCAGGGCTGTATTGGACAGGATGGATTGTCAAGTGACAGCCCTAATAGAAATGGGTCCCCATCAGAGCCGACACCCTTCCCAGGTAGTCTAATAATGAGACCAAGGACAGACTGGACATAGGGACTGACCAGCACTCAATAGTGGGTTGAATCACTGGTGGGGCAGTATGAGGATGGCTGATATAAAGCAAGCCATTTGCTGTCTCACTGAATAGCTTTCCCAACTTAATAAATCATTACAGATAGGAATTGCTACCAGATACAACTGAGTGTCCACTTATGTCAGTCTCCTGCTGCTGGCAGTGGTCATTACCCAATACCTTAGAATAGTAGGATGCTTAACCCAAACCCCCAAATTGAAAAACCTTGATCTTTGAGGCCATTCAGGATCTAGGTCCAGATTGTACATGTTCAGACATTTCTAGCTCAGAAGACAGCAAACCTCAGAACGCCCAAGTGCTCACAGAAAAGAGAGTTGATTACCCTTGTGACTCTTGTAGCTCTTGCAGCTGCAGATATTATTTATGTTCATAACATTTTCTAGTCCTTTTGGAAAATCCAGCGCAGCTATTTCCCTCTAGTACCTCTTGTGGTAATAAATTCCTTGGCCTGACTTTGTCTTGCCTTTTTCCCCCCAAAAGGCTGTCCTGGTGTTACATTTATTGCCATTTTATAGCACGATGCAACATAAATCAGGACAAATGAATCTAGTTCTATGTAACCCATTCCAGTGCGTCACCACTCTCCTAGTGAAAAAGTTTTTCCTAATACCCAAACTAAACCTCCCGCACTGCAACTTGAGACCATTACTCCTTGTTCTGTCATCTGCTACCACTGAGAACAGTCTAGATCCATCCTCTTTGGAACCCCCTTTCAGGTAGTTGAAAGGAGCTGTCAAATCCCTCCTTATTCTTCTCTTCTGGAGACTAAACAATCCCAGTTCCCTCAGCCTCTCCTCATAAGTCATGTGCTCCAGCCCCCTAATCATTTTTGTTGCCCTCCGCTGGACTCTTTCCAATTTTTCCACATCCTCCTTGTAGCGTGGGGACCAAAACTGGATGCAATACTCCAGATGTGGCCTCACCAATGTCGAATAGAGGGGAATGATCATGTCCCTCGATCTGCTGGCAATGCCCCTACTTATACAGCCCAAAATGCCATTAGCCTTCTTTGCAACAAGGGCACACTGTTGACTCATATCCAACTTCTAGTCCACTGTAACCCCTAGTCCTTTTCTGCAGATGTGCTGCTTAGCCATTCAGTCCCTAGTCTGTAGCAGTGCATGGGATTCTTCCATCCTAAGTGCAAGACTCTGCACTTGTCCTTGTTGAACCTTATCAGATTTCTTTTGGCCCAATCCCCTAATTTGTCTAGGTCCCTCTGTACCCTATCCCTACCCTCCAGCATATCTACCACTCCTCCCAGTTTAGTATCACCTGCAAACTTGCTGAGAGTACAGTCCATGCCATCCTCCAGATCATTAATGAAGATACTGAACAAAATGGCCCCAGGACCAACCCCTGGGGCACTCCGCTTGATACCAGCTGCCAACTAGACATGGAGCCATTGATCACTACCCCATGAGCCCGATGATCTAGCCAGCTTTCTATCCACCTTATAGTCCATTCATCCAGCCCATACTACTTTAACTCGGTGGCAAGAATACTGTGAAAGACTGTATCAAAAGCTTTGCTAAAGTCAAGGAATAACACGTCCACTTCTTTCCCCTCATTCACAGAGCCAGTTATTTTGTCATAGAAGGCAATTAGGTTAGTCAGGCATGACTTGCCCTTGGTCAGAGCCGATGAGAGGTGGGAGAAGCCAGTACAAATTACCGAGGCCCAGTGGTCCGGAACGGGGTCCGGGGCCCAGCTTACCTGGCTTCTTCGGCCATGTTTAGCCAGTCTGCCCTTACTGGGGGGCCTGAAAAAAAAAAACCGGGGCCTGAACCTGCTCTCGGCGGCCCTGCCCTTGGGGAATGCATGCTGACTGTTCCCAATCACTTTCCTCTCCTCTAAGTGCTTCAGATTTGATTCCTTGAGGACCTGCTCCATGATTTTTCCTGGGACTGAGGTAAGGCTGACTGGCCTGTAGTTCCCCAGATCCTCCTTTTTCCCCTTTTTTAAAGATTGGTACTACATTAGCCTTGTTCCAGTCATCCAGGACCTCCCCCGATCGCCATGAGTTTTCAAAGATAATGGCCAATGGCTTTGCAATCACATCCACCAACTCCTTTAGCACCCTCGGATGCAGCGCATCCGGCCCCATGGACTTGTGCTCGTCCAGCTTTTCTAAATAGTCCTGAACCACTTCTTTCTCCACAGAGGGCTGGTCATCTCCTCCCCATGCTGTGCTGCCCAGTGCAATAGTCTGGGAGTTGACCTTGTTTGTGAAGACAGAGGCAAAAAAAGCATTGAGTACATTAGCTTTTTCCACATCCTCTGTCACTAGGTTGCCTCTCTTATTCAGTAAGGGGCCCACACTTTCCTTGACTTTCTTCTTGTTGCTAACATACGTGAAGAAACTCTTCTTGTTACTCTTAACATCCCTTGCTAGCTGCAACTCCAAGTGTGATTTGGCCTTCCTGATTTCACTCCTGCATGAATCCTGAGCATATTTTTATACTCCTCCCTGGTCATTTGTCCAATCTTCCACTTCTTGTAAGCTTCCTTTTTATGCTTAAAATCAGCAAAGATTTCACTGTTAAGCCAAGCTGGTCACCTGCCATATTTACTATTCTTTCTACAGATCGGGATGGTTTGTTCCTGCAACCTCAATAAGGATTCTTTAAAATACAGCCAGCTCTCATGGACTCCTTTCCCCATCATGTTATTCTCCCACAGGATTCTGCCCATCAATTCTCTGAGGGAGTCAAAGTCTGGTTTTCTGAAGTCCAGGGTCTATATTCTGCTGCTCTCCTTTCTTCCTTGTGTCAGGATCCTGAACTCAATGATTTCATGGTCACTGCCTCTCAGGTTCCCATCCACTTTTGCTTCCCCTACTAATTCTTCCCTGTTTGTGAGCAGCAGGTCAAGAAGAGCTCTGCCCCTAGTTGGTTCCTCTAGCACTTGCACCAGGAAATTGTCCCCTACACTTCCCAAAAACTTCCTGGATTGTCTGTGCACTGCTGTATTGCTCTCCCAGCAGGTATTGGGGTGATTGAAGTCTCCCATGAGAAGCAGGGCCTGCGATCTAGTAACTTCTGTTAGTTGTCTGAAAAAAGCCTCGTCCACTTCAACCCCCTGGTCTGGTGGTCTATAGCAGACTCCCACCACGACATCACCCTTGTTGCTCACACTTGTAAACTTAATCCAGAGACTCTCTGGTTTTTCTGCAGTTTCATACTGGAGCTCTGAGCAGTCATACTGTTCTCTTACGTACAATGCATCTCCCTCACCTTTTCTGCCCTGCCTCTCCTTCCTGAACAGTTTATATCCATCCATGACAGTACTCCAGTCATGTGAGTTATTCCACCAAGTCTCTGTTATTCCAGTCACATCATAATTCCTTGACTGTGCCAGAACTTCCAGTTCTCTCTGCTTGTTGCCCAGGCTTCTTGCATTTGTTTATAGGCATTTAAGATAATTCACTGATCATCTTGCTTTCTCAGTATGAGGCAGCAGTCCTCCTCTCTTGCACTCTCCTGCTCGTGTTTCCTCCCGGTATCCCACTTCCCCACTTACCTCAGAGCTTTGGTTTTCTTCCCCCAGTGAACCTGGTTTAAAGCCCTCCTGACTAGGTTAGTGAGGGACAACATAGATGAGTTGGATCTAACAGTTTTCATCTAGCCAGTTGAAGAGAATTTGTAACCCTTGTCATAATAGGCCTGATTCTCCATTGCTGTCTTCCTGGGCTTGGAGCAGCCTTTAAGCCAAATTTGTGCTCCTCTAATTCCAAAGTCAGGCAGGGGCCCAATCTGGCTGTCAGAGTAAATCAGAGCAACCTCTGGGCTGACCTAATCTACAGTCAGTTTCCCAGGCCCCCTATGAACACCGAGAAGGATGGAGTAGCTGTAGTGCAGTGTACTCTGGCTGTGTCACTGATCTGCTGGAAGCCCTTATGCTAAATTTTTGCTAGCTGGAGAGGCCATGTACAGAGGATATTCTCAAGAGGCTGTTTCCATCCACTTCAGTGCCCCTTTATGCTGTCAGAGTAGCATCTAATAGTGTAACTGAAAATCATGCCCAGTGTAGTCATATCAGCTATTATCATTACTTGCAGTTTCTGGTATAAGACAGGTCGTGGAGAGGGAAGGAAACACATGAGATACAAAAACTTTGCCTTACTGATTACAGTCTTACGGGGGATTTTCACTGTGTTCTATATAAAGACTCTGAAGTTATACACAGTTTGTACAAGTAGGAAGGGCAAGAATGGCCTCTAGAACACAAGGCTTTTTTCCTTCCTCTAGTTCTGAACAATATGCACCCATAATATTTCCTCCTGGAAAAAGCAAAATGTACTTTCCTGTGTAAATGACTGATTTCAGATTAAGGAAAACAACAAAGAACAAATATAAAGTCTCCAGGGGTAGTGGGGCAAGACAGTGGGGGAAGGGATAGCTCAGTGGTTTGAGCATTGGCCTGCTAAACCCATGGTTGTGAGTTCAGTCCTTGAGGGGGCCACTTAGGGATCTGGGGCAAAATCAGTACTTGGTCTGCCTAGTGAAGGCAGGGGGCTGGACTCAATGACCTTTCAAGGTCCCTTCCAGTTCTAGGAGATAGGATATCTCCATTAATTTATAAACAAAGGCCAAGATCCTAGAAGTTATTTAGGGACCTAATGCTTATTGATTCCTGTGGAAGTTAAGAACCTAAATACCTTGGAGGAGCTTGGCCTCAGTTACTTGCTTTCTGCATGTGATCTGAAACAGAGAATGGCAGCTCTATCACAACTTGGAGACGCCTATGCATTTGAAGTTAGAGGACAGAGAACACATCCCGTGACCCATCCTGTCCATTGCATAGCTTTATACACCACATTTGCTAAAGCTTTTCTTATCAGTGTTTCTCAACCTTTTCCATACAACAACCCCATGTTGCAACACAATAAAGTTTGCCCTCTGCTATCTAGTCATTAAAGAAATGAAGACTGGTTGCAACCTGCTGAAATCTATTTGTGACTCTCCAGGCTGAGATACAATTACCAGGACCTATAACCAGATATGTAAGGGTAATAAGTCATTGCAAAATAGATCTTGTTCTTCCTAGAAGAATGCATTGTCTCTGCTTTTCCTCTCTGGGTTTTGATGTCTGGTCAGCATTCTTTCTGTATGTGCATGACATGACTGAATCATACCAGTTGTGTTTTTCTCTGCCTAGCATGTTGTGGTTTAATTGTAGGCAATGCTGTCATTGCACTGGATCAGACAGATTCTGCTCTGGCAATGGTACATCTGCCTGCCGTTGCCTCTGCACTTGAGAGAAGAACTTGTTTTATGACATTGTTCTGTTTTTTTCTCATTTCCATCTGTTTATCATTCCACATCTTCTTGAATAACTGAAGGGCTGCTATTGCTTTTGAGATGTGTCTTAAGCTTGTCACAAGCTCTTTCTTTTCTTTAATGGTCCCCTTTGCCAGGCAGTGCAGTCTGAAATTATGGTAAGTGAAACTGACAACTTATTCCAGTTGTTCTGTTCAAGCAAATGCCAATGGCTCCTCTGCATATTTCCCCTCTTGCTGTTGGCATTGATTTTTCTATTATTCTCCTTGGCAAAGAGTCTGAAGCTCATTTTCAGAGAGAACTGCTTGAAATTAAGGGGCCTCTTCTCCTCTTGAAGCATGAGAATAAGAGAATTGTTAGCGTTACAGAGAAAGGTGGGTATTGAGTAGTGGTATAGAAGGAGGATAATTGTTATAAAATCAAAGTTGAGTGACCTGCTCCTGGTCTAAGTTTTGCATTCTTCCCCTCATCCCTCTTCAGACTGAAAATATTACCATAGTTGTTAGCCATGAAAACTTATATTCATCTTGGAGTCAAGACATGGCTGGATTTAAAACACCAATTTCCTTTACAAACATTAATAATGTTTGTTGCTAGCTGAGATAAGGTATCCAGGGTTATGCTTCAAGGCTTAAGATGATTGCCACAGGGGTCAGGTAGAAATGTTGTCGTCCATGCACAGCACTGTAGAATTAATCAGGTACCTTAATGAGAAGTGGGGGGCAGCGATGGGAGTGAGAGATGCTTGCCTTCCTTTTGAGTATCAAGTATAGATTGTTGCTGGAGGAAGAAAAATGTACTTGGTACAGCAGTAGTCTGATACACTTCTTCCCTCACAAGAAATTTTTTGGTGGCCTCACAGTGCGGCCACTAACTATTGCTAGTGGCTGCTCTGACAGTTTGTCCGAAAATACTCAGTTAACTTTAGGAAAAACAAAATAAATATGCACATATACATGTCCAAATCATTGTAATTTCATTATGTAGGGTTTTTTTGCAGACTCAATAATAAAAATTATGTACAGTTTTCTCTGTTCTTTACTGGATCTAAACAGAATAGAAACAGATTATGTGTTTTGCGTGTTCTTGTCCCTTTTTGTTGTTGTTTCTTTTGGGTTTCTTTTTCTTTTCTTCTCTTTTTTTGGTTGCTTATTTTTTTAAGACTTGCTAGCTAGTAAGTCTGTTTCTGTGAAAAATGATATTTGTATTTTGTTAATATCACTTTTCACAATAGCAGACTTGCTAGCTAGCTGGGAGACAGTGAAAAGTGATATTAACAAACATACAAATACCACTTTTCACAACAGACTTACTCTACACAACAGACTTTTCACAATAGCCCTGGCAAGCTGGAAGATGAACTAAGCCCTGGATGCTGAGGGAGGCAGCTGGGGGCCAGGGGTGATGAGGAGTGGTGAGTCTGGGGACCGGAGCCCTGCAGCTATGCAGCCAGGGACTGGGGCAGTGGGGGCCAGGGGCAATGTGAGGGTAGGAGGAGGTGAGCTTGGGGCTGTCAGTCACTGCTGCACAGCTAGGGGCCAGAGCTGGATCACATGACCCAACGGCTGGCATCCGAAACCCTGTGGCTGGGGGCCAGAGCCCACTGCTGCATGGCTGGAGTCCAAGGCCAGAGGAAGCAGCAGGTGGGAGGGGAGTGAGCTGGGTCCAGGGCTGGGGTCAGGGCTCAAAGCCCGTGGCCAAGGGATGGAGACTGCTGCCCCCCACCCCAGGTCTGAAGCCCAAATCCCACCCGCCTGCCTGCTCCTTCAAAGTTTGTGGCTCCAGAGTGTGACAGGACCCAACCTCTGCTGGCAGCCCTGGAGGAGAGGACACCTGTGCACCCCCCATCACCACCCAGGAGGTTCTGGCCTCATGAAAAGCTCCTGGTGGCCACATTTGAGAAACGCTGCATCCTCAACCTTTTCCATGCTGGGACCTCCCCACCTCCAGAACTGCTCATCCAGCCAGGAGTGAGCTGGGGTACCCCTGCTGTACAGCAATCTCTGGAGGGCAGAGTGCTTGCAACCCCGTGACAGCAGTGTGTGACCTCCACAAGTTGAGAACCTCTGCATTATGGCAAATGCTGTCCCAAATGGAAGTGGAGTAAGAATCATTGCCTAATTGCTGCAGTCTCATCCGGAGCATGCTTCCCATCGGTAGTGGTATTGTACATTGTCTTTTTGCCATTCACTGTGTTGTCTCTCCATTCTCTGTCTGTTTTTTCTCCATAGACAGTTTTATTGAGCACAGCCTCTTAGGAACCAAGTCAGTGAGCCTGATCTCAAACATTTACTCCTGGGGGAATTATGCACAGAATTCATGTCCCCTGCAGATTTTTTTTCCTGCAGAAAATACATTCTGCTGGAGCGGTGCTTCAGTTACATCTTTCACCCACCAGCGACTGCTGCAGTTAGGGTGACCAGATGTCCCAATTTTATAGAGAAGTCCCAATTTTGGGGTCTTTTTTTAATATAGGCTCCTATGGCCTCCCACCCCCGTCCTAATTTTTCACATTTGCTGTCTGGTCACCCTGGCTGTGGTGCCAGAAGATAGGACAGCTGGCTCTTGGGCTGGAGCAGCCAGTCAGGGAGGGAGGGGGCTGAGGCTGCATTCCTCACAGTGACATACCCATGAGGCCAGGTGAGGAGGCACAGGATATGTGGGGGATGGACAGAGTGTGGCACATGGGGCTACTGGGGAGGGGTCATATAGACTGGTGTTCAGAAGGGCTAGTGTGGGGTGTATGCAGTTATGGGATGACAGCATTGAGTCAAGGACTGAATGGGAGTGAGTGAAGAGCCACATGAGGATCAAGGGGAGGGGTGGCTGAATGAGAGTGCAGCGACACATGGGGTTGAGGAATGGGTAGCTGAGTGGGGGTGCAGGGACACGGGGAGGGAAAGTGCAGGATTACACAGGGACAAGGGCAGATGTGCCTGACTAAATGGGAGAGGCACTGAATGGGATCAGCCAGGGTCTACATGGGGAGGCTCCCCAACTCTCTAAGAATCCCTCCACACCCCAGAAAACTGCTCCATACTTCTCCCACCCACACCCAACAGCCCTCCAGGTTCCCTCCCAGGTTCCTGCCCAGGAATTACTTGCCTCTCCCACAACTCCTCCGTTATCCCAGACTCCCCTAACCCTTTGCACTGCTTCTGAGGGATGTGGGAAATACAGTTCTGTATTGTAGTTTAAATTAATTATTACTCAAAGTTCTGTATTAATATGCCTAGTAAGGAATCAGTTTGTCAAAAAACATTTCCTGAATCTTTTTTTGTTTTCTGTATTGTTACAGACATACTTGCTGGAGAGGTATTTTGAAATAAATTACCAAAATAATTGAAACTGGCATGATTATATTGTGTTATTTTGACAAATAAAATATGCGGAATTTTGCAATATTGTGCACAGAATTTTTAATTTTTTGGCACAGAATTCCCCCAGGAGTAAATGTTTTTGTTGCATTTTATTTATTGGTATTAGTGCCTATTGTGATTCCATGTGAAGAAATGTAATTAAAACAGAGCCCTGTGTGTTGTTATGCATTTACCATTGCCTCGGTTACTGACCCTCACCTAATATATCAGTAAGTAGTGACACGTCTCGTGTCTTTAACACTTATGTGACAGACGCTGAAAGATTAGAATTGGAGGTATCTACTACTATTTTGGGGCGTGGGCTGGATGCCAACCTCTCTGTGCTGCCTTCCTGAGAAGCAAGTATTTAGTTTTGTCAGTATGAAGAGCATTACTCACTCTCCTCCTTGACATGCTCTAATACATGTAATGAGCAATGATTTACATGAGGATGTGCCAGTGCTCTTCTCAGGCAGCCTGGGCTCGGCTGGCTTGAATCTCCCACTGGGGAAGAGGGAATGGGCTCATCTTCAGCTAAATCTAGAGATGCTGAAAAAAGAGCCCTAGATGGGAAAGGGAGGGATGAGTCTAACCTTACTGACGCTGATGTAAATCAGGAGTTACTCAGTTGAAGTCAGTGGCTTGCTGGCATGAGAAGAGAATGAGACCCTGAGCATCGTAATAACGAAGCTATTCATTTATTTTCTCCCTTTATAATGCTTCCCCTCTTCTCCTTCCACAAAAGTGACTGGGGAAAACTGACTGCTGGTGTAAGCAGCTGCAATTCCATTGAAGTTGCATCCATTTACACCTAGAGGGCCAGAGCTGCCACTGGTGCATGCACTGTTTTGGCTCCCTGGCGTCAGCTGGAAAAGCATAATAAGTCTTCCTTCTTTCTAAGTCCCTGGATAATTGGCAACATCAGTCTAAGGGGAGTTTTTGTGTGTTCACCCACCTTTCTGGTTCTCTGCTGACTCTTCTCTCCCAAAATCCTCAGGGCTAAAATGGAGGATCCTTACGACTGGGATGGAGATTCATGAGTTTACTCTCTCTTAGGCCAGCTGGAAATAGTGCTACCTTACTACAGATAGCAGGGGCTCTTGGAAGCACCATGCCATATCACTCTAAATGCACCCGCGTCCTGGCTTGTGGTTGAGCATCCGCCGAAATGCCGCCAAATTTCTGTGGCGTTTCGGCGGTGACGCCTCTCGATGATGCCACTTGCCGCCCACAAGTGACATCATTAAGAGGCGTCGCCGCCGAAACACTGCAGAAATTTGGCAGCATTTCGGCGGATGCTCCACCGCTGCCATGGTCCTTCGTCTGGTGTCTGTCAGACGAAAAGGTTGGGAACCACTGCTCTAGGAGATCCCCAGTCTCATGCAGGTGGCATTTTTAGAGGAAGAGTCCTCACTGGCCATTCTCCGCTGCCAACCTCTTGTGTACTGATGTGTTCACAGCTACTTATTGGGCTACATGTATTCTTTCTGTTTTTCTGATAGCTTCCCAACTATGTCTTTCTGCATGTGAGTGTGAACCTGTGTGTAGCATAGGTGAAACCAAAAGGACCATCACATCCAGGTAAAGAATGATTGTCTATCTGTAACAGACTGGCAAGGTTTGCCTGAATTAGCACACCCATCAGGTGTTGATTCTGCTGGGAAAGAGGCTGAATGGGTTCTGGTGACTCACTGAGGCAGGTGACTCATTACCCTGCCCTGATATATCAGGTAGTTGAGAGTGCTCAGAATATGCTTGTGCAGCCCCTAGTGACTTGACTGGCAAACCATGTGCCATTCTTGGAGACCGGATTTGGTCTAATATGCTAATTATTATTAATTGTATCGTACTTTCCCTCCTTATTGCCCATAGACGATTCAGTGGTCTGTGGGACATCCCAGTTCAGTGACACAGACTGACCAGTTAAATTGGCTGCACTTCCCTGGGTGCTTCACAATAACTGCATAGAACAGTTTGCCGTCAATAAATTCATGATCCCATTAAACCATTGGCAGATTAGCCACTGGACCAACGGGCCCCATGCCCAGGGTCCCGGCCAACTGGGAGGCCCTAGAAAAATGGTCACACCGTACCCTGCTCCACCCACCTGGCACTCCTGCCGGGGAGCGGGCTCAGGATGCGGGAACTTGTCCTGCTCCATCCACCCGCCTGATGCTTCTGCCGGGGAGTAGGGTCGAGGGTCTCTCCTACCTGCCCAGCACTCCTGACCCCACTAGAGGGAGTGCCGGGCAGGCAGAGCTTGGGAAGCCCCCATGCCTTGCTCCCCGGCAGGAGCACCAGGTGGGAGCGGGGAGGACTGCAGGAGGAAGGGGTGCGGAGGGGTCCCACTTGCCTTGGCCCAGGGCCCCATAAAACTGTACTCCGCCTCTGCATTAAACTATATATAAAAAGCAGAAATTCTTAAGCGTTAGTGTTGGCCTGCTACTAACACAGTCATTCTCAATATTTTCTTTTAATTGGAAGCAGTGATAGCAAAATCTCATCCTTGCCATGCCAGCTGGAGAGAGCATATCTGCTGCTATTTGCGATACCTATTAAACTGGCAGTCACAAGATAGATGAGGAAATGTAAAAGAGCCACTAACGCCTTGTCTCATTTGAGCCACAGCCACTCCACCTTGTGACTGAAACACTTGCAAAGCTCAAATGCATAGCTCCTCTTACTTATATAGCCACATTTGAGAGGCAACAATGTCTAGTGTAGAGGGCTCTGGACTGGGAATGAGGAGATCTAGAATCATAGAGTCGTAGGACCTCAAGAGGTCATCTAGTCCAGTCCCGTGCACTCAAGGCAGGACTAAATATTATCTAAACCCTTCCTGGCAGGTGTTTGTCTAACCTGCTCTTAAAAGTCCCCAATGATTAGGGTGACCATACATCCCAGTTTGGCAACAGCATCGGAGGGGGACCTCTAGCGAGTGGCTGGGGGTGTCCCATATTCTCTTTGGGAAATATGGTCACCCTACCAATGATGGTAATTCCACAACCTCCCTGGGGGAATTTGTTCCAGTGCTTAACCACTCTGACAGCTAGGAAGTTTTTCCTAATGTCCAACCTAAATTGCCCTTGCTGCAATTTAAGCCCATTGCTTCTTGTCCTTTCCTAAGAGGTTAAGAAGAACAATTTTTCTCCTTCCTCCTTGTTACAACCTTTTATATACTTGAGAACTGTTATCATGTCCGCTCTCAGTCTTCTCTTTTTCAATCTTTCCTCATAGGTCATGTTTTTTAGACCTTTCATCATTTTTGTTGCTCTTCTCTGGACATTCTCCAATTTGTCCTCATCATTCCTGAAATGTGGCGCCCAGAACTGGACACGATACTCCAGCTGAGGCCTAATCAGTGCAGAGTAGAGCAGAAGAATTACATCCCAGCATGATGTTTGCTAATACATCCCAGCATGATGTTTGCTTTTTTTTGCAACAGTGTTACACTGACTCATATTACGCTTATGGTCCGCTATGACTTCCAGATCCCTTTCTGCAATACTCCTTCCTAGGCAGTCATTTCTCATTTTGTATGTGTACAACTGATTGTTCCTTCCTAAGTGGAGTATTTGCATTTGTCCTTATTGAATTTCATCCTATTTACTTCAGATCATTCCTCCAGTTTGTCCAGATCATTTTGAGTTTTAATCCTATCCTCCAAAGCACTTGCAACCCCTCCCACCTTGTTATCGTCTGCAAACTTTGTAAGTGTACTCTCAATGCCATTATCTAAATCATTGATGAAGATATTGAACAGAACCGGACCCAGAACTGATCCTTGCATCACCCAACTCGTTATGCCCTTCCAGCATGACTGTGAACCACTGATAACTACTCTCTGGGAATGGTTATCCAACCAGTTATGCATCCACGTTATGGTAGCACCACCTAGGTTGTATTTCCCTAGTTTGTTTATGAGAAGGTCATGCGAGACAGTATCAAAAGCTTTACTAAAGTCAAGATATACCACTTCTGTCACTTCCCCCCATCCACAAGGCATAATACCTTGTCAAAGAAAGCTATCAGGTTGGTTTGACACAGATTTGTTCTTGACAAATCCATGTTGACTGTTACTTATCACCTTATTATCTTCTAGGTGTTCATAAATTGATTGCTTAATTATTTGCTCCATTATTTTTCCGGGTACAGAAGTTAAGCTAACTGGTCTATAATTCCGCAAGTTGTCCTTATTTCCCTTTTTGTAGATTGGCACTATATTTACCCTTCTCCAGTTGTCTGGAATCTCTCCCATCTTCAGTGACTTTTTGAAGATAATCGCTAATGTCTCAGATATCTCCACAGTCAGCTCTATTCAACTCTGCCATTGTCCTGCTGGAGGGCCCTGGGAAATCATTTATCCCTTTTGTGTCTGTTTCCTCCACCACCTTTTGTTGATGTTGTCCAATTACACGATAGGCTCTTCAGGGCAGGACTTGTCTGTTGCTGTGTGTACAACATATAAATAGCAATAACTGTCTCTCTGGTTTTAAAGAGCTCCTTAACATTTTCTGTCTTTAAAATCTTGTTGAATGGCCTCTGGCCCTATATTTAGGCCCTTTTGAGTCCTTTCTCTCCTATTCTAAAACTTGCCTCCTCATCTGTGGTGTATTCATATTTGATTATGTTTTCATTGCATTGCATTTGCTTTGATTTTTGCAGCACAGTGCACCAAGCAATTTGGCAGGCAGGCGCTGTATAAATAACAGTATTATGTCACCCAAGATCAGCCTCTCACAAGGCCGGCTCCAGGCACCAGCTTAGCAAGCAGGTGCTTGGGGCGGCCACTCCGGAGCGGGGTGGCACGTTCAGGTATTCGGCGGCAATTTGGCGGAGGGTCACTCACTCCCGCTCGGAGCGAAGGACCTCCCGCTGAATTGCCGCAGATCGCGATTGCGTCTTTTTTTTTTTTTTTTTTTGGCTCCTTGGGGCGGCAAAACCCCTGGAGCCGGCCCTGGCCTCTCCCATGCTTTACCTTGCAAAACTCTTATGTTTCTTTAACGTGGCTGTTCTGGTTCTGGTGCTGGAGGCTGTGTGTGGACCTTTGCGTCCTCCTGCAGGCTTCAGGTCTGAGCTCACTCATGGTGTTTGTCACTGCTGCCTGGGTGGTATTGGAAGCTGTGCTGCCTGTTGGATGGCTGCTCTAGGAGAACAAACTGTATTGATGAAAATTAATGTGAGAATAAAGAAGTGTTGAACTGACAAATGCATGAGCAGTTGACTAGCTGTGCCTGGTTGAACCTACCTGGGTTAGAAGAGGTAGACCTGCAGGTGGACTCAGTGGATCACATTCTTTAGGCCAGTGGTTTTCAACCTGTGGTCCGCGAACTCTGCAGGTCCTCAAACGCTGTCTAAGATTTCCAAAGGTGTCTGCGCCTCCATTTGAAACTTTTTAGGGGGCCACAAATTAAAAAAGGTTGAACACCCCACCCCGTATTAGGCCACTGATTAAAACAGGATGACCTGTGTAATAAGGAATTTCCTTCCTTCACTCTCTTCTTTCATTCTCTTGAGATGTTCTGATTGTCTCCCTAGTGAAGGGTTTTTTAAATGATATTTGAACTTTATCTGGCACTTCAAAGTGGTGGCAGGCAAGTGATTGGCAGATCTGGGGAAGGGGCATAAATGGCTCGATTCTCTAATTCTTCACATCCTAGGGGCTTCCAGGGGTTGAACTATCCCATTAGCAGAAGTTAGAGCAGCCTCAGAGAGCACCAGTGGATAATGGAAACACTGGAACACTTTGTGCTTTGGGCCTGCCCCGCTTGTTCCTGCTATGACAACCCTATCCTGGAATGTCCCCTATTTTGGGGTGGGGAAGCAGGCAGGGCTGAGGAATAGCTGGCTACATTAGATCTGTGCAAGCTCTGGTCTCCTCTGTGCTAGAGGAAACTTAAAGCGCTGTGCATCTGACCCTAGATGTATTTAAGTAGGGCGAAATCCTTGCTCAAAAGTGAGCATGCTAGAAGCATATCTAAAATGTTGACTCTTCCTGTTTGAATTGTTTGCAAACAGATTTGGATTTTTCTCAGCTTGTTCAAATCTTTTCTTGGGGTTCTTTTTTATCTGTGTATTGTTGAGAGTTGGTGTTTTGACTGGAGACAGAGGTCTACTCACGGTATGAGGTTTTTAAGGTCAGGCTTGACAAAGCCCTGGCTGGGATGATTTAGTTGGGAATTGGTCCTGCTTTGAGCAGGGGGTTGGACTAGATGACCTCCGGAGGTCCCTTCCAACCCTGATATTCTATGATTCTATGTTTCTCTTCCCTGACTGAGCATTGCTTTCTGGTGGTATATGATCACAGTTGAAATTACTGTAAAAATTCAAAAGAATATTTGTGGAAACTTTTTTTCTTCAGCATTCCCCCGTCTCTAATTACATTTACCATTCCAGTGGGGGGTGAGGAGGGGAAGGAAAGGTTCACAAGTGCACAGGATTGGTGGGACATTTTGGGGTTCAACCCAGACCGGTGAGGGGTTGTGTCACCGCCTGCCCTGCAACTCTGGGTGCCTAGAATGCTGTGCTGCTGTGCCTGGTCAATTGAGGGCCTGGGAAAAAGGGCACCCCTGTGCCTGAACCCGCTCCACCTGCGTGGCGCTCCTGCTGGGGAGCAGGTCAAGAACGTGGGGTCTTGCCCCACTCTGCCCAGCCACCCAGAACGGCTGCTGGGGACGGGAGGTCAGTGTGTAGGGGCTTCCTCCACCGACCCAGTGCTCTTACCAGGAGTGGGGGAAGCCCCCTTGCCTAAACCCAGCTCCCCGGCAGGAGCTCTGGGAGTGAAGGGAGGGGGCTGCAGGCGGAAAGGCTGGGGAAGGGCCCCCACTTGCCTTGGCGCGGGGCCCCATAAAACTGTAATCCACCACTGTCCATCCCCTCTCGTGATTAAGTGGTCGCTTGTCCCCTCCCGGCTCTCCTGCTAGCTTTGCTTACCTGGCATGCAAATGTGGTTTTCATTGTCTTTGGTCACACCTTGCTCCATTTACATGGGAGACCCATTCCAGCAGGCAGAATTTCATTCCTGTGTCTGGAAGAGGCATGGCTTAGGCAGGGGTGAAAGTAACTTAAAGGATTTGCCGGTACTCCAGAATCCTGAGGAAGGGCGTGGCCTCCACTGGAAGAGGCGGAGCCATTAAATCCCCAGGCACTTTAAATCAGGATTTAAAGGGCCTGGGGGCTAGAGCTGTGACAGCAGCAGATGGGAGCCCCAAGCCCTTTAAATCACCCCCTGAGCTCCCAGCTACAGAGGTGGCTGGGAGCTCTGGGGTTTGGAGGTGATTTAAAGGGGGCAATTTAAAGAGCCCGGGGCTCTAGCTGCTGCTACTGCAGCAGAGCCTTAGGCCCTTTAAATTGACAATGGAGCCCCAGGGCTCCAGCAGCAGGGCTCGGGGCTCCAGCTGCTGCTACGCTCCAGGGCCCTTTAAATTGTCTCCGGAGAGCAGCAGTCTTCTGGGGTAGCAGTGGCAGGGCTCTGGTGGTTATTTAAAGGGCCCGGGGTGGTGGAGACAGCGGGAGCCCCAAACCCTTTCAATAGCCACCAGAGCCCTGTCGCCACTACCCCAGGGCTCCGGCAGGCTCCAGGGGCTATTTAAAGGTCCCAGGCCCTTTAAATTGTCCCCAGAACCCTGAGGTAGCAGCAGTGGGGCTCCAGCGGCGATTTAAAGGGCCTGGGGTGGTAGTGGTGGCAGGAGCCCTGGGCCCTTTAAATCACCACCCGACCCCTGCAGCCGCTACCCCATGGCTCTGGCCGCAATTTAAAGGGCCCTGGGCTCCAGCCCTTTAAATTACTGCCTCTGGAATCTGGTCCACCCCGGTGTGGCACACCAGCTCTTGCTGGTAGGGATGGCAGGTTTGTAGAAATTTTGGAGGTGCCTGGAACGTGCCCCTGCCCAAACTCTGCTCCCCCAAACTCCACTCCCCACCTGCCCAAAGCTCTGGGTGGGAGTTTGGGGAAGGGAGGATGTTTGGGGTGCTGGCCCTGGTCTGGGGCAGGGTACTGGGGTGCAGGAGGGGTGCAGGGTGCAGGCTCTGGAAGGGAGTTTGGGGATGGGAGGGAGTGGGGAGAGGGTGCAGGTTCTGGCAGGGAGTTTGGGGATAAGAGAGGGTGTGGAGGAAGGAGGTGCAGGGGTAAGGGCTGTGGGGTGAGGCTGGGGGTGGATTTGGGGTGTGGCTGGGGATGAGGGGTTTCAGGTGTGGGAGGGGACTCAGGGATGAGGCAGAGAGTTAGGGTGCAGGGGGATGAGGGCTCTGGCTGGGGCTGGAGATGAGGGGTTTGTGGTGTTGGACAGGCTCAGGGCTGGGACAGAAGGTTGGGGTGCGGGGGGATGAGGGCTCTGTCTGGGGGTGTGGGCTCTAGAGTGGGACAGGGCTGGAGATGAGTTTGGGGTGCAGGCAGGCTGCCCTGGGACTGGAGCCAGAGAGAAGGACTCCCCCCAGCCCTCTCCCTGCTGGCAGCAGCGAGCTCTGGGGTAGCGACCCCCTTCTCCCTCCGGCAGCACACTCACCCCCCTGTCACTGCACATGCTCCTACGGCCCCTCTCAGGTCCAGGAATCCCCCTCGCCTCCCCTGTGGTGGGTGCCATGCCGGGGGGCGGGGTGCTGCCATCACATGTGCACCTCCTCCTCTGCTGCTGCCCCTCACTGTAGCCTCACTGGGGCTGCCCCTTGCCCAGTGTGGGGCAAGAGCAGTGACTGCAGGCAGGGGGGTGGCTGTACTGGTGGAGGGTCCCACCGGAAAATGAAAGGGTCCGATGGGGAAGCACAGCCTGCCCTGGCAGAAGTGGAGGGGGGCACTGGGACCCTGTGGCGGCAGTTAATGCAGGCAGGCAGCATGGAGCTGCAGGGGATGGAGAGAGACAAACACTCTGCTCCGGGCAGGGCCGGCTCCAGACACCAGCCTACCAAGCATGTGCTGGGGCGGCACATTGGGATGGGGCAGCACTCGGGGTTTGTTTTTGTTTTTTTTGGTTCGGCCAGGCGGTGCTGGGGAGAGGCTGGGTTTGGGAGGCATGGCGCCGTGCTTGAGGGGCCGGGACTTGGGCAGCGTGGCACTCAGTGGGGCGGGCTTCAGCGGCACGGTGCTCGGAGGGGCAGGGACTTGGACGGCATGACGCGACGCTCGGGGGGGGGCGGGAGACTTGGGCGACATGGCGCTCAGGGGAACAAGGGACTTGGGTGGCACAATGTGATGCTTGGGGGGGCGAGGGACTTGGGCGGTGCAATGTGACGCTTGGGAGGGGCAGGGGACTTGGGCGGCGTGGTGCCCGGTGGGGCGGGGGACCTGGGTGACGCTCGGGAGGGGCGGGGACTTGGGCGGCACGGCGTGACGTGACGCTCGGGGGTCAGGGGACTTGGGCGGCGCGACGCTTGGGGGCGGGGCGGTGTGGTGCTCTTTGTTTTCGCTTGGGGCGGCAAAAATGTTAGAGCCGGCTCTGGCTCCGGGACCCAGGGAGGTGCATGGTGGCAGCAAAGGGGGGGCAGGGCACACTCAGGGGAGGCACGAGGGGACAGCAGGTGGGGCCAGGGAGGAGACCCTCAATATTGCTGGAGCCAGGAGTAGGAGTCAGCGAGGGAGAGAGAGCTCCATTTTCTTGCCGGTAGCTGCTGCACCTTTTCTTACCGGTCCTCCTTACCGGCCCGTACCGCCTTACTTTCACCTCTGGGCTTAGGTACTGATTGCCAAATACATGTTAAGAACATATTGCAGCACATATCTACAAAGTTGTTTATGGGTGTACTGTATATATATCACGCTAGAATATTAACAATCTGTGGGTTACTGGCTTTCCAATGAAATATGACATGCCCCCTTTTAGATACAGATTATGACAATGGTGAGTTGGGGTACACTGACTATGTCAAACTTGATGAGTTGCTGACCCAGAACAGTGAACCATCAGTGGGGCTCTGTGTCTCAATTGGCCTAATGCTGCTGCTATTGATGCTAATGGGAGTTTTTCCACTACATTGATGGAAGCAGAGTTAGACCAAGGGTGAGTGCTTATGCAAATCCACCCTGGATCTCCATCCACATCCCAATTCTCTAGAACCTGCCAGGAGCCAGTGGTGGGCAGACGTCCAAAGGTGCCAACATTTGGATGCTTAGCTGAACCTCTTTAGAATGGGAAAGAAGAATCACCCATAAATTGCTACTACTCATTGCTCTTTTTACCTCTTCCAAAGGCCCATGAGTGGCTTCCTGTGCTCCCCATGTCCTCTCTGGCGCACCCCATGCTGTATACTGAGGTTCAAGCTTTGCTGTAAGAACCATCAGCATGGGAGAGAATTTCTGTACGCTGTTTCCAGGTTCCAGTTTCTGTCTCCACACCCAAACCCACCTCTTCTCCCATGTGGTCAGTATCAAGCGCTCTGCTTTGAGCAGCATTTGGCAGTTGGGAATTGCGTCAGGTTCGATGCCTTGCCAACCACCAGGACAGAGCAAAGGGATAATCAGGGGCAGCCCTAGACTAGCTGCCAGTAACTGGCACCCTAGGTTAGCCATGCAATTGGCGCTCCCATCCCCAAGCCCCAAGGCAGATCTAGGCTGAGCTTTTTGGTAAACTGGGAAACGTTTTGCCCCTTTTTTCTTTTCAATGTTTTTAAGCATTTTTTTTTTGTAAACAGAGGCTTAATTATTTGGTTTGTCCATCCATCCATCTGTCCAAACAATGTTTCTAAGATAAGATAAAATAGAGACACAAAATTTTCGGAATAGATTTGTACACTACAGCTAGATGATATTTCAGTCTGATTTCAAATAAAAATGCATTAAAAATGTTAATTATAATTTTTATTATTACAAATCCAAAATAATCCATTACGTTATCCTGCTTTAACTGCCATTATCACCACATCCAATACAGAAAGAAAGAAGAAAGCTCTTCAATGAACTTTAACCTGTATTTACAAAACACTCCAAATAAAAAACAGTGTGTGCTCTTAAAACATGACTTTTCTTGCTTTAAGTTTTGAAAAATCAGTCACTAGTTCTTTTAGATCCAGTTTTCCAGCTATTTCATGCTCTGTTGACATTGTGGCAAGTCCAACAAGTCTCTTGTGCACCATTGTTGAATGCAGATATGTTTTTATCAATTTTAACTTTGAGAAGCTACGTTCCACACTACGGCGGAAACTGGCAAAGTTAAAAGAATGCATAGAGGTTTAAAAATGTTCGGAAAACTGCGCTTTTATTTTCACAAAAAAACTTCAGTACTTCTTCAAGAGTGGAATGTTCCTTAAGTCGTCTTGAAAAAGCCTGAAGCTCACTACACAAATCTGTAGCATCAATGTCTTTCGAATTTTCTTGAGTCAAAGCTGACTCCAGTTTTATACAAAATTCTCTTATCTGTTTTGCTGTTTTCTTTTGCAGGCTGTGGATATCATATAGAAAACCAAATACTGACTGTGATACTGCTGCATCTGTTAAAATCTTTCGTCAACTGAGTGAATAGCAGTATGAAGGACTGGGAAGTAGAAATTCACTTTGAACCTTTGTTTTGAGTTCTGAATTAGTGTCTCGTCCTTCATATGAAAACTGCTGTTTCTTTTGCCGAATGCGAACTGGCTCTGGTTCAAATTCTGTCGGAAAGTCTATTTCTTCAGCAAGCTAGAGAGAATCTATGTGTTCTTTCGAACCCTTCATCACTTCTGAATTCCTCCAGAGTGTTTTTAGTTTGCTGCAGTTTTTGAATAGCAGAATGTATGTTTAAATTATTTTCCTGAAGCTGCTTACTAGTGAGGTTAATCTTGAAAAGGATATTATACCACAAAATGAGGGAAGTCACAAATTTGAACTTGGAAAGGCCATTTGCAAAAGCGTCTGCATCTGAACGTGCCGTATTGCTAGATGATCCAGCAAAGGTAGTGTCATTAGAAATTTTAATTAGGGCATCATAAATGTTTCCAGGCTCATAGCAAAGAGGCTTCAAAGCATCAATGAGACTCTCCCTTGTCTGACTAAGTGGTTTCACAGTTATTGAATTCACATGGCGAGTCAGAATCTCACAACGGCATGTTGAGCCTGAGAAAAACACATAAACACATTGCACCAGGTCAAAGAAACTGCTTGCCTCCAAACAGCATCTAGCAGCATCATTGGCAACCAAATTCAGAGAATGTGCACAGCAAAGAATGAAAAAGGCTCTAGGATTGATTCCCATCATTCTCCTTTGCACGCCATTGTCTTTACCCTTCATATTACTCCCATTATCATAGCCTTGGCCATGTAAGTTTTCAACAGATAATGACATTGTTTCAAGCTCTTGTAGAATAGTTTCAGTCATAAATGCTCCAGTCGTCTCCTTCAGTGATACGAAACCCAAAAATGTTCCTTTATGAGCACTTCAGCATTATTGTCATCTGCAGACTTTTCCATATACACAAAATGAATGATCATCGTCATTTGTGCAACATGACTCACATCTGGTATACAGTCCAGTATTATTGAAAAGTATTTTGCAGAATGGGCAGCTTCTATACTTTTCTTTTTAATGCCATTTGCTAGGATTTGAATCAGTTAATTCTACATATTTTTTCCTAAGTAATGAACCTGTGTTTCATGATCATTTATTTCACGTAGATGCTCCTTCATGACTGGATCAAACAAAGCTGGGTATTCAACAAATTTTAAAAAGTTTCCATTACCTGGAGTATATAATTTTTCATTTGTACTGTGGCCGCAGAATGCTAAATTTTGCCCACCGAAAACTCTCACTAAAGCAATCAGACACTCTAATATTTGTTACCAATATGCTTCTTTTTCCTTGATCACACGTAAATTTTCTTTGATAGTTTTTCCTTTTTTCAATCATCATTCAAGTTCTTTCCAATTTTGAAAACATTACAAATATTCTGTACTTCTTTCATGTGAAGAGAGAATTGAAGAGATGTTTTTCCAGGCCTTCGAAGCATTTGCAGTAAGTGATGTACCAATTGCTTAATTTCTAAACAACTTGCAGCTAAAGCAAAACACAGAGTCCTTTGACATGGAATATTGTAACCAGTTTTGTTGAATTTCTTCCCCATTGATGAGTTTCTTCTTGTAATGATGACCAGAGAATTTTCTTTTATTTCCCTCCTTAGGGAAGAGAAATTCATAAACTTGTTCGGTTCCATGTTTCACGAGCATTTGCCGCACACTGACATCACATCCAGGCCATGAAGCTGGGTCCCCATACTGTAAAGGTGCCACCGGACTCCTTGTTGTTTTTGTGGATATGGACTAACACAGCTACCCTGATACTTGTAACTTGTTTGTAACTTCCTCATCTTTTCTTCCTTTTATTTCATTTACTTCGATTTCTGCATGTGTCTCTGAAGGTGAATAAATTTTCTCCACTTCCATATCAATCTGGTGCTGTGAGCTGCCTTCATCTAGACGTAAGTTTCCATCATCTTGAGTTTCCAAACTGCTTTTTTGTGGATGTGAGCTACCCTCATCTCAAAGTAATATACCTTCATCTTGATGCTGTGAACTGCTTCCATCTTTATTTGGATTAAAGAGAAGATATTTCAGGAAGGATCCCTGCTGTTTTGCTTGGTCCTTTTCCTTCTCAGCCTTTCATTTATGATACTCAGCTCCTGAGGCTTTTCTTTTTCCTCTTTCTGCCATGGGGCATTTGAATATTGTTATGTACCGTGCTCCCGACTGTAAGCATTATAGCATTAAGGATGGCTGACACACCCACCACATGGTTGGTGATTTAAACCACATTGCAGCCATCCCAACACATCTTTTCACTGCTTAAAGGTTCAATGATTAGTAACATACACTCACTTACCTATTAAAACAGTTACAGGCAGCATTTACACAGCAACAAAATGACCTTTTTCAACGTTATAACCTGACACAGGTTGTTTGGAAAGTAATCCCCTTCCTCGTGGTTACCCGCTTGGAGTGTGACGTCATCACTTTCGTAGTCTATTAAGCGTTAACGCTGTTACTTTTATGGACCTTATTTATTACATGTGAACCAGAAAAAGAAAAGTTCATAATTATACAGCCCAATAATAATGCTTAAATACTCACATTTTGGATTTATAATGCTGAAAGACGTTATTCTTTATTCTTTGGCACCAAGAAACACAATTTTCCACAAAAAGAACAGAAGTACTTGTGTCACCTTAGAGACTAGCAAATTTATTTCAGCATAAGCTTTCCTGGGCTACAGCTCACTTCTTCGGATGCATAGAGTGGAACACACAGACAGAAAATATTTATACATACAGAGAACATGAATCTATGAATCTAGACCAACTGTAAGAGGACAATCAATTGAGATGAGCTATTATCAGCAGGAGAAAAAAAACTTTTGAAGTGATAATCGAGATGACCCATAGAAGGTGTGAGGAGAACTTAACATGGGGAAATAGATTAAATTAGTGTAATGACCCAACCATTCCCAGTCTCTGTTTAAACCTAAGTTAATTGTATCTAATTTGCATATTAATTTGAGTTCAGCAGTCTCTCTTTGGAATCTGTTTTTGAAGTTTTTTTGTTGCAAAATTGCCACCTTCAAGTCTGTCACTGAGTGGTTAGAGAGGTTGAAGTGTTCTCCCACTGGTTTTTGAATGTTATGATTCCTGCTGTCAGATTTGTGTCCATTTATTCTTTTGTGTAGAGACTGTCTGGTAGGGCCAATGTACATGGCAGAGGGGCATTGCTGGCACATGATGGCGTATATCACATTGGTAGATATGCAGGTGAACGAGCCCCACAGTATTCATTTGATTCTTAATCTACCTGTGACGTGTGTTAAAATGACCATTTGACATGTATCAACTCGCGATATCTCCGCTCTACGTGAATTTCCAGTTATGTAACCTTGATGTATATTCGAGTTAGGTGTCACTAGCATTGCAGCTCTTGCCACTGGCAGATGTGTTTCATTGTGGCTGAGTTATTGCTTATCAAAATTGCAGTGTGTGTCATCTTGACCCTGCGTCACAAATTGAAAAAATATTTCACTAAAATATTATTTATTTTTGCAGTAAATTAAAGATTTAACATATTAATAAATTCTCAGAAATGTAGAGAAATGAATTATAATTCATATTCCGTCCGTACACGCACGGGAATTGAAATATTGACATCTTTGTTATTTTATTTGTATTTTTTTCATCTTTTTCATTTTTTTATTTGATTTTTTTCGTCGAATTTCCCCCCATTTAACTTGGCACCCTAGACGACCGCCTAGTTCGTCTTTATGGACGGGCCACCCCTGGGGACTGTGCCAATGACTGTCTGCCAGCTGCTCAGATCACAACAAACCCAGTGCTGTTGGATCGTGACCACTTGACCAAAGAACATTTTCTCAGTGCGAATCTGGAGCAGTTGGTAGGATTTTTCCCCAGTATCTGGAAACAAACATTTTAAATGATGTTATCTATAGTGCAGGGCTGCCTGTAAAGGGGCACAGCCCAGATTAAAACTGACCCCAGTGTAGAGCAGAAACCTAGCTATCAGACCTCATGCTGCAGGTTCCATCTCTCTCTCTCTTTCTGGAACTGCTCTAATTTTGTTGGGCAGGAGTCATGGTTCTTCCAAGCTTATCTTTCAGGATGCCAGCAGGTCCTGAAATAACTCTTGAGGCCTGTAGAACATCATGTCTCCAGTCAGACAAACTCTTTGACATTCCTCTGAGAAGCTTCCTGCTGCTTCTTTGCTTCCTTTCTGTTCTCTGATTTTTTTTTATTCATCTGTGCCCCCACCTCCCTTCTCCTCCCCGTAATGTGTGTCCAGGGTATATCCTATGAGAACCATAGGCTAATTAAGGAACAGGACAGGATTTTAGGTTGACTGGCTGGTATCTATCCCAGGTCTCAAAGGGATCTGGACCCACATTGCTTGTTAAAAGAAATATGATTTTTTATAATTTTTTAGAACACTGAAACAAAGATAAAAGCAAAGAAACTTTATCACCTAAGCTAAGCTCCTGTTAATAATATTAAACTAAACTAAGAATAAAGCAAAACAACTGTCCAGTCAAGGTGAAATCAATAAACCAAACAAGTTAGACTCAGTGATGCCAACAATAATCAGTCCTTAGACAAATTCTAAAAAAGTGGCTGTTTGCTTATAAATCCAACTAAAGAATGTGACCAAAATCAATCAGATCTATCATTTGAATGGTTAAGGAGCTTAATATGAAACCAGATTATTATCTAATATCTGGACACAACCTTGGAAATGAATTGCTATGTGGTGGCTAACCCTTTCCTCTCTCCACCGGAGGTGGATTGTAACTAAGGCTAAGATTTTGTCATGGATATTTTTAGAAAAAGTCACGGATAGGTCACAGGCAATAAAGAAAAATTCATGGACGACTGTGACCTGTCCGTGACTTTTACTAAAAATATGCGTGACAAAATGGGGAGCTCCAGGCTCTTTACATCACCCAGGGGAGCCTGGCTCAGAGCTGCAGTGTCCTGCCACTGCCTGCCGTGTCTCGGGGCTCTGGGACACCCTGGCCGCCTGCGGTGGCTCCATGCTCAGGGGCACCCCAGCTCACAGTGGCCGGAAGTTCAGGATCTCCCTGCCGCCCGTGGTGGCCAGGAGCTCGGGGTCTCCCCGCTGCTTGAGAGCTCCAGGGCACCCCTGCTGCCTGGGAGCTCTGGGGCACCCCTGCTCCCTACCCCGCTGGGAGCTTCAGGCCATTCGTGCTGCCCTCTGCAGCTGGGAGCTTGGCCCTCACAGTTCCCAGCTACCAGGGTGGTGGGGGCCCCTACAACTCCCAAGCACAGGGGGCTCAAATCACGGAGGTCTCTGAAACTCATGGATTCCGTGACTTCTGTGACCTCCATGACAAAACCGTAGCCCTAATTATAGTACAGGCTTCAATGGAATACTTTTGATAACTAGAAGTTTGACAGTGCATTTTCCAGAAATTGCAGAGGACAACCTGAAGTCTCTCAGGATTTTTAAACATAAAACACAGAACACACTATAGGGAGTAATTTTACGAGACATCATTTAGGACTATTTAAACCTGGGGAACATTTCTTTCAGGCACCTTGCCCATGTGGGTTGTATGGGTGCTCACACACACCTGCATGGTCACAGCCACACTTTCACTTTCACACCCTGCATTAAAAAGAATAAAAAGGCCTGAGATGTCTCCAAGCTTAAAAAAATAAAGAAAAGTAAAAGGACCATGTCTGAGGAAGATAACATGGTCTTATCTAGGTGAAAAAATCTCGAGATTATATTGTATAATATAAATATATAAATATCCTATAAAATATAAATATCCTATAAAAATAGCTAATTGGGCGAGGAGAAAACTAGCCAATCACCCAGTCACTTAACATTCATTCATCAGCAACATTAAAAATAAAACATTATATTCCATTTCATCACCTCCAGCTCTTTCTGAGAAACGAGGCTTTTGCAATAATTTTTGTATTTTAGAACTGGGCTATAAGCCAAACATCTTATCTTCTGGAATCTTCATCTTGACAGAGGAAATTTACTTTAAAGCCCATCAGTGAAACCCACTTGAAACATGACATTTTACGTTTTAGATAGGATCTGCATTCCAGTACAAGCTATTCCTCTCTCAGTATCAAGTGGTTAAATGGTATCACTGCTCTTGTGTTTTTGGCTTTTGCTTCCTGAACAAAATTCAGTAGTGCTGCCTTTTCCCTCTAGAGGGCATGTATTCAATCCATAGCAATGCCTCATGCAATAGAGGTTGTGATTAGGGTGACAATTTTGTCACAGACAAATTTGGTCACGGAATCTGTGACTTCCAGAGATCTGTGACTTGAACCCCAGTGCCTGGGAGCTGTAGGGTCCCCCACTGCTCCTGGCAGCTGGGAACTGCGGAGGCCAAGCTCCCAGCTGCAGAGGGCAGCAGGGGTGCCATGCAGCTCCCAGCCAGGGTATGGGTGCCTCAGAGCTCCCAGGCAGTGGGGAGACCCCGAAGTCCCAGCCACCATGGGCGATGGGTCCCCCATGAGCTCTGGCCAAGGTTCCCCAGAGCATGAAGCCGCTGCGGGCCGGGGTACCCCGGAGCTCCGAGACGGTGCAGGTGGTGGAGGGACACTGTAGCTCTGAGCCAGGCCCCCCTGGATGGTGTGGGGAGCTTGCAGTTCTCCATTTTGTCATGCATATTTTTAGTGTGGATAGGTCACAGGCTTCCATGAGTTTTTCTGTATTGCTCGTTACCTGTCCATGGCTTTTACTAAAAATATACGTGACAAAATCTTAGCCTTAGTCATGATTGCATTGCTACCTGTGGCTGTGGTGTGGTGGCTGTGCATCTGGATGGTGCTGGGGCAAGCTGCCACATTGTGTGTAGCTCTGTGAGTGACCAAACTTTCTCTGATTTGGCCTCTTTCCCAGGGGCGACTAGGTATTTTGCCGCCCCAAGCACAGCAGGCAGGCTGCCTTCGGCGGCTTGCCTGCAGGAGGTCTCCGGTCCTGCGGATTTGGCGGCATGCTTGCGGGAGGTCCGCCGAAGCCGCGGGACCAGCGGACCCTCCGCAGGCATGCCGCCGAAGGTATCCTGCCTGCTGCCCTCGCAGCGACCAGCAGAGCGCCCCCCGTGGCTTGCCATCCCAGGCACGCACTTGGCGTGCTGGTGCCTGGAGCTGCCCCTGCTCTTTCCTCCCATCTATTTTTATCATCCATATTTTCTTTTTCTCCGTCTTCATCTCTCTTTTCTCCCCCATTGTCTGTTTGCCCTTGCCTGGAGGGACCTAAGAGACTGTCCCCAAGAAAAGAGACTTTCAAGGTCACCTCTACACTGAGAACATGGCTTGGCTTTTATTCCACTCCCTATCCTCCCAGAAAGCCTTGCTCCCAGCCTACATTTCTAATGGTGCCTGCCCTACAAGTTTCTTTGAGTCCTATGAATTCTGGGATGACTTCTCTATCCCAGACTCCTTGCTAAGTGCAATGGTAAGGGCAGTGGCATTAATATAACACGTTTCTCTCCCTTTCTCTCTCTCATAGGTATGCATTATTATGTAATAGTTACATGTGAAAAGAAACCGGAGTCGCTGGTGAAGAATCCTGACTGTTTCCACTGGGCCTGAATAGTTCAGCCAGTTGATTAAAGTGAGTACACTGCAAAGGGTGGGGGAGATTAATGCAGGATAGGGTTGCCATCTCTGAGATACAAAAAAATGGGACATCTGAACCATTTCATCTGGGACAGCCACCTCAGAAAAGGGATCTGATATAGGAAAACTTGGATAGGTGGCACCCTGTGCACGGGGGTGGGAAGGAGAGGGGAGAGAATCAAACTCTGACTTTTAGCACCACAATCACAATATTCTGTCATTTGAGCTAAATTCCTCTGTACGTGGTAAGCTGTCCAATGGGGTCTGACCACAGAGGGTGACAAGGTCTCTCTCTCTCCTCCGTCCCCTCCTCCTCTCCCCCATGTGTTAAAGAAGCTAGTCAAAAGTAGAGCTGTGGGAAGGATGGAAACTCCATTTGTGAAGGATTTTGAGATTTTGAAAGTTGGCTTCATTCTGAATCAGAACAAAAAATGAAAATTTTAAATTTGACATCGTTTAAAATGTTGCCTTAGGATCTGATATATAATATGAAATTTTAAAAAGGCAACCCAAAAAGTTGTCTCAGAATAAAAAAATGAAACGTTTAGTTCCGTTTCAACATCGTTGGAACTTTTTTCCTGATTTTCTTCTGAAATGAATTCCAGTGAAAGCGACCTGATTTTGTGAAGTATTTCAGTTTTAATGAAACTGCATTTGCTAACGGAATATAGTTTTGTCCAGGTTTTTCTGACTTGCTCTAGCCAAAAATGTGTAACCCAAAGGAATTCAAGTAGGGTGACCAGACAGCAAATGAAAAATCAGGACAGGGAATGGAGGGGTAATAGGAGCCTATATACAGGGGGAGGGATAGCTCAGTGGTTTGAGCATTGGCCTGCTAAACACAGGGTTATGAGCTCAATCCTTGAGGGGGCAATTTGGGAATTTAGTTGGGGTTTGGTCCAGCTTTGAGCAATGGGTTGTACTAGATGACCTTCTGAGGTCTCTTCTAACCCTGATATTCTATGATAAAAAAAAAGACCCTAAAATCAGGGCATCTGGTCACCCTAAATTCAAGCCCCATATCTGAGTGCCATCTTGTAATGACCTATGGCTGTACAGATACTACAGTCCTCAACAAGGATCAAACTCAGTAGCTTCACCACCAAAGACTCATACATTTATTTATTATATGTATTTTGAGAGCAGCACAATGCACAGGATGCTGCCCACACATGGAAAGGCTTGTGCCCTGCCTGGGGAAGTTTATCCCTCTAAGCTAAATGCATGCAAGACATCTGCTCACCGCCATGCTGTCTTTCTGTATTTGGCCACAGATTTTGTTGTGAGTCTCATAATACAACTCAGTGGTTCTCAAACTTTTGCATTGGTGACCCCTTTCACACAGCAAGCCTATGAGTGTGACCCTCCCTTATAAATTAAAAACACTTCTTTTATATATAAAACTATTGTAAATGCTGGAGGTGAAGCGCTGTTTGAGGTGGAGGCTGACAGCTCGTGACACCCCATATAATAACTTTGTGACCCCCTGAGGGGTCACAACCCAAGTTTGAGAACCCCTGTGATGTGTGGTGTGTTTTTGAATGCCCCAGCTGCAGGAGGCATGGGATTAGCTGAGACTCTCATCTTGGATTGAAACCAAGCAGTATGTTTTTAGCACTCATGGTTGCAGAAAAAAGCTTCAAAATGTGACCTGAGTGATCTCAAAGGCTCAGAAACCAAAACAACCCCCCCGCCAATGTTTTACTTTTTAAAAATTAATTTTCAGCCAATTTCATTATTTTCAAATACTTGGGGCTGGCAATGCTGATTGGTTGTGTCTCTGCTTTTTTTCTCTTTCTCTGTCATGCTTATGCAGGGTTTATAATGTGAACTCCATGCAGTTTCCATTCTAACAAAGCTAGTGTGAAAAGTTTGGGGGAGGAGGGAAGGGAACAGATCTGTGCTGAAAGACCAGAAATTGTGTTTGGATCTCTGCCATGTTTTTGGTTAGGAGTGTTATGTTTACAACATGCACACACAAAGAAGTGAGATAAAAACACAAATATTCTTGCTGAAAAGTTGCAACGTAACACAACTTTTATTCTTTATCCAGAATGATAACCCACTCTAGCCAAAAACAGAGAAAGACAAAGCAGCTGCTCCATAAAACAGAGGCATAACTCACCCCACCTTACCATGGACTACCTGGCTGCAGACTGACTCTGATCTCACCCTTCCCTACACAGTTTCCTAGCCAGCAAGTAGGACCAGGGAACCTCTGAGGATTTAAAGTGATAGCTACACGATTTAATATTGTTTTCCATACACCGCAGAGAGGAAGTCAAGGGGTTGACTGTTCCTTGACAATAGAGATGCAGCACTGGTAAAACAGAGTTGTATTCTTAGAAGGAGTTCAGAATCCCATCCAGTCCCAATTGCCTTGTTAGTTAATTTATGGGTTGAAAGAGAACTGGCAGCTCTGAGATGAGGCTTGATATTTTTACCCCTACGAGGCACAAGTGTGTCAGGTTTTAAAAGTTTTGTACCGAAGCACAAAGCTTTAGAGATACTGTCATGGATGAGGCTTGCCTGTAAAACCCTTCTTCCCGTAGTGTGATCCCCATGGCAAGCCCACTAGGAGACGGAGTAGTTAGGAAGACAAGGGTCAGAGCCCCTGGAGCGGGAAACTGTTGCTTCTCAGAGATGCTAGAGCTTTATAAATGAGACAAATGGGAGGGGCAGCTTCCTGCCATCCTTGACCTCCTGAAGGCACCAGGAGAACAGCCTCTCCCGTCTCTTCTTCCTCTTCCTCCCCACGTCATATGCGCCATCAGGCCCAGATTTCAGTGTTCCAGAGTCTGGTTGACTCCTCTCCCACGTAACTCTACTGCCTCAAACTGACGCACATTACCCGTGTTGTCTGAGGGTATGTCTACACTACAAAATTAGGTCGAATTTATAGAAGCCGTTTTTTTAGAAATCATTTTTATACAGTCGATTGTGTGTGTCCCTGCACAAAATGCTCTAAGTGCATTAACTCGGCAGACTGCGTCCACAGTACCGAGGCTAGCATCGACTTCCAGAGCGTTGCACTGTGGGTAGCTGTGGGTATCTATCCCACAGTTTCCACAGTCTCCGCTGCCCAATTGGAATTCTGGGTTGAGATCCCAATACCTGATGGGGCAAAAACAGTGTCACAGGTGGTGCTGGGTACATGTCGTTAGGCCCCCCCCCACACCATGAAAGTAACGGTAGACAATCATTTTGCGCCTTTTTTCCTGGGTTACCTGTGCAGATGCCATACCACAGCAAGCATGGAGTCCACTCAGCTCACCGTCATCGTATGTCTTCTGAGTGCTGGCAGACGTGGGACTGCATTGCTACACAGCAGCAGCTCATTGCCTTTTGGCAGCAGACGGTGCATTACGACTGGTATTCGTCATCACCGTATTCCTGGGTGCTCTTTTAGCCGACCACGGTGAGGTCTGTCAGGGGTGCCTGGGCAGACATGGGAGTGACTCAGCCAGGTCATTCCCCAGTTGTATTGCACCGTCTTCTGGCAAGCAGCCAGGAGATGATGGCGGCTAGCAATCGTAATGCAGCATCTTCTGGCGAGCACCCAGGAGATGACAATGGCTAGAAGTCGTACTGCTGCCAGCCTAAGATATATAAGATAGATGGAGTGGATCAAAACAAGAAATAGACCAGATTTGTTTTGTATTCATTTGTATTCATTTGCTCCCCCCTTCCTCCGTGAAATCAACAGCCTGCTAAACCCAGGAGTCTGAGTTCAATCCTTGAGGGGGCCATTCTATGTGACAATTGTTTATTTCTCCTTGATGCAAAGCCACCCCCTTTGTTGATTTTAATCCCCTGTAAGCTATGTCGTCAGTCGCCTCTCCCTCCATCAGAGCAACGGCAGACAATCGTTTTGCGCCTTTTTTCAGCGCAGATGCCATAGCACTGGGAACATGGAGCCCGCTCAGATCACCATGGCAGTTATGAGCACTGTAAACACTGCGTGCATTATCCTGAAGTATATGCAGAACCAGAACCTGCCAAAGCGAAACCAGGTAAGAAGGCGACAGCAGTGCAGTGACAAAAGTGATGAGGACATAGACATGGACATGGACTTCTCACAAAGTACGGGCCCTGGCAGCGTACACATCATGGTGTTAATGGGGCACGTTCATGCCGTGGAACGCCGATTCTGGTCCTGGGAAACAAGTACAGACTGGTTGGTCTGCATAGTGTTGCAGGTCTGGGACAAATCCCAGTGGCTGCGAAACTTTTGCATGCGTAAGGTCATTTTCATGGAACTTCGTGGCTTGCTTTCCCCTTCCCTGAAGCACCAGAATACCAAGATGAGAGCAACCCTCACAGTTGAGAAGTGAATGGTGATAACCCTATCGAAGCTTGCAACGCCAGACAGCTACCAGTCAGTCGGGCATCAATTTGGAGTGGACAAATCTACTGTGGGGGCTGCCATGATCCAAGTAGGCAAGGCAATCACTAACCTTCTGCTAGAAAGGGTTGTGACTCTGGGAAAAGTGCAGGCCATAGTGGATGGCTTTGCTGAAATGGGATTCCCCAACTGTGGTGGGGCAATAGATGTAACCCATATCCCAATCTTGGCACTGGAGCACCAAGCCAGCGAGTACATAAACAGAAAGGGGTACTTTTCAATGATGCTAAAAGCACTGGTGGATCACAAGGGACGCTTCACCAACATCAACATGAGATGGCTGGGAAAGGTACATGACACTCACATCTTCAGGAACTCTGGTCTGTTTCAAAAGCTGCAAGAAGGGACTTTCTTCCCAAACCAGAAAATAACCGTTGGAGATGTTGAAATGCTTATAGTTATCCTTGGGGACCCAGCCTACCCTTTAATGCCATGGCTCATGAAGCCATACACAGGCAGCCTGTACAGTAGTCAGGAGCTGTTCAACTATAAGCTGAGCAAGTGCAAAATGGTGGTAGAATGTGCCTTTGGCAGGGGTGGCCCCAGGCCTCAGCACGCCAAGCATGTGCTTGGAGCGGCATGTCGCGGGGGCGCTCTGCCGGTCACCGGGAGGGTGGCAGGCAGGCAGCCTTCGGCAGCATGTCTGCGGAGGGTCCGCTGGTCCCGCGGCTTCGGTGGACCTCCCGCAGGTGTGCCTGCGGAGGGCGCTGGTCCCTGCAGGAGGTCCACCGGAGCCGCGGGACCAGAGCACCCTCCGCAGGCACACCTGCGGGAGGTCCACCGGAGCTGCGGGTCCGGCGACTGGCAGAGCGCCCCTCGGGGCATGACGCCATGCTTGGGGCGGCGAAATGTCTAGAACCGCCCCTGGCATTTGGATGTTTAAAAGCGTTCTGGCGCAGTTTACTGACTCAGATAGTCCTCAGCGAAACCAATATTCCCATTGTTATTACTGCTTGCTATGCGCTCCACAATATCTGTGAGAGTAAGGAGGAGATATTTATCGTGGGATGGGAGGTTGAGGCAAATTGCCTGGCCACTGATTACGCGCAGCCAGACACCAGAGCGGTTAGAAGAGTACAGGAGGGCGTGGTGCACATCAGAGAAGCTTTGAAAACCAGTTTCATGACTGGCCAGGCTACTGTGCGACTGTTCTGTTTGTTTCTCCTTGATGACCCCTCCCCCCTTGGTTAACTCTATTTCCCTGTAAGCTAACCACCCTCCCCTCCCCCCTTTGATCACCGCTTGCAGAGGCAATAAAGTCATTGTTGCTACACATTCATGAATTCTTTATTAATTCATCACACAGATAGAGGGATAACTGCTAAGATAGCCCAGGAGGGGTTGAGGAGGAGGGAAGCACCGGGTGGGGTGGGGGAGGAGGAAAGGACAAGGCCACACTGCACTTTAAAACTTATTGAATGCCAGCCTTCTGTTGCTTGGGCAATCTTCTGGGGTGGAGTGGCTGGGTGGCTGGATGCCCCCCCACCGCGTTCTTGGGCGTCTGGGTGAGGAGGCTATGGAACTTGAGGAGGAGGGTGGTTGGTTACACAGGGGCTGTAGTAGTGGTCTGTGCTCCTGCTGCCTTTCCTGCAGCTCAACCATACGCTGGAGCATATGAGTTTGATGCTCCAGCAGCCTGAGCATTGACTCCTGCCTTCTCTCAGCAAGCTGACGTCACCTATCATCTTCAGCTCACCACTTACTCTCTTCAGCCCGCCACCTCTCCTCACGTTCATATTGTGCTTTCCTGCACTCTGACATTGTCTGCCTCCACGCATTCTGCTATGCTCTGTCAGTGTGAGAGGACAGCATGAGCTCAGAGAACATTTCATCTCGAGTGCGTTTTTTTCACCTTCTAATCTTCACTAGCCTCTGGGAAGGAGAGACATGTAGCTGGTGGAGGAAAAAAAAGGGAGAGTGGTAGTTAAAAAGACACATTTTATAGAACAGTGGGTACACTCTTTCACCGTAAACCTTGCTGTTAACATTACATAGCACATGTGCTTTCGTTACAAGGTCGCATTTTGATGGCTTCACCCCTCCCCCTACCGCATGGCTAACAGCGGGGAGCATTTCTGTTGAGCCACAGGCAAACAGCCCAGCAGGAATGTCCACTTAATAAAACCGCCCTATTTCAACCAGGTGACCATGAATTATATCATTCTCCTGAGGATAACACAGAGAGATAAGGAATGGATGTTGTTTGAATGCCAGCAAACACCAGGACCATACGCTGCAATGCTTTGTTCTGCAATGATTCCCGACTATGTGCTACTGGCCTGGAGTGGCAAAGTGTCCTACCATGGAGGACAGAATAAGGCTGCCCTCCCCAGAAACCTTTTGCAAAGGCTGTGGGAGTACATCCAGAAGAGCTTTATGTAGATGTCCCTGGAGGATTTCCGCTCCATCCCCAGACACATTAACAGACTTTTCCAGTAGCTGTACTAGCTGCAAATGCCAGGGCATATTAATCATTAAACACGCTTGCTTTTAAACCATGTCTAATATTTACAAAGGTACACTCACCAGAGGTCCCTTCTCTGCCTACACGGTCTGGGAGCCCGCCTTGGGTGGGTTCGGGGGTTACTGGCCTTAGGTCCAGGATGAGAAACAGATCCTGGCTGTTGAGGAAACCAGTTTCTCCGCTTTTTTGCTGTGAGCTATCTTCAACCTCCTCATCATCATCTTCCTCGTCCCCAAAACCCACTTCCATGTTGTGTCCTACTCCATTGACGGAGTCAAAGCACTGGGTTGGGGTACTGGTGGCTGCACCCCCTAGAATGGCATGCAGCTCATCATAGAAGCAGCATGTTTGGGGCTGTGACCTGGAGCAGCCATTTGTCTCTCTGGTTTTTTGATAGGCTTGCCTGAGCTCATTAATTTTCACATGGCACTGTCGCGAGTCCCTGTTATAGCCTCTGTCCTTCATGCCCTTGGAGACTTTCAAATGTTTTGGCATTTTGTTTACTGGAACAGAGTTCAGCTAGCACGGGTTCATCTCCCCATACACCAATCAGATCCCATACCTCCCATTCAGTCCATGCTGGAGCTCTTTTGCGATTCTGGGACTCCATGGTAACCTTTGCTGATGAGCTTGCAACTCTGGCCAAACAGGAAATGAAATTCAAAAGTTCATGAGACTTTTCCTGTCTACCTGGCTAGTGCGTCTGAGTTGAGAGCGCTGTCCAGAGTGTTCACAATGGAGCACTCTGGGATAGTTCCCGGAGGCCGATACCACCGAATTGCATCCTCACTACCCCAAATTCGACCTGGCAAGGCCGATTTCAGTGCTAATCCCCTCGTCAGAGGTGGAGTAAATAAATCGATTTTAAGGGCCCTTTAAGTCGAAAAAAAGGGCTTTGTCATGTGGATGGATGCAGGGTTAAATTAAGGTAACGCTGCTAAATTCGACCTAAAATCGTAGTATAGACCAGGCCTGAGGCACACACATACTGCTGCTGGGATTCAAGGGTTACATATATACGATTGCAGTAACACAACCCCCCTCCAGTACAATGCAAACGAGGCAGCAGCTTCAGGGTTTCTGTCACGCTAAGCACATAGGGACTGTTCACATTATGAGAGTGCTGTGCCTTTTATGCACTCCGCCCCTCCGCAAAGGGAAAGTGCTTTATCCGGGTCATGGAAGAGGGTGCTGGAGAAGCTTATGGGACAAATCAGGCCAGTTTTTATGCCATGCTAATCCTGCTACCTCCCAAAGCAGCTACATTCTACCCCACCGACAGCCAGGGGTGACTCCATTGACGTTGATGGAGTGGCACCATTTTACACCTGGCCTGAATTTGACCCCTGTGTTCTCACTGCAATATTTTTTTCTAATGAGAACTTGGGAACCATTATTGAATGCTATTCCAGGGACAGGCTGTATTGTCAGGCATCGTCTTGAGCAAGAGGCCAGCTGCAGAGCCCAGAAGGCGCCTCAGAGTCACAGTTCCTCCCCACTTCTTGCTTGGTTGGGGAGTGGAGGAGAACTGGTAATAATTTTCCACTAGCCTACCCCAGAAACAATCGATGACACTTCCCATGCCAGCTCAGCTGTGTTGGTCACCTAGGCTCTGTCCTGCCCTGCTCTGAGGAGGGAGGGAGTGGGCACACAGCTCTCAGTGTCTGGGTAGGTGTCCTGCACAGGCCCCCAGGCCCAGGCCCTGGCTAGCTCTAACTAGTCTGGTATTTTTCTTTCAATGTGACTAAACAAACTTAGAGGCTGTGACATATTTTGGTCTAGTATGAATTTTTTGCCAGAGGCACATAGGACACTGGGGAGAACTCTCAGTGCTATCTCTCCTTTCTTTCATTTAATATATAATTCGTTTTTATGTACAACCTGCAACCCCATCCACAGATCAAATATTCACTTCAGCCTGGAGATTAAAGAGCTCCAGGTCTGGCAATCTGGAGCAAAGGCGGGCAAGAAATAATCTAAATGCTGCATATGGCTTGCATGGGAGATTAATACGATTAGGCTGTCGTCCGTGGGGCAGAGGAGATGGAGAACTCTGATCACTAAATGAGTCATGTGAAGGTTAGAGCTATAGATGAGGAGACAGAAAACAAAGGTGAGCTTATCAGAATGTAACCGGTGAAATCCAGCCCTTACACATACTCATTGTCCCTACACTGTACAGGAAATGGAATGTGCTTAGAGCTTGGTGGATCTCTGAGCTATCAAGCTGGCGGCTCATACCATCATTCCCCTCCCGCTTCTCTACCCATCCTTTGCATGTGGGAGGCTGTTGCCTAATTTCTGAAGGGCTGGGGGCCTGATTGCCCCTCCCATAATGGACCACATCTCACTAGGCCCATGGAGCAGCAGCCACCTGATTAGGTGTCCCAGCCTTGGGGTTTCAGTGAGTGCTAGAAAGCTACAGGGAGGGAGGAGGCATGATTAGCTCTCTCACTAAGCCCCCACTGTGGCCCAGGGCAAGGTTTCCTCCAGAGGGAGCAGCAACTGGTATCTGAACCCAATGTCACACATCTTTCATGCCACTCTGCCCATCTCAGAATGCCAGACAGAGCTAAATAATACAGAGCGGTGCAGAAATAAGACTTTTATCAGCTGAGGTTTGGGAACAGATGGAGAATCTATGAGGCAGAGATGCTGGAAGGGATGGAAATACGTTTCAAATGTTTTCCTTAGTGTCTTCCCAATCTGCTCTTAGATTCACAGCTTCTACTGATTCCACGTGGCAGACAGCAAGAGCCCAAAACTGAAATATCTACAGTTATCTGGAGGGAAATGTTTGCTGAGCTATGTTGAAAGGGTCAAATGACCAGTGACAAAGTGTCATGGGTGCAACTCATGGCTTGATGGGCAAATTCTTGTTTGCTTTAATCTAGGCTAAACCTTCAGTTACTGGAGGAGAACCGGGGTGGGATTTGTAAAGTCATTTAGGGGATTTGGACACTCATGGGTTTTATTCTCAGCTGTACCAGTGACTTCTTGTGTGTCCATGGGCAAGCCACTTAGTCCAGCCTCTTCAAAAGCAACCTCTAAGTTTTGAGACTTTCAGTGTTTGAGCCCCCAGTCTGAGCTACCTTGGGCAGGACACTGGCAGCTCCTCTCCAGTGCAAGTGGAGCTGTTTGCATGTGTGAAAAAACAAACCCTTTATCTCTCTGTGATTCAGCTGCTTGAGTATGGAGTGGGGATGAGACTTCCTGACCTGGCTGGGGTGTTGGAAATGTAAATGCACCAATGTTTATGAGGCCCTCAGATATCCTGGTGACAAGATCCAGAAAAGAACTTGGCTAGTTCTCTGTGGAACTGATATGCAAACCCAGGAACTCCTGTGTCCCAGCTCTGTGCCAATACACTAGACCACTGCTGTCTCTCTAAATACTCAAGCTTTTATATACCCGGGGTGGGCTGTATTTTGAACACAAGTTAATTGGGACCCAGTATTTTCTGTGCTGTACAGAACAACACTAATCATTCTAGTTAATTATCCAAGCTCTTTTTCTCAGCTAAAGAGGGAGAGACTGCTGAGTTGGGGGTGGAGGGGCAGTAGAAAGGTTGGCCCGGATTTTTTGTCTGCCTCCTATTGAGCACATTCCTTCTCGGCACACCTGAAGTTAGAAACTGCCATGCTACGGAATGCTGATTTAACTTCATCAGTGCCTGATGTCTTACAGCCCCCATAGTGTGCCTACCAAGTTTTGGTGGGGAGGTAGGGGTTGAAGAGAAGTGGAATTAAGTTCTTCTTAACTCCTAAAGGCAATGACTTGAAACACTGAAGTGTTTCATCTGGGAAGGTCAGAGTCAGATCCAAACATCTACTCAGCCCTGGGTTTGGGGCTAGGTCCATCAATATTAATGACATATACAGTAGGTGCAATAGTCTAAGAGTTAGACCAACTGAGACGTAGTGTCCATGAATACTTACTCTTTTCTTTAGGAAAGCACATTGCTCTTGGCTCTGCGTGCTCTTTTGGCTAGGTAGCAGGGGATCAGTAGCAGGCTACTTTGTTTTCTAGCCTGTTGTCATTAGCCATTAGGATGCAGCCCAAACAGGGAAGTTATTCCCAAAAAATATCCGCGAATGGACAGATCTCTCCATCTGAGTTTTGTTTGTCAGGGTTCCCTTATTGCTGCAATTCCAGCTTCCCTTCCTAATCACTGAACTAGACTTGAGCAACCCCTCAAATGATCATAGTTTGAATGCACATCCAGTTCAGGTGCTGAGCCAAAGTCCCCAAACCTCTCGAGTCAGCAAAATGAGGCTGAAAAGCTCAGGGAACTCAACATTCCCACATGGTTGATTTGTTTTGTTATTCTTCAATTTTAGTCAAAGCTAGAGATGCCATAAGAACAGCCTCTGCGCCAGGCTATGGAGCCCTTTCTTACACCTTGCAGTGGTACCATACTCCTCAAATAGCTTCACTGTGGAGGAGGGGACTACTTAGTATGAGAAGGGACTCCACGGTCCAGCCCCTTAGAAGTGAATGGTGGGGGGCCGGTGGCAGGGCACTCTTGGTGGAAGACTTTCTCCTCCAGAATTTGTTTCTTCTCTTAGTTGTCATCTTCTCGCAATATTGACATCCAGGGTACTGAGTAAGAACCATCTCCTTGCTCCAGCCCTTGATTGTAAATCACTCTATTGTGCTGGCACTTGTGACTGATGATGCAACAAACGTGGTGGATTAACACATTTCAAGAATATTTCAACCCTTCAGTGGCTAAGCTGGACAGGCCGTGGGAAGAAAAGAGCCATCTAAAAAGGTTACATTAAACCAGTCTTTTGCATTCCATTTTGTTGTTTGCACAAGCGTGCGATCTCAACACTCTGTGTTGAGGATTTTGTGTTTTTAATACAATACTAGCTGTGTCAGAGGAAGGCAAAATTATTATTATTCATTATTTGCATTACGGTAGCACCTTGCAGCCCAGTCATGGCCCAGGGCCCCAGGGTGCTAGATGCTGCTCAAACACAGAACAAAGATACACAGTGTCTGCTCCTCTATGGCCCTGTTCCTGTGCCCCCATTTAGTCCAGGGAAGTGGGTGTCAAATGTCCCCAAATCCAAATGACTGTGACTGTGTCCCACTCTACACAGGAGTAAATGACAACCCAAGGTGTTGGGCAATGGAGGGCCCAGCTGTTCCCTCAGTCACCTGGCTGTAACTCCCATTCATTTCAGTGGGACAAAAACCCATGTAACTGAGGGCACAGCTGGGCTCTCTGTCCCCCTCCCTCCAGTACTGGGTTTCTTAGTCCTTTAACAGGAAAGAACTATCTGACACACCCATGTTCCCTCTAGCTGGGCTCTCAGAGTAGGTACTATTTTCACACTCCTCAAATGGCAGGAAGGAAATGAAATCATGGACTATGCTCTCTGCACAGGTATCCTCACACCAGGAATCTTCTTGCTGAAAGTCAGCAGCTTCTATACCTCCTGCTGGGTTAATTGGCCGATCACTGTAACAAGGGCCACCTGCCAGCTTCTTAAAATCTGCAAAGACTCACCTGCCGTAGATGCAGGGGCAGGGGGGTTTGTTTCCTAGAAATGGGTCGGGTTGAGGTTCTGTCTCAGACTAGGCTCCGTCCCAGGGCCTGTTTCACAGGCCCTGAAAAGCTTAGCATCCTGTGACAGGCTAGCTGCCTGTATCTGGGGCAGACTGTGCTGTGTTACCTTCACAATGAGCTGCCTGGTAGTTATGTCAGGGTGCTAGCTTTTGTGTTCATAGCCACATGGTCAGTTCTCAGCCGGCAGGACCAAGCTGCAAAGCTCAGACACAGTTCTGAGTTGTCCTAGAAATCCAGTGGGTGTAGGGCAGGTGAGAGTGGTTTAGGCTCACCTCTCATTGCGACTTTGAAACATTCACAACTGAAACTCAGGCAGGTGTTTCCTAACAAGGCAGGAACTTAAGCCAGGCTCAGTGAGGTTTGTGGACATTTGAATAAGCCTGTGCAGATTTATGGAGTTGGGTGGAGCCCAAGTAGTTGTGGCCGAGTTTTGCTTTGAGGTTCAAACCCCCCAAACTCAGAGGGATTTGAACTGAGACTGCGGAATTGCATACAGCAGTGGGAGCATGTCATGAGCCAGTTCCCCTTCCATCTTTAGCAGAAGCAAACTGGCTCCATCACTTGCAACCAGCTCCTCCCCAGGAACGAGCCTCAAATCCCCCATAAACTATTGCATGGCATTCTTTGGCACCTCTTTTGAAATAATGCAACACGTGGCACCCCCTTTGAAGCCCTAAGGGACTAGATACAGCAGATGTGGGAATGCCTTGGAGGACTATCACGTGCAAATGGCTGTATGAGGTGATCAAGGTATGAAAAATGTGTGATTCCTGCATGTAAGTTTTCCTATCTGTTTTGGAATTGGAAAATCTTGCGCCATCTAGTGTGGGTTTTGCACATGATTTTCATATTGGAAACAAGGCACAATGAAAGGAGGGATGGTCCACCGGGTAGTACACTATCCTGAAGCCTAGGAGACCTGGGTTTAATTCCTGGCCGTGCTGCAGACTTTGTGTGGCATTGGACAAATCACTAGATGGGGAGCTGAGGCCCTGAAGAACCTTCGGGCCATGTCTGCACAGCAAAAATAATAAACCCCCAAAGCCCTGTGGCAGTGAGTCTCAGAGCCTGGGCCAACTGGCTGGGGCTCACATGGCTAAAAAGGCTGCATAGGCATTGGGGCTTGAGCCCAAGCTCTGAGACCCTCTCACCTTGCTGGGTTTCAGACCCAGGCTCTAGCGTATGCCCCAACGGCTACCCTGATAGTTTTAGCCCCACAGAGCAAACCCGCATCAGTTGATCTGGGCTCTTCTAAGACTTGCCACCATTGGCCCTTTTTGCTGTGTACATGCACCCTCAACGTGTCTGGGCCTGAGTTCCCCATCTGTCCGACGAGAGTAATGGCACTGCCTCGCCTTGCAGGGTGTTGTGAAGATAAATACATTAGAGGTTGCGATGTGCTGAGGTGCTATTGGGATGGAGCTGTCTAAGTGCCTTAGGCATTAGCTAACTGGATGGTTAAGTGGGCACTGCTGTTGGTTAGTTTTTGATTATTGCAGCTTGGCTTCAAAATGTCTGCCAATGTTTTTGCTCATTCCCAACCCACTAAGACACTTCATCACGCAATAAGGCTATCACTATACTACCACTTATGTCGGTATTACTTAAGTCATTAAGCGGTGTGAATAAGCTCCCCCCCGCCCCCCGAGTGACATAAGTTACCTGAGCTAAGTGCCAGTGTGCATAGCATTCGGTCCACAGGAGAGCTTCTCCCACTGCTCACTGGGGGTTCATTAATTAAGTCGGTGGGAGTGCTCTCTCTCATAGGCTTAGAACTGCATCGGTGCAGCAGCTCCATTGTAAGCTGTCTAGTGTAGCCATAGCCTGAGTGTTGGCTTTTAATTCAAGCAGGACGTGTGGCTGCTTGAAGCAATGCAGCACCTCAGCAGCTCCCAGCCTGGTTCCACCTTAGTCCATCTGGCAGCAGAACTTCAGGGGAAAGTACCCGTCCCAAACTTCTCTCTGGCAGTGGAGCCTATGGTAGCATCCCCATGTTTGTAGCCTCTGTGGCTGGAACCCTGTTAATCGCAAAGCCCGGGAGGGACTTGAATCCCAGCCCTTGATCTGAACTCCCCTGAACTTTGAATCAAGATTCAAACTTTGCCTCCCAGGCCCCTCTCTAGTGAGACTCTTTCCTGCAGCCCTTTTGAGTTCTCCAGCCATTAGAGTTACACAAAGTTCAGCTTATGCTCTCTTGACATTTTAATGGTGCTCCTTTTTTTCCTACCTGACGACAAACTGTCTGGGGCTTGTTTACAAACCCTTAGTACTGTACTCAGCAGGCAGCAGGCTTTGCGCTGATGTGACAGACCTTGTGTGGCCGGGGACACCAGAAATAGACTTGGAGGAGAGGATCCAAGATCAGTCTTAGCAGGTCTTCTTGTTATTATGTGACATGTAAACAATATGCAGTGAATCTAATCTGAATGACTAATGTGCACCATTTACTTTGGAGGCTATTCCTTGTTTTTTGTCAGCCTTTCTGGTTTTGCTAGTGAAATCTGGTTTTTTCCCCTGTAGTGGGGAGCGCTTTCTATCATCCTGTCATCTGACTGTAGAGAGGCCTGAACTGACTCCCTCTCTCAACCCAAACACACCTGAATGTCAGCATGTTTGTGATCTAAACCTTGAGCAAAATCTGAATTTTGCAAATGGCCTCTTCTGTATAATGGGCCCAACCAAAACCCTCCAAACCTTAGGTCATTTGAAACCCAGGTGTGAATTCTGAGTAGGGGGCTCTTCTCTAATACTGGTAAATAACTGAGAACACTGATCAGCCGTCATGAGGTGTATGATCAATACGAAATACATAAGTAGACTAGAACAGTGCTTACCAGCATCCTCATGCACTTGTGCCCAGTTACCAGACCAGGATGGTAGCTGTAAAACTCAGCTGTCTGGAGGCTGTGGATAGGGATGCTAACCAGCTAGACTGGAAAATAGAGATGGGCTTGAGCTTCAAAATCTGAAGCTGGATCTAGAGTTCAAACAGCCCTAAAGTGCATGTGTGTTTTCACCTCTAGGGCTTTTTTGAAGACCCCTCGCTAACATTTTATGTACAAGAAGGATCTGAAGTTAGATTAAGCACCCAGCCAGAGACTTCCTTGGGCTCTGTTCCTCTACAGTCAGCAACCTTTTCTCCATTAATGATGCTTTCTTAGCCTAGTCTTTATTCTGGTCCCTGCAGAGACCCTTGCCTTCCAGACATTTGTGAGTGCTCTGTCCGCAGCATGGTTTGTAGCGCTTCAGACTCAAGAGTCCCTAAGACAGGTTTGGAACAGCCTAAGGTTGGCTGCAGATTAGAGAGCACACAGCTGAAGGGGAGATAGGGCAGTGCAATGAGCCCCAGAGGCTTAAGGGAGAGATGGAGCCTAGAATCCCAGTCATGCATCCCTGAAGCTCCAGCACTAGTGCTTTTACCGTTTGAAAACTGCTGGACTGGAATAGATGGCCTGCTGATAAAGCCAGGACGAGGAGCCAAGAACCCCAGGTTCTCCCCAGGTTGAACTTGCCATTGACCTCCTGTGTGGCTCTGGACACAGGCTGCCACAGTCCCAGTCTTTTTGTGTCCTGTGTGCATGCACTGGAAGAATTGCTCCCGAAAGAGGGTGAGGCCGTTGTCTCACTCTCCCTCCTTACCAGCTGGCCCAAGGGAGCACACATTACACCCTGTGAAGGTTGGCACCACTCCCACTCCAGCATGTGTTCCTCTCTGGGACCCCCAGGGGAATCCTGGCTCAGCCAGCCTGCGTTCCTTTGGGGACTCTACCCTCCATGGATGCCCCAACATGGCTGTGGTTCCCAAGCTCCTGGGGTTAATCTCTCTTGCTCTCAAGCTGATCGTTTCTCTCGGTGTCATATCAAGTATTTATACTACAGGCCTAACTCTGCCAATTGCGGAAACATTAGCCAATCCCTGTGATCCTACTCATCATATAAGGATCTCCAGTGCCTATAGCCAGATGCTAATGAAAATGTTCCCTCGTGGACAGGCATATGCTCCTTTAGTGTGTTGTTGTTTTACACAGCGCTTTCCATGTGTTTTACCCAACTATTTTATAGAGTTTTGTCCATCACGCTCCTTCCCCGAATGCATCTCTATCCTACTCTCCTACCTTCCCATACTGAGCACCCCTTCCACCCCCGGTAGATCTGCTGGAACATTCAGTGTCTGCATGATGTCAAGGGCTAAGGAATGCCAGGCAGGCGGGAGGAGGAGGTTGATTGTGAGCAAGCCAAGTGACAGGCTGACATGATTAAGAGCCTGCTGGCTAATTAAAGCACAGAGGTGGGAGGAGCAAAGTATTTAAGGATGCCAGAGAGAGAAAGGCCTCCCCAAACCTCTTGTTACTCTTCAGTGAACTGAGCAGCTGAATTGCACAGAGCAAATCCTAATTAACTCTTTCACACCTCATCTGTGGAGTTCAAACTGGGGGTAGAAGGGGAACCCAGCAAATGGCACCTTTAACTGAAAAGCCCAGTCCAAGGTAAGGACACAGTCTGATTTCTGATTAGTAATTGGCTGGCTGCTTAGAGCTACCAGGACTTTATGTAGTACCGCTGCTGGCTTAATGCCATGTTAGCTGGGGTGTCACAGGTTAACTCCCAGTTCTGTTGGTGTGTCACAAGCTACAGTCTGAGGAAAAGAGTTCTCTAGATGGCTTTGCAATGGATCTGTGTTCTGATTACTGGAGATGGATGAATCCTGGTCTAGATTTCTACCTTCTCCCTGCCAGCCCCCGGTGGGTGGCTGAAGTCAATACCCAAATTTTGCAACTTGGGCCTGTTTCTAAAATCAAAGTGATGGGAACAAATCTGGTGTTTTGGCACAGGCCCTCATATGGCAAGTGTGTTTGTTTTTTGTCTTTCACTTACTAAATCTTCTGGGCCGTGCATTAGTCTGGTTATTGAGCTGGAAGAATGAGAATGATGTGAATTTAAAAGGGATTTTTGGGTTGGATGTTCTGCTTTTCCTGAAGGGACTTGTAATCAGAGATCAGAATTTAGCCTGCAGCGCAGCTGAGACCTCCTTCCGAGGGCATCTCCAGTACTGGGCATATAGGTAGCCTCTGTGTTCTTAATTCCATTCTTGCAACTGCTATAAGAGACAGCATGGTCTGTTGGACTGAGCGTAGGACAGGCAGTCAGGACATCTGGTTCTATTCCCACCTGGGCTACTTGTTGTATGGCTTTGGCCATCATTCTGGGTTTCCACCACGGCCTCTTTATGCTAACTGCGGTGTCTGTAAAGCCAGATGAAAAACCCTTGGGAATTCCTCTGACATAGGAGGGTCCCCTAGCTGGCAAAGACGCAGCAGAATGACTCTACTCCACCTCCGCTTGCAGCACCTGACCGAGGAGCATGTCAGAGGTATGCAAGGAGAGACATGGAGTACCTCTGCCCTCGGGTTGGCCTTAGCTCTTGCAGTGGCCCTGCGGAGTTGTTGCAGCTGTGCAGGAGTTAGAGCAACCCTCAGGGTGCTCTAGCATCTTATGTTGGGGGGACTGGAGGGTTCCACCCTGAATCTGGTTCCCTTGACCCCCCACATCCTTCACCAGCTGAGTGGAGCTCAGCTGCTGTTCAGAGTTGGAGTCTGTGTGTCTGTTTCCCCATCTCTGTGTGAAGTGGTGATATTAGTTACCTACCTTAAAAAGGGGTAATGTGCAGATGAGTAGGTAAATGTTTGTGCAGCACAGTGGGAAATGTAGTGCTACATGTTGGTCGCTGTTAGAAAACCAGGGTTTGCCAGCAGTTAGCACAGCTTGTGATGGGAGATAGTGGTGTATTTCCTTATATCTGAGACAGCAACTTTGGTATCCAATATTGTGGTGTGGTGATTGTCAGTAAATGTTGCTATTTTAATAGATCCCACTGTCTGGATATAAATAGTATTATTAGATGGTTGCTTTATTTGTGAATTTCATTGTGAATCTTAAAATTAGAACTGGGCCTGAATGAACACTCTTCCTCCACCCCACACATCTGGGAAGTTTATGTCTGGATCTGAACTTTGTGGTTTGGGTCCATTTCTACTTAAAATCTAGAGGATGTTAAGTGTTGTCTCCTTCATTATTAGTGGTTGTGTAACTTGAGAGCTCTACCACATGTTGATGAATGTCCAAAGAAGCCTGACTGGCTCTGCTCGCAGTATCTAATCCATTGTATTTATAGGGTGCCATTCACTGTAGTGAACATGCAGTTCAGTGTGACTATGTCCCTGGAAAGGTGCTGCATCTAAAGCCTGTGGCTAGCACAATAAGTCCATGGCTTCAAAACTGGGAACTCTTAGAGCTTCTGGAATCTGCAGCCATGATTAGTTCTGTTTGTTCAGAAAGATTGTTCTGCCCCCAAATCCAAGGCATTCATTGATTTTAGGCTCAAGAAGCCCCATATCTACAAAGATAGTGCAAGTAGCCTTGAAACAACTGAGACCAAATGAATTCAGTATGTAGAATTTATGAAGTGAAACAGAAAACTGATATCCTCCCAACCACCTTTATGTGGCCTTTAAGGATCCCAGGACACTTTTTGCAAGAGCAGGGGGTATAACCTGGTGCTGTTAACTTCACTTCCTCTCATTAACTCTGTCCAAACTGAATTCCTGCTGATTACATTCTCCCTGCTTAAATTCCCCCTACAGCCTCAGTAACATTAGGTCCCCTAAACTGTTGAGTGTTATGTGCTGTTAGTTCCTGCTTTCATCCCAGAGGTGGCTGTACATGATGTGTTCCCTTGTGTAAATTGTACATCCGCGTAAGTTTGTATGGTGCTCTGGGAGCCTGTGTGATGAGACCAGTTACATAATCAGGTGGATCTGAACAAAACCTCAGATCCCAATACGTCAAACGGCTGTGTCTTGGGACTCTCTCGCTAATATAAATGCATGATATGATTAAAACACTTCAGGGTCTGCTTTTACGTCTCTAATTTCTTTGTCTGATGTTTGAGGCTGTGATGTGGTTGTGTACATGTGCACACAGACAGGTATGACACACAACTTCTCCTACACTATGGAGACTTTAGCATTATATCTCCAATTGTTCTGGGGTGTACTGCACTGACAGCTAACACCAAAATCATCTCATCTACCTACCAAGCACAGAAGTCAGAGGACAGGCATGACAGGGTCAGAATAACTAGGTGCCAAATTACAGTAACTCCTCGCTTAACATTGTAGTTATGTTCCTGAAAAATGTGACTTTAAGCGAAACGATGTTAAGCGAATCCAATTTCCCAATAAGAATTAATGTAAATAAGGGGGGTTAGGTTCCAGGGAAATTTTTTTCACCAGACAAAAGACTATATATATATATATATATATATATATATATATATATATATATATATATATATATATATATATATATATAATTACACACACACACAGAGAAAGACAGTATAAGTTTTAAACAAACAATTTAATACTGTACACAGCAATGATGATTGTCAGAGGGTGGGATATTTCCCAGGGAATGCTTAATGCTAAATGATGAACTAGAATTCAGCTGAGCTCTCAAGGGTTAGCACGTTATTGTTAATTTAGCCTCACACTCTTCAAGGCAGCACAGATGGAGGGAGAGGAGACAGCATGGCAGACAGAGACACACCCCTTGTGTGTGTGAGAGAGAGATGTGCATTGCCCCTTTAAATACTCTGACCCCACTCTAAGTACATTCTCTTTTTAAGTAGATCAGCAAGTTGAGACAGCAGCTACTGCCAGCGAGCTCCGTCCATCCTGAGCCCTGTCATGTCCCCTCCTCCCCCTGCTCTGTAGCGATGGGGTAAGTGAGGGGCAGGATCGGGGGCAGGGGAGCACCCTGTCATTAACCCCCCTCTGCTCCCCCACCCCACCCCACGCAGCAAGCAGAAGGCCCCCTGGAGCAGCTCCAAGGCAAAGGGCAGGAGCAGCACATGACAGTGGGGGGAGGGACAGTTGGCAACTGATAGCCTGCTGGGCTGCTGCTGCACCAGGAACTTAGGGGAGAGGGGAGCTGATAGGGGGCGGCCGGTCCACACTGGTTCCAAGCCCCCACCACTAGCTCCAATGGGCTGCTCTTCCTGCAAGCAATGGACAAAGCAAGTGGCTGCCAAACAACATTATTAGGGAGCATTGCGCAACTTTAAACGAACAGCAACGTAACAATGAAACAATATTAACCAGGATGACTTTAAGTGAGGAGTTACTGTACACTCATGTAAAATCTGCTGTCCTGGAAAGGGATGTTTTCAGCCCTGGGTTACCAGGAAGAGCAGAACTCTTACCCAAAGGGATCTTGTCAAGCAGTGTAAAGCTGCTTCCAATTCTGAGTGCATAGTCTGTGAAAACAAACCATGGATTTATTACCTCCTGTTCTATTAGATACACAAGGTTCAGGGGACTGGACGTCTGGGGTGGGGGGGAATCTCTGTGAAATGGGATTCAGTGGTTCCAGTCCATTTCCTTGTGGAGAGGGATCCATCTGCCCACCATTATCCCAGCTGGTGCTATTTGCTGCCTTTGTTGGCTGCCTCAGCCAACAGGCCAGAGATGGTATGACCCGTGGACACTGAACTGCCCTCTCCAATCTAGAGGAGGCCCTTGCTTATCAGGGCAGGGCAGCAGAAAGATGCAACTATGGTCATGCACTTGTACTCTCTGAAACTGACTGAAGGAGTTGAGTCTGCAGGGCTGTCAATCTGTCAAATGTTTCAACTGCATCAGAGTCCCTTTTCCAGCACAAGATCCTACATATTTTAGCTATAACACTTGTCTTCATCTGAATGGAAAGGTGACCAAATGTAGATCTGTACTCTGTCACTTTTAAGATGTTCATTTTAAGTACTTTGTGCTGAATTAACTCTCACTGCTGGTGCCCTTTGTTCAATGTAAAGTTCATTGCTGAAAGATGTCTTCATCCAGAAACATCCCAAAGATCTTGAAGCAGCACGTTCAATAGGGTTGCCATCTTTCTAATGGCTGGTAACTAAACGCTCAAGGCTCTGCCCTGCCTCTTCCCCTAAGCCCCTGCCCCCTTCTTCACCTCATCCCTTGAGGCTATGCCCCTTCTCTGCCTCTTTCCCCCGAGGTCTTCACCAGCATAGCCAAGGCTGCCTTACCTGTTACCTGTGGACTGCACAAGGCAACATGCTGCCCCTAGAGCTATGAACAGCCTGGCCCCCGAGGCAGCGGCTGCTGCTGCTGTTCTGCTTCCTTCCTTACACTTAGGGTTACCACCTTTTCCACAGATTTAAAACAAATGGACGTCCGGGCTTGTCAAATGGCACCCAGACGAACAAGCTGAAACCCAGACTGTCCGGGTGAAAATCAGATAGGTGGCAATCATAACATTCAAGTTTACACTTCCTATTTGACTTCTGTTTCTCGGTGCAGTAGAGTTGTGCTGATTTGCATGAAATACTGGGATGTCGGTTCCTGTTGCAAATTGCTGAATTTTTCAACATTGAACATGCACTGTGGTTTTTAAAAAAAAAAGAAGGGGGAGGGAAGCAAGATGTTGCGTCACCCACAACGTGCTTTGTTAATTTATTTTAACAATTGTAGTTTAAATTATTTGTGGTGATACATCATGATATGCCAGCCAGGGCTCTACACTGTAGTTCGTTTGGTAAGTGAAGCTTTGCCACTGTATCTCTGCTGTTTTTGAGGAGTAGAGGGAAACCATTGTTTTGTGTGAACCTTTGCGAGGCTCTCTTGTACATTGCTTAGTAACAGTTCTTGCATGCCACTCATTCACAGGCTGCTGAGCATAATGCCCTCTGGAGCAGAGGCAGGATGTTAACCCTTAAAATAAAAATAATGATTTACTTATTTTCATACGTGTTTCAAGACAGGGAAGGAATGGCCATTTGTGAGAGAGCTAGTGGAATGGGTTACGTCAAAACTCTCTTCAGTATTTTGATATTCTTTTTCTTCCTTTTATGTAACACAATGTGAAGAGAAAATAAGTGGTACCAAGGACTCCATCGTGCTAGGTACCAAGCACTGGGACTCTGATCCAGCAAAGCTCTTAAACACATACTTGGCTTCGAGCCAATGGGACTACCCCTGTGCTTGGAGCATTCCCACTGGCTGCAAATTAACCATGTGCTTAAGTGCTTTGCTGGATCGCAGACGCAGTGCTCAGTGCTCCAGGGTCATGCTCCATGTGGAATGCCAGGTCAGGTGTGTTGGGAAGTATTGCTCGCCTTTAAAAGGCCTCTTGATATTTAAGCCAATCTCATGATTTTGGGTCACCTGACTTGTGATTTTTGAATGTGTGGAGTTGGCAATTTACTGTGAAAAATCCTATTTGAATAAGTGGAGCTGTCACTACTAACAAGGGAAGGAAACCTTGGTTTTTAAAAGTAGGTTTTTTAACCAGCATTGCCCCTTTCAGGCTGAGACTTGCAAAGTTGTCTAGTGGATTTTGATGCCCACACAGTAGGAGCTGGGTGTGGCCATACAAACCTCAGCCTAGGCTTCTAAACCAGTATACAACCAAGGGAACAACCCCTGACCCAAAATAACTAATTCATGAGATTCCTACCGTAGGGCCAGATTCTACAGCGCTTCCAGTGGCTTAAAAGCATATGTCCTTACACTGAACTATTAATGAGTTGTTTGTTATCTATTGCTATTGTAGGGAGAGATCCTGGAATGTTTGAAACATGTGAGATAATCCAGAGACATGCTGTACAGAAGTAGTCACCATGTATCTCCATTCCTTCTAACTAGACTCCACCACTCATTTCCACACCAAGTAGGGAAAGAGCTGTGGTCTTGGAAGAAATGTGCTGACACTGAAAGGGATGGAGAAGTCTTTAAAAGTCTGCCTAGAGGTATAGGGGTGCTGGCAAGGAACTTGTACATGTAACATGTAGATGTCAGCACATTTAAGATCAGAAACTCCTGGCTTATACCCTTGGGAATTCATTACCTGCCATCATGTCTTAAATTTGTACAGCAGAAGCTTTTGCTGCTATTTCTGTCACATTTCAGTAAAGGCATTATTTAAGGTCTGCTGGAGAGGCAGCTCTGTCTGCTGGTTAGCACAGGATGCTGGAAGGAAGGAGACTGGGGTTCTATTTCTGGTTTTTCTGAACTGCTTCCTCTGTCTATAAAACGGATATGATTCTTGAGGCCACTGATTTAGGGTGCTAGTGTATATGTAACACTGACAAACCCTGGTCGTCAGCAGGCAGGATGAAACCTAGGATCTCTGGAGCTTAGTGCATGCGCCTCTACTGCGTGAGTTAAAAGCCACATGGCCCTTAGCTATGGCTGTAGAGCAGACTCATTAATCTCTAAGTGGTCTTGGTGCCACTAGAGAGGACAGAGCACCACACTCTGGAGGTGTGTGGGTTACGTGTATACCTGCACAGCGGTAGTAGTATATGTGTAAACACCACCACTTCTGTGTATATAAATATATATATATATATATATATATATATATATATATATATATATATATATATATATATAAAGGATATATGCTCCAATTCTGGAAAAGTCTCCATTCATGGAAGCACTTAAGCACCTGCTTAACTTTAAAGTCAGTGAAACTGAAACCCATGCTTAATTTTAAGCACCTTGGAGACCAGCAGTAGTAACTGTGGGCCTGATTTAAGAAAGCTTCAGGCACATGCTAAACTTGAAGCATATCCTTGATTGCTTTCCTGATTTAGGACTATAGCTACTGCTTGCTGCCTGTTTGTAACACTCAGAGCCTCACCTGGTATAAATCAGCTTTGCAAACTGCAGTCTGTGGAACATGCTGATTCCTACCAGCCACGCATCTCACTCCCGCCACCTCACCTATTTGTGAATTCAGCTGATAACACATTAATTTCACAGTGAACAAACACTAAATGCATATTATATTAATTAAATTCTATAAATGCTAATAAGTTGGGGAACGTGTGAAACATCATTTTTCTAGGTCAGATTGCAATTAATTTGCCCCTCCTTCTTCATTCACTTTTGGCAAACTTGTTTCCTTTAATTACCGTTCTATTTTTATACCCAGAATCTCTTCCATTGAAAAGTGCTTCCTCTTAATTATGGGTTTATGTCCCAGCTGATGCCAAGATCGGTGATTGCATTGAATTCACAGTCTCCTTGCAGTTCTGGTACCAGTTTTCCTTAAGAGGGACTTGACAGTTTTAACAGCATGGAGCCTTCAGCGCTGGCTCACGTTTTGTGTGAAACCCATACAATTTCAGAAGCTTGGACTCGATGAAACCTTTCTAATGACTGTGAGTCTTTCCACTGACATCAGAGGGTTTTTGACCAGGCCCTCGGTGAAATGTGTAGACACGAGCGTATAGTGCTTTCCCTTTTAAATTAAAGAAAGTCAGGCTATGTCTATACTTCAAACACTACAGCTGCATCTGCACCGCTGCATCTGCACTGCTGCTTCAGTGTTGCCGTTCACTACAGCAAGGGAGTGACTCTCCTGTCACCATAGTCAATCCACTTCCCGGAGAGATGGTAGTGAGGTTGATGGAAGAATTTTTCCGTCGACCTAGCACTGTCTACACTGCGGGTTAGGTCAGCTTAACTAAATTGGTCAGAGTGTGGATTTTTTACATCCCTGAGCAATGTGGCTGGGTTGACCTAACTCTTTAGTGTCGACCTGGCTTCACAGAAGGCAGTCACACAGAAAATGAAAACTGCAAACTTAGGTCAATTGTATGGAGTCCTTGACTCCATTTTACTGTGTTTCTCTCTTGATATATTTAATTTTCCAGCTCAACGTCTTTCCTAAAAAACATTCAGGGTTAAAGAGCTAGGTGAGTTAAATAACGAAGTCATTATAATGTTCAAAGACTTATTGAGGGGGTGGTCTAACTTTCACATTGTCTGACTACCCAAGATTTTTCTGCAATATACACCTAAGATTTTTTATATTTATGTAGTATCTTTCACCGCATGATGTAGAAACTATATGTACCAGGATCACTTGAACACAGAAATGCATCCACCTCTGGAATGGAGCAGCTGTTAGTAGTTTAGGACAGGAAGTGAAGAGGAATCTCTCAGCCAATTGGAATGGCAGGGAGAATTCAGGCCCCAGTGCAGCAAAGCATTTAAGCACAAGCTTAACTTGCAGCAAGTGAACAGTCCCATTGATGACCCCTCTGTTGCCTGGGAATTCTTTCTGCTTCCCTTGCTGCCAAAACAGCTTTCTGCAGGCCTTGCTCCCAAAGGCAAGTCCCTATAGGGGGACGATTGGTAGGAAACAATGAGTGGAAAGTCCTGGAGTTACCAGCCATTGCTTTGTGTTTCCCTCTCCCCCACAAAGGGATCAACTTGGCCTGTGGTTTATTTACCCAGAGGAATTTGATTCATGATAGCTGGTTGAATCTAGGATTTTTATGCTGTTCTACGTGTTCTTGAACACAGATATTGGATCCAGGCTGGAGAGAGCTGAATTAGTTTAATGTACCCCTTCTCTCCTAACGATGATAGCTAAATATTTGCAAAAAGAACAGGAGTACTTGTGGCACCTTAGAGACCAACAAATTTATTTGAGCATAAGCTTCCGTGAGCTACAGCATCGGATGCATGCAGTGGAAGATACAGTAGGACTGGGTTTTATGAAGTGGGATTTAGCCCATGAAAGCTTATGCTCAAATAAATTTGTTAGTCTCTAAGGTGCCACAAGTACTCCTGTTCTTTTTGCTGATACAGACTAACACGGCTACCACTCTGAAAGCTAAATACTTGTATCCTTCACCTAATGAAGACGTCATAGGGCTCAGAATAAGCCCCATTAGGAAAATACATTGGGCCATATTCTCCACCAGTGGAGCTGTGCCATTAACATCAGCTCAGGATCTGGCCCATTGTGTCTCGTGGAGAAGCAGAAACATAACGCAGATGTTGCATGAGCATGTAGAGCCAGGCAGCCTGTCTGTGGTTTGTATTTGGCTGCTGTTGCTGTCCCTTTTTAGAGTGAATGCCCCATGTTGGTTGTTTATGTTGTCCTGAGATCTGCTTGGAGTCACGCTGTATGACTTCTGCACCCTGGGGTCCTTGCGAAGGCATAGTGGGTATCCCATATGGCTATTTCAGTGAATAAAATAATTTAAATAAGTGCTGTCATCTGTTCTGACAGACCCATGACTGAGGACCCAGCTATTGGCTAGGCTTAGCATAGAAGAGGCTGTTCTCATACTAAGTTTCCCTGTTGAATTTTCTTCACCTAGACTGCCAAGTATTGAAATCGAACATAGCCATTAACTCAGGCTGGCATTAAGCATGGCAAACAGACCAAGTGTCTCTGTATAGCCTCTGACACCAACTTGTACGGATGCCCCTGAAGGGGTTGGAACCTGGTACTTTTTGATCTAAAAGCATGAGCTGCTCCTGATTGAGCTAGAGGACCAGTTTCACTACCTTGCGGGGAATCGACAGACTTATAAATGTCTATGAGCTACCCACTTGAGAAGGATGAAGAGTCAGAGCCTGACTTGCCCTTAGTTTACATTTCTTTGTGTTACATTTTTGGGGAAATAAAGTACATTGTATTTGCAAAAAGACATTAAGTTGTTTCCGCAGGAAATCCTCAATGCTGGGTCCCTGGAGATAATACATCCTTGAAAATACAGGCTTATATTGTCAAAATGTGTCCTCCTTCCGCTGTGCACCACCATCTCTGGATTGATGTTGAAATCTCTTTGTTGATTATTTATGTTGCGGTAGCTCTTAGGGACCCCATTGTGCCAGGCGGAGTACAGACATAGAGTCCAAAATAGTCCCTGACACAAAGCACTTAGAGTAGGAAAAATTAACTATGTCTGTTTCTCTGGTTCCTAATATTCAGTAAGATTTTTTCTTTATAATTCTGCCTTCTTTTTAAATGCAAATGGTGTATTCCTCTGTGATGATATTCACCCAGCGAAGTATGTGCCCCAGATGTCTCCCACTATATCAATAGCAGCACTTTAGTTCTGCTGCATGGATGATGGGCAGCTGCAGAGTAGGTATAGGGAGAGAGAATAGCCCAGTGCAGAACTAAGGGCAGGCTGGGGGAAAGGGCTCTGGTGTGGGGTTCTGGTCTGTGAACACTTGGATCAATGGCTGCAGTGGTCATGGCCAGGATCAGTGAAAGCTTCCTAAAAGTGTGTTGGAGGGGGTACCAGCACCTGAACTGTGGCCCTGCCCTGCCATGCCACCCTTCCCCCCAAGCCCCTGCCTCTTCTCCCTGATCCCCTGTCCCTCCCCTGAGGCCCTGCCTTCACACTGCCTCTTCCCCTGAGGTTCTGCTTCCACACCACCTCTCTCCCTGCCCCCAAGACCCTACATGCTCCTCTCTGCTCCCTCATCCCCCATTGCTCGGCCTTACCGCTGGTAAAAATTGGGAGGGCATAGCCCTCCCACTTTTAAACGTGTTTTTGAGATCATGGCCCCATTGCTCCCTGCATTCTGGTACCCGTGGTCATGGCCCCTATCTCTGCCTACAGCCTGGCTCAGAAGCTAGGTAAGCCTGTTTGCAGGTTGCTGGGGAACTCTGTATCTCCTCCTCCATCCCAACAGTGTTCTTGCAGCTGCCTACACAAAGACCTTTACTCAGGCTTGCATGTGTGCAGCTTACATCCCCAGAGCACAGAAGAGGTAATTGATATGTTGCTGAAGCTGGGCCAGAATAGGTAACCAAGAATCCGTCCACTCACAAAAGGCCTGTTGTTAGAAACGTAATGAGAAAAAATGCTCCAAGAGAATGGAGTTGAAGAATACCTCAGAATGTTCATTTAGCCAGAAACAACGACTCAGTAAAGGAAAAGAGAAATCCATCACTGAAGACACCTTTCACTGGCAAGTCAATGCACATTTTGCATTGGGAGCATGGAGCAAGTTAGCATTTTCTGTGTTCTATGAACTTCAAATGGGGCTGGAGAAGCTGGGAATGACTGAGACAAAAGTGAATGTGTATTTGACAACACAGTCGGGAAACTAACATCTTTCCTTGTTTCTGAAGATGTTACTACATAGAAGAAAGACCTCCCACCCTATTTCTCCATGATCAGTCATATTGGTATCTAAATACTACTGTGTGCTTGGGGTTTCCTGCTCAGGGATTTTCTCTCTAATGAGATTAGATATAGGCAAAAATTTTCATCTAAAACTTTTTTTGGCAAAAAAGTGCAGCTTCCATAATATCTGAATGTTTCACAAATTCATGTTGTGGGAAAGAAACCACAAACACATATTCTGAAAAAACATTTAAAACAATTCATTTGGATATTTTCATGCAGTGTTCAATTTTTCAGCTCAAAATAATTTTTCATTTTGAAATTTCCTTCAAATTTATTTTAAACAATTAAAAAAGTTAAAAACAAAATGCTCCAAATTGAAACAAAACATTTAATTTGACCCAAACCTTTTAATTTTTGAATTTTCTGAAAAATTTAGTTTTTGGATAGACTTGAAACTATTTTTTTTAATTGTTCCAAATGGCCAGTGACCTGAAAAAGCCGTTATTTGCACAGCTCTAGATGAGATACCTTGTAATGGTGCTGCATATCTCACAGGCTGCCAGAGGCCAGACAGCTTTCTAACTTGTTAGTGCAGTTGACCTTGCATATAATCCAGATCTTGTGACTTAAAGTTTAGGGATAATCTAAAGTAGTGATACTCAGACTGTGGCTCACAAGCCACAGGTGGCTCTTTAATGTGTCTTCTGTGACTCTTTGCAGTACATGAGACTAAAACACTGTGTGATTTAAATATTAGCCAGTCTAAGTTATTAACCAAGCAAGATGCGTTTCCTATGTTATTAACCAATTGTAGTTGATAAAATAATACTACTTGGTCACTCATTTTGCTGTGAGAATAATTATACTAAATATTAATATATGGTACTGTAGTAAATAAAACAATGAATGTACACTAGTGTGGCTCTTCTGGGTAATGTTGATCGCTAATATGGCTCCTGAACCACTGAGATTTGAGTATCATTGGTCGAAAGACTCCTCCAATAGTATCCACATTAGGTGGAAATCCTGTTTATTTCTGTCTTCTCTCCATTCTGCAAATTACCAACAAATGCTGCTTCTCTTTGATCTAAATTCAGTTGAGTTCTGCTTTTTCTTAGGCTGGAAAATTAGTGGCTGCTGCTCTTGAAGGAAATGGAACTGTTGGCCTGGCTTCAGAGAGAGTGAAGGGTGCTCAGTGCTACTCTAGGTCATGCTGCTGTTGTCCAAGGAGGCAAAGATAGGTGTATATGACAGCTGGTTTTCCAGACAACGCTCAGGAGAAGATTGTAGCCTATCTCTGGAACAGGGTATCACAAACCTTGTGGGGAGAGGAGGTTGGGGAGCCAGCACACAATCTGCTAGAAGGGTGCTGCAAGCTTCCATCAGTGTAAACAGCACAGACAGCATCACGGCAGGATTCTCTCTTTCATTTAAACAGAGAAAACCAGAACCTGGAAGTGCAGAAGACAAATTCCTCTGGCACAATGAGCTCTGGTAAGTCACTGCTCCTCACATGCCTGCCTTTAGCTACAGAAACCCTCCTGTCCAGTTCTAATGCTGTGACTGTTTTGTGTTTTTATCTGTTCTCTCTGAATCAGCCATTCCTGTGCGGGATTCCACTGTCGAGAGGGCCACAAGAAGTTTTCATAATAAAAAACAAACCCTGGTTTCAGGTTGTCATTTCCCCTCCTGTCTGGACTGGGGGCAAAGCAGGACTGGGTGGCACTTTCTCCCCACCCCCGTGGGGGCTGGCCCGGGCCCCATTGTGAACCCTCCCAACAGTCCTCCACAACCCCCTAGGGGGATGCGCCCCAGAGTTAGGGGACCATTGGTTTAGGATCCCCATTGCTGCTAGCCTAGGACAGTCTTGAGTGTCACTTCAGAAGATACTTCTGGAATAGTACTGGGCACCTGGGCAGACTCTTGATCTCCCATGGGTTTGTATGAGGGAACCTGATTAGTAAATAGTGACTGGGGTGGGTATTTAATTTTTTTGTGGTGGTGTCTAGAGGCCCCTGTCTGGGCTGGAATGCGGTTGAGCTAGGTGCTGTACAAACACACAGACAGTTCCTGCCCCCAGGAGCTCAGTGTCAATGGACAAGGATGAGAGTGGAAGTGAATTTCTGTCCCTAGATCTGGGGATGTGGGTAAGCATGGTATCAACACATGTATAGCCACAGTGTTTTACTATTCCCTGTCCTGTTCCTTTCTCACATGTCTCCTATATTTCTCCTGTAGACAGTGAAAAGGCTTTTTTTGAAATCCTGAATATTTTCAGGCCCTGCAGTGTAGTCAGCATGATCTCACTTATCTTCGGGTGCCCCAGCTTTCTCTTTGTCTTTCAGAACAAGAAGTTGGCGTTGTGAAAACCGTGGTCAATGGGCTGATATCAAGCACCAATGGCCAAGAGCAAGGTGAGTCAAATACATTCAAAATAATCTCTGCAGCTCCCCCGGCACGTCAGTTGGAGTGGTGCAGCTATTTCCCCGCAGTTGAATCATTACAATGTCTTACTGTGCTTAGCTGCAACCACAGCATGAGGGGACTGACCCAGTATTAAATTAACATTAATATTTTAAGGAAAACTATCTTTGTCAGCAAGGGCCTGATCCCAAACTTGCTGAAGAACATGAGCCTTTCCAAAAGGCTTTGGAACCTGGCCTTGCACCGTTAGATTTTTTTTATTATTATTATTAGTATATTTGGGGTGGGAAGATTTTTTCCCCAGGCTTCTGCTTTGGTATTCATGCCCTTTCCTCTCCTTTGATGGCTTTTTCTGACAGGCAGTGTATTTATTATAGATGAATGAATGAGCTAGTTCAGAAGGAAATAGTACTAGAGCCCAAGCTATATTTTGCTTTTACAAAACCTTGTTAGTGGGATTATTCCCCAAACCAAAGGCAGTTTGGAACAGGGCCACATTGTGTCCAAACCTCCCCTTGAAATCCAGTGAGGGAGTAGATAATAGTCTCTGATTTAAGCTAATCTCTAATACAAATTAGCTCAGAACTGTACCCCAAAACCGAAAGTCAGCCTTTCTTGAGGTTTGAAAGAATTCAGCCAAGTTCTTCCACGCATCATTCCTCTCGATACCTTTCCATTCTGGGGCAGCCTCTGCATTTTCAGGTTTCATCCAGAACCACAGCCCAAGTGCCACAAGACCACCACAAGAAGAAGCTGTTCTTCTGAGCCTAACGTTGCAAACCAAAAGCAGTTTTGGATAAAGCTCAGGGAGGCTTCCAACCTTTTGAAATCAATGAGTGTTCTGTATGCAGAGACGTTACAATGTCAGATCCTAGAGGTAAAATCCTGGCTACACTGAAGTCAATAGCAAAACTCCCATTGACTTCACTGGCACCATGATTTCCCCTCAGGTCTTTTATTCCAGCTGAACCTCTTGAGGTTCACCCATCACTAACTTTGCCTGTGCCCCATGAGGACAGAGTTCAGTATTGCTCATTCAAGGCCACAGTAGGAAGAGTAGGGGAGGACGAACCAGATGCTTTGGAGAAGTGAGCAACCTTTAGAAATTTTCAACACGTGCTAGAATGTTGCACAGTGCTGCATAACAGAGAAAAATCCCTCTAAGACAATGTTCAGTGTTTGTTGGTAAAATCTAGTGTTTTTGATAAAATTAGTACGCAGAAAAAAGGAGTTTAAACAGAAGCCCTCTGATTTACTGCTTGGCTGAATGGTTCTCTTAAGACTGGGTACCTTGATGGCACCCTTTGGTTCTGAATACTTTTCAAGACTCCTGGTCACAATTCTCTACTCCTTGCTATTGATGTTGTAAAATATACACCATCAAAAACATAGGATTTGTGCAGTGGCCAATCAATGTTATTCTCAGAATCTTAATGTTTGTTTCCTCATTCTGGATAATTTTAACTCTGCAACTTTAAGATTTTTTATCTTTGCATGTAATAGCTTCTTGGCTAAAGGTTTATACTAAACTTTAGTTACGTCATCTGAAAATGAATGTTTGAGATTCTCTTCCCTTACAGTATATTGGCAGCCAGGACTCAGTCAGTTCACTAAGCAGTACTGTACCCTGCACAACAGATACACATTCTGAATTAGGATGAACGAGGGGCTATTTTTAATGATTGCATCACTGCTCTCTGGACTGCTTTTGTATATGAAATTTCCTGCTATTGTCATTCCTGGTTTCCCAAGTACATTAGAAAGCTTTGTGGCATGTTTCCTTAATTGTGTTCTTCCCTTCTGGATGCACCAACTACACTTTTGTGTTTGCAGCCATTGACGTCCCTTTATGTGCACGCTCTATTTCTGCTGTTAAAATAATCCCTGTGAAGAAAGTGAGAAGTTCTCCTGACCTAATGCTATCTACAGGTATCTTTTTTTCCAAACGCATTAGTAGGCCATCATCCACTCTGTCTGCCTCACCCCCTTGTTAAGATAGTTTTCAGCTTCATCCTTCTTTCACCGTTTTCCAGCGCTGTAGATTTCATCAACAGCTCATAGAGTTAAACCATGATGACACAATTCATTGTTTTCAATAATCCAGTTTCTCTGCAGGCATAATTAAGCATATTTGAATTTGGGATCTATGTAAACTCTTCTACTAATTTTTGGTATGAACATTACTGTTGTAACCTCATTTTAAACCAAATTCCTGAAGAGTCTAAAATATTTCCTGTAGATCTTAGGTCCATAGAGAAGTAAACAGACATCAGAGATTTCATTCTGCAGGCTCAATCTCCATTCGGCATCTGTATTGCTCTTTCTCTCACTCACACGCACGCACATCCTCTCTTGCCATGATAAAGTGAAAGCTTCCTCATTAACCCTTTTTGCACTTTGCTGAGTTTGGACTGTGAAGCCAGACTAACCAACTCTATTTGCCATTTATAGTCATTTTCACTTGCCAGTTCTGACACACTAGCACAATGCTCAGTGTTTGTATTTCCAGTAGAGCTGGTTAAAAAATTGAGTGGGAAATTCTGCGATCTCAAAATCTGATTTTGTACCGTATCGCGGTATAAAGTCAAGTACTGCATTTTTATTTTTGCAAAGTGAAATATTCCAAAAATATTTTGTTGCAGTTGTAATGGTGTAATATTATGTGATCTATAATGTAAAAGTCAAAATATTTAGACTTTTGTATTATAACTTATAGTACATAATATAAAAGTCAAAACAATAAAACTCGAACGAAATGTTTTGATTGCATCAAAACACCATTTTCTAATTGAAAATTGTTCTGTTGGAAAATTTTCTACTAGCTGCAGTTTCCAGCACTGCAAAGGAAGACTCTTTAAATTGAAAAAAAGAACTAATTTTTATAAAGTGAGACAGCCACAACTTAGACCAGGGGTAGGCAACTGTAGCAGGGTGCTGGTGCAAAGGCACCTAATTAGTCCCTGCTCAGCCATTCCCAATCGGGAAATAGATTGGGGCTGGGGAGAAGTCTGATGCCTGGCCTTTAGAACTGGTTGCACCTGTGGGCCGAGGCTTCAAGGGCTATAAAGGTTGGCTGGCAGCCAGAAGAGAGGAGAACGGCCAGGGGAAGGTGAGTCTCCAGGCTGAGGGCAGACTCCATGTAGGAGGAGATTGTCAGGCCTGCAAGCTCTGTAAATAGTATCACTGGTAGTGGGAACTTGTGTAAATAAAGCCATGGATGCTGCAGCAAGAGAAGCCTCTCTGAGCTTTATTGGGGCAGCAGAGGGCCTCAGGAAGAGGGGCGGGTGGAGGACCCTGTTACACGTGGGGGCTTGTCTGGGAACCTTGTGCCAAAGACACAGTTTGGTGATCCGGCAATGGAGAGCACCCTGCAGTGGCTCACTGAGCAACAGACTGAAATGCAGAAAGCACTGCAGTCCTTCCAGCAGTCCCACCAGTTGAAGAGGCAGGCTCTACTTGCTTGACAGGCAGAGCAGAAAAAGGCCCTACAGGACTTCATCAAGGAGCAGTTGACTGTGCAGCAGCAGCTCCTGCAAAAGCTGTTGAGTCCTGCTGTGGGAGATGGCACCCGGGCCCCAGCCTCAGCCTTTGTAAGATGGCCCCACCCGATGACCCTGACGCCTTTTTGGGTACCTTTCAGTGGGTGGCCCTGGGCACGGGCTGGGACCGGACAACCTGGGCCCGGCAGTTGGCCCCCTATCTTGCTGGGGAGGCACAGGCCACATATATGGCCCTGATGGATGCCCAAGCCAGGGACTATGATGCAGTGAAGGCAGCAATTTTGGACCGCCTCGGGCTTTCGGCCGAGAAATATCGCCAGAAGTTTCAGGCAGCCCGGTAGGCAGGGGGCGTGTGACCCCAGGCCTTTGCTCAAAAATTAACAGACTGGGCAACACGGTGGTTGAGGCCCGATGCCCACACCGTTGGACAGATAGTGGATCAAGTGATCCTTGAACAGTTTATACAATGCCTCCCTGACAGTGTGCGGCGACATCAGCCGGCCACCCTAGAAGCTGCCATGCAAAAAAGGGAGGAGTATGCACAGGCTGACTTCCCACCGAGGGAGCATCGAGCCCTGCGGGACACAGAGGGTGGCAGGAAACCCCGTGAGCATGCCGGGGCGAAGCCGGTAGACAGGCGATGGGAGGAGCCCAAGGGGACCCCTAGCAGCCCGGAGCAGCTTGTATGCTGGCGGTGTGGACAGCTGGGACATAAAAGTCGGGACTGCCCAGTGATGGAGCGTGGGGCAGCTGAATTTTGTGGATGGACTAGGATTGGGGGGCGGAAAAAGAGGCGTGGGTTGGCCACTATCCCAGTGTGGGTTGGGAAAAGGCCCCAGAGAGGTCTAGTGGACACGGCCTCCACTCGCTCCCTTATACAGCGGCGCTTAGTGAAGCCGCATTGGCTTATCACTGTGGAATGGATGTTAGTGGAATGCATCCACAGGGATAGGGAATATTGTCCTGTGGCCCAGGTACCCCTTGAAGTGCAAGGGCGGTTTACCTGAAAGTGGGTGGGGGTAATCGAAGGGTTGGCTTACCCTGTGGTCCTGGGACTGGACTGGCGCCCTCCCCAGAAGGGGAGAGAGACCATGGCGAAATGACCATCAAAGAAAGGGGGAAAGAGAACCCTGGAAAGAGAGGGCAAGACCCTGGTGGAGGTGGACCCGAAGCAAGGGAAGGCCCCACAACCTCCAGGGGGAAAAGCCGAGCAACCTAGACAACCAAGCCAAAATAGGGAACCTGAGGGAGTAACTGAGAAGCCAAGGGAGCTTCCTGGGCAGGACCGCCTCGGGGAGGGAACCCCGGGGAAGGTGGAAGAAACCCAACAGGGGAAGGCCCAACAGCAAAGGGACAGAGGGCCTGGACGAGAGACAGGGGGCCGACTCGGGGCAGCGGGCTCTGAGCCGTCACCCCCACTAGAAAAGGAAGGGGAGCCTCTGGAGTGGCCGGCCCAGCGGTGTGAGGACCTCTGGGTGAGCATGGACCTGTGGGGTGCCTCACCCCCTACCCAATGCACCTTTTGTGGGTGGGGTGTGCCAAAATCCCATGGGGTTGTTCCTGGGGATCCCTCAGCTGGGCAGGGGGCCCAACCTCAGAGTAAAATCCCTGGCCGAGGAAAGTGAGGCCAAGAAAGACCAGGCCTGGCACCAGCTTAAGAGGGGAGGTGTGTAGCAGGGTGCTGGGGCAAAGGCACCTAATTAGCCCCTGTTCAGCCAGCCCCAATCAGGGGAAATAGATTGGGGCTGGGGAGAAGTCTGATGCCTGCACCTGTGGGCCAAGGCTTCAAGGGCTGTAAAGGCTGGCTGGCAGCCGGAAGAGAGGAGAACAGCCAGTGGAAGGTCAGTCTCCAGGCTGAGGGAAGACTCCATGTAGGAAAGGAGATTGTCAGGCCTGCAAGCTCTGTAAATAGTATCACTGCTGGTGGGAACTTGGGTAAAATAAAGCCATGGATGCTGCAGCAAGAGAAGCCTCTCTGTGCTTTATTGGGGCAGCAGAGGGCCTCAGGGAGAGGGGCAGGTGGAGGACCCTGTTACAGCAACCTATGGCACGTGTGCCGAAGGCAGCATGCGAGCTGATTTTCAGTGACACTCACACTGTCCTGGTCCTGGCTGCCGGTCCGGGGGGCTCTGAGTTTTAATTTAATTTTAAATTAAACTTCTTAAACATTTTATAAACCTTATTTACTTTACATACAACAATAGTTTAGTTATAGATTATAGATTTATAGAAAGAGACCTTCTAAAAAGGTTAAAATGTATGACTGGCACGCAAAACCTTATATTAGAGTGAATAAATGAAGACTCGGCACCCCGCTTCTAAAAGGTTGCCAGCCCCTGACTTAGACTGTTTGCTCTTGAAGGCTTTTTTGTTCTGTGTTGGTACAGCGCATAGCACAGTGGAGTCTTGGCCCACAACCGGGGCTCCTGGGTGCTATAGTAATATAAATAAGTAATAATCTGCAAAAATATGCATCTTTGGATCCTGATTTGGAAGTTTCAAAGCCCAAAGTTCAGGAGTGCTCAGATTTGGGTTTTTTGACTGAGACGCATCTCTAGTTTTCATGACCCATTTGACAATATAATTCATAAAACCACATTCACATTATGGGAGACCCAGTAAAAACTCTTTATAGAATCAAAATACTGGGGACTAAGGTGGAGCGTTTTAGTCCCAGATTAGGCGTCTAACCACCACTTACGTGTTTTGTAAATCGACTGCTACCCCTACATTATAATGTCCCAAAAGTAATGACAGGTAAGGTCAGGCTGGCACTACCATTCAGTCAAACATCAGGAAAGATGTTCAGTAATTGACTCAGTGTTGAGATGGGCATGCATTTTTCAATTTGCGTATAATAACAAAAGATACTGGAATGGCTGTTGGAAAAGCACGTGAAACTCTGGTACCAGGCCAGTGAGCAACCAAGGCATTGACCTGAGTATGAAGAACTGTCAGACTCTAGTCCCTGCTACACACCGGAACCGTATTTGCAACTGGATACATGGACAATACAACGAGGTTATAACTGAGTTTTACTTCGGTTGCCTGTATCCATAGTATAGACAGGGACTGTAAGTGGCATTACCAAAATCAGCAGTGCTGCTTGTTCATTCCAAAAGGCAAACAGCCCATGTTTTGCTCAGCACTGGCTTGGGGATGGCTGGGTCTAGAAGGAGCACCTGGACACAAACTGCATTTTAAAACTGGGTGTGTAAATAACTGCACCTTGTCCTGTTGTGCTTGCAACCTGCCACCTTAATACACATTCTCTCTCTCTCTCTCTCCCCCAACATACTTCATACATTAACATTTGACATCCATGTGGTACAGAGGAGAACTCAATGAAAGTTCTTGTAAAATAGTTTCCACCCAGCTTTTAAATTGGTTGCACAATCAGAATAATACCCTTGCTCTATAAAGTTGTAGTTGTATTGTTAATTATTTGTATTATAGTAACGCCTACAGGCCTCAGCTAAGATCAGAATCCCATTGTGCAAGGCACTTCCTGCCCTGAATTGCTTGCCGTCTAAACAGGCAAGACAGACAAAAAGTGGGGAGGGGAAACTGAAGCATGGAGTGTTGATATGACTTGCCCAAAGTCAGTGGTTCCTGTTATGGGTTAATCACTATTCCCAAGATACAAGATTTATACAGTGTGACTTCAGAGCACAGATTGGGGCATGCGTCAACCTGTCACTCAAAAAAAAATTAATCATTTAATAACATCAACTCCAGTCTGATATTTCAAGGCTTCAGCTTCACACCCTGCACTTTCACCTTCAGTGGATGGTGTTTTTTTATTTATTTTTACCAGACTGATTAAGACAAATTTTACTTTTTTTAAAATAAACACTTGATCATGAAATAAAATGTGGGTTGGAAACAATACACAAAGCTCTGGACACTTGGTGAAAATGTACTTGAAAATCCTTTGAGGTTTTTTGCCTGTGCTTCCCTGGGCTTAATCTTAAATCAAGGATAGATCTCTGTGGTAAAGATGGGCCCACCTGGGCCCTTTAGTCTTCTTTGTCCTGATTCACAAGATATCAACCATGTACCTAACTTTAAGCTTGTGAATAGACCCACTGAGTTGATTGGGAGTGGTGCTGAACTGGAGCCATGAACTACAGCCCTGAACTGCAGCAGTAAGAAAGTACGTCCCTGTCTCTGATCCCTCTCGTCATCCTCCATTTACAGGCCTCGATCTACACCACTTGAGACAACCTTTCACACTAAGCCCATAAAGTATTGGGACTGTCAAGTAAAGTCCTGGTGATTCTAACACAAAGGGGTTCAGATAAGAGCCAAACATCTGACACTTGTTGAACCTCCTAGCATTGAAGTTGTGGTTATTTATCTGTATTTTAACCTTGGTGGCTCAGCCACAGCACTATCACAGTATGGAGGCCCTTACAAAGATAGGGACAGATCCTTAGGTGGTGTAAATTAGCATTGTTCCATTGACGTCAATGGTCTAGGGATTTTGCTGCCTCAAGCACGGCAGGCAGGCTGCTTCCCGTGGTTTTTCTTCGGAGGGTTCACTGGTCCGCCAAAGCCATGGGACCAGTGGACCCTCCGCAGGCACGCCTGCGGGAGGTCCACTGAAGCAGCGGGACCAGCGGACCCTCCGCAGGCAGGCCGCGGAAGGCAGCCCACCTGCTGCCCTCATGGCACTGGCAGTGCGCCCCCCACAGCTTGCCGGCCCAAGCATGCGCTTGGCGTGCTGGGGCCTGGAGCCGCCCCTGCAATGGTGATACGCTGATTTGCTCCAGCTGAGCATCTGGCCCCTACAATAAATGACAGTCCCTGCCCCAAAGAAGCTTGAGTATGATGCTGATTTCCATGCTCACCAGTACGCTAGACACTCGCAATACAGATAGGGCATGAACCATGCTACAAGGAGCTTAAAAACAAAGGCCCTGGTCTTGCATTGTGACCTGAGCAGCACCTGAGCCTCACTGAACTGCAGGCATAGCAGTCCATCTGCACTTGTCACTGCAGGATCAGGGCCCAACTTCAGACATGGCACGATGAGCGAGGTAAATGCAAGAGAAGGAAGGAATCCAACAATGTGCAGCAAAAGCTAGTGCGTGACGTGAGGGAGATTGGTTTGAATGTGAGATCAGGCTAAAGACAAGGCTAGTGCTCTGGAGGTACCTTGGAAGGTGTCATAAACAGAAAAGTAAGAGTTAATAGAACAGAAGTACTTCATATCTCTTTTGCCTGTAAAGGGTTAATAAGTTCAGTGAGCCAGGCTGTCACCTGACCAGAGGACCAATCAGGGGACAGGATACTTTCAAAGCTTGAGGGAGGGAAGTTTTTGTGTGTGCGCTGTTAGATTTTGGTGGTTGTTCTCTCTGGGTTCTGAGAGTGACCAGACATGCAACCAGGTTTCTCTCCAATCTCCCTGATGCAGGTTCTTATAGATTCAAAATAGTAAGTACTAGGTGATAAGGCGAGTTAGGCTTATGTTTGTTTTCTTTATTTGCAAATGTGTATTTGGCTGGGAGGAGTTCAAATGTGTGTTTGGCTGAAAGGATTTTAATTTGTACTTGTATACTCAGGCTGGGAGGGTATTCCCAGTGTCTATAGCTGAAAGATCCTGTAACATATTCTATTTTAAATTTACAAAGATAATTTTTACTGTTTTTCTTTCTTTAATTAAAAGCTTTTCTTATTTAAGAACCTGATTGTTTTTTTATTCTGGTGTGAGATCCCAGGGGACGGGGTCTGGATTCACCAGGGAACTGATGAGGAGAAAGGAGGGAAGGGGGAGAGAGAGGTTAATTTTCTCTCTGTGTTAAGATTACTTTCTCTCTCAGGGAGAGTCTGGGAGGGGAGAGAGAGAAGGAGGGGGGAAGGTGAATTTTCCTCTCTGTGTTAAGATTCAAGGAGTTTGAATCACAGTGATCTTCCAGGGTAACCCAGGGAGGGGAAGTCTGGGAGAGGCAACGGTGAGGGAAAGGGTTTACTTTCCTTGTGTTAAGATCCAGAGGGACTGGGTCTTGGGGGTCACTGGGCAAGGTTTGGGGGGGGGACCGGAGTGTACCAGGCACTGGAATTCCTGGTTGGTGGCAGCGCTACAAGTCCTAAGCTGGTAATTGAGCTTAGAGGAATTCATGCTAGTACCCCATCTTTTGGACGCTAAGGTTCGGAGCGGGGGTTTAAACCATGACAGAGAGCTTGAGACCTAGGAGAGATGTATGTGAGGAGAGACTAATGGCTTTGCAGACCTGCTCAGGCAAAGCGTTCCATTCCTAGGGGAAGGCATGGGAGAAAGCCTAGAGCTGCAGACCTGCAGGTCCTCAAGGCCAGCAGCCCCTAAGGGAGTGCTGTGAACTTGATGCCTTGGAGAAAGCGGTGCCAGTGGAGGGACTTGGGCCCTGATTCAGAAAAGCATGTGCTTAACTTCAAGCGCATGAGTAGTCCATGGACTTCAGTGGGACTACTCAAAAGTGGATGGTTAAGCACATGTCTAAGATCTTTGCATCCAAAGGGCTGATGTGATCTGATTGATGGGGAAGGAAGGTGATCTTAGTGGTTGTATTTTGAACTACTTCTTTCTGATGCTATAGGGTGATCTCGTGGGTATGGCACAGTAAGAGGGCAGGGTGTGTGGGAGGCATGTGCTGCACTGCCTGGGCTGTATCCCTTATTCTGGATAACTATAAAACTTCATTCTCTATCAAGCCAGCATGGAACTCACTGCTAAGGCCTTGTCTACATACACAAGTTATGCTGCTGCATACTGGTATATTTTAAGTGGTACAACACCCCTAGTGTGGGTGAAATTATAGTGATATAAAATATATACCGGTACAAAATCTGAATGTAGAGCAGGCCTAATAAAGCAAACAAACCTGTGAAATTTATTCCAAACAGCCATCAGGTCTTGCCACTTTCCTAGCTGAGTTACACTGACTCAGAACTTTATTTGTGTGTTCATCATTTATCTTACTTATTTTTTAAGTATGCAACTGCTGTTATTACTTAATGTTTTAAAGCCAAAGCTAATGTTCATCTGCATAAAAATTAGAACAATTCACTCAGGACAGCCGTGTTAGAATTACTCCAGAGCCACCAGCATGCTGCCATAGAACTATGATGGCTTCCATTAGCTCGGAATCACATGCACCAAAACTTCTCCTTTGTGTGTGTTTTCTTTAGACAAGGATCCCACTAAAGTCTGCACTGGAAAAGGGACCGTGACCCTATGGGCATCTCCAGCCTCTGAGGAAAGGCCAAGTATCAGTCCCCCATGTTCTCAGGATGTCCAGCAGTCAGAAAGTAAGTCTAGTATGTAAAAGGTTAAGCATAAAATACAACAATTGTAACTGACCCCACATGGTGCTTGAGTCCAGGCCTTCAGTGCTAAAAGCATGATCCTCTCCCGCTAGCGCTAAAGACCTGAGCAAAAGCAGACTCATAAATCTCTTACATGAGGCAAGCCGCTTAAGGAAGACAAAGCCCCAGAACCTCTGAGCGGGAGTTTCACAACCACTTATACACCACTGGGGAAAAGGCATATATGTTGCTGGCAGGAGTGCCAAAAAAATCATCCTTTCTACCCAAGTAGGCCTTTGGGTCCCTCCTTTCATCCCAGGCCGCTGGCAGGGAATGGGAAGTGTCCTTGTGTAGTTGCTGCAGCAATGGCATTTATTTTTTTGCAGTAGTCAAGGGCACTGGGATGGCATCCCAAGTTGACAGTGTTGCCATAGACCTCTGTGGTCTTTAAATAGCAGATGTGTAATTACTTAATTACAGGAGACAAGCAAAGTATCACTAACCCTGCCTGCACCTTGGATTTTGCATATAGAATGAACTCCCAAAGGGGAGATGCTATTAAAAGTTAGAGTTGTTCAGCTTCTCCGCTGAAAGTGAAGCAGATGTAATTACAGGACCTGTTGTTAGGAAAGGGTGATTCTATTCTTTCCAGCCCTAATGCACTACTTTCTACCTCCCCCTTCTCCTCCCCTCCTGCTCCACCCATGACCTCTCCTCTTTTCATTCTCTCCATTCTCTGCTTCCTCACCCCTACCCCCTTCACCTACCCTTCCTGCTGGCAGCCTCATAAATTTCCAGCAGCTTGAATGGCAATGAGCCCATTACTATGGAAATTAGCTCATTAATATGTCTTTTGCTGACTCCCTCAATCACTTTATGAAATGCATGTTGGAGCTGGAAGTGCTCTTTGCACAGAATGTGAGAGGCCAAAACAGCTAATGTGGGAAGAGGGGGAGGAACTCAGTGGGCAATAGGTAGATAGTCTCAGTGCCTCTAGCCACAGGGACTGGGCTGTAAAATGGCATCATGTTTTGTACCCCCACTCGTACTTGCAAAATAGACATCTCATTTGTCAATGGGTCTCTGGAGCAGGTATTCTCATGCGGCAGTGTTAGAAAGGACAGCTATGGTTATCCAGTCGACATCATTGCTTGACACTGAGACCCTGCATTTGCAGCTGTGTGTGGGGAGATTGGACTCCAAACTGCAGCACGAGAGCAGATAGCTCAGCTGAATGTCAATGACCAATTGTTTCTTCATTGCTCTGAATGAATCGCCTTGTGTTTACAAAGGTCAGAAACTGTGAGGGCATCGTGTTTAGGGCCAGTTTCTATGGCGATTTGGCATCCCTGTCAGAAAGCATTGTGTGTGTGAAATGAAGTAGCCTGAATGTTGAATTCAGTGGGTACATGTTTGCTGTAAATGGAACAGTTTATTTTTTTCCCTCATTTTTACATTCTTCCTTCCCTCCTCTCTGCAGCACACATAGCTCTGGAGACAGGAAAACCAGAAACAGGTACACATACTTGTTGATTTGTTTTGTTGTTGTTGTTTACCCAGATGTATTTCTTGTTGCCCAGCAAAAAGCAACAGCTCCCCTCTCCTCATTCCCCATCTAGCTAGAGTGAATTCACTCAGACCTGAAGTTCTCCTTCCCCTTTTAGATGATTGGAGGTTATCCTCTAATGGAGATATCCAGCCATCTTCTCTGGCTGCCAAGGGCTATAGAAGTGTGCGTCCCAACCTCTCCTCAGAGGGCAAACCACAGGTAAGCATCTTTCCAGGGGATCTGAGGCTTTTCTTGAGGGGTCAAGCACAGGATTCAGAGTCAGGAGACCCTGTGTTCAATTCGTAGGCTTGGGTAAGTCTATGTGGCTTCATTTTTCCTATCTGCAAAATGGAGAGAATGCATCTTTCCCAGGAGTGCTGTGAAGCTTAATTCATGAATATGTATTAAAGCATGCTGAGCTCCTTGGTGGCCATAGCGGGGGAAAGTACTGTTCAACATTGTGTGGGAAGGCTTAGCCAAGAGGTAGTGATCCATTATTGTATGTCTTTTATGTATGCGCTCTGACCTTCCAACTGCAGCTGGCTGAATGGGGAATTAAACTTCCTAAACACACAGAATGGCCTTAAAAAATAACTAGAGAAGGCCTTGTCACTTTAACACTAGAAATTATATAATCTTTTGTCAGCCAATAGTGAAAAGGTTATTTTCCTCCCAAGTCTAATCTGAAGTGTTGAGATTGGTCTGCCAAGCAAAGAGAAATGCTAACCTATGGATGGGTTATCAGTGTGCATGGATGCAATTTCAGGTTGCATTCAGTGGGATGGGAAAACCCCGAGCAACTCTTCTTTATAAACTGCCTTCTTGAGGAATGCACCTGTTACTGCTCCTTTAAATGTGAAATGGAGCCCCGGTAAAATCTTATCCCTACTACAGGGCAATTGCTTTAATCATGGTGAGCTCTTGGCAAAGCCACAGATCAGACACTGTGCCTGAAATGTTAAGTGAAGGATGAAGAGGGCACCAGTCGGCCGAGGGCATAAGAAGTAATGAAGCACTAAATGAATGAGCTACTTCCTGCATGAGACATGCAGCTGTTTCGCAGTCAGTTATTGGGCATATAAGTGAACAGAGATAGCTCAGTTTTAGTTTCCCAGAGCGCTGCTTATAGAAGAGTCCTGAAGGCACTTAAACTAATTTCAAATGAAATAGGGCCATATTCTGCTCTCAGCCACATGAGTGTAAATGTGGAGTACCATGGTCACTGTTAACAGGCAATCTGTAGCATCTGGAATGCGGCAGTGTTTTTCCAGTCGCCCAGCTGTATCTGCGGTATCCCAGTGTGATAACCAGGGTGGCTGCTGGCTGGCTCTCCATAGCAACTCCTGATTATTCAGTGAGCTGTACACCAAGGATAAAAAGAGCCTATCCAAAACTCTGGGAGCCCCTGCCAGAAATTACAAAAACAATAAAATTAAACCACCCCCAAAAGGCCAAATTCCCCTCCCCCAGTCTGATTCCCCTCCTGACCATCTCCACAGCAGCCAGTGTAAATACATGCGCCTTACATCATGCCCAGATTGTCAGCAGACTAGCTATTTTGAGCCAGTGGGGAAGCCCACACCGCAGCCAGGGGCCACTCACAGGGAGTGCTGCACTGCCTTCCTCCTCATCCCAGCTTGAGTGCCTCTGTTTAGCATAACACTGGTAGGATGGCTGCTGCAACTTTGAAATCTATGAGGCTACTCTGGATTTTATACCAATACAAGCGAGAATAGGAGCTGCCCCAAAGCTGCCTAGGGTGATGAATTTTAAAAGAGAACATTGATCAAGGCAATAAAGTTCTGAGCTGTTAAAGCTTCCAAAGAAGAATAGAGGCAATTCATATCCTGTAGGTTGGCATTCTAGTCGTTTTCTGCCTAACAAATGGTGATTTACAGTTACTTGCAACTGTAAATAAATACAGTGAAACCTCCATGTAGCAAAGTTGGGAGGTTCTTTTGCTACAGAACAATTTGACTCTAAGCAAAGATTTGCTCTAACTGGAATTGCAGTCTCCACGCTGCTCTAGAGTTGCAATCTGTACACTGCGACGCACTGAAACAATGAAGGAGTTTCTTTTTGCTTCTCTAGGAACATGATTATGCTATCAGAAGGCTTCACTCTAAAGACAAGTTTCTGGGAACCCAATTCTGCTATAGATTAAAATTGTTCTGTTTTTCTGAGGGTGCTTTGTGAATGAGGGATCTTTTTAGAAGGGAAATGGGGTGTCAATGGCAGAGGCACTGAATCAGATCTCGGCAATCTGCTTAGTGTGCTGTAGAGAAGGGCCTGAGCTGTAGAATTCATATTTCCTTCTGGATCTGAATGTGCCCAAATCTGGAGAGTGCTTGAGCCAGGGGTCATGGAACATAGAGACTGGTTCTGATAGTCAGATCTGCATTTCAAAGTTCCTGGGGAATGTTAGGAGCTTGGGTACCCAGGCTGCTCCCTGCGGTACCCAGAGTAAGGTTAGCCCTGAAAGCAAAGTGAGATGCTCTTCATAGATTTGAACTTGAAAGCTGGAAAACCTTTCCATACCTCAACAAGCAGCATTGAGAGCGAGCAAGTTGAGTTCCGGGCTTGACGATACCGTGTTAGCTTGCTGTTAACTTGTGCTTAGCTTGTGGCTAAACAAAAAGTAAAAGAAGCAGTGAGAGGCAAAAAGGCATCCTTTAAAAAGTAGATAAATGCAAAGTAATGCACTTTTGAAAACATAATCCCAACTATACATATAAAATGATGAGGTCTAAATTCGCTATTGCCACTCAAGAATGAGATTTTGGAGTCATTGTGGATAGTTCTCTGAAAACATCCACTCAGTGTGCAGTGACAGTCAAAAAAGCTAACAGAATGTTGGGACTCGTTAAGAAAGGAATAGATAATAAAACAGAAAATGTCATCTTGCCTCTATATAAATCCATGGTACACCCACATCTTGAATACTGCGTGCAGATGTGGTCACCTCATCTGAAAAAAGATATATTGGAATTGGCAAAGGTTCAGAAAAGGCAACAAAAATGATTAGGGGTATGGAATGGCTGCCGTATGAGGAGAGATTAATAAAACTGGGACTTTTCAGCTTGGAAAGGAGACGATTAAGGGGGGATATGTTTGAGGTCCATAAAATCGTGACTGGTGTGGAGAAAGTAAATGAGGAAGTGTTATTTACTCCTTCTCATAACACAAGAACTTGGGGTCACCAAATGAAATTAATAGGCAGTAGATTTAAAACAAACAAAAGGAAGTATTTTTTCATGCAGCGGTCAGCCTGTGGAACTCCTTGCCAGAGGGTGTTGTGAAGGCCAAGACTGTAACAGGGTTCAAAAAAGAACTAGATAAATTCACGGAGGATAGGTCCATCAATGGCTCTTAGCCGGGATGGATAGGGATGGTGTCCCTAGCCCCAGTTTGCTAGAAGCTGGGAATGGGCAACAGGGGATAGATCACTTGATGCTTAATTGTTCTATTCATTCCCTCGGGGGCACCTGGCATTGGCCACTGTCAGAAGACAGGGCTAGATGGACCTTTGGTCTGACCTAGTATGGCCTTCTTATGTTGTTCTCATTGAATTCAATCCTGTTAACCCAAGTCTAATGACCAACTTCATTATTTCAATTTTTTTTCTTTTTCCCTTCATTTGGTGCTGATTCCTCCTCCTTCCCTTGAATCTGATTGGACAGGCCCTTTCCCCTCCCCGTCCTCCTCTTCCAAAAGAAGAGAGCTTTGCATGGCACCCTCGCACTGACATGAAAGTAACCAACCTGCTGCCAGTGCCCATAATGGACTGTGTGTACCTGAATGCACCCAAACCTTATACACAGCGTGTGTCACTGAGCTGCAGCAGTCAGAGTTACTCCTCATCACCTGCACCCTTTGCGACAGTCCCCAGTGGGAAGCCATGCTTTTCCACAGGGCGTCCCCAATCAGCCAATTTGATTCCCAAGGACATGGTGCATGCTGGGCAGTCACTTTCGGGAAGTAGCTCCTTGTTATCGGACACTTCATCCAAACATCAAAACCCTGCCAGGGCAGATCCTAGTAGTGAAGCTGGAATGAATTCCACGTATGGGACTAAAGCGGATAAAAAGGTCAGCAGTCTATATGTGGCTTGTTTATCTAACAGCACTTGCTCAGCTGCATCTGAAAATTCCACCAGCATTGCACATGACCAAACAGAGAGCCCCCGTTTGGGAACTGAGGTCACTCAAACACCAGCCACCAACATTGTTTCCTCTGTAACAGATACTGGAAAATCTCTTCCTCCCCCTCCTCCTGTCCCTCCCAGGCCATACTTTAACATTGTCCTCAGTAAAGACGCAGTTAGCTATGGTACAAGCCATTCCTCCAGGACTCAGTCTCCACCTCCTCAGACTGTGAGGGACAAAGTGCTAGAGTCCCAGAGTACGGCTGGCAGTGGGGACAGGATGAGAAAGGAACCTTACCTTACTCAGCAGCAGCAGCAGCAGAAGCATCTGTACAAGGTGAAGGGACGCAGCATGGTATATGTTTTCTTCATAACCTTGTTTTCTTTCAGTCGTGCGAACGGTTCTCTAATTCGTACAGTATCCCCTAATGCTGTATTCACCTCTTCCTAATTTCTGCACATAGGTCGCTCTTGTGTAGCTTGATTCTTGTCATCTGCTATTTGATAACCTCTCACTTTCCCCTCCAAAGACTGAAGAATATGTTTGTGTGGTGTGTGCGTGTTGTTTACAGGCTAAAATCAGTTGGGGAGGGGTGATCCGCTATGGGAAATATTCCTGTTTAGGTAGGTGTAATCGTAGCAAGTGCTGCAATGCAGATGAACTGCTTTGTGGTTCAATCGAAAATTAAAGGACGGGGTGGAAAACTGGTATGCCTTATCCAGTGTGGTCATGGAGCCTTTGGCTGCCAAGCAGAACATCCCTAAGGGCATAGCTTGCTCAGAGAAGGAGCGTCCAATGGTTTGGATGCATGCCAGCCTGTCACTGGGTTGTGCGCCCATGAAGGATGGATTGCCCCTTTGCGTAACCCCACCTTATTTCCCACAGGATGCCATTTCTACCACCACAGCTCAGCCTGAGATTATAGTAGTCCCACTCCTCCAGGTTAACACAGACAGAGAGCAAGAAGGCAGCTCCAGCACTCCGCCACCGCCTTTGGTACCTTTGGGGCAAGGTGCCACGTTCCCTGAGACCATTCCTACTGGCTCACCTCTGACTTTTCCGACACTAGACGATTTCATTCCCCCTCACCTCCAGAGGGGTCCCCACCATCACCATCTGCCCTCCTCACCTGGCATCTTGCCCCCAGTTTGCCCGAAACTGCCATCATTCTCACCGCCACCTCCACTGGTGCCTCCCGTCCCGGAGGCTTTGCACAGAGTCTTGGAGCCTGAAATCACTGGAGTCCTCTCACGTACAGTAAGCTTGTCGAGTACCCTCCTCACAGCTTTCCTGAATTTGTTTCCAGATTAAAATAACTTTCTCATTGGCATACTAAGCTTTGAAAGAGGAGCACTGACTAGTGCCTTGCCAGCAGCATGACCCCTGAAACCTTGTTTACGTCCTGTTACAGTGCATGTATGTCACCTACCTTATCTGGCTTGGGAACTTTGCAATTGTTTGGTTTTTCCCCAATATTTTACAGTCTCTCTCCCCCATCTCTGTCCCTGCTGAATAATCTACACCTTTGGCTTTAACCATCTTAGGGGAACGTACTATGTCTGATACTTGCACTTCTCATCTGAAAGAATAACACCTGCTGCTTGAGCTTTGGCTAGCTGATGGTCTCTCGACGACACGTCCCAGACCGTGTGTGAGTAACATCAGAAGCAGCAGAAGCAATGCAGCTGAAGGTTAAGGACGGCACACTCTGTCCTGCATGGAGAAAAAGGGCCACATGTTCTATGTGTATATTCCCACTGAAGGCAATGTGAGGGTCAAGCCAAAACAGAACCACCCACAAGCTGTAACTTCACTTGCTAATCTGAGACACTTGCAAGCTTCTAAGCATCATGGGAGAGTGTGTCCCCTTGTTTGAAATATCCTTGCTCCTGCTGAGGTCTTTACGTTTTTCAGAATTCTCACATTTTGACAGGACATCACCCTGCTTTTTCTGTGTTGGTGTTCTTTCTCTTTAAACCCACTGCCTTTTTTACAAGGGGGCAGACTTAGCTACAAGAATAACTGTAAAGGTTTGGATGCTCATCTGAACCTCTTTGTAATTGAAATTTTACCACCAGTAGCCCTATTACAGGATTTGCAGTAACTCCTGGGTGAGAAATCCAGCAAGAATAACTTCTCACAATAAAAACAACAAGGAGTACTTGTGGCACCTTAGAGACTAATACATTTATTTGGGCATAAGCTTTCGTGGGCTAAGACCCACTTCATCAGATGCATGGAGTGGAAAATACAGTAGGAAGATAGATAGATATACATAGTACATGAAAAGATGGGAGTTGCCTTACCAATTCTAACGGGACAATTCAATTAAAGTGGACCATTACGAGCAGGAGGAAAAATCTCTTTTGTAGTGGTAATCACGGTGGCTTATTTCAAACAGTTGACAAGAAGGTGGCAGTAACATTAGGGGGGAAAATACTTGCCAGCAACTACACACCACACAACAAAAACACTAACCCAGGAACCTATCCCTGCAACAAACCCCTTTGCCAACTTTGTCCACATATCTATTCAAGGGACACCATCATAGGACCTAACCATGTCAGCCACACCATCAGGGGCTCATTCACGTGCAAATCTACCAATGTGATATATGCCATCATGTACCAGCAATGCCCCTCTGCCATGTACATTGGCCAAACCGGACAGTCTCTATGCAAAAGAATAAATGGACACAAATCAGACATCAAGAATTATAACATTCAAAAAACAATCGGAGAACACTTTAACCTCCCTGGACACTCAATAATAGACTTAAAAGTGGCAATTCTTCAACAAAAAAACTTCAAAAACAGACTCCAATGAGAAACTGCAGAACTGGAATTAATTTGCAAACTGGACGCCATCAAATTAGGCCTGAATAAAGACTGGGAGTGGATGGGTCACTGCAAGAACAAAAAACCAATTTCTCCATCCTAATTTTCCCCCTACTGTTACTCACACCTTCTTGTCATCTGTTTTGAATGGGTCACCCTGATTACCACTACAAGATGATTTTTCCTCCTGCTGATAATAGCCCACTTTAATTGAATTGTCCTGTTAGAATTGCTAAGGCAACACCCATCTTTTCATGTACTATGTATATATATCTTCCTACTGTATTTTCCACTCCGTGCATCTGCTGAATTGGGTCTCAGGCCACGAAAGCTTATGTCCAAATGAATTTGTTAGTCCCTAAGGTGCCACAAGTACTCCTCGTTGTTTTTGCTGATACAGACTAATACGGCTACAACTCTGAAACTTCTCTCATGATGATTTGGCTGGGCCTGGAAGAAGTAGAAGTGGAAAGAAACAAGAGTGGCATTTGCAGAAGTGCTCAGCATTGGCTTAACTCTGCTCATATGTTCAGTTGGATTTGTACCATTGGGGAGAACTTTCAAAAGCACCAAAGTGACTTAGGAACCTAATCCCATTTAAAGTCAATGGGATTTAGGCTTCCAAGTCACAAGGGTGCTTCTGAAACTGTGACCTTCTTTGACTCTAATGGGTGCAAAGTAATGCCAACCTTGTGTGATTTTGAGGATGCCACCCTCAATTTTCCAAATATTTTTTTTAAATGACAAATTTCAGTTTGGTTTATATTTTTGGCTGTGAAGATGCTCACTGTGATTGAAGTAGCTCACTACACTTTGGTCCTCTGTCTCTGCCCATGAAGCCTTCCCTTCCCATGCACCCCATCTACCTTTTTTGCATTGCAGCAAGGGGGCTCCCCAGTACGCAGCAGATGCGTGCTGTCTATATGGAGCATTCAGATCTGCCTCCCCACTCCTATGCTCAGCAGGACTGCCTTGGTTCCACCATTGAGGGTACCTCCATAGATGGGGGCTAGAGCTGCCCCTTGGAGAGCTTTGGAAACTCCTGATTTTGAGGCTGCTGATCAGTCACCTCTTCTTGTGTTCTCATAAAATAACTCAGGCCTAATTAGACACTTGATGGTGTGAGAGTGCCAAGAGAGCTGAATAGTTTAGCCCTGCTGCCTCTCTGAGTGAGGCTGATTGTAGCTAGTGTTTCTGCTAATAACATACCCTGACCAGAAATGGTCTATGGGTTGTTATGGCACCAGGCCTTATTTTGGGGCATGTTACTACCTGATCCTACAGACACTTCCTGCTGACACTTCCAACCATTGAGCTCAGTGGGACTGCTCACAGCCAGAAGTGCTGTGCTCACTCATGCAGGCAGGATCAGGCACTACAAAACAGTAACAAAGCCAACAGCAATGGAGCAAGAATCTCTGGTCCCTTTTTTTGAAGAATGACTAGTCCCATGGGCCGGCTCCGCTTCACAGACCAATGGCTTGCAGCATTTCACTCTGACCATAGAGTCAGAGCAACACAGAAATCCGGAACTCCATTACTTCACACTCTTGCTTTTTGGATGCCCATTTCCCGTTAATTTCTGTGGGAATTGGGGCTCCAAATCCTTCTGACATCTTTGAAAAAGCTCTGCCTTAATGACAAAATCAGCACATAAAAATACATGTATCGTTTTTGGCCAGCAACCCCATCTCCCCAGCAATGAGTGCCTCTGACGCACCTGGTTTGAAAGGGTCATGTTTGAGCCAGCATTTAACATCTCCATGCAGACCCAATCTTTGCTCCAGCAGCACAGATGATGCTGTTGTGATGCTAGGATTGATTTAAAATAAATAATAGAGCAATTTGGGTTAGGCAATCCTAATTGCTTCCTGAAGCCGTGTTGTGTCCCTTCCACGCTAGTGCCCTATTGGTTACCCTCCACCTGTTTGTTTTTTTCATAGTTCTGGGTGCCCGGGCATCACACTGTCTAATGTCTCCTAAGCGACGGTGCTAAACTTATTTTTCTAATCTTCCTTGCAAATCCAACTGCAGTAATCAAGTTTCACTCAGAATCGCATGAGTTTTGCATGTCTTGCTGGGAAAGGAATTCTCTTTAAAGAAAGAGTGGGTGAGTGTGTGGGTCTCTCTCTCCCACCACCAGATTAGCTCATTCCTGCCGCCAAGTGTGTGCCGCTCTATATAGCATGATGGTTGAATTCAAGGACACTTCTTCTGGTGTGGAGGGAGAAACTCAGTACAAAAGAACTATAGTTATTCCTTATTATACTAACTGCAGTTAACAGGGAACAGAATGCCTGCAGGGTCAGGGTAACAACCTGTGCTTATGCCTTCTACTAAAATCTGCTACGGTACCTTTCTTATTCCATTTTAAAATGGCTTTTACCAGAAACACCAGCGAGCTAGTGATGCTCACACGCAGTGATAATGACTCTTTTTCTCATTTCCAGGACCCATGTCCTGTGCTAAACAAAGTCTCCCCACCTCGCGTTGGCTCCGAATACCAATCCTCCTTAACGTCAATCAGCAAGGCTTCCTCCACCTATCCCTCAACCACAATTGTCAACCCTACCATCGTCCTCTTGCAGCACAACAGAGGTAAGGGGACGTGCAGGCATATCTCCACTTGCAGCTCAGGTTCATTAAAGTGGAGCAAGCTATTGAAATTTATTGTAATGAGCTGGTGAACATGTGTGTGTACAGCTGCCTTCTGGCTGAAATCAGAACTGTTGGAGTAGATGTCTTAGGCTCTATACTGTAAGTGGTGACAGAGCCTGGACATTCGAAATAGAGGTGTCCGAGTTTTCTCCCTGCTGCAGTCACTGTGACGGTGTGAGTGGCTGAGGCATGCTGTACACTGATAGTTGAGACATCCTACATGGCCACAGATGTGGTACAACATATAATTAGTGAGAGACCCAAACGAAAGCTTTGGACCCCAGAGTTTTGGGGAAGTTTGGTATTGATCTTTGCAACTGATCCCAATCTCTGTAATGGGACAAATCAAAACCCCAGATCAAATCATCCTGCAGCCGCCCTTGCTCAAACCCATCTGTAATTACAATTCGAACCTCTTCCCTCCTTTATAGTAGCTCCCTCTGCAGGGTAGGTTCCATACGCTATGAGAGAAATGTTGCTCCTACTTGAATTTCTGTGTGAGTGATGTTATCCCAGCCCCAGTAGGGATCTGTATTGCCTAGGTACTGATTTCCAGTGAGATCTGGGCACCTAACTAACTTACCCTGCTTTGAAAATCCCAGCCTAGGATGTTACCATTTTCCTTTTATCAAGGAAATCAAAGATACCATTAGAAGCAAGGTCCGTTTCTCCCCTGCTTTTTATCATCCTTATGGAAAGTGCTCCCAGATGTCTTCCTCCGCAATTCTGAAATGCTGTATTCGATTCTTTTCTAAAGCTGGCTTCAGTCTTTGACCCCAGAGCTACTGATTGCAGTTTACTTGCTAGGTAATATAGCACAATTAAATAAACCCATCACGAACTATTGGAGTGATACTCCCTGCTCCAGCTGGAGCCAATGTCAGTAGCCATTAACAGGAGCCTTCTCCCTTTATGGAAAGCACTGCCCTTAACTTAGCCTTTGTGGGATGTGACATGACTACCTTGGCTGTACAGACTGGAAGGCTATGAAGCCCAGCTCAGCTCTTGGATGGAGTTTAATGCTGTACATGGCGCATTCGTGTTTCCTCTGGGCGGAGGAAGACGCGGGCCCTCTTTCCTTCTGCCAATGCTCAAACAGCAGCAGCCTGGCTCCATGAGAGCTTTGGATAGCTATAGGTGCAGCTTGATTAAAGGCAAGATGAGCAGCTAACTGTCCAGGTCGTCTTGGTGTGTTCGAGCTTGTTGGGTCACACAGAGTTCTCCCCTTGACAGAGAAGAGCCAAACCCTTTGGTTGTTTTTAAATTTGTACTGAGCCTTTTCTCACTCAGGACAATTCAGGTGTCTTTGTCACACAAGAAAATGCCTTCTTCCCTGAAGCCATCATCATATACTCAGCCATTTGCTGGACAACCTGCAAGCTCCTCAGACTTTGCTGAGGGTCCCACACCATGACCAAGCTTGGAAGCACCAATGATTTAGTATGTGTCTGGGTCTCTGATCTATCTCCAGTAGTGCAGAGAGCTAAACAACACATTCCTCTTCTTCCTCCTGATTTCTCTACCTCAGCCCAATACACAGGCCTCCTCTCTGCTTAATAGTGAGGAGAGCTAGTAGGGAGAAAACCTCCTCTTCACGTAGGAGCTCCCTTTTCTCCAATTAAAGTCCATTCATCCCATGTACATTCCATCTCTGGGGAGGAAACGAGGAAACATTTCTCAAATGCAGCCTCCTTAAACCATCTATGGGGTTTTATGCCAGAAGACCTTCCTGATTATCAAAGGTGTAGCAAGGAGTTATGGCCTCCCTCTGAGACTGACAGGGAGGGACTGCAACCCACCCCTTGGTGGCCAGAGCCCGGACAGCCAGCCCCAGCCCACTGGAAACCGAGGGCAGAACAGGAACAGGAAGTAGAAAAGGCAGGCCTGGCAGCTCAGTTGGGCTGGAGCTGCTGAGGGAGATAGATACATCCTGTGTGCTACCATAACTCGAAGAGGATCCTGACTGTACTGAGACTTGTCATAGCTGCCAGCTGATCAAGGCACCAAGGAGCTGTTGGGGCTTCTGCTGGCCACCTACCCTGGGGAGACAGAGGACAGCCACGGAACGGAGGTACTGGACAAAGGGGACATAGGAAGAAGCCCAGTGAAACTAGAGTACAGTCTGATTGATTCTCAGCCTGATTCTAGGTCTGCATGTTTTGTGTTTCCCTACCACCTGCCACCCCACTCCTGAGGTGGCAGCCTCCCCATTTAAGGCCAAAGGGTCTGCATTTGTCAGCCATCCACCAGATCCAGGATGCCTGACTGTTTGGTGCCCCGCACTGAGCTGAGCACCTGGGCTCATAGATTCCTTTGCTGCTTTGCCTTGACCACAGGTCAGAGCCCCCTACTCTGTTTGGTGCCCTGCCCTGCCTGAGAGCCTAGGTTCCTAGACTCTGTACTGCTTAGCCCTGCCCGAGGGACAGATCCCCCCTTTTCTGTTTGGTGGTCCACCCTGCTGGAGGGCTTGAATCCTGGAGGCTGATTACTGCTTGACCCTGCTTAGAGGACCCGAGCTTCACAAACTGCTAATTTCCCCCTTTGGTAGATTTCCATTCTAAGGTTGTGACAGCAAGGAGGTGTGGCCTCCTTCTGAGACTGACAGGGAGGGACAGCCCCACACTCCTACAAAAGGCAAGGGTCATCTTCTTAGCAGAGGGCCTTCCTTTGCGATAGCTGGCTCCAAGATCCCCATTTCCCAACTCTATCTCCTTGATTATAACACACAGATGAATCTACCCTTCTGCTCTTGATGCCCTAATCAGAAGAGGGCATTTGTAGCAGATAGGCTCTCATTCACTTCTTGAGGGCAGGCACGTTGTTGTCATAAGTCCTTCTCTTTTCCATTTGCTCTTCCGGTTTATTTCCGGGTATTGGTGACATACACCTGGGCAGTCTTCCATTGGGGTGAGTGGGAGGGAATGTTTTGGGCTAGGAGGCAGGGCTTGCAGAGTTTTCTCATGATTGCTTGAGAACACTAGGGATCCCTGCAGAGGGAGCTGCATTTGGGTGAGAGAAACAAGGGATTCCTCTATGGTGAGTAGCCCCACATTGCATGTCATGCCTGGAGAAGTCTGATTATCTGAGCAAGCAGTGTATGTCCAAGGGATTACTGCATACTCCAGATTTGCTCGGAGCATGAACCATCCTCCCAAACTAATCATTTCCCTGACAGGCATTGTGGGAAGTGGCTTATTGCTAATAGGTAATGGTCATACCATGCCCATCTCATATTGCCATGACTAAGATATTGGAATTGGAGAGTGCCATTTGTCTCCAAGTTCTAAAGCTATTTTATAATCAGAAACATGAGAAATATTTTTTTAAACTTCTGAAATCCTTGTATTCACCACATCAACTTTCAAAATTATCAGTGTTTGATATTGATAGTAAGATGATACCATTTGAAAGGTCCGGTATATGTCAAATAAAGTGTGCTCCTTGTTAGGGAGAAAGTGTTCTCTTGTCATTGGAGCAGGGGCTCGGGAGCCAGGACCCTTTGGTTTCTATTCCCAGTTCTGTCACAGACTTGTTATGGGACTTTGTCTGACAGTCTCCACTGACTTCGAATGCCTCAGTTGTTGTGTGGCCAACATGAGACATCTTGGATGTCTCAGGTTGAGAACCTAGAAATGGAGGCTCCTGAAAAGAATAGCCCTTGTGAAATTCTTGGCCTTTACCAGTCTGTACCTCAGTTTAGCCATATGTAAATTAAGAACAATCATTCAGTCCACAACTCGTAAGGATATTATGGGTCTTAATGATCACAAAGCGTTTGGCATTCCTTGCCACAAAGGCCCTACAAATGCAGAAAAATGGCTGTGTTATTACTTAATAGTAATATTATTAACATGCTGCTAACTTGAGCATTATTTGTGGGTTTATTTGACAGTAAGTCTTCACAATTGTTTTTAAATTGTCTTCTGTTAAGCTGTTTTCCTTCTCTCTGACATAACTATACTTTCTTGTTGCAAATGTATGGGTCACTTTGCACTGTGATGCTGAATAGTCACCAGTGCTGCTCTTTGGAGGGTGGCAGGTTTGCCGCTTCGGCAGGGTGTTGAAAACTTGATCCACTCCAGCAGTTTCTGCCATTGTGTTGATGGCACATTTCTTGCCTGTCAGAAACACAGTAAGAGAACACTTGCTGTCTATGTCTCACCCTCTTGTTTTGTTTTCCTTCTCTACCACAGAACAGCAAAAGCGGCTTAGTAGCCTGGCAGGTATGAAGCAAAAGGTGCTCACCCCACAGCTGCTGCCTCTGCTGGAGTCAAGTGGCTGTTTTGCTAGCTTGCAGAGTGCCTTTAGCAAACACACTTCTCAGTAACTGCAAGGAAGCGAGCTGAATCCCTTAAAATAAACGTGTGTTGCAGCTCAGCCACCACGGCTGAGCTTTTTGTATTAGTCTTTTCTGAAAATGTTGGAAACATGCTTAATTGCAAACAGACACACATCAATATGGCCAACCCCAGCTGTCCAAAAATCATGAGATTTAAAAAGAAATATTTTGAGTTCTTTAGGTCTCTTCTGGTTTGTGAGCCTGTAGGATACACTTGGGACATGTTTTCAAGCTTCTCTCTGCAACCATGAGGGCTAGAAACTAACTTAAAAAAGCAAGCAAGCAAGCTGACAGTCTCATGTAATCACCTGACTCCAAGAGCTGGGGTTTTAATGAGAATGCCAAATATCATAAAACTCATGATACTACATGATACACACACACACTCACACCTACATGCTTAACACACCCACACTATCCCCTTGTCTGCTTTCCCAGCAGGGCTGGTAAGTTCCTCCTGGAAGGGAAATCTAGGACTTGTCTACATGGTGCTACAGTCCAGTCTATATGGGTATGAGTTGTAGAGTATTTGTGTTGTGCTCTTACTGTCCGATGTAGACCCTGCTGGCAGGAACTGAAAGGTACCAGGTACACTTTATTGTTGTCCTCTTTGAAACATGACCACAACTCTATGAACTAATTCACAATTTGTTTTTGCCAGCAGGGTCTACATCAGGGATCTCAAACTCAAATCACCACGAGGGCCACATGAGGACTAGTATATTGGCCCAAGGGCCACATCACTGACACATTTTCATATAAAGATACAAAAGTCCCTATCCCTGCCCCCACTCCACCCCATCCATGAGGCCTCACCCCTGCCCTGCCTCTTCCCACCCCTTCTCCGCCCCCCCATTCCTACTCCTTTCTCAAAGTCCCCACCCCAACTCCACCCCCTCCCTGCCCCTATTCCAATCCCTTCTCCAAATCCCTGCCCCTGCCACACCTCTCCTCCGCCTCCTCCCCTGAGTGCACGGATCCCTGCTCCTCCCCTCCCGCCTCCCTCCTTGAAAGCGCTAAGTGCCACCAAACAGCTGTTTGGCTGCGGGAGGTGCCTGGAGGTAGGAGGAGGAGCGTGGATGCAGCACACTGTGAGGGAGGAGGGATGGCGGGGGAGGGGAGCTTGGCGGCTACAGGAAATAACCCCGGGGGTGGGGTAGCTTGATGGGCTGCAGCAAATAACTCCTCGGGCCGCATATTTGAGACCCCTGGTCTACATGGAGTGGTGAGAGCACAATACGTTAGAGTGCTCTACAGTTCACATCCCACAGTCCAGACAAGCCCCTCATCATTCTGATCCCCTGCCATTGAGCCTCATATGGTGGGCTGCAGGAACATTCAGAGTAGTGCCTCACTGCTCTCCAGCGGCTGCAAGGTATACGAATAAACTGCTATTGTTAAACAGTACCGCTACCTGAGGAGATGGAGGAGAGGAGAGGAGAGAGCAGGAGCAAGCAGTCAGTACCCAGACATCCTAATGTGGATGTAAGGGAGCCTGGACTCTCTGCTTTGTATGGGGCCTGGTCTGACAACTCCCCCTGCAATCAGCTGGCCTTCACACCTGCAGAGTCAGCCCCATCATGGCCTATATTTTGTGCCTCGAAGAACAGTGACTGTCTCCTCTGCGCCACTGCCCTCTTCGGCGATATCAGCCAGTGTAACATTTTCTCTTCCCCCTTCCCAATCAAGTTGGCATCTGTGCTGCCTCTTTGCCACCTGGGCTTTTAAAGTCCAGTCAGATATTTCCTCTTGGTTTATCTTTCCCACAGTGTTTCCCATTGTGGTCAGGAACTCTTTTGTCTGTTAAGCTGGAAATATGTTGAAATCCTCCCACCTGGCTCAGTGTGGAGTATTTCTTGGCAGCTTTTGTTCCAGCCTAAACAGTCCCCAATCTGGATCACTGGAGAGTGCCCTGGCATTGCTGGCTCCACAACTGCTCTCTGTTTATCAAAACAATCACATAAAGGTGGCTGGCTGACCTCCCTGACCCTGGCTTGCATCCTCTGGGTCACACCAACAAAACTCTGATGCTGAATGCCCACCTGTCACTGCTCCCCAGAATGGATGACTCAGAAGATACTGAGTGATGTACCTGATACTATGCAATTGGTGCTCTCTACAGGCCCCACAGCAAAATTCTGCCCTAACTTACACCCTTTGCAATGTCATAGAATATTAGGGTTGGAAGGGACCTCAGGAGATCATCTAGTCCAACCCCCTGCTCAAAGCAGGACAAATCCCTTGACAGTTTTTTTTTTTAACCCCCTGTTCCCTAAATGGCCCCCTCAAGGACTGAGCTCACAACTCTGGGTTTAGCAGGCCAATGCTCAAACCACTGAGCTATCCCTCCCCTCCACTGAGCTGCATGATATATATAAAGATACAGAAGCCCCCACCCTCTGCCCCCATCCCCAAGCATAAGTCAGGGTGGGATGTGGCCCAAGAACTTTTTTCATAGGTCATTGCTTTGAGTCCAGGAACATTCAGTACGGGGCCTATGGTGCAGAGCGATGATGGCTTCAGTTCACTTCCTAGAGGACAAGTGCCCATGTTGCCAGAGACACCACTGAAATTGACACTCGTTGGGTCTCCTTGATGACAAGCTCAGCTGAGTGGCCAAAGGCTGAACAGGCATGAAGACTGAATTTCCCTCTCCCCTTGAGCAACAACCCTCCCAACAAGGCACCTCTGATGGCACAGAGTGAGGAGCTGGTCCTGCTGCCGTCACTCGTGCTACCTCAAGTTCCAAAGCTTCCTGTCACCGGGACTGTCAGTTCTGCACCTTTCACCAGTGCTAAATGCACACTGAGACAAAGAATTCAAAAGAAATCTTTAAAGTTGGTTTAGCTGGCTGGAATGTCTCCCACAGCTCTCCTGGGGCCTGTGCCATCATGGTGAACTCCAGCCCTTGCCTTGCACCACATAAATCTCAAGCTTTGGGTAGGAGAGTGCTCCTGCAGGCCAGCACAAAGACATTCCTTACCTCTATCCAAACCGACAGCAATAATAATTTGCGTGGCTTATAGGAATAGCAATCAGAGCTCAGACTGTTGGTCCGCTTAGGCCTGTATGTCTGCCTTTATCTGTCTAAGATATTTCCAGGGTAGCAGCACCTTAGCCTACGACCACTCAGATGGCTTGCTCCATCTTGCAAATAAACACACAACCTGTGTTGTGGTTTCCAGTGCTACTTATAGGGAACTGGAGACCGAGTCCCTCCTGAGCCCAGGAAGTGATTGGCTTACATCCTGAAGTGTGCAATTTGATTATGGTAACATAGCCTTAACTTTCACAATTACAGAATAATAAGGATCACATGATTAACCAACCTTTAAAAAGCTAAAACAAAAAGTTCAGTCCAAATCTCTGGCCCACTGACCTTCCCTGGCAGTGACTTCCACAGACTGATGACACAGTAGGAAGGAGTATTTCCTTTCTAGCACAGAAGCATGTCTTTCATCTCCAGCAGTGCTGCTGAAAGTGACAATCATGGTTGTTTTACATGCTCACCTAAAAGAAGCCAGGGATTGAGATTGGGTCGGGGTGGGGAGCTGGGAAGCTGAGATTTCTTCCTGAGTTCACATCCATAAACCTTCCTTCCCTCTGGTCTTCAGAGTCATGGAAGTCATCTGATTTCACCAGTTTTCCATACTCTCTTCCTAGCAGCACAGTAGGTAGCTGCGCCATGGGGTCCAACACTCCATACAGAAATGTAAAGGTGAATATAGAAGAAGGAGACCTCTACATTAGGAGCACAATAGGGCCAAAACAGAGAGTATGTGCGTTCTTGGGGATAGAAAATAAGGTAGAAGTGTTGAATAGTAGTTTTATTTTAGCCTTGCCACATTCTTGCCATTTATAAAACTTTTTTCAAGAGCAAAAGAACCCCCCAAAACCAAGTTTGATGATGATTTAAAAAACAAACAAATAATCCTAATAGAGGGAATTTTGCAGTTCAGAATTGTGTTTGCTGTGGGTACTGCCAGAACAATGCATGAGTCTTTCCTCTGCGAACCACCCTCGCCAGAGCTCTGCAAGTTGAACAGCTTTGGGCAGTATGGTAAAGTGTATGTGAACAACTGTTCTTCCTCTCTCAAATGCATGCAGTTCTGTAACACCAAGGATAGGACTTGGCAAAGCATTGACAGAGCAGACTGTGAAATCACACACATTTCTCACCACTGCCATCCATTTGGAGAAATCCTGCCTCTAGTGAGGCTTACGACATGCCATTCTGCAGTGCCACATGGCACATTGTAGTACCAGAGCAGCCAACAGTCCATTGGTTCCTTGCCAAATTGGTGTGGTGCCTGGTGGCAGGTGCTAACACATACATGTGCCAGTAGGAAAGGAGCGCGCACACACACACAGAGTTTAATTACAATGTAGACATACCCTGAAGGACTGAGCTTGTGGCTGAGAGCCAAGATTGCCTCTGTTCTAATCCAGGCCTTGTGCATCGCCTTGGGCAAATTCCTGAAACCTATGTTTTCTAAAGCAGCCCCTAATTACAAGTGCCTCCATTTTCTAGGTGGCCTGATTTAGACACCCAGCAGTTCTATTGGGAGTTGTGGGTGGTCAGCACCTCTGAAATCACCTCCGGGGTGTCTCAGAGGGAACCCAGAAACTGAAACACCCAAAAGTAGAGGCCATCCTGCTCCAGTTTTCCCCATTGGTAGAGAGGGCTGATACCCATCATCACGGTGTGCTGTGAAGATGTAGTTAATGTTGTCATGGTCCTTTGGGAGTGCTCTATGCTATAAATGCAGATGGAGGAGGAGGATGGAAGGTGGATTTGGAGAAGAGGATTTTAATTTCCAGTGAGCATTTACTGCCCCAAATCCCATTTCAACACTTTGGTGCAAATTTTCAAGTAATTGAAAACCAGATAGGAGAAGCTGCTCTAGGAGCTGAACTGGACTCCAAGCCAAGCATTCTTTGACAGCAGAGCAGTTAGAGGTGAGATAGCATTTGCAACTGCTGGCTACCCAGATACTAAGCCTACTATTTATTTAACTAAAAAAAAAACCCAGATGTGGCACTTCTCTGCAGAATTGATTTCTACTGAATTCCCCATGAAAGACACAGTGAGTTTGCGGTCTCTCGCCACCTGAGTGGGAGGTGAGGGCAGCGCATGCAGAGAAATGGTGAACAGCTGTGGAAGTGGAAGCTGAACAGTCTGGTCTGCTGCATCTGTTCCATGGGAGGAGAGCATTCTTCACCCAGCATGCATTGCTCATGGCAATTAATCCTTTTGCTGCTGGTCTCCTGGAAACAGATAGTCCAGGGTACTTGGACCATTCAGCAGTATAGTAGGTGTGTTTGTCAAGAGGTATCCAGAATACTTAGCAGCAGCCCTGCTGTGACTGCTGTGTACTCATAGGAGAATCCCTGCATTCTTTCACCACATACTCATTAGAAATTCAGGACATTTTTATCTATGCCAATTCAAATTAAATTCTGACTAGATATATTAAAAAAAGAATCTGTCTAATGCATATATACTGGCCACCAGCTTGGCTCCATAGCTTGAGTCAAAGAGCAAGGCCCTACAGCTGAGGGCTCAAACAGATTAGAGCCTCGGTGGATCAGGGGCAGGGGTGTATGTGTGTGTGTATATCATGCACTGACCAGCAGCAAGGCAAATAACCCTTTGATACTTGGAATCAAGCCATGGATAAACATTCTCTTCTCCCACCAGACTGATGCTCTGTCCCTGGGAATGATGCCTCAGTGGGAATGCACCCTTTTTTCACGCCAGCCCCCCTATGCAAGCACACTCTTAAGAGTTTAGGCTGAGAATGTCAAAGCTGCCTAAGGGATTTGGACGCCCATTCCTATTTTTTAAATGGGAAGTAGACACCCAAATCCCTTTGAAAACCTCTCAGCTTTAATTTTTTCTTGCTAGGTTTAAATAGCTGCTTGATTTTCTTACCAGGTTCCTGTGTGTTGGGTCCTGATTATGAATCTAAATGATCCCAGGCTCCTCCATCTTTTTCTAAAGTCGTGTTTCCCACAGCTGTATTGTGCATTTTGCTTTCCTTTTCTCTAGTGCTGATGCTGCAGAGAAGAATACTGTCTAAGAACGCCGTTTTCAAGTAAAACGCACTAGGCGAGCATGAGACTTGAGTTCCAATGGTCCTGGGCATTGTTCTAGCGGAAGTGTTCCCCACCCTCTATGATGGTACTTGTGCTTCAGGCTTTTGAGGCTGATTCTTCCTGGGTCCACTGAAGCCAATGGAGACAGAATTTGGTCTTGTCCCTGCCTTTAATGATGGTTCTCTGTGCAGGCTCTGTTGTGTGACACTCTAATGGAGTTTGCTCTGCTCCAAACCCCAATCAGGCTGGAGGTTGCACAGTTGAATGGGAAGTGTCAGGTGCTGTGTGGAAGGGCTGAGGTCCTACTCTTTTAAACAGGTACGATTGCCCAAAATGTTGGGAACAGGCATTTGGGTACAGTGGAGAGAAATAACCAGGAGGCAAGGGCTCCAAAGGCACTGTACCACTGCAGAGTGTCAGGGAAGACTGAGCTTATAATGGGACTAATTGTATCAGACATGAAAGGAGCAGGGTTGCTGCTTTTTACACATGATTGGAGGAGTCTGTGATGTTCCTTCCCTCTCTTGGTTGTGCCAAACATTTTCTATGCACATTTACATAGCCAGTGTATGCCACTTCTCCCCAGTGCCAGTCTGCCTCGTCGATGCTTTGCCAGGATTTTTGCCTTAGAGTGATATATGTTGGTGTGCTGAAATGGTGAACATTAGGATAATGACCACCCCTCATTCATTTCCAGATTCTCTGCCAGACAAACCAGTTGCTGATAAAGTAGGTCCTGTGTCTGCACAGGAAAAGCCAGCTCAGGACAGTGCTCAAAGAGAGAAGCCAGCAATGGATGAGAAGAGAAGAGCTGTCAGGAGTCCCCAATATATGGCTAATGTCTCTGTGGATGATGTAGGCATTCCACTGAGGGTAAGAGATCAACACTCAAGCTTTCAGGCACATGCTCAAAATAAAAATCAAGAGCCAGATTCTGCCTTCATTTAGACCCATGTAATTAAAGCCAGTGGAATTGCATGGGTGTAAAATATCACCCCCAATAGATTTATTTCAAAAGTCTTCCTTGTGTTCTGATGACCCCTTCAATTACTATGGATGAAAGAATTTTCAAAATCTCATGGCACTTTTTGCTAGTTGTGTGGATTTAGTTTCCTCTCTTATTTTGCTTCATGTTAACCGGTAAGTTAGGCTGGTCAGTTTCACTTCCTCTGTCTAATGCAGGAGTCAGCAACCTTTCAGAAGTGCTGTGCCGAATCTTCACTTATTCACTCTAATTTAAGGTTTCGTGTGCCAGTAATACATGTTAATGTTTTTAGAAGGTCTCTTTCTATAAGTCTATAATCTATAACTAAACTATTGTTGTATGTAAAGTAAATACAGTTTTTTAAAAAGTTTAAGAAGCTTCATTTAAAATTAAATTAAAATGCAGAGCCCCCCAGACTGGTGGCCAGGATCCAGGCAGTGTGGGTGCCACTGAAAATCAGCTCATGTGCCATAGGTTGCCTACCCCTGCTCTAATGGAATTGTGATGTGTTGCTGAGTTTGGGTTCAGAACACAGCAACTGGATATGGAAGGGCTAAATTCCTTTGTAAGATCTAGCCGTAAATTTTCCCAAAATTATTTTTACTGAATTAAAAAAAAATCCTGAAAATGTTTATATTGGTAGTAGGGACTTAGTCCTGGCATATGAAACACACCCAATTCCACAAGCTATCTGAATTATTTAGTTCAATCTTGCTTATAGCTATTCAGTAATAATAAATAAAATATGATAAAGGGTGCACATAGATTTGATTGTTAAAGTAACCCTAAAAAATTGAAAATCTGGTGGAAGTCAGGCCAATTTTTTTTACTTACATCTATATATTTTTAACCAGAACACAGACAGATCAAAGGACTGGTACAAGACAATGTTCAAACAGATCCACAGGCTAACTAAAGGTACTGTAACACGGATAATTTTATTTTTTTTAAAGAGACTAACTGGATAACAGTTTGCTTCACATAGATGGAATATTGCACTGGATATTAAATAAAGCATTTTGCATTTGTAATCCATGTTTGCTCTGGAACATAGAAATCAGCTAACAAGTTTAAAGACAATAATATCAAAGGAGAAAACCCAGTCAAGTCCAAGGGGAGGTGTGAATTTTATAAAAACAATAATAAAGAAGAGAATTGTTTGTGATCTCAAATCATTAGCTGGGTGGTGAGTAGACAAAGGCTGCATCTACACTAGTATATTTCAGGAAATCTCCCAGTGTAACACAATGGTAGGGAGTGCTTGCGTGAGAAGGGATAAGGGGTCTTTTACCACCTGCTCATTTGATGCTGCTCAGATTTTGGCCCCAAGGAGCACATTTGTCTGCTCTTTTCCCCCTTCTCAAGGAAATGTTCCAGAGGTGTTTAGTCCAGAATTTCCAAATAAACATATTTGGAAAGAGAAATGCATGTTTTAAAATGTTCCTGTCAGAGCGAGGATTCAGGTTGCTCTGTTCCCCTTGCTACAGTTAGAAAACATCACAGATGCCTTGCTGTCCTTATTTAGCAATGCCATCAACTGGTGCTGGGAAACAGGTCCCTAAACTTCAGTTTTAGCAGTACAATGACACCGAGTTGGCTTTTAAACAAGGAGAGGCTGCCCTGTGAAAATATGGACAGTCTGCAATAGAAAATAATTGGTAATGTTACATTGCTTAATAACATAGGGCCTGATCCAAAACCCATTACATGAATGGAAAGACTCCCATTAACTTCAGTGGGATCTGGATCAGACTTCTACAGTTTAAATGCTGTTGATATCTTTAAAAGTCAAAATTATGGAGAGCACTTATATATTGGTTACAACATATCCTCCATGAGTCCATTACTTTTGGGTACATTGTATGTTCCAAGTCTCTCATTAGTGTGAGAAATGACTGAAGTGATGTTAGCAATCCAACCACCCGTAAGGCCTGATGTACATGATAACACAATTCTGAGCTGTGCTTACTAGTTCAAGTTGGTTTGCATTTGCTGCTGCGGATGCTATTTTGATGAGCTGACTACTGAGTTTATGTAGCCACTGCATTGTACTGAATGGAATGAGAACTGCTCAAGCTGTGAGTCGCTATGATTCTCCTTCACCTCAAATGATAGAGGCACATGCTTCAGGAGCAGAGGATGAGTTCAATCCCTGCTGTCTTCCAAGCAGCCCAGATGTGCAGTGCAGGGATAACCACTGACATGGCTTTGTTACATTATAGACTCAGCATGAGAAGGGTTGTTCCACGACTTCTGTGGATTCTTTCCTCACCTGGTCTTCTGTAAATCTTTCCTTTCTGTTCTTTTTCCAAAACTTGCTCCTTCCACTTAGAAACTCCTGAAGAAAACCCTTATTGCCCTACCTACAAATTCCCTGAACTTCCTGAAATCCAGCAAACACCCAAAGGTACCATAAGTTCAGCCAGAGTATCTGTTGTCTTGTGTTTGAGTTAACTGTACTGTAGCTCCATTATAGTAACTAGATTCAGGTACTAGATTTCCGTTATCCATTTATTACTCGTGGTGGAAATTCGAGCACACCTAGTGTGCCTTAGTCTGTAATGTGTAAAATGACTAAATCCTTCCTAACCCATTTATCTGTTTGAAAGTATGATGCCATTTCAGTCTACTATTATCAAAGTAGGCAAAAAAAGTTTACAGTGATAGAAAGTTGGGGAAATGATGTGGTGCCTCCACTTCACTGTGGATAGTCTCAATACATGCTGCTTTTCTCTGCTGCAGAAGACAATCCTTACTGTCCTACATACCAGTTTCCTGCTTCTACTCCTAGTCCTAAATCTGAAGGTAATAGTAAAGGACAAGATACCTTTTTCTGCACAAATGCTGCCTTGTTCATTTATTTTCTCCCTGGAGCTTTTCCTAGCCACTGAGTGTCATGCTGCCTCCTAACAGCTCACTGCCTTCTGATGTTGCCGTGATGGTTTGAGGCCTTTTTTGGCTTTGTGGTGCTCTTCTGGCTTTTTCACTAGCCTTTGACTAATGCTATAAAACTGAGCTCTGCTTTGTTTCATGTGCATAGTCAGCTATACCTAGCCGTATGTGTGCAGTGGTTACTTAACATTCATACAGTGGTGACTCACATTTCATCTTGATGATGTCTCTTGAAAGATGGCTTTAACTATGGTTTTGTTTTCCTTGGGAGCAATACATTTCTTTAATCTGCTCTTAACGTTTTTAATATTAACACAGGATAGTGCCTGGCCCAAAAGTCACTGAAGCCCATTGGCAAGATTCCCTAAAGTTGCCATGGTCTTTGGATCAGGCTGTTAGTGTTTCTCTCTCTTTTTATTAATGTACATTTTAAAATTAAATGGGACATTGCACATGTTGGTTTGCTCAGGGCTGGCCTCAGGAGCACAAGGACAGGATTTGGTGTTCTCTCCAGCATGCTTTACCTGGAAACCCTTAGCTACCCTTTTGTCCTGCTGGTGGGTGGTTTCTGAGGTGGTGGTTCAAGCACTGCTCAGAACCCTTTGCACTCTTACTTTCCAAGAAGCTACTGCACTAGCCAGTGCTGAAGAGACTGTCCTCTACATGGGAGAAGCGTTGGCATCTGCTGCACCCAGCTGAACAGGAACCAGGATTGGCTAGGTGGACAGACATCTCCCACTGGGGAAAGTGTGGTTTGGGACTGGCCTGTTTGGGGGTAATCAGTAGGTGTTTTCTAGAGTCCTTTACTGCTACAATGTAGGAAACTTGCCTGTATGGTGGGTTGTGCATAGTTGAACGTAAAATATGGATCCCTTATGTCAAAGCAGGCTAGGGGATTTAGACTCATATCCCCTGTTAAAATGAATGGCGAACAGATACTTTGAGACATGGTGATAAGATTCATGCCCACCTTTGATGCTTTGAGATGTATGGATGAAAAGTGCTATCCTATACAAGTGCAACGTATTTGATGCCTTAACAGCAGAGATATTGTGTGTGTGTGTGAGAGAGAGAGAGAGAGACTACGGTAAGCTGATGAATGACTGTTACAAAGATGATTCAATTTTCTTGTTTCATGATCCGTTTTACTTTTGTCAGAAGTAATGTATTTTGCCATAAAGCACTGTCATTATTGCAGTAGGACCTTGTATTCCCGTAAATGTCTCCGTGTGTATAAATGCACAGATAAATAATATGCTCCTATTTAGCTAGTCGCGATATTATTAGACCAAACATTTGTCCTTTGTTCTTGCTACCATGCAAAGTATGTTTGGCTTTTACTATCTGCTTGGATTGTTTCTTTATTAGAGAATCCAAGATAGTGGCAATAATTGGGTCCATTCTGGCAGTTCCAGACTATTCAAAGTCTTTTGGAAGTTTTTTTGAATATGAAACAAAGGGTATGAACAGAGATGGACTGAAGCCTCAAAATTCAAATCCAGGTTTCAAACAATCCAAAACTCAGGGTTTGGGATTAGGCCATTATAGAGATAGAAGCCATTTACAAAATTCTGATCTGGGCTCTTATTTCAAACACCTGCAAAGTGTGGGAAGTTCAGCCCCAGAGGTTTGGTTTGGGCCCCACACACAACTACACTTCTTGAGGTTCAGTATAAACTACAAGGAAAAGTCTTTGTCTCACAGAAGGAATCCAATATGGAAGCCATGAACTGGTGACTTCTACCTCCCATAAGGAAGGCCATATGAGTAGGGTATAGGACTGGGAATCAAGAGTCCTGGTTTCTGTTCCCAGTTGTGCCAGTGACATACTGTATGATCTTTACCAAGTCACTCAACCTCTCAGTCCTTCAGTGTTCCCCATTGTAAAATGGGACTAAATATGCTTACTCACCTTTGTAAAGACTGAGATGCAAAGTGTTATATATATATATATATATATATATATATATATATATATATATATATATATATATTCTAGTTATTGCTGCTATGCTAGAATATTGAAACTGGAAATTAGTACTTTCTTGAAGTGCAGTGCTTCTATATGTATATATGAATTATTAGCTGCAATGAATTTTGGCATTTTCCTTCAAATAAATAATTTGTAAAGAAGTGTTTTTCATTATTCCACCAGCTTTAAATAACTTACTGAGAGGCAGTTGGCTGAGAGGGTATTTTTAGACATTCATTCACTTGTACTTTTAGGAACAGGCGATATTATGATTTGCCATATATTGTACTCTCTAGAGAAAACCCATTTTTTTGTATGGGAATAACTGTCACCTTTCCAGCAAACTGCCTCTCAGAAATCTACTTGAGTGACATTAACTAACTCAACATCCTTTTTCTGCCATTTAGATTTGAAATATGGAAATGACACTGAAAACTGATGTTTCTCATTATGCCAGCTCAAGACTATCATAATTACAATGGAGTCACTAACCATCTGTTAGGAGCTAAACCTGCTGCTGCTCCAGTCAGTATGTAGCTTACCAAGAGAATTCAGCAAAAGGGGAGCGGGGGAGAGAAGATTTGTTTGAGCTGAGCCTTTAACGCACAAAGTTTGGTTCAATTAAAGGTGAAATTCAAAGTCAGTTCTTATGTTTTCCAAACCAATTGGCTCCTCAGAGTGAATGGCTTTAGCAGCCTGAAACGGGGAGGGCAAGGATTAGGCTGCAAGCAGGAGCTACCCTCCCACCCCTTGCAGTGGTGCCTACAGATCAGTGTTGAGGCACATTGGTGGGGTGGGGGTCGAATGGGAGTGCTTACATTGCCATTGCCAGGCCTGTACCTGGTCAATAGATTGTGTATTTCACTGTCCCAGGCTGTCAATCAACACCACTGAGTTCAGCAGGCATTTGTTTTAACCTGTTGTTCTTCTGATGGCGTCATCCATTCTGTATTTCTAGTCACTGTCACACTGCCCTTAATCCTTGACTCTTTCAGATATTTCTTCTCAAGAACACCAATGTCCCTTCACCCATGGTTCTTTTTGCAGAATTCACTGTAATACATTTTTCTACGCTGTATCCCTTAGGCCTGTCCACATCTGCAAGACCTTGAGTTTAGATCATCAGCCCCAAAGGCAGGATAGTCTTGGGGTGATGGCCTTAAACTGGGACTCAGACACAGTGGGTTCGGTTCCTAGTCCTGACACTGACTTCTTCCAAGACCACGGGCACCTCATCTAAGACTTGTTCTGAAGACAAGCACAGGCTCTACTGTGCCTTGAATCTGGCTCTAAGTGCCTCAAATCCCCCTCTATAAAATGGGAATGATGAGACTTCTTTTATCCCACCCTTTTATGTGCCTGGCGTATTGAGAGTGTTCACTGTTTGGAGCAGGGACTATTTTTTACTTCAAGAACATGCAGCACCTTGCATGGTCCATGTTTGTTTTGTACCAAGCACATTGTTGGTGCTCAAGGAATAATTTGTGTGTATTAATATATTTGAATTCACTATACTAGTTAATAGAGGCAGAGTGGTTCAGTGATTGGAGCATGTGACTGTGAATCAAGAATTCCTGGATTCTATTTTCAGCTCTGACTCTGGTATTACCTTCAGCAAGTCACTTAAGGTTTCGGTACCCCAGTTTGCCTTTCAGCTTTTGGTACCATTGGTATAATAATACCTATCTCCTCACAGGGGTTTTGTGTCACTAAATGAACAAATGGTTGTAACGCACTTTGAGACCCTCATAGAAAGGTGCTGAAGAAGTGGAAAGAATTTATATTTTCAGTTCACCTAAAAACTATTTTCTAAGTGTGACTTTCACTACTTAGAATCCTCTCTTTGTCATGGGTGTTTGCAGGACCGGCGCTAGGGGTTTTAGCGCACTAAGCGCACGGCAATTTCGCCGCCCCGCGCCCTGGTCCCGCGGCTCCAGTGGAGCTGCCGCAGTCGTGCCTGTGGAGGGTCCGCTGGTCCGCAGCTCCGGAGGAGCTGCCGCAGTCGTGCCTGCGGGAGGTCCACCGGAGCTGCGGAAGCAGCCAACCGGCCGCAGGAATGACTGCGGCAGCTCCACCGGAGCCGCCTGCTGCCCCCTCCGGCAAAATGCCGCTCACCAATAATCCTGGCTCCCATGGCGATTGCCTAGGCCGCCTAAATGGAAGCGCCGGCCCTGGGTGTTTGGCACATTACTATGAGATTAAGAACAATGTGTGACCAAAAGAAAGCAGAGAGGCCTCAAACTTTGCTTCTTAGTAACACTTTCATCTCACTTGCAAACTATTTTGTTTTGTTTTTCAGATGAAGATTCTGATTCTTACTCTCCTCATTATTCCTATTCTGAAGATAGTAAGTAACATTTCATGTGCAACTTTATGGACATGAATTAACAGTAAGCATCACTCATCTTGGCCTCCTGTGAAATTTACCAAGATTTTTGTGTATGCCTTTTTGCAGCAAGGACCCAGCCCTCAGTGCCCCGGTCCAAGAGTGAGATGGACAGCATTGACCCTGACAAGGTTGTTAAGAGATCTGCTACTCTGCCACTTCCAACTCGTACTTCATCATTGAAATCCAGCCCAGAAAGGTAACCTGAACTAAGGGAGAACCTCAAAAGCTCTCATTAGGGAGGGGACTCAAATGTAAAGCTTGGACCTGGATTTGGAGCTGAACTTTCGCAGAGTCCAGGGCAGTTTGGATCTGGAGTATAGCAAGGAGTTGTGCTATTCCTTTGATAGGTATTGAAACCTTAATGTGTTCCTTCATCATCCCAATCTACCCCCTCTGTTTGTCTGTCTCATCCATCTATTGCCTCCACGTCTTTTCATATAGCTCAGGCCCTCTCTGGGGCAGGGACTGTTTCCTTTGGTACATGTCTGTACAATGCCTAGCACAGCAAGTCCTGATCCTTGATTGTGGCACCACACTGTAATATAAATATTAACAAGTATCCAAAGTGTCTCTAAACCTCCTGGATCTACAAAACTGAGCTGGAAGCTGGAAAAAAGGCCCTTCTAGAGCCAATCTGTACTTGGAAATCCAGAGACACATGAAAATGAAAGTAAAGGGCAGTATGGTCTAGCAGACAGGACCTGGAATGCTGGACCTGCGTTCTATTCCTGGCTCTGCTGTGGAAGCTTAGGCAAGTCCCTTCAACTCTTGCGCCTGTTTCTTCTCCAGTCCTTTGTGTGTCTTGTCTAAATTGTAAGCTCTCTGGGTCAAGGACTATCTCTTACTATTTATTTATTCAGCACCTAGCACCCTGGGGCCTCTGAAGCTTGCACATCATCATCATTGTGGGGAGCAAGGGTTTGGATTTATTTCAGGGCTTGGCAACGTTTTTTTGGGAAATGGGTCTTGTTGAATCTCAATCAGCTAATCAGCCCTGGAAGCCCAGTTCAACTCACTGTGAAGTCAATGGGAGTTTTGAGTCCTAGTTAGCATCAGATATTGTTTTCACTCCTGCTTTTTAACTATGCATGTAGAAGCTCATTGTAATAGTAACGAAAGCATTTACTGAACAGAGGGTGGGGAGAAAGCAAAATAGGCTATGAACATTTTATGCAATGATTAATTCCCAGAGCTCTTAAAACCCTCTGCTCCCACTTCCTCACAGTGATTTGCACTGGCTTCAAATGAGCAGTTCCATAGTGTGTTTACTAACATAGAGAGCACCTAAGGCCACATGACTAGAAGATGATGTTCTCCCAGCATAGCAATTAAAGAGGAAGTACTGTAGCTTCCTGGTAAAACTCTTGTGAATCAAAAGATTAGACTAATTAGTGCTTTACATTATCAGGTAACAAAAACAGCAGGACTCAGCTGGGGAGAACATTTCCTAGGATTGGAAGTGCTAAAACAATCAGGTCTGTTTTACACCGTGGAAATTAGACTGGTTGAAACCCCTAGAATATTTATAAAACACTCTGCAAATGGTCTAATAACTGGCTAGAACAAGCAACCTTTTACCAGCAGGTTTAGTTCTGGTTAATGCTTAACCAGTCCAGTGTGAACCACGGAAGTACAAGTAGAGATGCACACAAACTGAAATGGTTCAATTTAGCCCTTTCTTTACTGTCTCACAGTACACTGGTGGCCTTGCAAAACCTGCCAGAATGCACTACTTCTGGGAATTGTGGGATAGGTTCCCAGAGTGCATTGCAACTGAGATGGTCTGGGCAGTGCTAGTGTGGATGTTACATAGAACTTAACCATCTCAGGTGGCTAGTGTTGTCTGAACCATTTGTTCTTACAAGCCAGGTCAGTACAACCAGATCAGATCTCTAGTACAGATGAGCCATTAGAACCTCCCAGAAGAAGAAAGTTGGGCCCATGTCACAGACTTCATCCCCAGTTCCATCTTTTCCCAAAAATTAGGCAGAGTGTAGGGGGATGTTCTGGTCTCATAGGCTGACTTAAGAGTTCGAGCCTAGATTCAGTTCAAAGTCGGGGAGAAGGGTGTTGGAATTCTGCAGGCCTATCTCTAAGGTACTTCTAGTAAATAAAGAAGTGGAAGTTTGGCAATTAATGGAAAAGAATTGCAAGAAACCTTTACTGTCCTTTCAAGTGATTTTTAGCAGCTGACACATATACACAAATTTAATTCTGGTTGCTATTAAAAAATAAACCCAAACCCATCCGACCTGTTCCTCTTGCAGCAAGTTTTCTGCTTTAGGCTCTGTCTACACTACTCAGCTTTTAGCGACACAGTTGTACCACTAAAAGCCATGCAGTGTATCTGCTGTTTGACAGCAGGAGGGAGCTCTCCTGTCGACAAAAAACGTCCACTCCCAACGAGCAGCAGTAGCTTTATTGGCAGGAGGGCTCTCCTGCCGACAAAGCGCTGTTCACACCAGCGCTTTTCATCGACAAAACTTTTCTCTTTCAGGGTGTGTTTGTGCGCGTGTGTGGTTTTTTAAAACCTCTGAATGAAAAATCTTTTGTCATTCAGTTGCCAATGAAGAGAAAGCCACAGATTAAAAAGTTTGCTGATTATACCCAGATTAACTGGGGAAGGAGCTTGTCCAAAGAATACACTCATTTTCATGGCAATAGCGAAGTTCTGGGCTAATTAGCCTCTCTTTTCTCAGGAATGACTGGGAACCCCCGGACAAGAAGGTGGATACCAGAAAATATCGGGCAGAGCCAAAGAGCATTTACGACTACCAGCCAGGAAAGTCCTCTGTTTTGGAGAATGAAAAGATGGTAATGTTCCTTTTATCCTGCTCTGTGACTTGGGCCTGTGATTACAATATGCTCACAAGTGCTTGTATAGTTCCATTCAGATAGGTTTCCTTACACTTATGTCTCCTACGTTATGCTATTCCCATATATTTTGTTTTCCAAATGTTTGAGTAATTCTTAACATCGTCACTCCACTAAAAGCAGATCCTGGGGAGGTGCGGGGCCTTTCCTTGTGGACATGTTGTTTTCTGTATTAAGTATGGCTCACTAACCCTAGTTTGTAATCTGTGTTTGACTCAATGGCGTGTCTCCGGTTTGCAAGCTGTGCTTATTTCTAATGCACAGCAATAGTTTATTCCATAGCGTTTGAGGCAACAGGCCGACTAGTGTTCAAAGTTTGTGTTCTTCTGAGGTCAGCAGCTTTAAAGAAGTTAACAGTAAGGTTCATGCTGTGTTAGTGTAATCATGGAAGTGCTAAAAAATACGGAGGTGTTTTTTATTAAGTGAATATTCTGTGAAGTAGTGATTGTTCTTCAAGGGGTATTTGTTTGAAAGGCACAGTTTAAAGTGCTAATTGTTTGTGGCACTCACAATATAAGTCTGGGGCCGTGTTTTCATTAATGCTTTGGAGTAGGATTGAGGAGCTGTACAGAGCGCGAACAGTCACTTTTACTTTAAGATACAGTTGTGACAGGCAATTTAAAAGCAACAGAAGTATGTGGCTAAACTACTGAATAATATGTCTGACTCAGGGTTTTTTCCCTGTTCAATATTTGCTTTCAAGTAACATAAAGCCCATTGTTTTATCCTGGGACTAATTCTCCTTTCACACCAATGTAACACCATCAATTTCAATGAAGTTACTCTTGGTCCAGGCCTAATCCAATGCCTGTTGAAATCAGTGGCATCCTTGCCTAGACTTCAATAGGCATTGGACGCAGTACACTGATGTAAGTGAGAGGCAAACCAGGCCCCTAGTTTGGGTGTAATAGGAAGGATCATTCCTGTCGTTCTGGCTGGCACAAGACCCCTTTGATTTGAACAGGAATTTTGCTTAAGGACTATAGGCTCAGACTCTGTGATTTAAAGCTTGTTTCATCAAAGCACTTAAGCCTATGCTTAAATCCCACTGGAGTCAATGGGACTATTCACATGCTTAAAATTAAGCATGTGCTTAAATGTGTTGCTGAATCAGAGTCTAAAAACCAGAAGAGGGACAATTACCAAAGCAGCTGGAAAGACTCCTGCACAGTTAAGGAAAGAGTAAGGTGAGTTCTGAGAGTGACTCTCCTGACCATTTTTCGTTTTTTACCAGCTGTCATTTCAAACTAAAGATCACAGAGGACTAATGCTGAAACATAAAATGGGACTGAAGTGCCTGTTTGATTGTGCTCTGTGTCAGAATCCTTTTTCCCTAGCCTGTCTAAATACGATAGTGATATGTAGATCTTGTTTTGTGTTGTTGAGGGAAACCTAAAACCCAGTAGAAGGGTTATCTGAAGATAATTTGTAGTCTATTAATAGATTGCAATTGCTATGCCATATTCAAAGCAGTAGCTACTAGGGGCTTGATCCAAATCTCTTGCCATCAATGCAAAGATTCCCATTGATTTCAGTGGCCTTTTGATCAATTCCACTGTAAATTTTACTATGCAACAAGGTCAAAACTTTTTGGGAGTCAATACATAATGTATAGAGACAGAGGCATTGCATCTATCTGCCTGCAGTTAATGGCAGTACCTTTCTCCAATCCCTTGTGGTTTAACTAGGCTTATTCTAGACCCTTGGGAATTAACCTCTTTTTGTGGTGCCTTCACCAAGTGACACAAAAAGTTTAACCATTTAACTTTCAGATACAAGCATTTCCCTTTCTCCCTCCCCCCAGGGGTCAGATAGTCCCATGGGGGATTGGTTTTGGCATCAGCCAGCTTAGGACAGGAGATAATAAAATTGGAAGCATAAGAAGAGTAAGCACAAAGGGTTGGCCCTAAACTGCCAAGAATTGCTTGGTTTTGGCTATTGTGATTGGCACAGAGGGCTGAGGGCCAGACATGTATTAGCTCTGGCCCTAGCCCTGGCAGAACTCTCTGCTTGGCCATATCTCATTAGGATAAATCAGGTTCTCTACTTTCCAAGGTTTTCTCCTCCAGGACCCAGATTGTGGAAGTGCATCTGACATCCCCTTCTGTGAAAAGAGCCCTGGGCAGAGCCATCCAGTGGTTTGAGAACAGCACTGGGAGCTAGAAACTCCTGAGTTTTAAATCCATCTCTGACTTAAAATTCTTCTGTGGCCTTGGATGAGTCACTTCATGATTCTTCCTCACTTTTCCCACCCCTGTAAACTGGGGGTGATAATACTTACTCACCTTCTGTACACCACAGAGGTCCTGTAATAGGTAAAGGGTCAAAGTAAGCCTTGGCATACATGCCCACAACTCTTGAGTGACTCACTTCAATGGAAGCTAGATCCACTTATGGAAGGGCTGAATTTGGTTCATTGTTTTTTAAAGTCCTTTGAAGATGCCTACAGGTGAAATTTGTCTAAGTGGGCAAAAAATGGGCAAAAATTATTTGCATCTCTCTTCACTGAGTTACTGTACAAATACCTTAATTTTGGGGGAGGATTCTGGACTGCACCTCAGCAGACACACTGCACAGAAGATATAGCCCAGAAGGAGTGAGGGACCAGGGTGACTTTATGCCAACTTTTTGCCTTTCAGATTTTTAGCTGCTGAGGGAGCTGAAATGGCCACCAGTGTAAGCAGTCTTGGGGCTGCTCTAACTGATGGAAGCCTCCCCAGTGTTGCCAACAGGATGCACAGCAGTCCAGTCACTTGTAGTGTTCAGTGCCATGGAAAAACTCCCTCCTGCAGTCTGACTCTGACACATCTCCTGCACTAGTACTAGTGGGCGGAGTGGACAGCACTGGGCTACTTATATTGACTCCCGTGCATGGCCCCTATACACCACAACGGAAGCATATAGAGGCTGAGGTGGGGGCCTCCATGTCCTGCTGCACTTACTATAAATTTATAATACACTTAGGTCCACTTAATTTAAAGGCTGGATCCATTTAAATCAAATTTAACCAGATCTATCTTTGTAATCTAGAGCACTGGATTTGTTCTCTTATGTCACCAAAGTAAGGTTACACAACTTTAAGTTGTTTTGTTAAAATAGATTTTAGGCATGAAAGGGAGCTTTCTTTTTAGCTGTGCTGTTACCTGTCCTGTCTGGTTTTTCCTTCATTCTAGTTTTGTCCGATTCTCCAACATTTATTTGTGAATAAGCAAAGTATATTGTCTTCCTATTCATCCCCTTTGAGATCTTTCAGAAGTGTGCTCTCTCTCTAATTGTGTCCTCTTCGATTTAGAATGTCACCTCTCACTCTGTTTGCTGTGTATGGACCACAGTTTCTCACATATCCACGTGCTGTTAAAGATGCAGTATATTTAATGCTGATCTGGGGCTCAGCAATAGATAATTTGCGTTCTTCAACCTTTATTTATTTATTTATTTGCCAAATGAAAATTTAAAAAAAAATATATAGGCTTAACCTTTGAATCTGAGAGAGCTTTTAACGGTAGGAACAAAGGACTATAAATTACAAATCCTGAGGTCCTTTCCTAGTTCTTCCACTGACTTGCTGTGTGATCTTGAGCAAATCACATAACCACTATCTGCCTCAGTTTCCCCATCTCAAAATTGAACTAATACTCTCCCAGGGGTGCTGTAAGGTTTAATAAATGATTGTAAAACATTCAGAGATCCTTGAATGGAAGGTATTGTAGAAGTACTAAATTATTAGGCTAACTATCTGCATTATTCAATTGAAAACATTGAGACTGCATCTCTAACAGTCCCTTTCCTATGTATTCTTTGCATAATGTTATCCTTCTCTTTCTTCCATTCCCCTATCACCAACTCCTTTAGACTCGGGATATAAGCCCAGAAGAGATAGATTTAAAGAATGAACCTTGGTATAAATTCTTTTCGGAATTGGAGTTTGGGAAACCGGTAAGTTTGATAGCTGCAATGATTGATAAAGTCAACCTGCATTTTGTAATGATGCTGTTGCGACTTTACTCTAGTTCCTAGATATTCAATGAGACAGCCCTTCCAGAGTGAAACATGACAGTTCATAACTGAGCCTTGGCACTGACATATGCTAGTAGTTCGGTGACCATTTAAAACATTTTAAAGGCATAATATTTGACCTTCAACTTCATAGGAAAATATGCCAACTAGTGAGGCAATATCACTTTCATGTGTCAGAGTTCAGCTGGAGGTTTTACTTATTAAAGATAGCAATGATTGTTCTCATTCATTTGTCCCCTTTTCCATACTCTTGTTCCCTCCTCCTCCTCACAAGAGCTAGGATGGCTGCTACTTAACCTATTAAATAACTTTAAGACAATGAGAGTCACTATCATATTATAGTCCTGGGTCCTTCGTCTGTGGTCAAAAAGTACCAGCTGTCTATAAACTGATCTTGACCCTCTTCCCTGCTCTTTGCCGTCTTCATGTAACCTGTTCTCTGCCAAATACACTGCAGTGGTTTGCGTCAAGGATCCCAGGGTTGTTCCCAGAAACAGTCCCCTCCAAAGAGTCAGATCAAGAGAATCACATATTTTTATTTCCAATCCAGCTGCATAGCCTGGATTTTACACCTATAAGAATGATTAAATGAACCCTAATTATCCAATAAGGACAGGTGACTTTTGGTGGATGGATGTGTTGATTGTCAGGGCCATTGAAAATTTTAAAAAATTATCCCTGTGTTCTTAAGAACGTCTTTAGTCTTACTGCCTGATTCTTATATCGCTTAATGCTGCTTTTCCACTAGTGCAATTGCTTTGACTTCAGTGAAGCTATTCCTGATACTCTCTGCTATCACTGAGAGCAGAATCCAAGCCCACAGCTCCTCCCTACTGTACAAGTTTCAGTAACTCAAATCTCGTAAGCCTCTTCCAGCAATTACAAGTTGTGGGCTCAGTCCTGTGCTCGTCATGCAGCCCCTTAACTTGGTTACAAGATCAGGGCAGAGACATGTTTCATTGAACATATCACAGGAGGAGCGTGCTCTTGGGGCTTGAGCAGAACTCTTGGGATCTCACCCCTCCCTCTATGTCCTTGGGCAAGTCACTCTCTGCCTATCCAATAATACTCAGCTACTCTGCTAGGATCCAAGTGAGATTTGAGAAATGTTTATAAAGCATTTTAAGACCATTGCACAGATAGTGCTGAGGAAGTGCAGCACGTAGTTCTAATTAGTACAGTAACTTCATATCCCATTATACGCTGCTGCACCAGAACAAGAGACATTTTATACTTATCTAGCACAGTGCACATTGCACTTCTCCCAAGCCAGAACCATTGCAGCTCACTCCCTCATGCCTTGCACTTTATGGTGGAATTTTCTAAAGTGCTCAACTTTGGCCTATCTGTGCCTCATTGATGTCACTGGTAGAACAACCATTGCCTTCAGTGGGAGCAGAGGTAGACTAATGCTGAGCACTTTGGAAAATCCCATCCTGTGCCTGTATTGCAGTGTATACATATAGTAAAACAAACACACCCACCCACTGTGTATTTGTCTAAGGCACAATTCTGCCCTGACCCATTCCTCCACAGCTCTCATTGGCTTCAACGGTGAATTGCACACGAGCATCTGAAGACATGGATGTATTTTAGCTTTAGACTTGTTGCCATTATGATTTAAAGGCACCAGTCATTGTAGTGAAGCCTTCAGGACACATGTCCTCGCTTTCCAGAAGGCTGTGAGGAGCCTGTCTCTACCTACAGATGTTGGAAGCAGACCCTTGGCTATGCAAACAATAAGGCCTTTAGAGCAGGCGTGGGGAACCTTTTTTCTATCAGGTGCCATTCACTCACAGAAAAAACCAGTCATGGGCCACACTCAGCCCCACCGGGGTGGGGACAGAGGCTCGGGGCTTCCCTTTGCAGCAGGGTGAGCTAGCACTCGTGGCTCCAAGGTTCAGAGCTTCCCCTAGGCTCTGAGGTGGGGACAGAAATGAGGGGGTAAGATGCAGGAGGGGGCTCCAGGCTGGGGCAGGGGTTGGGGTGTGGGAGGAGGTTCAGGGTGCAGGCTCTGGGAGGGTGTTAAGATGCAGGAGGGGGTTCCAACCTGGGGCAGGGGGTTCACGGTGCGGGCTTCGGACAGGCGGCGCTTACCTCAGGCAACTCGCGCTCACTGGTGCAGTGGGACTAAAGCAGGCTCCCTGCCTGCCCTGGCTCTGCACTGCTCCAGGAAGTGGATGGCATGTCCAGCCCTTAGGCAGAGGCCAGGGAACTGCGCGGTGCACCCTGCCCGTGCACGCAGGTGCTGCCCCCACAGCTCCCATTGGCTGTGGTTCCCGGCCAATGGGAGCTGCAGAGCCATCACTGGGGTCAGGCAGCACGTGGAGCTCCTAGGGGCTGCAGGGACATGCCAGTCGCTTCTGGGAGCTGCACAGAGCTGACCGGACTTTTAATAGCTTGCCAACCCTAGCTTCCTCCCACAGCAGCGGGGAGGGGATGCCAAGGCTCTGGGCTTCCAGCCCACGACATGGAGACTTAATGCAAACTAAGTGAAATGAAGCAGTCAGCCGGATCTGGCCCATAGGCCATAGGCTCCGGCCCACAGGCCGTAGGCTCCCCACCCCTGCTTTAGGGTGTACTGCCTCTCTTCAATCACATTCCTTAAAATTGGCTTAAATCAAAGCCTAACATCTAAAAGAAAACAGTGATCTTAGACCTTGCTCAAAGCAGCAGAAATGGGAGGGGATGTTTCTCCAACATTCGTATTTGTGTCCTTAGTCATGCAGCCATGTTCTCTCCACCTGCTCAGCCTCCAAGAGGGGATTCCCAGACTAGAAATGTGTTCCAAGCAAAAACATATGTTCTTCTTCGAGTGCTTGTTAAAGTCCATTCCATGTCATGTCATGTCAGTGCGTGGTATCCATAGGACCGGCCCTATTGCCCCCTCGAGGCCCTTGCTCATATGCCGGTATAAGGGGTGCCGCTGGCCCCTCGCCTTCTCGGTTGCTCGACCAGTGTTCTCTTGCTTTGGCAAACCTTCTCCAGTGATTTACTGAACTTTTCTTTGTAAATAGTTAGTGGGTTTTAGTTCTTGTTAGTTTGTTAGTCCCCTTAAGGAACGTTCCCAGAACAGGGTATGCCGCAGTCCCCAGGCTTCAAACCATGTGCCGCCTGTGCTAAGCCCATGCTGGAGGGCTATCCCCACTCCAGCTGCCAAAGTGCCTGGGAGAGGCTCACATCAGAGATAAGTGCAGCATCTGCTGGGGCTTCAGGCTGCACACTCAGAAGGACAGGGACATCAGGTTGAAAGCCCTGCTGATGGAAGCCGCGCTTAGACTGGCCTCTGAGCTGAGTCGGTTGGACTTGGCAGCGAGCACGGTTGCCTCAGTGTGCTTCTCTGGCATGGTGTGCCCCTCGACATTGTTCAACATCCCCAGCGCAGAGGAAGCACAGAGAGAGGGTACTCTCTGGTGTCCAAGGGGGACCAGAGAGACTTGAGGAGTGAGGTGCGACCTGCCCTGGGCCACTTGCCATCCCAGCAGAGGTGCACAACACCATCTGCAAATCCAGCCCCGCAACCTGTGACCCACCTCAAACACCCTTACATGGGATGAACTATCATGGAATCATAGAATCATAGAAGATTAAGCTTGGAAGAGACCTCAGGAGGTTGTCTAGTGCAACCCCCTGCTCAAAGCAGGACCAACACCAACTAAATCATCCCAGCCAGGGCTTTGTCAAGCCGGGCCTTAAAAACCTCTAAGGATGGAGATTCCACCACCTCCCAAGGTAACCCATTCCAGTGCTTCACCACCCTCCTAGCAAAATAGTTTTTCCTAATATCCAACCTAGATCTCCCACACTGCAACTTGAGACCATTGCTCCTTGTTCTGTCATCTGCCGCCACTGAGAACAGCCGAGCTCCATCCTCTTTGGAAACCCCCCTTCAGGTAGATGAAGACTGCTATCAAATCCCCCCTCACTCTTCTCTTCTGCAGACTAAATAAGCCAAGTTCCTCATAAATCATGTGCCCCAGCCCCCTGATCATTTTCATTGCCCTCTGCTGAACTCTCTGGAATTTGACCATATCCTTTCTGTAGTGGGGAGGCCCAAAACTGGACGCAGTACTCCAGCTGTGGCCTCACCAGTGCCAAATAGATGGGAATAATCACTTCCCTTGATCTGCAGGCAATGCTCTTACTAATATCCTTACATATAAATGTGAAGGAGCTCAGAGCAATACACTTGGCCTTCAAAGTGTTCCTTCTACAGCTCTCAGGCAAAAGTGTGAAAGTAGACAGACAATACCGTGTCAGTGTTTTATGTCAAAAAACAGAGGGGCCCACTCCAAGATCTTCTGCCAGGAAGCCTTCGGTCTATGGGATTTCTGCGTGAAGCATTCCACTTACCTGGAGGCGTTGCCCCTCCCTGAGGAGTGGAACGTGCTGGCGGATTGCCTCAGCAGATCTTTTTCCTCTCATTACGAGTGGTCTCTCCAATCAGAGGTCGCCAGTGTCATCTCTCTGAGGTGGGGAACTCTCCAGGTGGACCTGTTAGCCACCGCACAGAACAGGAAATGTCACTGCTTTTGCTCAAGGCAAAGGTTCTCTCTCAGATGCCTTCCTATGATCATGGTTGGACAGCCTGCTGTACTCGTTCCCTCTGATTCTCTTAGTTTGCAAGGCTCTACTAAAGATCAATAGGGACAAGGCAAAGGTCATCCTGGGTCAACCCAGCAAAGCCTTGCCAGCTTTGGTTGGGCATGATCCTAGATCTCATAGTCACATCTCCATGGCTACTCCCTCTCAGGCCAGACATGATATCACAGGAGGCTCCTCCATCCAAACCTCATAGGCCTACACTTGACAACATAGCTGCTGCCTGGCTAAATCCAGAGGAGAGGACATGCTCAGAGCAGATCCACCAGGTTTTTCTAGGTAGCAGAATGCCCTCTACCAGGGCCACCTATCTGGCCAAGTGGAAATACTTCACTTGCTGGATGGCCAAGTGGAGCCTTTGCCCAGCACAGGCTTCATTGGATAGAATATCAGAGTTGGAAGGGACTTCAAGTCCAACCTCCTGCTCAAAGCAGGACCAATCCCCAGATCCCTAAATGGCCCCTTCAAGGATTGAACTCAGAACCCTAAGTTTAGCATACCAATGCTCAAACCTCTGAGCTATCCCTCCTTGCAGTTCAACTTAGAGTATCTCTAAGGTCTTTCATTGTCATCAATCAAGGTTCATTAGGCAGTCATCTCAGCATTCCCACCCCCAATCCAAGACAGATTGGTCGTCACCCAGGAGATGATTAGCAGGTTCATTAAGGAGTTGGAGAGGCGCTACCCACAGATTCGTGACCCAGTTCCACCTTGGGACTTAAACCTGATTTTGTCTAGGCTCTTGGCGTCCTGCTCCTTGCTGTTTCACTCATGAAAAGCTGCTTTCCTGATAGCAATCACTTCAGCCAGGAGAGTTTCCGAGTTGACCTTGGAGCCTCCCTATACTGTTTTCATCAGAGATAAGATCCAACAGTGTCCCCACCCAGCCTTTCTACCCAAGGTGGTGTCGCAGTTTCATGTCAGCCAAGACATTTTCCTGCCTGTCTTCTTCCCGAAACTGCACAAGACAGAAGAGGAGCGACGCTTACACTCCTTGGACGTTAGAAGGGCACTAGCCTTTTATATTGACAGGACAAGTCCCTTCCACAAATCTACGCGGTTTTTTGTTGCTATCACAGATAGAATAAAGGGTCTCCTGGAGTCATCCCACAGAATCTCATCCTGGATCACAACCTGTATCCAGGCCTTCTATGAACAAGCAAAGGTCCTGCCTCCAGCTATCATGAAGGCCCATTCTATGAGAGCGCCAGCGTCTTCAGGAGCTTTCGTGGCACACATTCTGATCCAGGACAGCTGCAGGCCCGTGACATGGTCATCAGTCCACGTTTGCGTCCCACTATGCCATCACCCAACAGGTCAGAACTTACGCTAATTTTGGAAGAGCTGTGTTAGTTGGCATGCTCATGAATTCCTAGCCCATCTCCGAGGACACTGCTTGTGAGTCACCTGGCATGGAATGGACAGGAGCAAGCACGCGATGAAGAAAAAACAGTTACTAACCTTCCGTAATTGTTGTTCTTCAAAATGTGTTGCTCATGTCCATTCCATGACCTTCCCTTCTACCCCACCATTGGAGTTGACAACAAGAAGGAACTGAGAGGGCGTGGGGCTGGTGGCACCCTTATAGCGACACGAGTGTAGGCCTCTAGGGGCAATAGAGCTGACCCTAGGGATACCATTATGGGAAAACTCCCCAGGGGGAGGGATAGCTCAGTGGTTTGAGCATTGGCCTGTTAAACCCAAGGTTGTGAGCTCAATTCTCAAGGGGGCCATCTGAGGTAAAAATCTGTCTGGGGATTGGTCCTGCTTTGAGCAGGGGGTTGGACTAGATGACCTCCTGAGGTCCCTTCCAACCCTGATATTCTATGAATAGCACATGCACACCTGATATGACATGGAATAGACATGAGCAACGCATCTCAAAGAACAACCATTATGAAAGGTTGGTAACTGTCTTTTGCAACCACTTGAGTAGATAGCACTGAGAAGTTCCCCCTGCATTAATGAAGCTGCAAGGGGTCTAAGTAGAAAAATGGAGATAAGAAGGAGCAAGGCCTACCAATGCCTTCCAGCTCCTGCTGCAGTCCCACCAATGGCCTTCTTTCTACAGTCCTGCCAGACTTCCATTCATCCATCCCATGACTGCCTCACCTCTCTCCTGCATTCAGAAGAAATTAAGTTAATCCCAAGGGATCTTGGTGGAGGAATCCTTTCCATCATCTTAACGTTATGCATGTGAATGAGAATCACTGCAGTTAAACATTTGACCCTACGTACACAGTGATAGAATAGTTAGCCCAGTCTGTCTTGTGTTCTGGGGCTTCTAAGTGCCCCCTGTAGCTGTAGCTGCTCCCTCATATTTCTGTCTTGAAAATTTCTGATGCCCTCCTGTGGCAGCTCCTGTTAGTGCGCTGTGCGATAGCTGTGCAGCCACTTGGCTGATGGAACTGCCCTGTGAGTCCACACACATGATCTATGCACCGTGCTGCAGCGTTACGTCAATCTCATTGATGCAATGTGTGATCTTTTAGTCTGTGTGTAATCTGCCCCTGACTGGAAATTGTGGCAAGTTGAACAACGCTTCACTGAAGTTCAGCTCTGTAAACTGAGCTCTGCTGCTCACTTGGTCTGAAAAAGCAGCTGACAGCTTTCAGCTGTAGTGCTCCTCCAGGCTGCTGGAAGGCCAGGTCATCGAATGTCACCGGTAAATCACATTTAATCAGAGGTCCCCTGTTAACATGACTTTTAACTGAGCAAGTCTCAGCAGTCATCCTGGAATGGATGAAGTGAGGCTCAGGATTCCCAGTCCAGTCCTAGCCAGTCCCATGGGACCGTGCAGGCAATGCTCCAGTGGTTTGGATAGGATTCGATGTTCAGTGCCCATAGAGCTTAGGACACTTTAGCAGCATGGACTCTTTTTGGATATATCACTGAGATTCTTCCACCCCACACGCTTATTCCCTAATTCTGATTTTCCACAGGACCTGTCCACAGAATATAACATTTAGTCAATAATTCCATCGGCTTGTCAAACACACACCAGCACCTTCACCCAGGGACTTGTAGGGCAGTTGCAGTTTGGCTCTTTGCTCCAATACTCGGAAGCGGGACTTCGGGAAAGAGAGACCCTCATTGACTCTGCAAGACTGTCTTCCATAGCCCTAAACACTGATGACTGTCAACAACAGACCTCTTGGGATTCGTAATAGCCATTTATAGTGTCTGCAGCCCAAAAGGTGGTAGTAAAAAGTAGAAATATGCCCAGTCCAGAAACCCAGGTCCAGGCAATCCCAGAACTTTGGAGAAATTCAGATCAGGAGCTGAACTTCAGAGCAAGATTGCTGCTCAATTCCCCCTCCAGTAAAACTGACGCTGATGAGCTCTCTCTAGTCTCTCTCAATGCTCAGATACCACAGCCATGTGAACAGTGTAAACACCTAGGACTGTGCTCTGTTTGTAAAACAAGAAGCCATTTTTTTTCTGTTTGGTAATGTGATCAGCAAGTTTATTCTGGATTCACTGAGAGAGAATAGAAAGTCTTTGCAGCTGCTTCACCCATGGGAGCTGTGCTGTTGGGAAGTGTGTGTATGGCATTATCCAATTAGCAAGGGAAATCATGACAAAAGGATTTCATTCCAAACAGGCCTCTGCAACACTACTGATCCCACCATAGTTAAAAACAAACAAACAAAACCCCTAGAGCCAGAAAATGTAGGTTGAATTTTCTTTTGCAAAGTTCATTACCCCCCATCTTCCCAAAAAGATGAAATGAAAAATAACACCTGTGCATTCTCATTGCTCTATAATGCCAACACTGGAAATTCAGCCATTTATTAACATGGTATGTATTTACAGTTTGGAGCAGGGATTGAAGGGGAAAATATGTCTCCTTTTTATTTATGAAAGGCCCTTGTTCTACCCCTTCCTTTTGAAAAGAAGAATGAGCAAGCAAACACTTTTTTCTTATTGTGATTTTTGTTGTTGTTGTTGCTGTTGTTTTGTTGGTTTTTTGGGTGTTTTTTGTTTAGAATGCTTTACAGCTCCCTGTGCCTTCCCTCTGGGTGGTGCAAAATCCATGAAAACCTCTTATAAAAATAAAAAATGGCTTCAGACAGTATTTAAAACACCTCTCCCTAAATTGTGCATGTGCCCTTGGCCTTCCATAATCTTTTGGCATTTGTGCTATAGCAGATTGCCCTTTTTTTCTCTCTTTTTTTTTTAAATTTTATTTTCAGTGTTGATGCAAATCCCTAATGTATCCCTCTGTGTTCTAATCCAGTTTCCATATTCTCTGTGATGTCTTTCCTTATCTTCATTTCCTCATTTCCTCCTCTGCTTTCCATCAGCCTCCAAAAAAGATATGGGATTATACTCCTGGAGATTGCTCTATACTTACTAGGGAGGATAGAAAGGTAATTCCGTCTCACATATGTTGTACCACAGTATGCTGTCTGTGTGTGGGGGTGTGGGGGTGGGGGTGGGGGTGGGGGGTTATCTGGCATTGTTTGGGTTTTGTGAGTGTGTGGGTGGTGACTCTATTTTTTTTATTTTGGCATGAACTCATTATCCTAACAGTTAAGTTGGCCAGTAAATCGTTTCAATAAGCAGTCTTTAAAACATAGTCTTCCATAAAGTTGAGTGGTTGTTTTGTGTTTTTGACCTGCAATGATAATTGTACTAACAGCATATTGCATCGATGTTAAAGTATCATCTGTTGTTTGGTTTTTTTACAGGTGGGTTTTATGATACTTATGGTTTTTACAGTTAGATTCCAGCAGGCCTGGTGCATCTCTGAATGTAAATATTAAATGCCTAGAACCATTGCATCTGTGATTATTGAAAAGTGATTAATTGCTGGTGAATTTCTGTGTCTTATCTGTACCATCTTTGTCTTTTTTTTTCAATAAAAAGGCTCTTTTATTTCAAAATTAACATTCCTTTGTTTTCCCCTAACCCTAAGCATTATTTTTCCCATTCTTCTCCTCCTTCTTTAACCAGACTGATCTAGAAAAAGACATTTACCTCTACCAGACTGAGTTAGAGGCAGATTTAGAACAAATGGAGAAGCTTTATAGAGCGCCAGATAAAAAGCCACCGAAGGTATTTCCTCTTCTTTTCATGCTGCCAATCCCTGTTTCCCAACTCTCTGCTCTCTCTATTCACTGCTGGATGGTTATTAAATGAGGCTGGGGTCCATAATGCCCCAACCATTCTGATTGCATGGCTTGCTGTGTAGCTGTCAAAAATGATAAAACATGACGCTGATAATCTGGCTCGAAATCCATTTCAGCTACAGTGTTTCCCCCTCCCCCTCTTCTAGGGTTTATTTGGAGTTTGGTGTCTGTACAAAACCCTCTCACTATTTTTCACATGAATAGGCAGCGGCAATCGGCTTTAAATTCTTGGTTGACGTCACGTCACCATCTTGTGCCTTTCAAGCGATCCACCTTCCCACATTTTTTCACACATACCCTACTCCTATGTCAGGATGCTGTACCTACCCCAAGATCTGGATTTTTCGCAAGAGATTTTATGCAACTGTCCTTAAGCTGCAATCAATGTGGCCTTCTTGAGCAGGGTAGCCATCGCCACTGACCTGATGAGAACTAATCCTAGACTAGAAAGATTAATTCGGTAATGCTCCAATTATTATTATTTTAAAGCTACAATAATTTTGATTGGAACTTGGAAACTGCTCTTTCAAAGGCCTCGTTAGCTTTTGTATATCATCTGCGTTTCTTCCAGTTTATGAATCTATATATGGGGACAGGGGGAGACACAGACTAAAAGGTAAACAGTATTTCTTCCAAAATTGCCTCAAATTATTAAAAAATGTGACTAGGAAGCAATAGCTGGATTAAAAGTGAGCTGATGGGAGCTGGCTTTTGCTACTGAAGCTGTGCAGCTGGCATTGCACCTTAAGGAAGGAACCCAGGCGTAGCCATTTCTTTTCTTGTTAGCAGGATGATATTGATTTGAACGCTGAGGAATATATTATGCTGCAGAAATGTGATGTACCTTTAAAGAAAACGGGGGCGGAGGGTGTAGGGGGAAAGCCTGGGGAAATAATTATAAGCATGTGTCTCCTGGTCCTGGCCCGGCTGGTTCTCTCTTCTAGCTTTTGGCTTTATTCACAATGACTCATTCGCAGACAATAGAGTAGGCACAGTGAAAAGGCATCGGCTATGCTTAAAACCTGTTACTGCCCTGAAGGACCCCAAGAAAATTGTTGGTCTTCTGCAGAGACATTGATGTATTAGACTGCATTTAAACTGAAATCTCAATGTCTTCTGAAGGCCAGTATAGCAGTAAGCAAGCCTTTTTCTTTCTCTTTGCATCTCTTTGTGTATCAACGACTTCTTTGTTTGGACTTTTGCAGAGTACAGCAAGCAGCACTCCTCTGGAAACGTCTTCAGACCACTCATCCTAGTAAGTTTTAGAACCACTTGTTTGTTTTGTTTCACAGTTATTGGACTTCTTGGAAGGGGCTCTTTCTGGTGACACATGCAGATAATATTAGCATGATAATTTGTAGATTAATTGAGGGTAGAAGGTCAGCTATATAATTTTGAATTAAGTTGGATGTTATTGTATAATTATTGTTTAGTGATAGCCAAACAAGAAACGATCATTGTTCTACATGCCTTCTATTTAAAAAGCAAACAAAACTGGAACTTTCTCTTACATTAAATTTACAAATAATTGATCATATTATACGAAACATAAAATGTCTAGTCATCTTGATTGCAAATGGCCAATGAGTGGTCCCACCTCCAACTTTCTAGGCAAAGAAAGCAAGTAAATAATTCTCAGACTACAATTTTTATGCTGCTGTTTTAGAGGAAGATTCAATAGGAGATGTGCTCTATCCAGATGCATTGCAGATGGAGCCAGTTTACTGTAAAAGATGGAGGGAAATTCCAGAGCCAGATGTGCCAATTTACCACCGCTGGGGATCCAGCACCTCCCTGCTAACCTGTTATTCTCTTTAACTGAAACAAATGTGTAGTATTCCATCTAGGCACACTTATACAATCCAGATGGATGGGGAGTAGGGAAGAACATGTTTTCCTCTCTGATATCTGCAAATTTCATGTATATTCGTCTTCCCTGACCTTTTATGATATGTGGTTTTGGAATTCTATACAGTTAGTTTTGCACAGTTCGCTTTTGCCTGGGTTCACTTTTCAAAGGAATTTCCTTCCATTATCGTAATTTGGAAGGTGTCCTGGCCTTATCAAGTCCATTATTTCGTGATTTTTTTTATTTTTATTTTCACAAAGGAAGGCTAATAACACTAAATGACATCAGAGTGTGTTGCAAAATATGTAAGTGTCACTTATGTTTGCCAATGGCTGGTAAGGATTCTGAATTCCTGACTGCACTCAAAGGATTCCAAGTCTTGTAAATCTTTCCCTTACATCAGATAACCTTGACTGCTAGTTTCCTGGATCACTTCCATCAGCTGAAATCAGTATGCTTCATTCTTCCATCAGGGCCCTATCCAATTCTCACCAAAGTCCAAGGAAACTCCGCCATTGACTGCTGTAGAAGTTCAGTTGGGCTCTCCATAAATAAATTATATGCTCATTACTGGCGAGGGCGGTGAACCAAAATTCCTGAATTTGGCCTCCCTCGAACTCTGTGGAGTGGTTATAATCTCATAATTAGCAGTTATATAGATTAAGTGTTTGTTTCATTCTATTTTTTTTAATTAATTCTATTTAATCAGTTTCCCATATGTATCTATTCTCACAATATTTACGGTTGGTACAATGGTCAAAAGTCTGTATACACATTAATATGTGAATTTATGTAGGTGCACAAATAATTACATTGTATTAGGTAGCACCAAGGCTAGATTTTCAAATGCTAGCACTTCACTTACTCCCACTATATCTGGTGGAAATGAAGAGCTGCCTGATCTTTTGTTTCTCAGCTCATGGGGTGGGATCATTCTCTCTAGATTTGCATGCAGAGGGGAAGGTATTCTCTGCACATGGATCTGCCCCTGTGGAAGAGCATGGGGTGCTACCTCTAGCAGCACAGGCTCCCCTCGCTTTCTGCCCCCATTGAAGCACTTGGGGATCCGTGCTGGGGGAGGGGAAGGTGGAGGATGGGATGGGTAGCCTGGGAGGAGTCCCACATTGTTCCCCTTCCAGCCCTGTGGAGCTTAGGTGGAAAAGGTAATGCTGGCTGGGGCTTTACTGTCTTTTCTGCAGAGCCACCCCTCTCCCCTGGATGACCATGGATCAGAGAATCCTTTGTAGTGTGGCTCCAGTGGAGCCGAGCTGTGATGGCACAGGGATGCTGCTGGCTGCCAAAGCCAGAGTCATAGTGCCTCCATGCAGATGACTCTGGCCTCCCATGGATAGTGGATGCAGACCCTGCAGCCTGTTTCACAGGGTGGAAAATGAGTGGGGAGAAGTCAACAATGGGCCAATGGGAGTCTCCCAGACACTTCCTCTCCCACAGATGTTTCCCCAAGAGAGGATCGTCTGGGTCATTGGTCTTTAATTACTGAGCTAAAATATTTCCCACTCCCAGGTTGTGAACCTCAGAGAAGTAAATATCAGCCTGTAATCACTGGGGCTGCCCATTTGGGCTCCTCAGGAACCTGACAACCAGACGCTGGGGTAAACCTGACTCAGGCTGCATAGTGCTGTGTTTGTGGTACCCCTTCTGTGGTTCTGGCTGTGGGTCCCATTGAAGCCAATAGGAGTTTTGCCTGGAAGCCACAGAATTCCCTTCTTTCTTTGTATTTTGTTTTTCACTAGCTCTGTTATTACCCCAGGGCCCTAACTAATGGGAGATCTGGTCTTCTCATGATCTCCTCCCCCATCCAGGAACTGAAATCCTTTGAAAGGACCAAATGTCTTGTAATTCCAACTCCCTTAATGGCTTTCTGAGGCATTGAAAGAAGCTGTACCCATCAGGCACCATGTCCCTCCCAAGTAACCAAACACACACATTTATCTGTTAGTATGTTGTTGCTGCTAACACAAATCAGATATACATCTGGGAATCATGGAATCTTAGCCTACTTTCAAATGATTTCCTCAAATCAGTAAGTGATTTGATATTTTTTTAACTTACCAGGAGTCATACTTTGTCCCCAGTATAGCTTTGTTATAATAAGATTTCATCTTATCATTATTGTCATTGTGGAGTGTCTGGCTGAAGATGTTCAAGCACTAGGGTTGCCAACTTTCTAACTGCACAAAACCGAACAGTCTTGCCCCATCCCCTTTCCCATCCCTTCCCTGAGGCCCTGCCCCCACTCCTCCCCTTCTCCGAAACTCTGCCCCCACTCATGCCATCCCCCCTCCGTTTGTCGCTCACTCTCCCACACCCTCACTCACTTGCTCATTTTTACCAGGCTGAGACAGGGTTGGGGTGCGGGCTCCAGGTGAGGGTGCGGGCTCTGGGGTGGGACTGGGGAGGAGGGGTTTGGGGTGCAGGAGGGGGCTTCAGGCTGGAGGGTGGGGCAGAGGGGTTCAGAGTGTGGGAGAGGGCTCCAGGCTGAGGCAGGGGGTTGGGTTGTGGGAGGGGATATGGGCTCTGGGATGGGGCCAAAAATGAGGGGTTCAGGGTGTGGGAAGAGGCTCCAGGCTGAGGCCGAGTGGTTCGGCATGCGAGAGGGGGTTCGGAACTGGAGCAGTAGTTAGGGCAGAGAAGGGGGTTCAGGGTCCAGGAGTTTGTGTGTGGGATGATATGGGCTCTGGGTTGGGGGTGTGGGCTCTGGGCTGGGGCCAGAAATGCTGGGTTCAGGGTGTGGGATGGGGATCGGGGCAGGGGGTTGAGTGCAAGGATGGGTGAGGGCTCCAGCTGAGGGTGCGGGCTCTGGGGTGGGGCCGGAGATGAGGGTTTGGGGTGCAAGTGGGGGTTCCAGGCTGAGGCCAAGGGGTTTGGAATGTGGGAAGGGGTTCTGAGCTGGGGCAAGGGGTTGGGGCACAGGAGACTGCAGGAGGGATGCGGGCTGCAGGAGGGAGTTTGGGTGTGGGTGGGGTGAGGGGCTGGGGCAGGGGAGTGGATTGCGGGGTGCAGGCTCTGGGAAAGAGTGTGGGCGCGGGACGGGGCTGAGGGCTGGGGCAGGGAGTTGGAAAGTGGGAGGGATTTGGGGGTACGGGCTTCAGGTGGCACTCATGTCAGGTGGCTCCCCGCAAGTGGCAACATGTCCCTCGGCGCCTAGGCAGAGGTGCGGCTAGGTGGCTTTGTGCACTGCCTCCACCTTCAGGCACTGCCCCCACGGCTCCTGTTGGCTGCAGTTCCTGGCCAATGGGAACTGCAGAGCCAGCGCTCTGGGTGGAGCAGGGGCAGCACACGGAGCCCTCATCACTGTCCTTCTGCCTAGGACCCAGAGGGAACTGTCGCCGCTTCCGGGGAGTTGCGCTGAGCCAGGTAGGGAGCCTGCCAGCCCTGCCAACAGGATTTTTAACGGCTCGGTCAGCCATGCTGACTGGAGCCACCAGGGTCCCTTTTCGACTGGCCATTCCGGTCGAAAACCGGACACCTGGCAACCCTATCAAGCACTGGTATCAGATGAGATCTGCTCTTATGAAACACCCAACCTGGATGACTGCTTAGCATGTCTTCTGCCTCTGGAAAAGTCATTTATCCTGTAACAATGCCGACCTTTTGTGTCTGGGAGAGAACAGTGAGCTGTAGGAATAATATTAGGTAGCAAGCTGCTTCTCAGATTCAGACCTTTGGGGAGATTCCTTAACCTTGGCCTGCATGGAGTTGTAATCAATCACCTTAGTATCTATTGGCCTAAGCAAATGAAGTCACGTCTATTTTTAACATAAATCTAACAGTCTAATGCCAGGGACAGAATTCTGCTCTTGCATCTGCCTGGCAGATCTGGACTCCAATATTCTGCTCTCCCTACAAGGGAGCTCTGTGCATGTGGGCAGAAAAGAATGTAAGAACTAAGATCTGCCATGCAGGTTGGGGCAGAATTTAACCCCAGGAATAGACTGTTTCAAATTTGAAACAGTCTATTCTATTTGTGAATGGGAGGCAGCAAGGACTAGTGGTTAGAGCAGAAGCTTAGGTGCTGGTTTTTGTTCCCAGTTTGGCCACTGAAGTACTGAGTAGCCTTAGGCTATGTCTACACTAACGCAATAAATTGACCTATACAATACAACTCCAGCTACATGAATAATGTAGCTGGAGTCAAGGTACCTTAGGTCGAGTTACAGCAGGGTCTACACTACGGAGGGTCTCCTGTTGATGTACCTTACTCTTCTTGTCGGAGTAGAGTACAGGGGTCGACTGGACAGTGATCTGCAGTTGATTCGGCAAGTCTTTACTTGACCTGCTAAATCGACCTCTGGTGGATCGATCTCAGATCATCAATCCTGGCTGTAGTGTAGACCTGCCCTTAGACCAGGGGTAGGCAACCTTTCTGAAGTGTAAAAGCAGCAAACATGCATCCGACGAAGTGGGTATTCACCCACGAAAGCTCATGCTCCAAAATGTCTGTTAGTCTATAAGGTGCCACAGGATTCTTTGCTGCTTTTACAGATCCAGACTAACACGGCTACACCTCTGATACTTTCAGAAGTGGTGTGCCGAGTCTTCATTTATTCGCTCTGATTTAAGGTTTTGCGTGCCAGTAATTCATTTTAATGTTTTTAGAAGGTCTCTTTCTATAAGTCTATAATATATAACTAAACTATTGTTGTATGTAAAGTAAATAAGGTTTTTTAAATGTTTAAGAAGCTTCATTTAAAATTAAATTAAAATGCAGAGCCCCCCAGACGGGTGGCCAGGCCCCGGGCAGTGTGAATGCCACTGAAAATCGCTTGCGTGCCGCCTTCGGCACACGTGCCATAGATTGCCTACCCCAGCCTTAGACAAATCCTTGCCCTCTCTGTATTTCCATTTCCCCATCTATAAAACATGGGGATAATACTTCCCTGTCTCTCGGGTGTGAAGAGAGGTGTAGCTTGTACAACTCCTTGAAACAGTGGAATGGAGGATGCTATAGCAATGCTAAGTATTTCAAGTGTGATTTCAATACGTTCATGGTCTTCAGCTAGAAATCTTACCTCAGCTGTATTGACATGCAGAGGTGTAAGAATCACGAGTGATCTCCTCTGACCCGCTCATGATGCTCTCTACGCACACAGGAAGAGAGAGAAATCAGTCTTTTTCTTTTCTTTTTTAACCCATTTTCTAGCTCAGCCTATTTACCCAGCTACCAGGCAGCAAGGAGAGAGCTGGAACCAGCACCAGCGGACCCTGCTGGCTTGGAGAATGAAAGGCAGATTTACAAAAGTGTGCTGGAAGGTGGTGATATCCCGCTGCAGGGGCTAAGTGGTCTCAAGCGTCCTTCTAGCTCTGCTTCCACTAAAGGTAGGTCAGCAGAGCACTGACCCCTTCCCTCCATTACACACGGTGAGGTGGGTGAACTGCCAAGGGCGGTTGGGTCCTTATCCAAACCTAGTGAGGTCTACCTGTCATTCCTCTCTCCTTCTCTGCCTTTCATCCTCTTTTCTGTTCCCCGCCCCCGAGCCTGGCCATGCTTTCCCTTAACCCGACCCCCACCAACTCCAGCTTACCAACAGGGTCAGGACTCTTCCCTTTGCTTTCCCTTATTTCTCTTTCCAACTGCTAACAGTCTTCCAGCACCACCTTCCCCTTTTTCTTCCTCCCTGCAGCACCCCCATGTCCTCTTCACGCCACCCTGCTGTTGCTGCTGTTCCTGGTGTGCAGTCTGATCAGGTCAAGCAGTGTCTGCTGGCCTGAGCATTATTTCAGTACCATGCACTCTGGGGCTTTCCTGGCTCAACGAAGCATGGGATGCCTCTCGACCTGGCAATTGCCTTGGAGCCCATGAGATACAAAGAGAACAGCCAGGCCAGCAGAGACTGGTGGCACTGTTGAGCCTCCACCTTTGAGTTTGCAGCATACTGGGACAGGTGAGAAACCTGATGCATCTCTTGAGCTGGTTGTAAGCTAAAAATGGCTGGAGGCAGAGGAGCCGGTTCTTTTGTTTTCCAAGCCAGTCCTCCTACAAAATAGCATATCACACCTGGGAGTTTCTGTCTTCATCTCCCACTCCCAGCTGCTTTCAGCAAACATAGCTGTGCAAATAGTGCAGAAAGCATACTCAGCCAGTCCCCAGCGAACACAATTGCCGAGGGCCAGCAGATTTGGTCCACTTATTTTAGTGCAGACGCTCCCTAACTTGCCTGTCCCTGGCAGGAATAATTTACTTGGCAGCTGTTGCGTGGGCAGGACCATGGTTGGTCTGATCACTGGCTCACAGTGAGGCTGCTTTTGCAATATTAATCCCTCTGCATCTTTGCTAAGGCCCGCATTCTGCTAGATGCTGAGTTGCCTCTTGCATGGTGTGGAGGATGCTCAACATTTGGCAGGACTGGGCCCTACAAGTGCTCCTGGCCTGAATCTAGACCTTCTTCTGATTTTAGAAACTCCACAGCACTGCAGAATTTTGCTGTATCTTTGCACTCGCTTTTATAGCGTGGCTTGTGCATTGTCTCTCTGCTTTTCTTTCTTTTGAACACCAGTTTTTTAAAGTGCATTTTGTGACATCCAAGCATGTTATCTCTCCTTTCTCAATAGCTTTCCAGCATTTAAGCTAACAGGTTGTATTTATTTTATCCTGCATGCTTACCAGTGGATCGTAAAGGTGGGAATGCTCATATGGTTGCACCCTCTTCAGTTAATAGCCGAACCTTTAACGCTAGTCATACCAGTATGTTAGGTCATGCATGTAAACATAAGAAGCCCTTATCAGCTGCAAAAGCCTGCATTACTGAAATCCTCCCTTCCAAATTCAAACCCAAACTAGCTGCTCCTGCTGCTCTTGTGCAGGACACACAGGGTATCCTGCTGCCTCATGAGAAAGCGCAAAGCTGTGAGAACCTTCGTAGTTCCAGTGCCTTATTTGATAACAAAAAAGCTTTCCTGGTCAATGGGGAAAGCATAGAAAACCTTTCAATGCAATCAAAGCAATATGTCACCAAATCCAGCAGCACTATGAGCCTGCAGGAGTACAGCACCAGCTCTAGGAAGGGCTACCTTCCCAGGAAGAGTGGGATGGAGTTTACAATGCTGTATAAAAATATGCATCAGATCAACAGGTCCAGCATCCACCTGGGCACTATCTCATCCTGCAGCGTGAGGGATATTGCATCCCAGTTTGAGAATGAGCTGAGGGACAGGAGTGAGCAGAGCCCTGGTCGGGAGAATTTGGAGCAAATCCCCAAAGACACTGTCTCATCCCGCATCACCGCCTTCGAGCAGCTGATCCAGAGATCCCGGTCCATGCCTGCTCTTGACTTCTCCAGTGGGCAAAGCAAATCGCCCACCTCTCCCCAGTCTAAGAGCTGCCTGAGCTCAGCCTATTCAGCAGAATCCCTCCTGGAGTCGCCAAAGCCAAACCAAGAAGAAGAGGATGCTGCCAGCATGGCCGACAACTCCTCTCGCTCCTGCAGCAACATGGAGGACTTGGTGTCAGATCTCAGTGACATTGTCCCCATGGACACACTCTCGGCTTGCACGGATGAGACTGATCTCCAGTCGAATGCATCCAACGACAGCGGAGGCAGCCTCAGCCATGCCAACAGGCCCCAGAAATATAAATTAAACAAATGCAAAGGAGCTTGCCCGGCTTCCTACACCAGGTTCACCACCATTCGTAGGCACGAGCAACAGCAGGCCTCCAAGAACCCCAGTTCCAAAGGGGATGCCCAGAGGGACAGGCACGCACTCCCCAGAAATGTCTATCTGATGAGCCCACTTCCCTTCAGATTGAAAAAGCCCTTCCAGCACAACCCGAGAAAGACTTCGCCCACGGATTGCCTGGGAGTCCCGCTTGAATACAGCACTGAGAACCAGAACAACGCAGCTCAGCCACGAGGGTGCCAGGCGGAAAAGAGTCACTACTCCCTGCACAGACGGTGCTGTGAAGACAGACCTCTGGCCCCCAGGCGCCTGTCTTCCTTTGAGATTGTGGAAAGGCTTAGCCATTTCCCCAGCATGGAATCCAGTCCAGAAAGCTCCATTCTCCAAGCTGATATGCCAGACTCCTTTAATAATGGGAATATTGTTCCATACACTTTCTATCACAGCTTGGATAGAAACAACAACCCACAAAATGAACTCAGGACATACCCTGGAGGTGGCTATTTGTGTACTTTACCACTGTTACTTTATCTGTCTTCCCACTTTGCTTTTTTCTCCCTATTTTTTGTTGACCCGCCTCTGCATCATCCAATGCTCATTTTCCTCGTGTGTCTGATGTCCTTTGCGTGTCTTGCTTAGCATTTTTGTTCAGAACTCATTAGCAGTTGCACTTCTGAAAAAAAATTTCTGCTGCCTTTTCTAATCGCCATCCAGCTCAGTTTGTCTCAAAGGCAACTCCTAGGATGTGAGAATCTTGCAATGAGATAGTCTTTATCCTGTATCACTTGCATATGTGCGAATAGAACACATCAACCCAGTTGATTCAGTTTTCTAAGGAGCAGTTCCTCCAGGTCTAATTGTGTCTCTGTGTTTCTGAGTGTGCAATCATGTTTGTATGTGTTTGCATGGGTGGTGACAGTAATATGCTAAGTCTTATTTCATTGGCAGAAAATATTTTCTTCACAAAGTCTTTTTATGTTTTTACTCGCTTTCCCAGCTCTGTATTATCCTTTGTTTCAATCTGTGTTCACAAGTACAGCCCAAAAGGGAAAAAAAAATATCAAAAACTTTATCAATATTTGACTGAGAATTTGGTCAACAACAACTGAAAATCCTGTCAGCTCTAATGGAAGCAAATCAAAGTGCTGTCAAAATATTTTTTTTCCTTTCTGGTGACGCGAGATAAGTCCATTTGTTTTTTAACTGCCTTGTGTTGTTTTGAAGTAGATTCAGAATCACCAAGGCATTTTGCACCAGTCGATTACATGGAAACTCCAGAAGAAATTACTCGTAGACGTCATGATGATAAAGAGGTAAAGCCCTTCCTTGTGGTTTAGAAACATTTCTAACAGCTAAATATACAGGAAGTACACCATTTGGCCTTACATAGCCTCTGCATCTTCGTACCTCCTTATGGAGGAAGTGTTATGTAGTATTCAGAGTGTTCAGAGTAGCAGCCGTGTTAGTCTGTATCCGCAAAAAACAGGAGTACTTGTGGCACCTTAGAGACTAACAAATTTATTTCAGCGTAAGCTTTCATGAGCTACAGCTCACTTCTTTGGATGCATAGAATGGAACACACAGACAGGAGATATTTATACATACTTCCACCTTTTCATGTTCTCTGTATGTATAAATATCTCCTGTCTGTGTGTTCCATTCTATTCATCTGAAGAAGTGAGCTGTAGCTCACAAAAGCTTATGCTGAAATAAATTTGTTAGTCTCTAAGGTGCCTGTTCTTGTTATGTAGTAGTTAGAATAAGGGACTCCAGATTTCTATTACTGCATCTGCCACTGATTTGCTTTATGACCGTGGGTTAGTCTCTTCTTGACCTCTCTGAGCCTCAACTTACCCAGTATGTAAATGGGGATAATAATCCTTACCAACCATGCAAGGATTACATGAGAGGTCATTAATGTTTGCAAAGTACTTTGAGATCTGTGAGAGAAGTACAGTACACTCTTGCTCTAATGAACCTATTGGAATCCAAGCCTTTTGTTCATAATAGCCAGGGGTTCATTAGAGCAAAAGGACAATCAAAATGAATGATACGCTGCTGGGGTAAGTTAATGAAGTGGCTTTAGATAAAAGTGTTCGCTACATTAATTTATTGTTAATAATGATACCTGAGGCTAGGAGTCAGTCATGGAGGGTGAGTTTAGGTAGCATCTGCAACTTCAGCTGTGAGTGTCAGGGCTCCAGGCAGTCAGCCCCTGCAGGAGTGAGGCTCCAGGTGGTTGGCTGTCAGCCCCGCACAGTGGTGCTAGGGCTCTGGGGCTGCAGTTAGGATCCAGGGACTGGGTTCGTTATGGCCAAGGTTCATAATAATGAAGGGCAATACAGTGAGGATGTACTGTGTTGTTATAATTCAGCAGTTGTGCTTTATAGGAGGGCAAAATGATCTTTCTATAAGCTAACATGGTCTCTTCAGCCAAGTACTAATTAGTAAAGACAAGATTTTCAAAAGCAAGTAGTGATTTGGGGTATTCCCAATTTTAGGTGCCCAATTTGAGACATTTTAAATGGGTCTCATTTTCAGAAAGTGCTGAGTATTCCATCTCTAAAAACCAGGCCTCTTTACCATGTCTCTGTTTGGGCACCCAAGTATATATACAAACTAACATCATAAGGGAACCACCCAGTCTTTCCAAACACTGGCTAAATTCGATATTGAAGAAAGATACAAACTGTTGGCACTCTGGGAGGTTACTAATTTTAATTAGCCACCTATCTGCTTCTCTGAAAAGCCAGTGACTTAAACTGGGAGATATGTTTTCGTTGAAGAATCATGTTATCATTCTGAGTTTGAATAATTTTAACATCTTGCTTTGAAATATTTTTAAGCCCTCCTTTTAGTTTCTGTGGAAATACATCTTTTGCTATCTCCTTGTATTATAAAATATATGAATAGCAACTATCTGCATTCACTGGCACTTAAGGCCCTTGGGTGAGTTAGCACAAAGCTTGGACCACACTCCTGCAGTCAGATCCAGGTGGATGGACACTCACGCCCATAGAATGCAGGATCAAGGGCCCTCATTTCCACTAATCTGCCAAAGGATGGGGACGCTGGAAATACTTTGGTTAGTGAGAATTACTCATTTTACTAGATGATGTTTGTTATGTGAGCCATAAACAGCTAGGGGGAGATCTGCAAAGTCACAAAGGGCATTTAGCCACTCAACTTCCATTGATAGTCAATGGGAGTTAAGTGCCTAAATGACCATCTGGGCCTGATATAAAGCTCATTGAAGTCAGTGGAAAGACTCCCCTTGACTTCCATTGGTTTTGGATCAGGTCCTTGGTATGCAGAGTTGTTTCATTGTAAATGATCCCATTAAGAACTACCAATAAATGATCTTCTTTAAATACACTGTAATGAAATGTATTTTCTATGCCAAGCTAATCAACTGGAAACCATTGTGCTGTTGATCAAACTGATCTTATATATTTCTCTAAAGCTGCTGCTATTTGCCGGCACCTCTGAAGTTCTTTATTAAAGTCACATTTGCTGGCAGTCTTCAAATGCCCTAAACTAGATGATTTACTGCCCGTTTTATGCAATTTTATGGCAGAAACTTTTAGAGGACCAGAGACGACTTAAACGTGAGCAAGAAGAAGCTGATATTGCAGCTAGAAGGCACACAGGGGTTATTCCAACGCACCATCAGTTTATCACTAATGAGCGGTTTGGGGACCTCCTAAATGTAGACGATACAGCAAAGAGGAAATCTGGGTCAGAGGTCTGTTATAGTTACCTCAATCTGCTGCTTGACCCAATGCAATATTCGCCTCTCACAATGTTGTGCTTTAGGCCGACATTTGCTCTCCAGAGAATGTTTAATTTTTTTCCCATTCTGGCTTCATTTAGAATTGCTTTGGCTCTTGTGCCTGGTAAATTAATTGATCTCTCTATACCAAGCTGTATATGTTAAAGCATGCCTGCTGAGAATTGCTGGTGCACACCTGTGATGCATGCGTTTAAATATCAGCTACTTTTAGTGAATCAAAGGCATTTTACATCCCTTGCATCAGACTGCTACATTGTCTTCTTGTCTGTGCCTTATGCTTAGAAACTTCATGTCTTGTTGATCCTGGTCATGTGACTGTCCTGTATTTTTGTTAGAAATAGAGTATGCTGTTCTCCTTCTATTGAAAGACGCTCAGTGCTGCTCTAGAAAAGAGTTGGAAGAAGTCCCAGCATGTTTCCTAAACATTACATGATTTAGTCCTTCTAAAAGAGACAAAGGAGGAGATACTTTTCAAGTCCTCCCATGGCACTTTTCACAAGAGTTGAGGTGTTTAGGTGGCCAAATGCCACTTCCTGCCTTAAACCATTGTGTATCATTGCTGTGTGCTGTTTAACAGCTGCTGTATTTCACCCCAGTGATGAGTGAGGTGATTCCTGTGTGCAGGACTAACTTTTGCCCTCAGTTGCATGGGTGTAACTGAGGCCAGAAATGAACCCGTTGTTTTTAAAGTGCTTTGGGATCTCTCAGAATGAAAGGTGCCATGCGAGTGCAAGATATTAGTTATTATGATTATTATATTACCAACAACTATAATTATTTTATTTCTAAAATTGCTTATTATTTTTATATTATTATTTCATTGCCATAGTGGCTTAAAAATTATCAAAATATTTTAGGACCATTTTAATCAGCCAACAAAATCATACCCTAAACACTGTCGATAGACGTGCTCTTAACACATCCCATCCTATTTACCTTTATAACTAACTTGAGACAGTTTTAGACACGTGCTTATTTTTCTTCAGTTCCTCTTGGCCTTTGTCTCTTTCCTACCAGTTGAAACAGTGACCATAGTAGTACATGGGCCATGGTGCAGGCGGACAATAGATTTTCAGTGGGGTGTGAATATCACCCTATTGCTTTCTGCTGGCCCGCATATTTTTCCTGTACCCAAGGGGAATTTAATCCTAAATCCACAGACTCATTGTAGCTACTGGGGCAGTTGTCAGGTTCAGCAAGGTTTGACATGGTCACATGTTTAAACATTTACTGCTGTTAAACTCCCTGCTGTAGGGCTTTCCTTGCCATTAGTTACATTTATACCAGAAGATGGCACTCGGCCTATTGAGGGATAAGTTCTTCTCTCAGATCCATAGAGCAGATCTGGACTCTGGTGCAAGAAGCATGCAGCAGAATATCTGAACTAAGATCAGCTAGTTTCACCCCCAGATTTGTTCTAGCCTTTGAAATGGCTGGGAAGCATTTCCATAGCCTTTTCACTAATGGGTCGAAAACAGAATTGTTGTTTAATTTGTTGTTTTCAATCTTTAGATGAGACTTGCTAGAGCCAAGTTTGACTTCAAAGCACAGACATTAAAGTGAGTATATCTGGATATGATTGTGTCTATCTCTCCCTGTCTGCTTTTTCTGCATATCATGCAACATTTAGGATGTATAATAAGACTGATGTGTATAATAAGACTTTCTGGAGTGTCTCTTGATCCAGTAATTCAAAGCAAGTCCTTCAAGTCAGTAGAGGAGCTTTGTATACCCTGTATGTCTTCTCCCCGTATGTTTTTGAGGCAAATCCAGTTGCTTCACTGACACAAACAAGTGTTTGTTCCTGCTAGCCCCTGCTGGAGGGTGAGCTGGATTCAACTCCTCTTCATCCATTGTAAGCGGATCTGCCAGTTGTGTCCTGACTGCAGTATCTTTATTACTGGTGGTGTTTTGAGAGGCAGGAAGAACCCAGCTGGTTGCTTAGATCCCAGCCTGAGCTTGCAGAGAGAACAGTGTTTTTGACCTGCTCACTATGTACATTTGATGTTGATGTGGCCAAGAGAGAGAGGAGCTTGTGTCATCCATGTTAGGAGAGGACAGGATGGGTTTTTGTCATTCGCTGTTGGCTGGCCCATAGAAGAGGTTTGAGAGTCTGATACAGTTGGTCCTTTCATTCCTGCTTTTTTTGCTGAAGTTTGCAAGTTCAAATCCCACTGCTGGACTGGTCCAAGCAAAGTCAATAACGGTTGCAAAGGCTGGCTGGCCATGGAGCATCATGTATATGGTGCTTCCATTATCAGCAAATTAGCTTCCTCTTAAGCTCTCTCAGAATAGTCCTGGCTCACTTATCTCCTTGCAAAGCAAACAAGTGTGCAGGCAAAATGACCAGTCCAAAGCAGGAAAGCGGGCACGGCCCTCTCTCCTCCCATCCTATCCAGCAGCAGCAGCAGCCAGTGGCTAGTGCTTTTAACACTTGCTTGCCTTTCCTTTCCCCTGCTTGTGAAGGGGAGATGCTCAGTAATGTCTGGCCACACCTCCTTTATGGAAAGCCACACCCACAATGCACCCAGACAGTGAGCAAAACCTTGGCATCTCATAGTAAGAACAACAGAGTAGTATCTAGATGAGTCGGTTGAGTGTGATTTATATGCTTCTTCCCAAACCCACCTTGCAGCAAATGTGTTGATAGGGACCCCCTGGAAAGAGTGAGATAACCAGCAGTATTGGCACTTCGGATGTCCAGGGTAAATATACACAGCCTCTCTCTCTCTCATGCCGTGAAATTCATTGTGCTTTGTTTGCGGACAGTATGCAGTTCAGCTGTAACCAATGTGTCGTTAACAGGGAGCTTCCTCTGCAAAAAGGAGACATTGTTTACATTTACAAGCAGATTGACCAGAACTGGTATGAAGGAGAACACCATGGCAGAGTTGGCATCTTCCCACGCTCCTACATAGAGGTACCTCTTTCCTTTTGAAATGCTGTCATTGCAGAGCCACAGCTTTGCCTCAGAGCCACCTGCTCATGGGCTCCTGACGGGTCATTGGACTTCATTTCTTTCTTTCAGCTACTTCCACCTGCTGAAAAAGCCCAGCCCCAAAAGCTGGCCCCGGTGCAAGTTTTAGAGTATGGAGATGCTGTGGCTAAATTTAACTTTAACGGGGATACTCGTGTGGAAATGTCATTCAGAAAGGTAGGATCCTCATTGGCGTGACGGGTGAAAGCATTCATCAAAACAAACCAGATGGTGCATCATTTCAAAGGAGATGATCCACTAAAATTGGCAACCATTTTGTGCATGTTATAATAATCTAATTATCTTAATCTAATCCTTGGGGGTTTTATTCAGCACCCATCGCCGTAGTATATTGTGATGAGTGTTTTGCAGGGAGACTGTCTATATCCCAGAAAGCAGACACGTGCTGTATTCCCACTCCAGAGGGACTAGCATGGGTGCAGTGCTGGTGTTGTGATTCTGCATGCTAGATTAGGCCTTTAGTGACACCTGCACAGTCTCATTGCCATCACTTGGGTTGCATGGGTGTAAAATGAGGTGCAGAATGTGACTCTGCACTGGAACATCAACTTTCTGTTGATGAATTACTGGCTAGCTTGTACTCACGTAGCATTGCTGAGCCAAAGCAGATCACAAGAGTGAATAGAAGTGAACACATATCTGTGTTACTGTAGTGCTCACGTAAGGCAATGAATGTAGACAGGGAGTAAGAAGGTCCAATTTTCACTCACTTTTCAGAGCAGAACTGAACACATTTATTAAAGTACCTTAAATAGCAAAATTTCTCCATCTCATACGTGGCAGATGATTGCATATGTGTTGATATTAAAATTCCATGTTCTCTATTTTCTTTTTCATTTTACTCAAGGTTGGAGCTTGCAGTTTATAATCAGGATTCAAAAGTCTTTCTTGTGTGTTTTGTCAGCAGAACAGAAGGGAAGAGGATTGAGGACAGAGCTTAGGGATTCTGCTATGGAATTCACATAATGAGATCAGAACCTCAGCTTTCATATAAAAAAAATGTTTCTTGCATTCTGTATGCAAAGAAACTCTGTGAAATATGACCCAAGAATGACTGCTGCCTGCCTGAGTGTGCAGACAGCCTGAGCTAGCGTCAGGAGGGGTGAACCTCCCCAGTCAGCTCAACTCAGAAACATACTGCCATGTCAAGAAGGGTGGGGCCACATGGCACAGATGGCTTGAATTCAGCTGGGGCGAGGGCTCTCATCTCCTGAGCTGCAAGTTTACACGCTGGATTAGCATCAGTGCTGTGTGATGGTTCTCTCCTGCAGGGCGAAAGGATCACGGTGATTCGGCGAGTTGATGAGAACTGGTACGAAGGGAAAATCTCTGGTACCAATCGCCAAGGCATCTTCCCTGTCACTTACGTGGATGTGCTCAAGCGGCCACTAGTGAAGAATGCTGTTGATTACCCTGAGCTGCTGATGTCTCACTCCCCTAATCGCAGTACAACGGCTTCCCCGCAGGTACCCAGGCTAGATGTAGCCGGTTACTAGACCTTACAGAACAGTAGGAAGCAGTCATTTGTGTGCAGGAAGAAATCCCCAGCCAAGATTAGGGTGCACTGTACAGCAGCACCATCCATCCTGTCCGGTTCGCTCCCACTGTACCAGCCAGGGCATGCTGAGCTGAAGGGGGTTACACTTCACTTACCAGAAAGACTGGGTGGCTGGGAGGACTGGGGACAGGACACAAAGCATTTCATCTCTGATCACAGATTGAACCTTGGCTAGGTTGGCAAGGATGGCAAGTTGAGTGAATTTCAGTGCCTTTGCAGGGATAAGTCAGTGACTTTGGTCCCGTTTGATGAGATCGGTGCCTACACAAGTCAAACGATCACTGCAGTGGGCATCCTGTTTGATTAAAAGGGCATTGAGCCAAAGGGGTCAGTGGCAATCCTTCCATCAATTTCAGTGGGATTTAAATCGGGGCCTAAATTATCCCTCCACATAGCAACTCCAGCTTAGGGCTGAGACAGCTGGGCAGGACAATGTGTCAGAGGCCCGAGTTACCATTGCTCATGCTGTACACGGTCAGTAGCAAAATGGAAGGCTTGAGTCTCTAGGGCCTGCCAGTCTGGCCCCATTAGGAATGCAAAACTGCCTTTAAAATAGGTGTAAAATCCAGTTGAAGCCAAAAACCGGTGAATTAAATCCACCACAGAGACAGCGGCCGGTGGCAGTTTGGGATTGCAGTTTGTCCTGTTTCTAGTGGCAATCTCGGATCCAGGACTGACTGTGGGGCTTTATAGCCTTTGATACACTCACCCTGTACCTGCAAACATTTTTGCTTTAAAGTTGAGTACATACATGAGGTATGTGCAGGCATGGGGCCTGAGTCCCTGGGTGAGGGAGAGAAGGAAAGGTGTTAGCTGGTTCTGTTCAATATACACAACAAGACCTTCCAGTGAGTAATGCTGGGGGAGGAGAGTCAGGAAGTTAGGGCGTGCAACAGAGACTAGGGAAGGATTGGAAATTTCAGGGCTACTGTCAGTGTCTCTGTCCTTGTCTTCCTTTAGTGTTCTTATTAGCAGGTATTTCTGTTCCTGGCTATTGAGTGAAGAGGACACCATGCTTGCTTTCTTGGGGTTCCCTGAAAAAGTGAATCTCAACTTAGCTTCAGTGTGTGTGGGCCTGGCACATCCTACATCACCATGGCATGCCTGCCGCCAGCTCACTGCCAGCTTTTCCCTTGGTTTGGAAGCCTGTACGCACCCTTTCTTAGTTTTTTCAGCAGTTTTGTTAATTCTCTCAGTAAAAGCAGTTGTTTTCTTCCTTTCATTCTTGTTTCCTGCAAAGCATGGCTGGTGCGCACATATGATCGGGGAAAGCTCTAGGCCTGTCATGCCCAAGAGCCCTGCACCCCTAGACAAGGGCAGAGTTCACCCACCTTTGTTCCAGCTTCATAAACCTAGAACTTGCTTTAAAATCAGCCAACTCTCGGGATGCTCCCTGCCTGGTAGCAGTGCTGGCTCCTTCAGCAGCCCCATGGCTCCAGTCACTGAGGGGCAAGGTACTTCTCAGTGTGAGTAAGGGTTCGCAGTCTGCATGAAGCCCCCAGCGAGAGTTTATCCTCCATGCTGTGTCGTCTACTTTCCTGCACTCACTCTTCATTTCCCCACTGCCTTCACTTGTGTTTGAGAATTTTGTATTTTTTCTTGTCATTTGTCTTATTTCTATCTTTTTTTCCTTTTCTTTCCTTTTAAGTCTCCTGGCTCTGAGCTGCTCCATACACCAACTCCTCCACCTTTGCCATTCCCACGCCATGCCCTGTCTCCAGAGGTGCAGGCAATCACGGCCGAGTGGATTTCCCTGACTGTAGGAGTGTCTCCTAGCAGTACTCCTGTCACAACCCCTCCATTGCCTCCTCTCCCTGAAGGCTGTCTCTGTCCTGTGGACTATCTCATGCCCTCAGCTGCAGCCAGCCCCTCCCCTTCTGTTAGCCTTCACCATTCTAACCTTTCGGGCTCCTCCACGCCACGGTCCATTATATCACCACTGCCATCTTTCCCCTCCAGGCCACCATCCTCTGCTCACACTTTCAGTCACTCCACTCCGCAAAGCGAAGAAAAGTTTGTTGGCTGCCCTTCCCCCAGCCTGAGCAGCTGTCAGACCCTTCACTCGGTTGTTGGGAGACCCGAGAGCTTCTCCGAGCTCAGTGATGTCATTGGCAACCAAACCAAGGTCCGAAATAATAGAGAAGGCAGCAGAAACAGTGAGAGGGAGGGTTGGAAGGAGACAGACAAAGGCTCTAATCCCATGCCCGAGATCTCTGTGGAGGGTTGCCTGAAAACATCAAACCTAGACAAGAATATGAGCCCAGAAAAGAGACCCTTTGCTTCCTTTGGGGAAAGCCAATTATGTCAAGAGCTAATCACTACTGGGCAGGGAAATAATACTGAGAAAAGTGGCACAAGGAAAGGTGAACTGAGAGAGATTCGAAGCGGAGCAAACAAGGTACTTCTCCTGCATGTGTATGCTATTCTGAAACCCTACGCTTACTTGTGTGTTCAAATCCTTACTGCTCAGCTGGCCACACAGAGCCAGTAGCTGTTGCCTATCCCTTTATGGACTATAGCTAGCTAGTGGCTGTTAGCAATACTGTCTCCAGCATGCAGGAGGCTAAAATGGCCTAGAAGTGGATTCAGCAAGGCTGTGGAAAGAGTTAGTTGAGAATAAGCGTGAAAGTAGGAATTGCCTTGACAAATATTCCAAAGCCTCATCTAGTCTGCTATACTGGCCCAATCAGTGGTCATTACTAGATGTGTCAGAGGAAGGCATATTGCAGCCTCCATGCAATTCACCTCTCTGTACGAAAACAATGGACTACAGGGAATTCCTCCCTCACCCTAGCTGGTGATCAGTTTATGCCCTGAAGTATAAATTTCATCCTAGCTAGGGAGAACATCTATGCTGTTCTCATTCCTAAAAATGAAGGTGGGTGAACCTAATGGAGCTTGAGTTGCTGTGAACCTCTAGCCCGGGTCTGTGTATTTGCACAGCCAGCTAGTTAAAGTGCAGGAGTCATTTTTTCTTGTAACACACTCAGTGGGCCTGATTCTCACTTACCCTACTGGTCACTTTATGTAAATATCACTAACACCCACTGTAAGGCCCCTTTACACTGCCAGAGTGGGGTAAAAGGACCTAAGAATTAAAGCCGTAGTGTTTTCTCCCAAGAGTGAGTCAGTTATTTAAAATTATATATACACTTGTTGCTGAAGAGCAAGCTATGCTCTGTGAAAAGAATAGAGGAATCTTAGGGGAGCTCTCAGCTAGCGGGAGCTGGCATAGTTGGCTTCAACACCCCCAATATCCCTTACTCTGCCAAATCTCAAATGATTTATGGTCCCTTGGAGACCATAACCGGCTGGAGTAAGTTACAGTAGCCCCCTAGGTTGTTCTTGCTTACACCCAGGCTTTGGCTTTGGCAGCTTCAGAATCAGGTGCTTGGAACTGGCTCCCTTCCCCTTTCCTGTATCAAGCTGATCTTGATGCAACGTAAAATCTGGGCCAGAATTAAACAAGGGAGGGAAAAATGCTTTCTGAGACTGTGTTCCGTGCTACCAAATTATATTTTTTTCATATGAAATTAACCAGGGTCTTCACCAAAATTGTATCTAAGGTTTACAAAAAGATAAAGTTTTTCATCTTCATGTATTGCCAGCAGCCATTACATAAGCTTAACATTCTGCACATTTTAAAATGCAGTCCAGTTGTAAGCAAAGAAGGATGAGCTAGGAAGATGTGTTGTCTCTTGCATGGAGTTACGTTTGCAATGTGCGCACCAAATTTGAATGTATATATAAAGGATGCTCTTATCACAAAAGATGATAGCAGTGATTCTGATAAGAAATCATGCATTTAGCTGACCAACTTTTCTTTCCTTTAAAAGACTGCAGACACTTCATTCTCTTCATCTGCTCTTCTCTCTTCCTCTGCACATTCTTCCTCTGCTGTCACAATACAACCACCTCCTAGACTTACACGCAGGGTCAGAATGCCCCAGGTAACCATTGTTGCTGGTAATTATTCTGTGGCTCGGAGCTGTTTCCATGCTATTGTTATTAGTTTGTTATGTGGTTGCTTGTCCATATATTGATTTCACAGGTGAAGTACATCTGCTGACTTTAATATGGTGAACCTGTTAAAGGGTCATTTAAAGTTAGTTCCAGACACCGTGGAAATGATGGGAGTAAGCAGCATGGGTGAAATCTTCAGTGGCTGTATGTCAGTGTAGCTTTGTTGAAGTCAATGGAACTAAGCTGATTTACACCAGCTAAGGATCTGGCCCTAAATTCCTCCAAAGTGTTAGCTTAAGACATATTTGATCTTGTTGGATCCTGAGTGCCTGTAGCTACAGTGAACTTCAGCTGGAATTGCTGTGGTTAGTCCCTGGAGGGATCAGTAGCCTAATTAGTAAGAGCAGTGGTGGATTACTGCATGGGCTAATGGGGCCCGAGCCCAGGAACCCCAGCCAATTTATGGGCCCCTTCAGGAGTGCCGAAACTCTGGCCCTGCCCCTGGCTCCTCCTCTCCCCCCGCCCGCCCGGCTGTGGTAGATTGGGTGCCCAAATTCCCCCCTACTATACCCTGCCCTGCTTATTGTGTTGGCTTTTAAGAATGTTTGGAGCTCTTTGAAGTAGGAGCCATTGTTTTTTCCGTGTTTGTGATGTCTGTGTAGTCTCATGACATGAAGCCTTGATATTGATTTAAGCAAGGGAACCACAGTGTTAAACCCCTCCAGAGCCAGAGAAGGAGAGATGCTGAGATTGTGGATCACTTAAGAGCTGCCCAGGGAGCCCGGGCTGCTGTGGCATAGGTGCCAACTCCATGGGTGCTCCAGCTGGAGGGAAAAAAATTAGTGGGTGCTTTGCAACCATGAGCAGACAGGCCCCGCTCCCTCCCAGTGCCCACCCGCAGCAATCAGCTGTTCCGCGGCATGCAGGAGGCACTATGTGGGGAGAGAGGAGCGGGGACGGGGAGCACTCGGGGTGGGGATGGAACTGGGCAGGAAGAAGCGGGGCGGTGGTGGAGCAGGGGCAGGAGGGGGTGAGGGCTTGGGGGAAGAGGGTGTGGCCTGGGGCGGAGCAGGGGGTTGAGCACTCCCAGAGGCCAGAAGAAGCTGGTGCATGTGCACTGTGGGGAGCCACAGACCCTCTCCCTGCCCTGGGCAGGGGGCCAGCATGCCTGAGAGTAACCCCCAGTCTGTGTTCCTGCTCCCCAGGGTGCGCCACCCAGGGTAGGTAGCCCGGGCTCCCTGGGAAGCTTTTACCCACTTCCGGCCTGGCCAGGGCCTTGGGGGGAAGGGGAGGAGTAGGGGGTGGAGCCATGTGGCTCAGTGTAGGCGGCTAAAATGTTCTTTGTGCCCAGGGCCCCAGTAAATTGTTATCCGTGTCTAAGTAAGAGGGATGTACTGTATCAAGAAGATGGTTTTGTAGGGGTTGTTTTTTATTTGCTTCCAAAAGTTACTAACCACCTTTTTCTGGTATGGGTCAGTAAAGATGGGCTCAGGCTGCAGCGTTCAGATCTGGAGTGGGAACACCTAAAGCTGTTAGGACCTGGAGTTCTGGCTCAGCACATTGGGAAGATAGGGGGCCCTTGTAAACTTCAGGATCAGATTTCAAGGGGCCCAAAGTTAGGGGCATGGGGTTTGTATGTGTTTGCATCCAGAGTTTTGGATCTGACACATTTGTAGGACAGTGGATGGCTAATTCTGTGATTATTGGCTTGATTGCTTTGTGTTGAGGGTAGAGTGTTTCTGGCATAGCTGTCCAGCCTGGTGTTTCACCTGGTTCTGTGGAACCCACTAACACCCAAATTCACTGCAAACACTACCAAAGGAGCCAGTGTTAATACTGTTGTAACATAAACAGCTCAGTGTCAGCACTGAACAGCTGATACCCCCTCCTTTCTATTCCCCCGAAAGGAGTAAGAGGTATTCTAGTCTGTTTACACATCAGTATACTTCCAGCTCAGTTCCACTGGCTGGCAATATATGAAGGAGAAAGCACACACTTTGCAAAGGCTAGTGTGGGCTGCTGTTTGTTTTCACCAGTAAAGTGTGCAAATTTGATCCAGAATTCATTAATGGAGGATGAATCTGGACACCTGTTGCCATTTTTAGTCATTTCCCTGATCATCAGCTGCTCTCTGAGGGTGAAGTATGGAGTTACGCCTTCGATTTGCCCTTTGCTCACCTCTGTCCCCATTTCCCCTGGGGACAAGGGCTTTGAATGGGCAAATGTTCATTAAACAGTCACCTTCCCAGTCCCATCCCCCAGAATTTACCATTTTGATTTAGATTCCAAGTACCTGACCCCAAGGGTGGGTTTGTTTCTAGTTCAGATTTTAAAAAATCAAAATTTGCAATTTACTTGTGGGTTTGTGTTTTCTCCTAACATTTTATTCACTCATCCCTACTGGGAGCTGTGTGTGTGTGCAGGGCCGTCCCTAGGCGGGGTGCGGGACCCGGGACATTAGAAACTTAGCGCCTATCTGCCGAGGGGTGCTCCCCCTGACTCCACCCAGGCCCTGCCCCCACTGCACCCCTTCCCCCAAGGCTCCAGCCCTACCCTGCTTCTTCCCGCCCCACCTCTTCCCCTCCCAGTTCTGCCCTCTCCCCCAAGCGTGCTATGCCCTTGCTCCTCCCCCGCAGCACCTCCTGACACTCAGAAACAGTTGATCCTTCCTTGGTAGGTGCTGGGAGGGAGGAGGAGGAGCTGATCGGTGAGACCTGCCAGTGGGCATCAGGCGCTGGGGAGAGGGGGTGATTCCGATAGCGGGGCTGCTCCTCGCACCCCCACTTCACCTCCTCACTCCACTCACCTGCTCACCTCCGCCTCACCTCCCCACCCACAGTCCCCCACAAAGCATGGGGTCTGGGGCGGGTGTCCCAATTCACCAGCCCAAGGGACAGCTGTGTGTGTGTGTTTTTGCACATGTGTATGCGAGAGAAAGAGAACAGGACGTGATCACAAAATGATAATCCTAAAGATGCACTTTCAGACTAAATGCTGAACAGATGCTGTTTTATTTATGGTTTTGTGCCCTGCTGATAGTATGACTTTGATATCCTTTTGGGGGGGTTATCAGGCCAACATTTTTATTCCATATGCCCTGACAACTACAGCGTTGTGAGGATCAAGTTAAAATTATGCATTGAATTATGAGAGGCCTCAACCTGCCCTCTGAGTGTGTGGGCAGTTATTTAGGGTGCAGTTAGCACATTTGTATGTACAAATAGATATCCCATTACCTGAATGGCTTGTGGAGACACTGTTTGCATGAGCAGAATTGTAGGCACCAACTCGTGGGCAGGTTTCCAAATCTGGCCTTCTATTATTTTTAACTGAATGCTGAAAGCACTAAGTCTTGTCCACGTGGGGAAATGTTCCAGCATTCCTATGCTGGTATAATTATAAAAGTGACATAAGCAAAACTGAAAAAAGGCCACTGTTGTTCTGGATCAGTGTCCACGAGTGGGAGTTATTCCAATAGTAATGATGGTATATTTCCTCATTTAGACAAGCTCTTAGCAGAAATTAAACGGAGCTACAGAATTCAGACCCACGTTTGGACCTCAGTTTCGACACTGCTCATCCTCAGTGTTTGTGGGTGTTTTTCAGTTTGCAGTCCCAATTGCGCTCATTCTAGAGAGCAGCTCTAATAGTGAAATTCAAAGCCAAGTTTTGTTCCAGATATCAGACCCTCTCACATGTGGGGCTGTTTGGACTGGGGTTCTGATTCACTCCTACCTCTAGTACCAACGCAATACATTAAAATAGGCAAAATTCTACATAAAATTACAATCCCCTGCATGTGTGTGTTCCCCCTGTGTGCCACCCCAGCCCTGCGCAGTACTGTTTATTCATGTTATAGGTTACCCTTATTGCACATCCATACCTTATTACACTATGTGGGGATTTGCAGGGAGGGGCTAAAGGGGTTCCCTGGCTGGTGGTTTTCTGTTAGATCATGATTCCTACAGAGGACAGCACGCTTACTTATCAGATCAGCTATCTTGGGTCACCAGTGTGTTGCTGGTGGTGGTCAGGAGGTCATCTAGTCCAACCCCCTGCTCAAAGCAGGAGCAACCCCAGCAAAATCATCCCAGACAGGACTTTGTCAAGCCGGGCCTTAAAAACCCCTAAGGATGGAGATTCCACCACCTCCCTAGGTAACCCATTCCAATGCTTCACCATCCTCCTAGTGAAATAGTGTTTCCTAATATCCAACCTAGACCTCCCACACTTCAATGTGAGACCATTACTCCTTGTTCTCTCATCTACCACCACTGAGAACAGCATAGCTCCATCCTCCTTGGAACCCCCTTTCAGGTAGTTGAAGGCTGCTATCAAATCCCCGCTCACTCTTCTCTTCTGTGGATTAAATAAGCCCAGTTCCCTCAGCCTCGCCTCATATGTCATGTGCCCCAGCCCCCTAATCATTTCCATTTCCCTCTGCTGCATTCTCTCCAGTTTGTCCACATCCTTTCTTTAGTGAGGGACCTGAAACTGGACACAATACTCCAGATGCAGCCTCACCAATGCCGAACAGATGGGAATAATCACTTCCCTCGATCTCCTGGCAATACTCCTACTAATACAGCCCAATATACCATTAGCTTTCTTGGCAGCAAGGGCACACTGTTGACTCATATCCAGCTTCTTGTCAACTGTAATCCCCAGGTCCTTTTCTATAGAACTGCCACTTAGCTAGTCGGTACCCAGCCTATAGCAGTGCATGGGATTCTTCCATCGTAAGTGCAGGTCTCTGCACTTATCCCTGTTGAACCTCATCAGATTTCTTTTGGCCCAATCCTCTAGTTTGTCTAAGTCACTCTGGACCCTATCTCTACCCTCCAGTGTATCTACTTCTTCCCCAGCTTAGTGCCATCCGCAAACTTGCTGAGGGTGCAATCCATCCCATAATCCAGATCATTAATGAAGATGTTGAACAAAACTGGCCCCAGGACTGACCCCTGAGACACTCCGCTTGATACTGACAGCCAACTAGACATCGAGCCATTGATCACTACCAGTTGAGCCCTATGATCTAGCCAGCTTTCTATCCACCTTATAGTCCATTCATCCAATCCATACTTTTTTTAACTTGCTGGCAAGAATACTGTGGGAGACCGTATCAAAAGCTTTGCTCAAGTCAAGGTATATCACATCCACCACTTTCCCCATATCCACAGAGCCAGTTATCTCATCATAGAAGGCAATCAGGTTGGTCAGGCATGACTTGCCCTTGGTGAATCCATGTTGACTGTTCCTGATCACCTTCCTCTCCTCCAAGTGCTTCAAAATGGATTCCTTTAGGACCCGCTCCATGATTTTTCCGGGGACTGAGGTGAGGCTGACTGATCTGTATTTCCCCCAATTCTTCTTCTTCCCTTTTTTAAAGATGGGCACTATATTTGCCTTTTTCCAGTTGTCCGGGACCTCCCCTGATCACCATGAGTTTTCCAAGATAATGGCCAATTGCTCTGCAATCACATCAGCCAACTCCCTCAGCACCCTCAGATGCATTGCATCTGGCCCCATGGACTTGTGCATGTCCAGCTTTTCTAAATAGTCCTTAAATGGTTCTTTCACCACTGAGGGCTGCTCACCTCCTCCCAATACTGTGCTGCCCAGTGCAGCAGTCTGGGACTGGAAACTGACCTTGTCTGTGAAGACAAAGATGAAAAAATGCATTGAGTACTTCAGCTTTTTCCACATCATCAGTCATTAGGTTGCCTCCCCCATTCAGTAAGGGTCCCTCACTTTCCTGATCACTTTATTGTTGCTAACGTACCTGAAGAAACCCTTCTTGTTACCCTTCACATCCCTTGCTAGCTGCAACCATTTATGCTTTGGGCTTCCTGATTACACCCCTGCATGCTCGAGCAATATTTTTATACTCCTCCCTAGTCATCTGTCCAAGTTTCCACTTCTTGTAAGCTTCCTTTTTGAGTTTAAGCTCACCGAAGATTTCTCTGTTAAGCCAAGCTAGTCACCTGACATATTTGCTATTCTTTCTGCACGTGGGGATGGTTTGTCTCCGCCCTCAATAAGGCTTCTTTAAAATACTGCCAGCTCTCCTGGACTCTTCTCCCCACCCCATATTAGCCTCCCAGGGGATCCTGCCCATCAGTTCCCTGAAGGAGTCAAAGTTTGCTTTTCTGAAGTCTAGGGTCCGTATTCTGCTGCTCTCCTTTCTTCCTTTTGTCAGAATCCTGAACTCGACCATCTCATGGTCACTGCTGCCCAGGTTGCCACCCACTTCTACTTCCCCTACCAATTCTTCCCTGTTTGTGAACAGCAGCCAGGGCCGGCTTTAAGCTGATTCACCCAATTGCCCGGAATTGGGCCCCATGCCGAAGAGGGCCTCGCCCCTGTGCCTAAGGGGGCCCTGCTCCGGGAGGGGTCTTTGGCGACATTTCGGCGGTGGGGGGGTCTGTCATAAACAGATAGCTAAGGGTTAATGTCTCTTTCACCTGGAAAGGAGTAACCTGAAACACCTAACCAGAGGACCAATCAGGAAACAAGACTTTTTCAAATCTGGGTGGAGGGAAGTTTTGGGTGTGAGTTCTTTGTTCTTTGTCTTGTGTCTGACCCTCTCGGCTCTGAGAGTGATCTTTCTGTCTCCTGGCTTTCTAATCTTCTGTTTCCAAGTTGTAAGTACAAAGATAGGAAGACCATAGGTTTATATTGTTTTCTTTTGTATTTACATGGGTGTAGTTGCTGGAATGTGTTAAATTGTATTCTTTTTGGATAAGGCTGTTTATTCATTTTTTTCTTTTAAGCAAATTACCCTGTATTTGTCACCTTAATACAGAGAGACCATTTTTATGTCCTTGTCTCTCTTTTTTATATAAAGCCTTCTTTTTAAGACTTGTTGGAGTTTTTCTTTAGTGGGGACTCCAGGGAATTGAGTCTGCAGCTCACCAGGGAATTGGTGGGAGGAAGAAGTCAGGGGAAAAATCTCTTTGTGTTAGATTTACTAACCTGACTTCGCATACCCTCTGGGTGACGGAGGAAGTACTTGTGTTTTCCAGGACTGGAAACAGGGAGGGTGGAGTCCCTCTGTTTAGATTCACGGAGCTTGCTTTTGTATATCTCTCCAGGAACCCAGGGAGGGAACACCTGGAGGGGGGGAGGGAAATGGTTTATTCCTCTTTGTTGTGAGACTCAAGGAATCTGAGTCTGGGGGTCCCCCAGGGAAGGTTTTGGGGAGACCACAGTGCGCCAGGCACTGTATAGATTCCTGGCTGGTGGCAGCTTTACCAGGTCCAAGCTGGTAACTAAGCTTGGAGGTTTTCATGCTAACACCCATATTTTGGACGCTAAGGTCTAGATCTGGGAAAAATGTTATGACAGGGTCCTTCAGTGCCGCGGAAAACCCGGAGCGGACTCCCCGCTGCCGAGTATTCTAATCGGTCCCCACGGGTCATAAAGCCGGCCCTGACAGCAGGTCAAGAGACCCATAGTTGGCTCCTCTAGCACTTGCATCAGGAAATTGTCCCCTACACTTCCCAAAAACTTCCTGGATTGTCTTTGTACCACTGTATTGCTCTCCCAGCAGATATCAGGGTGATTGAAGTCTCCCATGAGAAACCAGGGCCTGTGATCTAGTAACTTCTGTTAGTTGCCGGAATAAAGACTTCCAGTTCTTCCTGTTTGTTTCCCAGGCTTCTTGTATTCGTGTACAGGCATCTAAAATAACCATCCAGTTGCCTTACTTTCTCAGTGTGAATCAGGAGGCCTCCCCTGTTGCACCTGCCTCCTTGTATTTCCTTCTGGTATCCCACTTCCCCACGTACCTTACATACATATACACCCATATACACTACAAATATATACACCCTATCCATATTATTCATATATATTAATTATCTGGGAGTGCCCCCAAGACTCAGTCATAAAACTCCATTCCTCAATCAAAGTCCCAGGTCTAATATTTCCAAGCCCACTATAAGGGACTATTCACAATTGTAAAATAAAATCTGTCCATCAGTCGTACAAGAAAACCCTATATTAGTGGGTGCCTGGACTATTAAATTGTGCAGATTGATTCTGGTATCATTAAAAAGCTGTGTCATTACTCATGTCTGTGACACGGGGAACAAGGCAGGCTATGGCCATATGACTAAATAGTTAATGTTTGTATAACTTCACCTTATGTGCTTAAGTTTCTCTCTGTTCAGCAAAGCACCTTAGTGCCATTGAAGTCAATGGAAATTAAGCATGTGTTTAAGAGATTTGCTAAGGTGAGGATTTAGCACTGAGCATTACTGTAAATCTGTGGCTTTGATGGGTTTTGTACAGTATGTTACTTATAGAGCTTTATGTTTAAATTAAACAACAGTGGAGGTGGTGGATCAATTTCTCCAGGGGATTCCTCTGTTTTACAGCTTTTAATTTATGCATCATATTAGAGGTAGGCAACCTATGGCACATGTGCCGAAGGCGGCACGTGAGCTGATTTTCAGTGGCACTCATACTGCCCGGGTACTGGCCACTGGTTGGGGGGGCTCTGCATTTCAATTTAATTTTAAATGAAGCTTCTTAAACATTTAAAAAACCTTATTTACTTTACATACAACAATAGCTCAGTTATATATTATAGACTTATAGAAAGAGACCTTCTAAAAACGTTAAAATGTATGACGCATGCAGAACCTTACATTAGAGTGAATAAATGAAGACTCGGCACACCGCTTTTGAAAGGTTGCCGACCCCTGCATCATATGATCAGATACCTCAGCCTGCCCTCTGAGTTTGTGGGTCTGTTCATTTAGAGGGCAATTACAATGTTTGAATGTGCCAGTGAAAGCCCCTCTACCCATGTGTACATGCTATATTTAAACGCTGCCCCCCGTCCCCAATTTATTGATATTTTTGTTCTACAAAATCTTTTTTCTTTTAAAAAATGCTGACCATTTGAATACAAAACCACGCTGGCAGGGTCATTTGTTGGACATCAATGTGATCATATATACATTCCCCTTCTCCCCCTGACCCTCCAGAAAGTAGAGATAAAAAGATCTGGTGCCCACAATTCAAGAAGGATGTTGATGAATTGGAGAGGTTTCAGAGAAGAACCACGAGAATGATTAAAGGATTAGAAAATATGCCTTGTAATGATAGACTCAGGGAGCTCAATTTATTTAGCTTAACACAGAGGAGGTTAAGGAATGGCTGGATTACAGTCTATAAGTATCTACATGGGGAACAAATATTTAATAATGGGATTTTCCATCTAGCAGAGAAAGATCTAACACAATCCAATGTCTGAAAGTTGAAGCTGGACAAATTCCAACTGAAAATAAAGTGAAAATTTTTAATAATGAAGGTAATTAACAAGTGGAACAATTACCCAAGGATCATGGTGGATTTTCCATCACTGACCATTTTAAACTTGAGATTGGAGGTTTTTCTAAGAGCTCTGTTCTAGGTATTATGTGCAGCAGGTCTCTGGCCTGTGTTACTCAGGGGGTCCAGATGAGATGGTCACAAGGGTCCCTTCTGGCCTTGGAATCTCTGCCTCATAGGTCGCCTCGTTCTCTTCCCTCCCGCACTGCCTGCTAGCTGGGAATGGTTCCTTACCCTATATTGCCCAGGCTTGTGCCTATCTAGTTTTACTATCCCAGAGGACTGGGGTTTCCATTCCTACCATTGGGAGATTATCCCACAATCCAGTGGTTCTCCCTGCAGTTCAGCCCACATTTCCCTTTTCTCCTTCTCATCACATTATTCCCAGCTGCACCCCTATGGGCCATGCTGGGCAAATACTGAGTTAGGTCCAGCTAATCACCTCCACTTTTGGCCCAAGTCCTGTTGAAGTCAAGGAACAGATGCCCACTAATTTCACCAGGCCTTTGCTATGGTGGGGACGAATGAGCAGATACTGAAAGTGCATGGTGGGAGACGAGCCAGATGTTTACAGTGTGTGTGTGTGTGTGTTTATGTGTTTGTGTGTGTGTGTATAATATGCACCAGTGCAGCTCCATGTGAGTCCATGGGAAGTGTGCCCATTTACATGGGCCTTACTATCTTATGGGCTTAAGGGGCATTTCCAGCAAGGAATGTATTAGGATGGGACAGCCTGAGTTTTCCTGAATCAAACCATAATTCTTATGTGTAGATGCTGTGTTCCATAGCCATGAAAATCAGCTTTTCCCTCCTCAGTTAACTGTGATTTCTTTGCCTTTGATGTAGTATATCGAGTTCCTTTGTAAAATACTGATTTTGACTTTGTAATCATCCTATTAGCCTTTCAGGACTGACAGTGGCCGTGTAGGAATGACTTCCAAAAGTCCTGTAACAATTTCAGACTACCCAATAAATGCCATGAGCTCTAATTCCATTGTGGTAAGCCCATCCCAATCACTTTCTATTTTCTATACAAAGTCAGAACAAATAGTTTCTGAGCAAAATGATCCAGGAGTAATTATTAATCCCCAGAGAGCCAGACTGACTAGAGGAGATTTCTGGCTGCATTGCGGTTGGGTGGGCATACTGGTCAGGTACCTTAAGATGAAGGAACTGAGAGAGGATACTTTAGTCTTTGATGTAGCAGTGGGGGAACCTCCAGAAGATTGGAACTCATGTTCACAGAAACTTCAAGGGAGCTACCCCCTGGCTGAAGTTAGCCCCGCTGTGCTCCTCTGAACTAGCTGAGTCTCTTGAGTGTCCAAACTCAAGCTGGAAATCTCCTGCTATCCATTAAGTTCTCTATTTCCTCCCTCCACTCTGTATGGAAATACCATGAGCAGCCTTTCTCCTGAGCTGCCAGCACACCAAGGCCTTTGGAGAATTCAGCAGTGCAGAGGGTGCACAGAAATGAACAAAATATATGTGGAAAGAGTGAAATGGACCCTCTGGAAAAAGATTTGGGTCTCATGTTTTACTGAAAGCTCACAGCTAGTGGCAACGTAATTTACCCTAGGCAACCCATCTGTATTGCAGACGAGAGTAATAGCCCTACAGAGGACAAGTCCTGCACTCCTTGCACAGGCAGTATGCCCACTGCTTTCCTTAGGAGTTTTGAGTGTGTAAAAAATGCAAGATTGCAATGTAAATGCAAATATTTGTAGTGGGATTTTTTTCATGTTCCATCCAGTTGCTTGTACCTTGAGACTCTCCAGACAAACTGCTTTTTCTTGAAAGTAATTTAGGGCATGGGAATGGCTCTCCAATGGGGAGGTGGTGGTGGGGGAGGTGGAGAAGGAGCAATGCTGAATAAAAGATGCATCTAAGTGGCAGTGTTCACAATGGCTCTAAAGCTTGGACGTGTTTAGATGTTGGGGTTGGGGCAGGCCCATCTCTGTTCAGAAGCACTGGTCCCTCCAAAAGGCTGCTGCATTCTTAGAATTCACGTGACGGCTCAGACCCTCACCTAGTGTCAATCAGTGTAGCTCCCATGCAGTGACAGCAGCCAGTGGTGCTAGGACATTTTTTACAGTGGGGTTGCTGAAAGCCAGTGGCCCCCATGCCAAACTTTTTACCTCACCTCCCCCCTTACTCCTGTCCATGCCCTCCTCCACACCTCAGAGCTGGGCCAGGAGCGGGGCCATGGCTCTGGGGCGGGGGATGCAGATGGGGTAAGGGGGCCAAGATTGAGACCTCCCATGCAAGGCCAGGAGCAGAGCCTCCAGTGTGAGGGCAGTGACTGTGGAGACCTCGTGTGCTTCCAGGTGGCGGGCCATGACCAGAGCCCTGGGTGCAGGGCCAGCAGCAGTCAGGAGCTGAGCCCCTGGGCACAGGGCCAAGAACAGAGCTCTGGGCACAGGTCCTGCAGCGGGGATCCCAGGTGCGGGGCCAGCAGCACCGGGGCCCTGGGTGCAGGGTGGCAGGCAGGACCCCATACAAAAACTAGGGGTGCTGCAGCACCTCCCGCACTACTAGTTCCGACACCTATGACAGCGACGCACTTGTGACTTCAGCTGAGCTGCATCAATTTACGTCAGCTGAGGATCTGGCCCACTCTTTAGGAGGCAGCTGAGCTGTCATTTTTCCTGATCCAAAATGTCTCCAAGGGCCTTTCCAGAGATAATGGCAATGGCCTTTTTCATTAGGGCCTTTGGCCTAAAGGTCTGACAGTCTGACACTTGTGCTTCTGTCCATATCTTTTTCCCCTACAGGAATTCAATGCAGCGCTGTTTGCCATCTGTGCCTCTAGCTGTGTCTCATCTTTTCATTGCCTCCTCTAGTTGCCTATTTAATTTTTTTGCTATTGTATTATCCTTTGCAGCACACATGATGCTGCAATGCAATTGCATTGCTGTACTCTCCAATGTCCCCTGTTTTAAAAAGCCTATTGTCTGAATCAAGTGGCGGTGGGTGGCTTTGTGTTTTGTTTGGTTTTCTGTGCATCATTTTTTAATTTTAATTCTGACCAATGTAACTTCTGCTAAAATGTCTTCCTTATAATTTGCTTGGTGATCACACAGCCTTCTCACCATTCACTGAGAGCAGGACCAGATCTCACAGAGTCTGAAAAGAGCTATGTGGTAAGGCCACTGTTTCAATCAGATGCACAGTCGTAGCGTCTCTTATCACAGACAGTAACACCTTCATAGAATTTAAAGTTGCCAGCTGCTTTCTTAGTCACAAAAAAATCTAGATATCATTGTATTTGTAATGGAGAAATAGAATTTAGCATCTAGAAAAACTACCAGAGTCAACATGGAATTGGTATAATTGCATTGTCTGTATTGGATTAGAGTTAAATGAGTAGTGCATGACTGGAGTGTGCGTTCTCATATTCCAACTGTAGCGATTGTAATGGTGCCACTGCTGACTAACTGCAACCTCTTATGCTTCTGTATGCTTTTTTTAAACAAATCTTCAAGCTAAGTACCAAATTCTTCTGTATTGCCTGTTTTTCCATGCTTACACCTGGATCCCTTCTGCACTCCACTACCTGGATATTTACCTGGATCTACAACTCTTTTGTTTGACTGGACTTATGTGCTGCATCTGGAATGTCCCATCTCTTCCTGTCTATTTTTCCCTTTCCCCTCCATTCCTTGTTGACTGTTCTGTGGGTGTTCCGTGGATGTCAATGCTGCCTACCACGCAGGAAGCAGTTTGCAATGAGATCATAAACATTGCAGAAAAGTCTGTTCATTACTGCAGTGCTATTTCTCAGCCTCTTGACTCTCGCCACACGGTGGCCTCTAATGACAATAAACCATCTCTAATCATTTCTCAGCAACCTCAAGCACATCAACAAGGAGCCAGCCCCGACAGGAGTCAAACACCAGGAGACATGTAAGTGGCTCTGGTTGCCCTCTCTCCCAGGGACCTGGTTTGCATCTGTCATATTGCTGTTAAGTGTGACATTATTTGATGTTTCCCCTAAAGCTCCAGGCCCTGGAGGCATGTGATTATGCAAGAGTGTCAGCTTTCATTACAAAAATAAGGAAGGAAGTTTCTAGCCCTCGTCACTGCAGCAAAAAGCCCGAAGTAAGGACCCCTGTGTTTGTACAGCACTGGGCACAATGCGCTGCTCGTACATGACTGGGGTGCCCTGATTCAAGGTTCTTGAATGCTTGGGGTGGACAGTACCACATCTTCTCTTTCTGCAGCTTGAATCCTTGTTTCTTACACATAGATGGAGGGAAGAACTGTGCCTTAAGTTTTTGGCCAGAGGGCATGATTCTTCACTGCCTTGTGAAGTCATTATCACCTGTGTAGAAGTGGAAGCATGATTATCCTGAGCGGGTAGTGCTTTGCACAGGGGTAAAAAACTACCCAAGGAGCAAAGCAGAGAGAATCAGACCCATCACACCAATGCATGGAGACAGAAAGAAGTGCTTGAGGAAGCTTGTAAAGTGATACAGTCCTTCAAAGCGTAATGGAAATTAGCACAGGGTAAATGTTCAGTTTATCGTACATACACAGGATCTGAATCAGGTTCCCAGCTGCCGCTCGAGAGCTCTCCCAGTTAAGAGTCACACTCCTGCATATACTTCCTACAGGGTGTAGGACTCATGACAGCAAGCCTCATGCCCAGCAGTGAGCGAGTGCAGGATCAGCCCCTAAGATAGTTGTTGCACAGATAAAGAGGGACGAGGGCAAGAGAAATGTGACACAAGGCAGATGGTGGGTGGGACATGGTTAATTAGAGTGGACAATTTGGTGCTAAATGCACAGAAAGTATTTCCTGGTGGGACTGCTAGTGCAGGGAATTAGACTCCGTAACCTGCTACTTTCTCCTCAAGGTCTCTGGTTCAAGTGCAGCCCAGATTGGTGCCTACCGTCTGGCTCACAGGAAATGAGTTGGTGGGTTCACAGTACCTCCTCGGTGGCTAGTCGTTCACAGCACAATATATAGCCACTTTTACATTGGCATCAATAGGCCCTTTGTTGGCAGTGTCCACAAAGAAACCAAGGACTGAATGGGCTTAGCAACTAATGCTGAGATTGCCAGAGCTGCCTAGGGCAGTGGTTCTTAGCCTTTCCAGACAACTGTTCCCCTTTCAGGAGGCTGATTTGTCTTGCATACCCCAAATTTCAACCTCATTTAAAAACTACATGCTTACAAAATCAGATATAAAAACACAAAAGTGTCACAGCACACTAATACCGAAACATTGCTGACTTTCTCATTTTTACCATACAATTATAAAATACATTGACTGGAATATAAATATTGTACTTACATTTCAGTGTGATACTTGAGCTTGTTTTTCACTTGCAAGGCTTGTCTGAAGCCTGAGCCCCAGGTGGTGGAGCTGAAGCATGTAACTTAGCTTTGTAGGGCCCCCTGTGGTGTGGGGCCCCAAGCAGTTGCCCTACTTGCCACCCCCTAATACCAGCCCTGCACTTGCAATCCTCCTAAACCCATCCCATGACCACCCTGGAGGCTGAGGTTGCCAACCCTCCAGGATTGTCCTGGAGTCTTGAGGATTTAAAGATTAATCTTTAATAAAATATTAATGTCATGAGATGAAATCTCCAGGAGTTCATCCAACTAAAGTTGGCACCCCTATGGGGTCTGCCACCCCTAGGTTGAGAAACACTGTTTTAGATGAGTGAAGAACCCCCTGGAAGTCCTCTGCATATCCCTAGGGCTGGTTGAGAACCACTGGACTAGGGCATTTAAACACATAACTTCCATTAATATTAATGGGAACTGTATGTCTAAATCCCCTGGGTGGCTTTGAAATGCTCAGCCGAAACTGCTCTCTAGCTCCTTGATAGACATTTGTGATTGAAGTCCATTGGTGGGGCAGCATCAGCGGAACTTGGGTTTCCCACTAGCCTCGTCTCTGGAGAACTTGAGGACTACTAGAGTCTCCAGGGCTGGACGTGTGGCACTTTTCGCCAGCACTGATTTCATTCCCAAGGAGAGAGAGGGCTGAGCCGCAAGGCTGGGAACTGGAGCCAAACTTCACCCAAAGCTCCAGGGGCTACTCAGAGCCAGGGGCTTGGGTCAGCTTCATCTCCAAACCCGTAGGCTCCATCTTGGTTGCAGTGGAGTTGCATGTGTGTATCTCTGCAGAATTTGGTCCCTGATTTCTCCTGTCTATACTCCTCTCCTTCAAACAGTTGCAGTGTACAAAGCGAACCTTTCTCAAAGGCATTTTAGTCAGGTGCCAGGACACTCAGTGTGCAATGGAATGTGACTAGAGGCCTGAGAAGGCAAACGAACACCCCTTCTGCCCAGGGCAGGAGTGGATGTACCCAGACGTAGGAGGATGTGAGGAATCGTGGAGTCTTGGTTCTACCAGCAGTACTCTCTGGGAGCAAGGGTGGAACAAAGAGGAAGTTGTGGCTTCCTAATCCCAGTTCCTTCTCTGGGATGCTCCTTGCAATGCAGCTGTACTATTGCTCCTGTATTCGTGTGACAATGCCTAGCCCTGCTTTAGCAGCACAGGTTGTTTACAATTGGTTTTGGACTCTATAATAGGACATACAATAGACATGTGGTAGCTTTTCAAACTGTAATGTGTATTGGATGGTTGGATGTGACTGAATGTCAGCAGAGTTCACTGTATAATTTGTAACATCTCTCTCCCTCCCTCGGCTTTAGACTGAGCTACCAAGCCCTGTACAGCTATATTCCCCAGAATGATGATGAGCTGGAGCTAAGAGACGGAGATATTGTAGATGTCATGGAGAAATGCGACGATGGCTGGTTTGTGGGTGAGTACATCATATGTTCAGTATTAATATTATTATTACAGGTAATCAAAAATGGGGAATAAATTGTGGAAAATTTCAAAATTTGGAAATTGCTTCAAAATGGAACAATGTTTGGGGGGTTTTTCCCAAAAATTTTCATGAAATATTTTTGAAACATTTTTAATTTCCTCTCTTCCCATATTTTTTCCACTGAGAACAATACAGGAATGATATCCAGGCAGATGGGTTTTTCTCACCAACTTTTTATTTTTTTCATTTTTCCTCTTGCTACTCTAACTTTTCAAAACTTCCCCAGTTTTGGAAAGGTGTAATAATTACAGAATTTCAGTTTTTCTTTGGCCACTCTGGAATTTTTCCAAAGATGAGGAAGCTTTGACACGTTGCAGAGAGAGGCGAAAGGAAAACTGGGGGAGGCATGTGTGTGTGTGAAAAAGAAATATGTTAAGCGGAAATAAACATAAAATAAATAAATAAAATAATAACCCTACAATCCAGAAAATCAAATTTCCAAAATTTGAAATTTCTATTTTTTACAGAAAGCAGAAAATGTTTAAAAAAAAAAAGCTTTTTGACAAATTAAGTTTCCTAAAAGGGCCATTTTTCATCAAAGAAAAGTCTTGAAGGAAGAAAATCAGCCATCTCTAATTGTTCTGCTGCACTGATACAGTGCTGTAGGGCTGCACTACACTTCATGCACATTTCCCCTGGCTCAGGGTGCTTGCTTTGAACAAGCCAAGTCCCAGGGGAAGGGCTGAGCAGGAAGGGAGTGTTAATGAGGGGGGATTGCTGGGAGATATTGGTTTTAAAGAAGGATTTGAAGGAAAGGGTTTGGTAGATGAGTAGGGGAGTAGCTGGTGATTGACTCTCCTTTAAGCAGAAAAAAGGAATATACCAATGCACTGCACATTTCCAAAAGGGATGGTAGCTGGCATGCCTGTTAGCAGCTTCAGCAGAGATGCCAAGAGCTGAATGGGTCACAGTCCACGGGTATGTGCATGCGTCAAGCTGGGGTGTGATTGGCAGTTCAAGGATACATACCTGCCAAGCTCTCACTGAGCTAGCATGCTTGGAAATGGAGTGCAGTGCAGCAATGTGAGTGGGGGAAGGGACTAGCAGCTGAGTACATTCCTAGCACCCCGATGGAGACTCACTCAGGACAGCCACTCGTGCTGCCGCAGCTGTGCTCTGTTTTAGCATGCTATCTCGACGAGAGCTAGCCATGGTTATGTCTCCTCCTCCTCACCCTCACGCTCCAAGTGTAGACATACCCTGAGAGGCTTGAGAGCTCATCTCTTTCCTAGCAGGGCTTCCCTCCGGAGCAGGGCTGAGGCACCCTCTGAAACCTATATGTATGCTGCCCAGCCCAGATTTTCCAAAGAGCTAAGGACACTGGGTGCTGACCTCTTTTGTAAATCTGGCCATAAGCAATGCAATGGGAGATGAGCTCTTTGGACATCAGGCCCATCTGTGGGTGCAAAGCACATGGAAGCCTGGCCTGATTGTATTCTGAGGACACCGGCCCAGATTGTGCTCTCCATCGCACTTGGACAAATCACTCCATTGATTTCAGCTGATTTAAATGGATGTAGCAAAGATCACAGTCTGGCCCCTAGCCTGCAGCCCTGTCAATCCAGCACTAATAATTGCTGTATTAAAATTAAAAAACAAAATGACTGTGGTTAGTGACAAAAGTATTTCAGTTAATTCTATTCAGGAACAACAGAATTTTTGACCAGGACCCCTCTTCTCTTGCATTGCTAAGAACAGTGATTTGTACCCAGCCTGGCTTACAAACAGAGCAGGCTGCTCTTTCTCTTTCCAACCCCAGTCACCTTCCTCTGTAGCTCCATCTTACTCAATTGCATTCTTATTTCCTTTCCCAACAGGTACGTCTAGAAGAACAAGACAGTTTGGCACTTTCCCAGGCAACTACGTGAAACTGCTGTACCTCTGAAACAGTCATGCACCTGCAACGCTGATTAGTATCGTTTACCGGACAACATTTAAGTAGCAAAGACCTTTGAAAATCAGACAGTTTATTAATGTAATAAATGAGAGATGAGAAGTGGAATGGGGATGTGGTTATGTGGTACAGTTCTGGGTTGAATGTGTAGGCCTGGGTCTGGGTGTCGCTGGACTTACTGTTCTTGTTTGCTGAAGGAAAGAGACAAAGTTTCTAGTTTACAATGCTGCCTTTGTAGCTCTGAGGACAGAGCTTAGTTTTCATGCTTTTTATTGAGTACTTACCTCTGAGACAGAGTTTGGGGAAGCAGCAGAATCGAGTGTGTGATAGGTTTTGCTTGTGTGAGAGAAAAAGCAATGGGAACTGTGATGCATTGAGGCAACATGCAGCTCTGTAGCTGCTCCCTCTCTATAACTGAGGGAGGCCTTCTCTGAGATTACCCCCATCTGCAAGGTAATTTTCACTCTGCCTCCCGCTTTCATTCCCAATTCTTTCTTCATGATGTGCACCTTAACGTACATGGCAGGCAGAGAATGGTTTATGTGATTAGACTAGGTAGCATATGGGATGGGGCTTTGAACTGACAGTTTAATCCAGAGCAATCTGCCAAAAAAAACCCTCAACTTTGGTAATATTATGCTTCATAATATCCACCCCTGCAGGTTTTTCTGTGTGTGTGTGTATATGGGTGAGCATATTGTGTGCATAGATATGAACAGAGTCACAATTTCCATGAGGAATCAACCCAGATTTTACAAAAACAGAACACAAATAGTGGAAAATTTAGGGGACACATCCTGTTTGCAAATCCCATGGCTGTTTTCCCCCTAAATGTTGCGCTGAATGACTGCACACATTTTGAAGTATACTCTTTGCAATAAAGACTTTATTTTCCCCTGGTATTCTAGCGTAGAGATTCGGGTAGATGCTAGCAAAATATTACTGAGCTTGCTTTTTTTTTTGTTGGTGGTGGTTCTTGATCAGGCTGTCTCCTAATAAAACTAGCAAGGCAAACCAATTTGTAAAGCTATGTTTATACAGCCATTACCAGCTGCATATATTTGTACTTTTTTGAAAAAACATGGCTTGCCCAGAGACTTCCCCGCAAGTCAAAAATAAATGTTCTTTTTGATAGAAATTCTATTTCAAAAAGAAAAAAGTATAGATAAAACCAGTTGCATCAGACTGCTTCCTACATTTCCAGTACAAATAGCAAAAGTTAAGATTGCTATTTTGGCATCAGCCATATTTAATAATAGAAAATGCCTATTTTTATGCCGATGCTTTTATACAAACTGATTAACAGTAACTGCAACTAAGTATTAGCATGACTTGCAATACGTTTTGATAAATTAGCCATACTCCTGGGTTTAAAAACACTTATCTTTCGCTGAGATCAACGGAAGAGAAGACTCAACGTGCTTCGGAAGTATGATTGTAAATATGTATATTTAATTTTGTACAGACAATGTACTTACCTTGTATAGAAAAAAATAATTTAAACAAATTGTGCAGGAGGTCAGACTAGATGATCATAATGGTCCCTTCTGACCTTGAAGTCTAGGAGTCTATGAATGAAAGGAGGAAAAAAGGCAGTTATGAAAGGTTTTTTTTTCCCATTTTTATTTAAATGAAGGAATTCTATGTAAGTTCACATGAAGAGTTTTAGCACAAAATATCCACTCTAAACCAGATACAAATACAACACAAAGCACCATTATATTTTTGTGCAGGAGTGGGGGTAACTTCAATCCTTATCTTATTTATGGTTTTTGATTTTCTGCTTTTGAGTTGCATTCTTGTTATCTGCAGCAATATTTAGACCTATTGCTAGGACTGGATCACACCTAATTAATCTAGCCAACAAAGTAACATGATGATATTGACTGTATATAACCAGCTCATTTAAAGGTTTATTTTTGTTGCTGTTGCCATTTTTAATTATATACACACACAAACACACACAAACCGGTTTATTTTTGTGTTGATTTTGGTTCCTTATTGCAGTGGATGATGATTTGACAATAAATTGAAGAGCTGAATTACTTCTTTGGTCCTGGTACAAGTTATTTACTGAAGTTTATTGGGAGTTGTTGTATGGCCATTGACTGTCAGTGAAATTTTGACCTTTTGAAAATGAGCCTTAGTCTCTTCAATCAGGCTCCAATGCTGAAATGCCTTGAACAGGGCCGTCCTTAGGCATACACAGCATATGCAGCTGTGTAGGGCACCATGAAATTTGGGGCACTAAATTGTCCCAAATTTCATGGTGCCCTAGGGCAGCTGCATACGTGGCAGCATCAGCCCTGGCGACCAGCCCTATCCCTCAGCCAGTCCCCAGTGCAAGGGGTAGGGCCATCCCTAGGGAAATGTGGGGCCCTGGACAACTCCCTCTGCCCTGCCTCTTACCCTTCCCCCCCCTGCTTTGCCCCTGGGCCGCTCCCATTTCACCTCTTCCTCCAGCAACCCTGCACTCACCAGCAGCGGGAAATGGAGAGATGCGTCCCCAGCCCACTCCGCTTCCCTTGCCCCAGACCCAGCCATGTCGCTCAGGTTGGGGAAAGAACCGCCCCCGGCCCTCACCAGCGGCAGGAAGCAGAGCCCTGCGGCTGGGAGCTGGTGGAGCAGAGCAGGCTGGGGCTGAGCTGCTCTGCTTCCCACCACTGCTGGTGAGTGTGGGGGGTCCCTACCCCGAGCGACACGGCTGGGGCCGGGGCAAGGGAAGCGGAGCAGACTAATACCCTGGGCTACTCTGTGCCTATGGGGCCCCCAGAAGTAGCCCCCCACAGCTGCTGCCTCCCAGACCCTGGGGGAGGGCTGGGGCTCTACACAGCTCCCCCACGGGGGAGCTGCGTATGGCACCCAAATGGCTAGGGACGGCCCTAGCCTTGAAACATCTGGGCCTAAGTCCCATGGCAACTCAGAGCCTCTGCCCAGGGTAGACCCTTGTGCTCAGACAAAGCCCTGCTAGGCAGTGGCTTAGCGGGGGGGGGGGGGGGGGGGGGGGGGGGGGGGGAACAGGGGGCGCAGCCACTCCTGAGGATATTTTCCAAAAGCTGCGCCTTTCTGCGCAGCCAGCACTGGGCTCCGGACTCGGAGTCCAGAGCCGGGTTTTGCATGCGGCCACTGGCTGGATCTCCGCTCCGCTCCGCACCGCCTCCCTGCATCGCCAGCCCGGCTGGCTTGCTCCTGGGCTGCAGGCAGGGTCGGCTGGTTGCCTGGCTCCCCGGCGAGGAGGAGGAGGCGGAGGCTCCCGCCCGCAGCTGCCCAGCTCACTAAGCCGAGCCCTGCTTGGCACACGCCGCCCAGGCCGGAGCGAGCTCTGCCGGGAGGCGAAGGAGCCGTGGCGGAGAGCGATCCTCTGAACTCCCCCTCTGGCCCCCACCCACCGCCTCTGCCCCGGGGGCTCCCGGGACCAGCCCAGGCAACAGCCGGGCAATCAGAATTGCCCCGCCTCTCTGCTCGTCTGGGTCAGGCTCGTCCTGCGCAGAACTAGTTCGCAGCTGCGCCGCTTGCTGCTGCATCTGCCCTGGCTCGAGGCTGCAGCCCCCCGGGCTCATTAATTTGAATTTGTAATTGAACGAGGGGTTTGTCTGATCCTTTTCCCACTCGGGAGGTGCGTCTGGGAAGCGTGGGGCAGGTACAGCTAATGCTCAGCAGCGGTTCACATTTGTATTAGGGCTTGTCCACATCAGAAAGTTGCAGCGCTGGTGAGGGAGTTACAGCGCTGCAACTTTGAAGGTGTACACATCTGCAGGGCACCACCAGCGCTGCAACTCCCTGTTTGCAGCGCTGGCCGTACTCCCGTTTTGTCTCGGGTGTAGAGGATCCAGCGCTGGTGATCCAGCGCTGGTAATCCAATGTAGACACTTACCAGCGCTTTTCTTGACCTCCGTGGAAGGAGGAAGCCTCTGGTAATCAAGCTGGTCTCCTTTCCCGGTTTGCTCTCTCGTTCCTGGAGCCCAGAGCAAGCAGGTCTCCTTCCCTGCGGTTTGCTGGGTGGCTCCGGGAACGAGAGAGCAAACCGCGGCGAAGCGGGTCTCCTTTCCCGGTTTGCTCTCTCGTTCCCGGAGCCCAGAGCAAGCAGGTCTCCTTCCCTGCGGTTTGCTGGGTGGCTCCGGGAACGCGAGAGCAAACCGCGGCGAAGCGGGTCTCCTTTCCCGGTTTGCTCTCTCGTTCCCGGAGCCCCGAGCAAGCAGGTCTCCTTCCCTGCGGTTTGCTGGGTGGCTCCGGGAACGAGAGAGCAAACCGCGGCGAAGCGGGTCTCCTTTCCCGGTTTGCTCTCTCGTTCCCGGAGCCCAGAGCAAGCAGGTCTCCTTCCCTGCGGTTTGCTGGGTGGCTCCGGGAACGCGAGAGCAAACCGCGGCGAAGCGGGTCTCCTTTCCCGGTTTGCTCTCTCGTTCCCGGAGCCCAGAGCAAGCAGGTCTCCTTCCCTGCGGTTTGCTGGGTGGCTCCGGGAACGCGAGAGCAAACCGCGGCGAAGCGGGTCTCCTTTCCCGGTTTGCTCTCTCGTTCCCGGAGCCCCGAGCAAGCAGGTCTCCTTCCCTGCGGTTTGCTGGGTGGCTCCGGGAACGCGAGAGCAAACCGCGGCGAAGCGGGTCTCCTTTCCCGGTTTGCTCTCTCGTTCCCGGAGCCCCGAGCAAGCAGGTCTCCTTCCCTGCGGTTTGCTGGGTGGCTCCGGGAACGAGAGAGCAAACCGCGGCGAAGCGGGTCTCCTTTCCCGGTTTGCTCTCTCGTTCCCGGAGCCCAGAGCAAGCAGGTCTCCTTCCCTGCGGTTTGCTGGGTGGCTCCGGGAACGAGAGAGCAAACCGCGGCGAAGCGGGTCTCCTTTCCCGGTTTGCTCTCTCGTTCCCGGAGCCCAGAGCAAGCAGGTCTCCTTCCCTGCGGTTTGCTGGGTGGCTCCGGGAACGAGAGAGCAAACCGCGGCGAAGCGGGTCTCCTTTCCCGGTTTGCTCTCGCGTTCCCGGAACCCCCCTTGAAGCCGCCCAACAGCGCTGCAGTGTGGCCACATCTAACACCACTTGCAGCGCTGGTTGCTGTAAGTGTGGCCACTCTGCAGCGCTGGCCCTATACAGCTGTACTAATACAGCTGTAACAACCAGCGCTGCAAAACTTTAGATGTAGACATGGCCTCAGATACTCTTCATGCTGCCCTGTGCTGAGACATCAAAGCACCCCGCGGCGCTGAGCATTCTCCCCTGATCGAGTTTTTACTTGGCATTGTCCATGTGCCCCAGAAAGAGTGGGATGATAACCCTGGTCATAAATGGCGGCTCAGGGTGCTGGCGGTACTGCGCATCACACCCCTGGCTGGGTTAGTGCCTAGGAACAAGATCTATCTTCTTGGCTTCTTAAGCTTGTTACTTTGGGGCTTTACACAAATCATTGCAGACAGCTGTATGTGGGAAGAGAGACTAACTTATATTTAACCATATGTCTTATACCACTCCCTTGTAGCAGAAAGTTTTCACAAAAATGTCCATAGTGGTTTTTGTTTTTTCAAGTTATTTAAATGTGAAGTGCATTGCAAACAGGGGGACTGGGCTGGAATCTCTGTGACATATTTAAATTTCAAAAGTACAGCGCTCCTCCTTTGTACCTTAGTGATTCCAGTCAATTTAAACCAGTACCACAAATAAATTAAAATCTCAGTAAATGCGTCAGTGGCAGTGGAGAGACCACATAATTCATTAGATGAGTTATGTCATTAAGATGCTGCCCTTGGCTGACTCAGACTGGTTTTAACTGATACTCTCTATTTCATGGATCTCAGTCAATGGTTCATATTTCACCATTCATTATTAAATGTTGTGCTTGCTTTTTTAAAAAAGCAATCATTTTTCAAAATTGTTTTAAAATTTATCAGGTGAGAATAGTCTGTTAGAGTTAGGGACAATCTAAATTTGTTCCTTATAGTGAACTTGTGGAAAAAATTGGGGAGGAAATTTGAGAAAGGAAACAGACTTCTTAACAAAGTTACTGTCTCTGCATGCATGTGACATCATCAAGGTAGAAATCATTTTCATTACTGAAGGATTTAAAAATATGTACGGGAAGCATAAAAACAGGTTTCCATTCTTGAAAAAAAATCCTTGCTTCCCACCCCTCCCCCTGCTGTCAATATGAATTGGTCAAATTCTTTGGCCAGGTTGAAAAAATGCGTAGTATTGATATGTCACATTGAGTAGACACTGTCACATCAATGCAGCTGTCTGACTGTGCAGGCTGACATATAGAAGCTGTTCCATGCTAATAACTTCTCCATAGCACAAAACTTACAGTGCCACTGCTCATGTTTTATCATATTTGATTACTGCTCCCATTCCTTTCTGGGTTCTTCTGGTAGCAGGAGAAAAATGGCTATATACAGTATGGAGATGGCTTCTGGAGAGTCAGTTTGCAACAGTAGGAGGGCCCAGATGGGAATAGTACCTCAAGGAGACACGGTTTCCGCAACATTTTTTCCCCACATTGTATTGAACTTAATTCTGGGTTTAGAGTTCCACCTGGGATGAGTTTGCTTTAGTCCCTGCATAAACTCTATAGTGTCCCATTGGCTTCACAAACAGCCTAACTGCACCAAGGCAACATTGGGAGTGAATATCCACTTTCCTAGCCTTTTTAAAGGAGCTACTTTGTATAAAGAGGAATCCTATTAAGCTGCAAAATCATTATGGTGTATGAAGGTAGCCTCCAAGAACTTCCTTCCTTCCATTTTGACTTCACTAAGTAGGGAGTTATACACCAAATTGCAGGCAAAACTTTAATCATACTTGTTGACTTGCATGCAGCCTGCAGGTGAGTTACGTATGTGGGGAACATACAGCCTAACCCAGAGCTCCCAGTCAAGAGTTGATTTTCAAGGCTCCGCTACAAGAATAACCAATTAGCTCTTCTCCAGCATAGTACCAAAGTGGGACATGAGTGAGGGCTGACTGGTTGAAGCTCAGTCCATATAAGACATATTGGTAGGTAGGTGAATCAACTGGAAGCAATGGCAGTGATTATATCATCCCCCTTGATTAAAGGTGTGCATTTGCTATTTGATAATCAAGTTTGCAATTTTGCAGTCCATGATCTGCATTGGTTAATTACTGACTTCGAGGTGAAGTTTAAGGTGTTTCAGCCTACTGGGGACACCCTTGTTTCCTCCTGCAATTCTACTACAGCTATGATCAGCCCGCCGCTGCAGTGCTTTTATTTTACTCACTTGGTGGCGCTCTGGGTCTTCAGCGGCACTTCGGCAGCGGGACCTTCACTCGCTCCGTGAGTCTTTGGCGGCATTTTGGCAGTAGGTCCTTCACAGCCACTGAATACACTCAGAGTGAGGGAAGGGCCTGCCGCCGAAGTGCTGCTGAAGACCCGGAGCGCCACCGGGGGAGTTAAAGTGCCGCAGCGGGTGGCGTCTTTTTTTTTTTAATCGCTCCCTCTGTTCCCTCCACCTGGCTACGCCACTGCTGCGAGGGGATATGTCTCTAATGCCCACAGCAGGGAGCCTCCCAGAGCTAGTGGGGCTCATACTAGAGCTCTACGTAGAGTTATGTATGCAGCCCTTTGAAGTTGTGGCTTGGGCTGGATGCTGGGCTCTGAAGCCCCATCCCTCCAGTCCCTAAGCTTCAGAGTCTGAGCTGCAACTTCGCAGTGCTGGCTACAGAGCTATTGTTAGAGTGCTAGTGTAAGCCCCACTCGGCCGACTCACCTGGGCTATGTAGATGTACCCCAAGTGGTGGTGGATGTCTGTCCAGGACATTCAGCTGCAAGATCAGAGCCCTAGGCTGTGAACACCAGTGGCAAAGGCTCACTTGCTAAATGACCACCTAAGTAGTTCAAAGGGTTTGAAATGCTAGACAGATGTGAATTAAGGGCACTATCATATCATGAGGTTTTAAGCAGAAATCCCCACGGGTACATAAGAAAGGTTCTACCGAAGAGCAAATGGCACAATGTGGGGAACCAATGGGCCACAGAAAGCAGAGCTGGAACTAGATCCAAGCAGCACAGAGTCCAGCCACTGAAGAGCAGAGTATGGGGAGGTGTACATGGATTAAGGCTACAGGGGGACAGCTCCATCCATTTCAGGGCCCCTCCCACCTGGGCCTTTAGCATAGACTCTCCCCTTCCCAGACAAACCCTTGGGCTCTGCCTAGCATGCCCCCATGACAGCATCTTGTTTTCTCCTCAATCACCGCAGCTCCTACCAAGCTTGGTAGCCCCACTCCCCCCAAGCAGATTGGCAGAATCTCCACCTCGGATTCTCTACTGCAACCAGCTGTGGGCAAAGATACCAATAACCCAATGATCTGGCCTTAAAGGTGACATGCAAAGGACAGAAATGCTTGGGTTTGTGTCCTTTATTGATGGATACAGCAGGCCTGAAAGGGTGGGGTTTATTTTTTTCCTGCTTGTTTTTGACATTAAAAATTCTAGTCGTCTTTACAGTGGAACGCTGCTGCAGATAGGAGAACTGCTGCAATTGTGTGATCCCAAGAGACTGAATGCAATTGAGAGGGGATGGGCCTGTTAGTCGATCACTTAAACTCTGTTTTTTGTTTAACACCCATTTTAACTCTGGTGGCTACAGAACATTTGGAGGAGATGATGTCTTGGCTAAAGATGGAACCCCTGTCCTCACATTAAGGGGATAACAATTCTCTATACAGATTGGAGACCACACCCCCGAAAGTCTCCAGCAAAACTAGGAAAGACCAGACTTTCCACTTCTGGTATGTTGAAAGTAAGACACAAAGCTGAACTTGTTTTGTGGGGGAGGGAAGGGAAGACCCCTTTTAGGACTTCCATAATATACAATAAAGAAATATAAAAGGGCACAAACCTTATTTAAAAATAACTCCTTGCCAATCACTTTTAAACCACCTCTTCTCAGCAGACATTTTAATGGCTTGGCTTATGTGTTTAAACAGCAGTTCCCTTGATGGGACAGAATTGTAACTGATAAGACACTCACCTCTCCTCAAAAGCCCAAGAAGAAGTAACACAGACTGAGTAGTTGCCAGAAAGTTCGGGCACAAAATTGAAAACCAATGACAAAACCTGGCATCGTAATTGGGTACCTGATTGTCACCCCACTGCACCTGGACAGGATGTCACAGTAACACCAGACTGGTCACTTACTGAGATGCAGCTTTAATTGTATGCATGCTGGCAACTGCCAGACATATAATTGCAGATCAAAGAAAACAGAGAACCGCTCACAGGTCAAGCCTGCAGTGGCTGAATCTGTGAGGCCCCAGCACTAGAAAAAGTTACTGACAAGATTGAACCATATGTCACCACCACAGATGATGGGCTCTGAAAGAGAGAACAGCCTGGCCGTGAGATCTGAGAGCTTGTCAGAGCTATATCCTGCCTACAGATGTGCATGTGCAACTCTCTTTCATAGCCAAAACCTCATGATAGCACCCAGTCTGAGTACTGGGGCAGGGCTCCAGTCAACTGGCTGGTGGAGTTTACAGAAATCCTTCCACTGCCTTCAATGGGCACTGGCTCAGAGAGCCAGATGCATAAGGAGAGAGAATGCTCCTTTCCCTGCAGAAATAGTCAGAGCTCAGGCTGGAGCAATTAAACAGCTTCTTTAATGGACCCCCCTGGGTCGGAGTCAGCTGGTATGGGCCAGCTGTGGATGGCTAATTGCAGTGTAGACATCTCCCGAGGCTGCTTGCCCATTACTTTAGTGACACCCTGTATTGCAGGTCTTAGGTACAACCACTAGGGGTCAGGCTTTTATGTCTCTGGAAGGGACCGATGCCACTTTAGAGGTAACCAAGGCCTGGTTGCTCTGATTCTGACCTGCAGAAGCAAGAAGCTTACTTTGCAAAAACAGCCACTAGCCCTCTGCTGTGCAGGCTGCTGAGACCTTTTAGCACCACAGCACAAGGCAGGGCTCAGTCCTTGTTTGGGCTGCTAGGCGTTAATACAATCATAATGTGGAGATTTAGCGGCTTCATTTCCAGGTGCCAGGCACTAGAATTGCTCGGCTGACTTACCTGATCCTCAGCACCGTAGTACTTTAGCACTGCACAATTGTCAATGGCATTTATCCTCACAACCTCTCAGTCCCTGCTGAGGCCTGGGCTGGACTAAGGGACTTTCCCATGGTTACACAGGATGGTCTCCCACATCCACTGGACCATCCTTCCTTCTGACGTTGTTCTTGATGAAAACAAGGCTGAATCCCTCGTTCGATGCTTTGCCCAGCTAGTCTCTATCAGTGTTGGACAAATACGGGATACACATCCAGCTACTTAAAGTCCTGGGGCTCTTGCCCTTGAAGCAAGAGCAGTGGTTGTTTTGGAATGTGTAGCCATAATGCAGCTGTCAGAACATGGAAGACCTTGTGCCAACGGCATGAAGAGCCAACTGGCAGCTGATTAACTGGGGCATTGCATTTGCCTTTTAATTTTGCCCCTTTGATTTTGTGTCATCTTTCTTACCTTGTTCCACTTCCACATGTTAATCATTAGTATATAGGAAGTGAGGGAGGTCGCCATGGCCCTCACCCCAATCCCATGTCCTCAACCAAAGATTCTTGACAGGGGGGAGAGGTTTGAGGCAGTCAGCGTCAGGCTGTTTTCACAGGCCAATTTCCTTTTTGCAAAAATTCATATGTGATACCTGCCTGATTGCCTGGCATGTGGCTGCAGACAGGCCACCTTCTGCGTATTCTTGTTGCAATCTTGTATTAAGATTGCATATTGCTTAGTGTATTATTGTTGAGCATTTGCTTAAAGCCAGATAATGATCCCCAAAGCTAAACACTAACACTGCATTAGTGCAACATTGATTTGGTGGTTGTATTTCCTGGCATTTCTAGCAGGCACCCTGCCCTGTCACTGAGGGTCTGGCTACACTGCACACTAAGCCTGGGATCTGACTCAGCTTTGAGCCCAAGCCCCCTTCCAGCCACATACAAATCAGGTAGACTTGAGTCAGCAACCACTTAGGACCTGGGTCCTAAGGTGATGAGAGGGGAATGGGTCCAAGCCCTAATACCATGGGGACAGGGGTCCAAGCCCTATCGTTTGGCTGTGTGGCTGAAGTTCAAGCTGCTGACCTGAATCAGAAGGCCTGTGCAGTGCAGTGTGGACATGTTAGCACAGCTTTGAGATCTGGATCCAGCAATTGTAAGCCCAGGTTACAGTGCAGTGTGGACATAGCCTAAGGTGACAAAGTGAAAGGAAGACCTGTAAACTTTACGGTGTCTAGATCACTGCAGCTTCCTGACTGCCAGGTGAATGGTAGAATTAACATGTCCTTGGTGCGCATACGTCAGGTTTTCTGTTCCTGTTTGTCTAGTTAGTTGTGTAGCTTAATATACTGCTGTACTGTTCCTATTGTAAAATCTGGACCATGTGGCACACAGGCATTAGTCAGCACTGATAGATATGGACATGATGGCAAGTACTAGTTAATATGACTTGCCAGGAACGAAAAGGAAGTGTGACTAGACATACGGTCTAGGTCTAGGGAGAGCAATGGAGCAGGCAGAAAAAAGATGACTGAGAGACTCGTTCTCCAGTTATGGGCTCAGGCTCAATCCTGCCTTTCTTACTCAAGAGGCTTTTATCTTTAAATCAGTTTATCAATTTTTTAGGGGATAAGGCAGTGAGGGAATTCTGTGCCCTGGGCCCACTGTGTCACCCACAACAAGCCTATATTTTTGCCATCAGAGCTCACCATATGGTGCTGCCAACACAGAAAGCGAGCCGTTATCCAGTACACTAGTTCATTCAGTCTTGATGCTTAGACCTAAACCATCTTGTTAGTATGAATTGAATGTCATTACAAAAAATGGGGGTTATCTTTTTTTCTCTGTTTCTGCTCTTCAGCTGCATCCCTTTGGAAGTATAAGGGTCCCAACCCTTCTTTTGGAGTCCCAAACCACTGCCACAATAGAAATAATTAATCATGATCTATGTTCTTAGTTCATCTGCAAAATGTTTCTTTTCTCCTTGGCCTACACCTCTTAATTTTTTTCTCCCTCTGTGAAATATTTGGGGCACAGTGTGTGTGGAAGATGCTATCAGAATAGAGACCAAATCACACAACTCATGGAAGCTCACATGAGTAAATGCTATGGGATTGAGCCCCTACTAGTCTATTGACTGTCTTTCAACAGTCTCCACATTTTATGGGCAAACATATATGGAAATTGTGCCTGTCGAGAACCATTTTTATTCCTGGCTTTGAGAAAAGCCAGAATCTTGATACAGTACTAGCGTCGAGCTTGAAATAAAAATGCAGGATCAAATCATAAGGTGATGTAAACCAGCAAAGCACTATTTTTTCAATCTATTTACACCATTGGCAATATGGACTGTAATTTTTACAAGAAGGGGCTTGAAAAAAGTCAAGGCTTTTTATGTAACACAGTGTAATAATATACAAAACATTGTGGTAAATTGAAGAGTTACCACCGTCCTGTGCTAGGTCTAATTTCAGCTAACTTTACATAAGGGCTGTTAAAGTGAAAGAATTCCTGTAAAAGATGTATTTGTATTGGATGCCACTTATTTTATGGGGCAACATCAGAAATACAAAGTATACCCTTAAGCTCTATAATGGAAACAGAGCAGCGGGCTGTACCGTAACCTTGCTAAGTTTACACTATGGAGGGGGAATGACTGCATTTTGAGAGCTGGTAAGTGTACTATTCTGATGTGACTCATAAAAAGAAACACTGCACCGCCAAATGTACTTTGCTCTTTTAGTCAAGATAGTGAGTGATATTGAACATTGCTCATTTATGACCATCTTTGTAAATATACTGACACATTTTTTTCAAACAACCTCTGGTAATGTCCAGATCACCACTGCTACCACCACACAGTAAGTGTGGCCAACCCTCATTGCAAGTCTCTTGATATTTGGCATCCCTCTTAAAGCTACAGCTCAGGTGAATTTATGAGAATTACAGCTTCCCTTAAAAATAAAACAAAAAGTTTCTAGCCGTCATTGCTTTAAGCTGTGAAATCTAAAGGCTGACAAAAGCCAGCAGGCCAAGCCCCCAAACGCCGATTATTTCTTTCAGGACTCATGATTTCTGGGCTACCTGACTGGTGCGTTTAGCCGCTTGGGGCGGGCCGGCCCGCCGTGCTCGGCGCTGTGCAGCACGGGCTGGGCTCTCGGTGGTCAGGTGGGGCCCTGGCACGGGCTAGGCTTGGGCAACCCCCGGCAGCTGGCAGCGCCCCTCTCCGCGGCGCTCGGGGCCGGGCGCGGCTTGAGCCCGCCTAGGGGCGGAGCGGCCGGTTCCAGTGGAGCAGGATCCCGGCTCGGCCAGAGCAGCAGCAGCCGCCGCCGCCGGAATGAGCAGCCACCGCGTCGCCCTACAGGGCCCGGGGCCCTGGGGCTTCCGCCTGGTGGGGGGCAAGGACTTCGAGCAGCCGCTCACCATCTCTCGGGTATGAACCCGCTGGGCCCGCCGCCCTCCCGGCCCCTGGGCTGCGGGGGGCAGGTGTGCGGGGCGGGGCAGAGGGGCCTTCCCCGAGTGAGGTGCAGAGAGGGGTGTTGGGGGTGTGCGGGCGTCTGGTGCAGAGAGGGGGTGTTGGGGAGGCTGTGGGGTGCAGAGAGGAAGTATTGGGGGGGCTGTGGGTATGAGGGGGACTGGTGCGGAGATGGGTCCCTGTGGGTATTTAGGGGATCAGGACAGAGTGGGAGCCTGGGGAAGGCTGCCCCGTGGGTACTTGGTGGGGCTGTGTGCAGACAGGGGTGTTGGGGTGCTGCCCCTGTAAGCAGAATGGTCCCTGGCCACTGCCGATGGGGAAAAGATCTGGGCAACAGTCTGGTCTGCAGATCTCTCCTCTCCCCTCCTCACCCCACCTATTGCAGGGGCTGGAAAGCCTTAATTCCACAGGAAAAGGCTCTGCGAGTTCTGCTCCTTTGCCCAGGTAGGAATGTGTTCCCATCTCTCACGTGGACTCCATCCCTGGTACTATCTTCAAGCCAGAGTTGCCAAATCTGACTCCAACAGTCCTGTAGCAGGAGGGAGCTAAATTCCCTTTCTTTTATGTTTTGATTCTCTGTCTACTCTAACAATGAAGGAAACTTAGCAAAGTAGGCTGACTTGGTGATAGGCTTCTCAAGGCTGACGCCGAAGTAGTGGAAGAGGGCACACGCATGCAAGCTATTGATTATTTTGTAGCGCTCTCAAGTGTTCTAGGTGCTGTGTCCTTTCACACACCCCAAAAGGGTGGTTCCCGTGTCCAAAATGTTCATGACCTAAACATGGGCTGGCTAGAGAAGTGAGGCTATGACACATGCCGGGATAATAGGAATCAGGACGACCACAGGCTGAGAGATGTATGTCTCTCAGTGGCTCAAGTTGTAGTATTTGAGGTTTTGGTTCTTGATTTTCTTGTAAAATAGATTTCTGTAGAAGTGCGTCTTGGTAGTGGTGTGAGTAAAGTGCGGAGGTGGAGGCTTGGGCAGTGTGGAAGGGTGTAAAATGTTTGTGTTGGAGATGTATCCAGGCTGGTGCAATTAGTTGGGAAATGGAGAAGGAGCTGCAGGCAGGGATTGCATAATATAAAACCTTGAAAATCTGGCTTGATGCCCTGCTTGAACACCTGCCACTAAGCCAAACTACCTTTTGTTTTAGTCTGTTTCTGAAAATAACTTTTTAAAGTTTTAAGATCCAAATAAAAAGAGTAGCATTGAAAATGGCTAATCAGTTGTAAGGATCATAGTATAACTTTCCCTTTCAGATGAAGTTATGAAGACTTTCCAAAAGTGGAAATGTTACTGAAAATGCAAAAAGCAAAAAACCAAATAACAAAAAAAGCTCTTAGTGAAGATCAATCTGTCTTCCTTCATCTGAGTGGGTTGTTGATTCTGAAGTCTGATGATGCCACCATTCAGGGTGTGAAAAATGTACTTGTGTTAGAGGACTAAATCTCCTAGCCAGTGGTTGATATTTTGGGAGGTGCAGGGAGGGGACAGAGGAAGATGTGATTTTAAGACTTGCTCTGTGCAGGGCTGGACAATATGCTGGTAAAATCGGCAAGGTCCTGTCTACACTAGTGCTATCACAAATAGAGCTACACTTATCACCAAAGTATCTGAGAGCCACGCACACATTAATGTGGCTGCAGCTCCCTGTGAAGTAGGAAGTATTACCCCCTTTTTACAGGTGGGGAAACTGAGGCACTGATTGGTTAAGTGAGTTCAGTGTTGCACAGAAGGCCTGTGACAAAGCCAGAAACTGAACTCAGCACTTTCAGTACCGTGACTAAAAGACTAGCTTTCCATGTCTCTCTCTCCACCTTGGAATATTTCATTAAAACTTTTTCACAAGGACTCCCTTCTTCTGCCTGGCATGTAGCGTTATCCACTGGAGTAGCTAGCCTCTTGGGCTACACAAGCATTTTCAATAGCACAAACATATTAAAACTTTGTTCTTAAAAGGAAAATCAGGCCAGCAATTCTAAGTGGCTCACAGACTGAGACTCTTGTGTGCCAGTATTTTAGCTCTCCTATGCCAACTGCTTTCTAATGTCAGTAACTAAACCCTGATTGTAGATTGAGAGAACTTAAGTTTTACAGTCTGCTCGAAGGGCAGCATTTCAGTAGCTCTCCAGCACTGAGGTAATGGTAAATTCCCAGTGGTTGCTTTTACTCGTCGTGGCAAATGGCTGATGCTATTATGGTGGGTCCTGCAGTTTTCCTTCATGTGATGGGTCAGGGCCTAAGTTCCCTCTAAGGTGCATGCCTGTGCGGCCACATAGAAGTCCACCAAGGACTGCGCGCTTAACTTCCCCAGCCCTGGAGCTGCGGCACAGCGGGGAGAGGCACCGCTGCCTCAGCCTCAGCCCCTATTCTTGGGATTCCTGCCCTCTCTCCCTTTGGGCAGGATTTCTCTTTGTCCTCTGTACCTGGGGAGTCCCTCTGCTCTGCTTGAGCAGGGCTTCCCTTCACCTGGTATTCTGATCCTCTGGTCAACAACAGTACTCTTCCAAATGACAGCCAGCTCTCTTTCCCTTCTCCTGTCTGACTGAAGGAAGGTTTTTTTAATTAGATCTCTGGTTGGGCCTTAATTGATGCCAAGCGCTCTAATTAGCCTGTAGTAACCTCTCTTCAGTCCACAAGAAATAAGGCTCTGTTCATCCTGGGGCTTATATACCTTCCATTGATCACTCTCCTGCTGCCCTCTGGCCCTGTTGTATCACTCCATGTTGCCCAGCACTAAGAACATTCTGTGTTGCAAAAGCTGCTAAGAGCCTCTCCATGTGCCCATTATAAGCTCCCCTTTAGAGAAATCGGCTGGATACTGGGGATTTGGTGTAGGAAAAGTGTTTAAGTCACAAGGGTTTCCCAGCCTACACTCTCTAGAGCACCTGCATATACCTAGAATGAGGGTGAACTTCTTGCACACACCAGCAGATCCTTCCATCCCTCTCTTCTCCCACAAGCTCCTTGTGTACATCCTCAACCCCCTTATTGCTGGGCTGCTCTGCTCTTCCACCTCCCTTTGGCTGCTCCCTCATGCCAAAGTCCTTTGTTTTTCCCCTCCGTTCCCCCCCTGTGTCACATCACAAGGGATCTGTTCCACCACCACCCCAGTTCCTCCTCCTCACCATGCCAGGGGCTCTGTGTGTGTCTCTGGTGCGTCCCCCCTGAAATGTACCTTTCTTCCTCACTGGACTGAACTGGAAGGGCAGATGGATTGGTGCCCGTCTTCCGCCACCACAAAGCAGGCATTGATGCCACAGCACACTAGAAGGGAGAAAGGAATGAAACCTCCTTGTGTCTCTCCCTAACTCCCTGTGCTGACTGAGCATCTGCCCCACAGCTCTGGATGTCCCCCCTTTTTGGCTTTCCATTGTCTCTCAAATGTGTAGTGTTCTTCCCTCTGATATCTCCAACGTACTCTGGAAGTATGCTCAGCTGCACCGTTCAGCCTGTCAGACAGGAGGAGAAATGCCATCAAGTTAATTAGAGGGCCTCACAAGCTTGGTCAATGATGAGATGGTCTCTGCCCCAAAGAGCTCACAATCTAAAGTGTGTGTGTGGTTTATTTTACCCACAATCTTTAAAACTTTCCCACAGTCACTGCCCAGAACAGTGCCTTGACTTTGTGCTGCCTGCCAATCTGAAGACCAGTAGCTCAAACTTCCAACCCTAGCTGAGCAAATAAGATGCCTCATAGGAGCCGCTGAGCCTCCAGTACCATGCCAGCACCGCAGTGGAACTGCTTGGGCTCCTGCTGCTGCCAAAACCTTTATCTCCTGTACTGTGTATTCATATTGTTTAAAAATTAGCAGAAGCCCTAGCTGAATAACATTCCAGAACGTGAACTGATAATGCAACTTGTGATGCACGTGAACTGTAACTTCTGATTCATGCTAACTGCCGCTGAGCTCCCCTGCTCTTTTTGGAGAGGTTTTATAATCTCATTTTTCCTATCTTTTTGTCCCCCTTAGTGCTGTCTGAAAGACTCACAAATAAAACTGGCTGACTGTCCAGAGGAAATGATGAAACTGAAACCGGGTGCTGTTAAATACACAAAGATAAAGTACAGAATTTTTTTTCCTTCTAGTTTATTTCATTTGTGCTACTAATGAATATCTAGCTCCTACTTAGATCTTTTCATTGGCACAGCTCAAAGTGCTTTACAAAGGAGGCAAGCACCATTACCCCATTTTACAGTAATCTTAGGTATTTCTTACAACAATCGAAGGTAAAAAGATTTTAGGCAAAAGTGTGTTTAAGTTGCCACTTTAGATTTTTACTCCTCTTCATTAGTCTCATTTGTCAGTGCTGACGAATGTATTGTAGCTGGGTGGGTTAACAGTGGCACTAATAAATGCAGACTTGTGTGTGCAAGACTGATTTCTAGCACTGGGCAGACTGAAAAATAACCCTCTATTGAGTTTTATTTTTTTTCTTTTGGTCAAACAAATGCTGGTCATTGGAAGCCCTCTGTTCAGTTTTCTCACATATCTCTGCTGTTTTAAATTCATCCCCAAGACCTCAAGTCATAAAGCTTTCTCTCTTTTGTTTATACTTAGGCACATGAAGGCTTTAAGGCTCATGCTTTCTCCCCTTAAATTCCGTAGAAAATTTTCCACTGATATTTCCTTCCCTTCCTCCCCACCCCAGTGTAAGTAGGCTCTGGCCCTTTGTTCTTTGATTGTAAGTATATCAGACATTAGTGGGGTCTGAGTCATGATGATTTTCTTTTAGTGTAACTCCATTTCCCCCCTTTGTGGTCATCTTTATGAGCTAAGCCCTCTGGGCGTAGCACTCCCATTGCCTTCCATGAGCATTACCCAGGTGGAATGCTTATAGGGTCAGACCTAAAGGCTCTTACTTCCTCTTACCTTGCCATTCTCTCTAAGTACCCAGTGTTGGAATGCTTCAGTAGTTGCATTTATCCTCGCAACAACATGCCTGGTTTGCAGCTGGGAAGCAGAGGCACATGGTATAGTAAGTGACTTGTCCAAAGAAGTCAGTGGCTGAGCTGGAAACTGAGTCCAGGGCTCTTCAGTTCAGTGTCTGACCCACTAGAGCATCCTTTTCTGGATGTTGGGGAAACAGCGGATTTCACTGACCCTAGCACAATGGCTTTGATGACTTCTTATTTTATTTTAGCTGAAAGACAAAGGACAGTCTATGGTATTTCCACTGCTCCTCTAATCTCTTTTTAACACCCCCTCCCCCGCCCCCCAAATTTTACTTACGTTTGAAACTGCTTCAAGCTCAAAGTTGTAACGTGTCTTTTGAGCCCAAACCTGTCCTGCTGCCAAGTTTCATTAAACTTGGAGAAGTTGCACTGTATGTAAGAGAGCAGTATGATTGCTCAGAGCTCCAGAAAAGCCTGTTGAGAGTCTTTGGGTTAAGTTTAGAGATGAGAGCAATAAGGGTGATGACATGGTGGGCGTCTGCTATAGACTACCAGATCAGAAGGATGAGGTAGACAAGGCTTTCTTCTGATAACTAACAGAAGTTTCCAGATCAGAGGCCCTGGTTCCCATGGGGGAATTCAATCACCCTGACATCTGCTGGGAGAGCAATACAACTTCCTGATTCAAGTGCTGGAGGAACCAACTAGGGGCCGTGCTCCTCTTGACCTGCTGCTCACAAAAAGGAAAGACTTGGTAGGGGAAGTAAAAGTGGGTAGCAAACTGGGCAGGAGTGACCATGAGATGGTCAAGTTCAGGATCCTGACAAAAGGAAGAAAGGAGAGCAGGAGAATACAGACCCTGGACTTCAGAAAAGCAGACTTTGACTCCCTCAGGGAACTGATAGTCAGGATCACCTGGGAAGGGGAAAGGACTCCAGGAAAGCTGGGTGCATTTTAAAGAAGCCTTATTGAGGGCACAGAAACAAGCCATCCCGATGTGTAGAAAGAATAGTAAATATGGCAGGTGAGCAGCTTGGCTTAACAGAGAAATCTTCGGTGAGCTTAAACTCAAAAAGGAAGCTTACAAGAAGTGGAAACTTGGACAGATGACTAGGGAGGAGTATAAAAATATTGCTTGAGCATGTAGGGGTGTAATCAGGAAGCCCAAAGTGCATTTGGAGTTGCAGCTAGCAAGGGATGTGAACAGTAACAAGAAGAGTTTCTGCAGGTATGTTAGCAACAAGAAGGTAATCAGGAAAAGTGTAGGACTCTTACTGAATGGGGGAAGCAGGCTAGTGACCTATAATGTGGAAAAAGCTGAAGTACTCAATGCTTTTTTTACCTCAGTCTTCACAGACAAGGTCCGCTCCCAGACTGCTGTACTAGGCAGCACAGTTTGGGGAGGAGGTGAACAGTCCTCAGTGGTAAAAGAACAGGTTAAGGACTATTTAGAAAAGCTGGACATTCACAAGTCCATGGGGCCGGATGCAATGCGTCAAGGGTGCTGAGGGAGTTGGCTGATGTGATTGCAGAGCAATTGGCCATTGTCTTTGAAAACATATGGCGATCGGGGGAGGTCCTGGACCTTTGGAAAAAGGGAAATATAGTGCCCATCTTTATAAAAGGGAAGAAAAAGAATCAGGGGAACTACAGATCAGTCAGCCTCACCTCAGTCCCCGGAAAAATCATAGAGCAGGTCCTAAAGGAATCCATTTTGAAGCACTTGGAGAAGAGGTGACCAGTCAAAGATGTATTTTAGTCATTTCTGGTTTAAATTGAGATCCCTTCCCTTTATAACTCACTTATCCTCCGCCATTCCCAAGTCAAGGGTTGTATATACTGACCCAATAGCATATCTTGAAAACAAGAGCCAATCAACAATTTTAAGCATTTTTTTCATTCCCAGTGACCCAGAATTAGGAAAGTTGGACTACATTTATTTCAGAAGCATTTTGGCTGTAGAGCAGTGTAACAGATCTGTGTGGAATTGCTCCACAAGCCCATTTTTTGAATCTCTCTCTTTTTGTGTTCCCTGCCAGTTGGTTGTGCTGATCTTAAAAGCAGTTGACTGACACAAAATAAGAGGCAGAGGGGGATTTGGCTCTACAATGAGTCATAGAAAAAAAAATAATAATAATAATCTCCTCTTCACGCTATGTATCTGCACATAATTTAGGAGCTGTCTGTGAAATGCCCAAAGCAGCTGAATGTATAGTAATACATGTTAGTGTGCCATCATCTTTTCCCTAATGAAAAAGAAGCCACATGTCAGCCTGGTTATATGTGTATATTAAGATCTATGAGATTAACAATGCGCATAATAGACAGTGTCAGTTACAATGGCCTGAATTTGCCCCAGTGAATTTAGTCTGACACAGTCTATTAATGAAGTTTAAAAAGAGAGAGAGAGACTAGGATTTAAAGCAAAATAAGGCCTGAGTTTTTTGTAATCAGAAACCTGTGTAAAGTTTAAACACAGTCTTCCAAGCCCACTAAGTGGTTCATCCAGGTCTTTTCTGTAAACTGTTGATTTAGTTGAAAGTTGATTTAGGGGTTACAACTTGGATTTTATTGTTCAAAGTCAGACCTGGGACCAAATCTTATTTATCCAACTCAGTGGAACAAATAGTCTCATTAAAATCCATGTAAACAGTGTAAAATTATCCTTGGTGTAAATAGCTGCTGCTCACTTGACTTCGGAGCAGTTGCATCTGTTTATACCAGTCTAATTAAATCTAGCCGCTGAACCTTAGTGAACAGCTGGATACAGGAAGAGAAGAGCAGCTCAATGGGGGTGAGTAAAAGCTAGTTACAAGACATATTTGGGAGGAAAAAGATCTTTTTTGTGTGCTAAGCTGCTCAACTCAAATAAGCATGGAAACAAACCTGCTCGGGTTAGTGCTACTTTCACTCTTCTCCCTGTGAGGAGACCTGATCACAATATGCAAATACCTGTTGGGGTCCCACCAAAATCTAGGCTGTGACCTTTTCCATGTGCAGGAAGAAGAACCTGTAGTCATGGTATGAAATTTAAGTGGAGGTCTAGGTTAGGTATGGGGAGGGGTTTTACACCCAGAGACTAGCTGGAATGCTTCACCTGCTGCCAAAGGAAACAGTGGGTGTGGCTAGTGTAATAGGATTGTGGGTTGGGCTAGGGAGAGGTAGATTGTTCCAGCTACGCTGAGAACTGTAGATCCTCCACAGTGCTGCCTAGCTTTGACTGCTCAGTGTCTCTGACAGACTCCTGGGCCCCAATTCTGAGGTGGATCCTCGAGAGGAATACTCAAGGGAAGAAGTGGTAGGGAAAAGACCAATGTAGCTTTATGCAACCCTTGCACCACCAGGATTCTGGCCCTCTTCTCAGCCAGTCCTAGTGTCATTTTTATTTTATGTACGTTACTCCCATAGAATGGGGTGCAACGAATCTTGTGGTTTTATAGTAGGCCTTGGCTACACTGATGCTTTACAGTGCTGCAAATTTCTCGCTCAGGGGTGTGAAAAAACACCCCCCTGAGCGCAGCAAGTTCCAGTGCTGTAAAGCGCCAGTGTTAACAGTGCCCCAGCGCTGGGAGCGCGGCTCCCAGTGCTATAAGCTAATCCCCATGGGGAGGTGGAGTACCTGCAGTGCTGGGAGAGCTCTCTCCCAGCGCTGGTGCCGCGACCACACTCGCACTTCAAAGCACTGCCACAGGAGCGCTCCCGCTGCAGCACTGTAGGGCTGCAAGTGTAGCCATACCCAGAGTCTGCACAGGCAGAAAGAGCTATTCAGGTGGTGATAATTAAAACAGTTAATCACTGGGCAGCTGACTCAGGTTAGGAACAGCACAACTGTTGCATTATTTAAATGCAGTCAGGACTTCTAATCATCCCAAAGTTGTTAGGTTAACTCCTCAAGGCTTTAATGCCAGCTGGAGTCTGTACTGGTGAAAGCCAGCACTGAACTTCTTTGGGGTAGGGGTTAGGCTGGGGGAGGAGCTGGTTCTGGGATGGGCTGTTCAATAGTGATAATGTGTCTCAGATATCTTAGTACAAGCCTGGATAGAAGAGTAATGGGGCATGGGCCTGTAACACATACCCAAGTGTGACTTCAGCGGGATTGCTTGTCTAAGAAATACATGTGTGAGGTCTTGGATGTTCTTCTTGGCTCCTTGCCACTGAGGAGTGGGAAACTTTTCTGTGAGAGTAGTAGGACAGAGGCCAGCAATTTCTGCAGAATCTAAGCTTTCGTTATGCTTGCAAGGCAATCTACGAAAGGTGGACCTATGTGGTGCTGCCTCCCCATATGCAGTGGCCAGGATGCAAGAAGCAGTAAGGGAAAGATCTCCTCCTCCTCCTCCTCCTTCTCTCCAGAAACCAAAGTGGCTTCCAACTGATCAGACTCCTATTAGCCAGAACCCCTTAAGAAACGTTTCTCTGCAGGATGCAGGGACACTACAGCGCTATGCTGGGAATCCTAGGGCCCTCCCTCTTCCCAGCTGCTGGGGTTGTGGTGTGGGTTGGGCTTCTCAGGTGGCCATTGTACCTGTGGAGAGATGTTTCCCTTCTTCTCACATTTGTGTCTGAGAGCATCCTGCACTTGAGGATGAAATAAATACCACTGATACAAATCAAGGAGTTGTAACAGTTCTCCTCACATTAATGTGAGTTTAGTTCTGTCTCTAATTTCGTATAACTGGAAACTACAGCCATCTGTGGGAGGGGTGGCTGGTCCACAGGCTGAAACTGCTCAAGACGTAGTCTGTTCCTGTGATGTTGCGTTGCATGAGATCAGTCGTCATTGCTGGGGTAGGCAAGGGGTTCTGCTTTGGAGTTTTGGAAGAACTTCCTCTGGGTAATCACCCAGTGTATTTACAGGGACATCCTTTTCCCCTTGGTAGCATCTCATATGCTCTAGGATGGTGGGAGAAGGAATGGTGAATCTTTACATGCCAGAATGAGGGCAAGAAATCTCTCCCCTTCCCCTGACATTGCTGTTGAAAGCTGAACACCACCAGTAGTCATAGAGACATAAGGGGTGAGGGAGAAATGCCTGTGTGTGCACCAAGGCCCTGCACCGCTTTGTTACCCTGCCATAGGGCAGGGGACACGTTTGGGACACACCTTCAGGGTTTTCACTCACAATTGGCATGATAAATGTGCACTAGAAGAGAGAGTGATTAGTGAAGGGGAGATGTGCATGTTTGATATGGAAGAAAACCCTTTTTGTCCCTGAGAGCCACTTGAGATATAGGAAGCACAAGTTTCTCTCTGCAGTAATGGTGCTGAAGCCTAGGAGATCCTAATAGCTGCTGTTAACATGCTGGTTAAGCAAGCTAGCGCTGCCTCCGAGAAGTGGTAACTTGCATTCCTTTTATCTTCTAAACCCTGAACAAAACGCTTTGGAGGTATAGGATGCCTTCCACTAATAACCCAGCTCTGCTAGGAGGCAGGAAGCTATCATCCCCAGTTCACCTTTTTGGATCTGTTTCCTCATATGTAAAATGATGTGTCCAAAGTTCCACAGCTACTCGATGGGAGGAACTGGGAATAAACCCCTTGGTGCCCAGTTCTAGCTCCACACATTCCCTTGAGACCAACTTCATCTCTTTTGGTAACATCTGGCCTGTCTCCCATGGGCTTTTGATGTCCTTTAGAAGTGGGGGGTGGGGTGGGGGCTAAATGGCAAAACCCAATATTTGAATAATTTGAATGAGAACTATCCGTTCAAATCTGGGATAAGACCTTTTAAAACAAAGATTTGTGTAGACACTGGAGAATGCTTGACCCATCTGCTGCATTTCCCCTCTCTTCTAGCTGTTGAGCAATGCACCATGGACTGGCTTGCTGGTACCTTACACCGCACTTGGTGACTTTATCACTGGAGCCTTATGTGCTTAGTTTGCAAAGTGCATAGGGATGGAAGGTGCTGTATCAAATGCTAACTAATGTCAGTCACTGTTTGGATAGGTTTGTGCAGCATAAATGGAGGGCTCCTCAGTTTGTTTTAGATGGTAGTTTGTTTAATTATTTAAATAAAATAAGACGAATGGTAGTTGGCAGACAGTAAAGAGTCCATTGTTGGGCAGTACCGCCAGGGACAGCTCTAGGCACCAGCCCAGCAAGCAGGTGCTCGGGGCAGCCAACGGAGAGGGGTGGCACATCCAGCTGTTCGATGGCATTTCAGGGACGGGTCCCTCACTCCCTCTCAGAGCGAAGAACTAGCCGCCGAATTGCCGCCGAAGACTGAAGTGGTGGCAATAGAGCTGTAGACCGCGATCGCGGCTTTTTTTTGCTGCTTGTGGCGGCAAAAACCCTGGAGCCAGCCCTGATCACCGCTCACTCTGTAGTGTTTTGAGGGCTGGCAAGAAATATTTAATTTTGTTTCTAAATGTGGATCACTTTACAAGATGAGCTTGGAGCAGAATAACCTCTTGGCCACTGGCTATATATCAGCCTGGGCAAATCTGCTAATTTCTTGCTGTTGGTTACTGAAATGGGCATGAAGGACGACCGTACACCATGGATCCCTTTCCTTAAGTCACCATGTCATTCTTCACGTTTTCAGTATAGCGTTTGGCAAGGCAGCCAATGCAGTCTGGCCCACAGAACGCTGAAGAGGAGCATTCTGCCTCCTCAGCTCCTTCCATGGCCAACCCAGAATGCTAGGGGCCACTGTTATTCTCTTGCCTTTCTCCTAATTAAATGCATCAGATTTCTGTAACTACACGGGCAAAAACAGGCCCTATATTTCACCCCTGGTGGCCACTGGTGCAGCTCCACTTGTATTTTAGCAATGATGGAGGCAATGGCATGGTTGGGCTCCGGGTGTCCATTACTGCAGGATCAGTAGATCCTGCTTGGAATAAAAATGCCAAAGCACTGTCTGTCCTGCAGCTTCCCCCATTGCTGCCCTACGTGGAGCTTCTCCAGTGGTGAATGGTAGATCCCATTTTTTCCTGGTTTAGAAATGGCCCGGGATGGTTCTCCTAGAATGTGACTCATGGCCTGCTGGTCCTGATGGAACTTGCACAGGTGCCAACTCTGTGTCAGTTTCAGCAAATTCCCAGCTTGACCCGCCTCCCTCGTTTTTCCTGGTGTCATGGACAAATCAGACACTGACACAGGCTTCAGGGTAAGGGGTGGTTAGTGGCAAGGAGCAGTGAAGACAGGGTAGGCAGGGATTTGTGCCTACCAAAAATCCCAGCTGACAGAAACCCTTCTTGATTCAGCGCTCCTAATGGTCTCCTGGAAATGAACCAGTACCCAGGTGACTTCCACCTGGGCATTAACTCTTATCATAAAGGCTGGGGCAGAATTTGCTCTCCTTGTAAGATGAAGATGCTGTATTTCTCACCTTGAGGGCTGGTACTTCATTCATGTTTCCAGCCTCCCGAGACTATTGTATTCCTAGGGAAGGAACTGGGCCAGGTCAGAGTTTGTTGTGTCAGATGGCCACCTTTCCCTGTTTTGTGTCAGTGCTCTTCAAGGGTTATGTGAAAAAACAAACCTCTTGTCCCCTGGCCCAGCCATTTAAGTAAATACAACTCAAAAGCAAATAAGAACATGCTAATGGTCCTGGTATTGCCAGGGGTGGTGTTGCAACAGAGTGCTGACTTCAGGGAGGCTGCCTGCTCCTGCTGTTAAACAGACTGCTCTTGAGAGCACTAGAATGCCAGCTATTACTGCTTTCTCTTAGCGCCAGTGTATGGTTGGGCCACTAGTAGACTGATTCTCTCTACAGTCACCCACTACAACAGAAAAGGTATAAATAGCTTGTTGCAGTAGCTGATGAGAAACCAAATCTTATGGAACAATGTGAAGGGAGCATGCCTGTTTGAGTCGTCTTCCTCCCCCCCCACACACACACACACAGAGAAGAGAACAATCTGCTTGCCTCAATTTTCTCTTAGCCTCTGATCTCTGTTGACCAGCTACAGGCTTTCAACTAGGATACAGCAAGTCTGCATGACATACTATTTCAAATGCTGAATATGGCAAAACAGAAATGTGGGTGGATGGCAAAGGATTAAACTTAACACTGGCATATGTCTAATAGGTATGAACCCACTTTAGCCTATGTGGCCATACACCTGGCTGATCAGCAACAATATAACTAGATATTCCTCTCCTCCTGATTGAGGTGCTGGCTTATCTGGATCTCTTCTCAGGACTTTTTTTTTTTTTTTGGTTGTTAATTTTCCCTCTGCTATCTTATTTTTTGATGACCTTCAGCTACCTTATGTATGTTGTGACCCAGTGTGCCTGGGGTAGCCTTTACTGAAAATGCCAAGGTCAGGGCAGGCTGCAAAAGGGAGAGCTGATGCTCCCAAAACTGGTGGTTAACACTGAAGTTAAACTCCCCAACCAGTCACAGACTGTGATTCTGATCCCCCACACTGGTTATCAAGAAAGTACAAAAGAAATCACACAGCCCCCTTTATTGCATTCCAGTTCTCTGGATCCCAATCAGCACTTCGGTCCAGTACAGTGAGAAGTTACTTAAAAATTTCTGTTACATACACAAAATGTTCTTCTAACCCCAAAGGGTCAGCCATGTTACCAGGTCTGTATAGGTTTGGATCTTACCCAAAATACCTCGCTGCCAACCAATCCTCTAGCATCTAAAATGAAAGGTTTATTGTAAGGAAAAAAGAAAGAACAAGAAGCAGCAATCAGAAACATACAGAGACTTCAAAGTCCATATATTAGGTTCTTAGCAATATTGGTGAGTTTGCTGGCTTGAAAGTCCCTCTGGAACACATCCAAAGTTTTCATGGGTCATTCAGTCCTTTGTTCAGAGCTTCATTTGTAGAAAAGTTCCTCCAGAGGTAAGAAGCAGGATTGAAGACAACATGGAGATGATGCAACTGCCTTTTATAGTCTTTTGCCGTGCGGCTTGTACTTCCTTTGTCCCAAACACAAGCTACCCAGCACATGGCATGGAATTTTGGAAGAACCTTAGGCCATGGCTACACTAGAGAGTTGCAGCACTGGTGAGGGGGTTACAGCACTGCAACTTAGGATGTGGCCACACTTGCAAAGCACGGCCAGCGCTGCAACTCCCTGGTTGCAGCGCTGGCTGTACACCCGGTCGTGCCACTGGTGTAGCGATTCCAGCGCTGGTGATCCAGCGCTGGTCAGCAAGTGTGGACCCCACCAGCGCTTTTATTGACCTCTGGGGTGTAAGGAGGTATCCCAGAATTCCTGTCCACAACAAACCAGAAGAAAGGGGGAGCTCGGAGTTCAGCCAAACTGCTTATTTAAAAAACAAACACAGCTCCTGTTTGCTGAGCGAGCGGAGGCAGGCAGGGGAATTACTTTGGAATGTTCACAGCTGTTTGCTTGAAGAGAGAAACAGCACGCTCACATGGCAGAGGGGGAGGGGGAAGTCCATGTTGAGCAGATGCTTATCTGGTCTGACGGCTATTTAGGAGTTCATAATTTGCATTTAGTGAATGAGAGAGGGGTGGGGGAAGGGGTCAGAACTTTTAAAATGATTGAAGGTAGGCACTGTGTGTCTTCCAGTCCTTAGAACTTGCAAGGCAGGGAGCTGAGAACAGTGTCAGCTCCAAAAATCCATTCTCTCTGTCTCCCCCACGCTCCCTGTCACATTCCACCCCACCCCCTCTTTTGAAAAGCACGTTGCAGCCACTTGAATGCTGTGATAGCTGCCCACAATGCACCACTCCCAACAGCGCTGCAAATGCTGCAGATGTGGCCACACTGCAGCGCTGGCCCTACACAGCTGTACGAACGCAGCTGTAACTACCAGCGCTGCAGAACTGTAAATGTAGCCATGGCCTTAGTTCTCTATCCACGGACATACCACGTGCCTTGCTGATCCATAAGGTGTATTCCCTGGTTCCTTTCAACAGGTTCATTGTACAGTTGATGACCCTTGATGGGCCATTGAACAGGCTAGGCAGTGCTGATGCCAATTTGTCTGGGGGTGTCACCCAGAAACACAGGACAAGCTTGAAATACAGATATACCGTCCATGTCTATAACTCACAATACAAAGATGATACAAACAAGATTATTATACTTGACAAATCATAACATTTTCACAGATACCTTACATGGCATATCTTGTCAGATTCCTTGCAATTTTATAATATTGGTATCACAAAGTGTTCCACATATTCCGTACAGCGTCACACATGTGGAGTAGGAGTCACCCAAGGCCATGGGGCTAATGTGATGACGGAGGCAGGCAAGAGGTGGACAAGATGGGTGCCTGGCTGAAGAGAAGTAGGCCAGAATGAATTGAATAGATGGCCTTCCCATGTCTCTTGCTTTAGATGGAGCCCCATTGCACCACTCTGCTCTCAGTAATTCTGAGAAATGAGCTTCCACTTTATGCCATGAAGCACAATTCTGTTCTCTATAGGTAGGAGCCTCATTAAATGTCACCAGCACAGTCTAGTTGAGTAACTTGTCCTTCACACGAGGCAGATGCAACAATATTTAAGTATCTACATTGAGGAAGTAGCTGGGGACAACAGGTAAGGGGAGTCGTATGGTATTGGCAAGAGCTACTCTACGAAAATTGCTGATGGTGGTTTCAGCCAGCAAAGGTCAGACGTGCTGGCATAGCCTGACAGCGCTCACTTTCATATGTGAGATGTGGCTACAGTGGACTGATGGTGGGACCAAATTTTTAATAGAGGAGGGTTTTGTGCTGCTGTTCAAAGAAAGGGCTGGGAATTGGGGAGGCAGGCAGCGGATTGCTCAACTTCCAGGCAAAAGCAACTTATTTGTGCAATGCAAGTTCAATTACTTGACCCCAGGCTGGATACTCCCATGTGGTAGTCAGTCCCTCGCTCTTTCCATATCCAGCTCGATAATGAAAGCAATTAAGTCACCTTTGGTCTCAGTCCTGATTCTCACTCTGAAGGAGGAATTATGAACCGAGGGACTGATTCTGCTGTCATTCAAACCAATGACAAACTCCCAGTAACTTCAGCAGACTTGGGCCTAAAGTCTCTCTTGCCAATGTGTCAGGGTTGCATGGCCTGTGATTTGACTGCAGTGTGAGAAGTTAACAGATTCCCTCCTGTCCCACCCGAACCATTAAAACACAGGGCCCAGTGTGACAGTTGTTACTTAAGCAAAAATCTCATTGAGTTCAATGGTCACTTTGCCAAGGGAAGGTGCAGGATCAAGCCTATGCCTTATGGGTTATGGTTTGTTTGGCCCTTTCCGCATGTTGGTCAGGTAAGGCACATGAACTGGACCTCATTTAAAATGGTTCCACTGATCTTGGGTTTCAGAGGCCCAAAACAGAATTATGTTTGCCTGGTTATAAATACTTGTAGAGTTTCCATAGGTGTCCAAGTTTCATGCACTGCTGACCGAAGGGAAGCTAGGACAATACGGATTTACCAAAAAATTGTTGTTAAAAGTATTATGTGACTTTGCTCAGTGGAAGAGATCTCAGAGAAAAGAAGATCTCACTTTGAAAATCTCCAGGCTCTGTCAAGACCCTCTTTAGGTAAGGTTTATATAGATTGCTGAAGGTGGAGGAAGAGTCTCAGGAGAAAAGGAAGAAGGAGGATGTAATTCAATTATTCTCCTCTGTATATCTTCCTTGACTATCCTATAGGTATGGGATTACTGTGTCTATAGCAAAGTATTGAAATGAAGTCAGGATTTTTACTATATTGTTTTCCTGAGCAAGGTATACCCTTTTAGCTGCCGGGACCCCGCACCCTCTCCCACAGCCCTGAGCCACCTTCCACACCCCAAACCCCTCATCCCCAGCCCCACCCAAGATCCCACACCCCCAGCTGGAGCCCTCACCCCCCTCCTGCACCCCAGTCCCCTGCGCCAGCCCAGTGGAAATGAGTGAGGGTGGGGGAGAGCAAGTGACGGAGGGGGACAGGGCCTCAGAGAAGGAGGGGTGAGGAATGGGCGTGGCCTTGAGGAGGGGAGGGCCTGAGGGCAGGCATGTTTGGTTTTGTGCGATTAGAAAGTTGGCAACCGTAGAGAGGGGGTCTCAAGCAGTGAGGTTTACAGGTCTCCCATCCTCGTAATCTCTCTCCAAATCCCCTTTTCCCTGGTCCTCTTTCCCCCACAGCCGGAAGGGGATTCAGAGGGCATGACTGGCCAGAAGAATGTCACCTGCACTTTTCAAGGTGACTGCTTGCTCTCTTCTCCCCCTCCAGGTCAGTGTCTCATGCTCAACCTGTCCCTTGTGGTCAAGGCACAGAGGCTGGGCATCTTTTCAGGGCAGGTTACTCAGAAGTGACCCAAGCTGTGTCTGGTCTAAGATGAGGACAGCTAGTGGAGCACAATAAATGACAAAACAGTTAGAACAGGGCCCTATATTCTCACATTCTGCTTGGGGGTAGGGAGACGGGGACTGTTCCATAATTTGGCAACCCCTCACAAGTTAGGAGAGCCCCTTAGTCCATTGTCTTTCTGGCTCCCAGGAGCTTGCTGTCTGAATTCTCATTGGCTAGTGGTGGTAGCTGTATGTTAGCCTCCAGTGAGTTTTGGATGTTCCTTTCCTTGGGATTTGCAGGTTGGACACTGATTGCCACAGTTTAGAGGGAGTGTTTGTCAGTTTGCTTCCCCTCATCCATGCCCCTTCCCACATGTGCACATCTCTCCCCATCTTCCCTGGAGGGTAAGCCTGAGACAGAAATGAAAAAGAGGCAACCGTATATCTTCCTATCTGCAACGCTATTCAGTTCCTTTCTAGTTTGGAAGGATTTTCACTTTACAGACCTAATTTGTAACAGGGAGAATTTCAAACACAGCATTGGTTTGAAATGAGGCAGACACAGATCATGCCAGCTGAGTCAAGCAGGAGAAGAGGAGACTTTTATTTCTATTCGTTAATCATTCAGGAAGGAGGAGCTGGCGTTCCCCTTTGCTAGCCTCCCTGTCTTGTGCTGACACATTCGGTATGAGGCACAGAAGATGCAGGCTGGAAGCAGCCAAGTGAAGGATTTAGTGAAGGTTACATTTCAGGGCAAGCCATTATTTACAGAATGACAGAAGTGGGTTTTTAAAGACTTTTATTTCTAATTTGCTTTTTTCTCTTTACTAGGCTCCCTTATAACCTCTGCTTAGGTGAGATGGGTTAGTCTTGGGCTGGGGTCCGCATCAGCCTCCTCACCCTCAAAACGGCTGTGAGCTTGTACCATCCCTACGCAGGCAGAGCAATCACAACATAAGTTTTTCTGCAGCCTCCACTATCTCAGCCCCATGGAGTTGTGATTCATCAGGCTTTGTTCAGCAGGCTTATGTGTCAATGTCTTTGGCTGCCTGTAGATTCTATAGGTTAAAGCTTTTATATGTAAGCAGTGTTTGGGGGGCTATTAGGAATTAGCTTGTACTGGGAGGAAGAGCAAATTGCCTAGTTCAGTCTAAGGCAGTATCACATTGGTAGTGCTAGTGCATTATTTTTCATAACCACTTTGAATTTTATCTGATTTACAGAGAATAATAAGAAAAAATGAAAATGTCTGTAGACCTCAGTGCCTTTTCCAAGTGGAGTAACAGGCTCCATTCTATAGCTGGGGAAACAAAGGCACAAAGTGGCCTGAGGTCACAGAGCAAGTTGATAGCCAAGTCAGGGATACTAGGTCCTGGCCTCTCAAGGTTCAGTCCACCAGAGCACAGTTCCCTTAGTGATGCATTGAAGCTGCAAAATTTAGATCCAGATCTGAATTTCCCAAAGCTAGGGGTGTTTGAGAGCTTTAATTTGGGATAGGGTTTACATTTTAGTAGGTGGATGTTTTCAGTATCTGGCATATGGCAGACCCTTTTATTAGTTCTGCATTAGGCTATTATGGAAATATATTGCCTATTTAAGTGATTTAAAGTGGGAGGCAGTTACATGAGTACTTCCTTTTAACACATCTGAAGATCTTTGAGTTGGTGTCAAGTGTCCAGGTCAAGCTGTGGGCATGATGCAGTCACAGAAGAGAGGTGTGAAGAGAATAATATCTCATTATTTGGCACTCCTCCATCTGCAGGAAAAGTGTCCTACTGCAGCTGTGATGGGATACACGGGGCAGCTCAAGGGAAACAATAACTGTGTCACAATGGACAGGGGCTGTCTGAGGTTGATGCACGTTGGTGTAAGTTTCTCTCTCTCGCCAGGGAAGTTCTCTGCCTTGCAAGCCCATACTAGGAGCTCTCTAAATCTTATAAACAATGTATATTTATAACTGACAGCTCAGCTGGGCGTGCTCGACTACTTCATAGCTGTTCCAGCATGCTGAAAAGTAGGGCGAGTCCAAAGAATGAATAAATTGTTCCTTTGCAGAAGGTTTATAAACTAGGTGTGTCCTGGTTCCAAGGCACGGTTTAACCTGTGCTTGTGTTTCAGATCAGTCCAGTTTTTTCATTTCCTTAGGCTAGTATCTTAAATAATTGATTAAGCCCTGGTTTGATCACTAGCCTCCTCCCCTGGGGCCATTAAAGGACTTTGCTTGGTGGTTGCACCGTTGCAAGTGAATGCTGCTTAGGACAGGTCTAAAGTACAGACCTGTATCCGTATAACTACGTCACTCGGATATGAAAAATCCACACCCCTGAGTGACACAGTTATCTCGCACACACACGCACACACCCCGTGTAGACAGCAGTATGTCAGCAGGAGAGCTTCTCCGGTCGCCATAGCTACCACTTTTTGGGGAGGTGAATTAACTACTCTGATGGGAGCAACTGTCTGGTTGCTGTAGGAGCATCTTCCTTAAAGTGCTACAGCGGTGCCACTGCACTGGTGCAGTTATGCTGCTGCAGAATTGTACATGAAGACAAGTTCTAAGTTAGGCCCCGACCTTGCAGTTGGATCTGTGAATTCCCCCTGACGAAGTCCATCAAGCTTTGTGTGGGCGCAGGGATCCACATGCTCTGATCTGACAGCAGTACAGGGCCTGAGACCCAGACCCTCAAAGGTATTTGGTGCCTGACTCCCACTGGAGTCTAGGGGAATTAGGTGACTAGGGCCATAGGCGCAGACTCCGTGGGTGCTCCAGGGCTGGAGCCTCTACGGGGGAAAAAATGGTTTTGCTGAGCACCCACTGGCAGCCCCTCATCAGCTCCCCCAGGCCCCCTGCCTGCCAGCAGGCCCCATGGAGCAGTGCATCCTCCCTGCCTCCTGCTCACCTCCTGCAGATGTTCCGCGGCATGAGGGAGGGGGGAGGAGTGAGGATGCTACGTGCTTGGGGGCAGGGGTGGAACTGGACAGGAAGAGGCATGGCAGGGTGGAGTTGGGGCGGAGTGGGGCGAGCGTGGGGCCTTGGATAAGGGGTGGAGTGGGGGCAGGGCTGGGGCAGAGATTGACCACCCTCTGGCAATTTGAAAAGTCGGTGCCTGTAACTAGGGCTATGGCTTGCTACACCTTCTGTGTCTCAGTGGTGTGAATAACTTCCCCATTCCCTGAGCGACATAAGTTACACTGACCGAAGCGCTGGTGTGCACAGCACTATGGCCATGAGAGAGGTTCTCCCACCCACACGGCTTCTGCCACTTGCGGAGGCATAGATGCTGGAACAATTTGTACAGTGAAGGTGCTGAAAGCCATTGAATAAAACTGTAAACTCTGTATATGATGGAAACTACTTCAAACCAGGGGGTGCGGCAGCACCCCTCATTCCAGTACCTACACGTGAAGGTGGTTTATTGTGCTGATGAGAGCTCTCTCCTGGCAGCATAAAGTGTCTTCACCAGATGTGCTGCAGCGGCGCAGCTGTACCACTGTAAGTGTAGACATGCAACACTTTTAAGTGCAGATACCTTTGTGAATATGAGCCTCAGTTTCTAAAGTCTCCTTTTAACATAAAGTGGAAAAAATGAGTAATTTAGTTCATCAGTCTGAAATGTAAAGCTTCAGACTTTTTTCTCTGTTTTCCTCTATGAATATTGTACTAGCAGTACTTCTGCGTAGTGCCTCTGCTCCCACAAGCTCAAACTGCTGTATACATACTTAGGGCATGGCTACACTTGCGAGTTAAGAGCGCATTAAAGCAGCCCCAGGCGCCTTAACTCCCAACCCGTCCACGCTGGCAAGGCACTTAGAGCACCTGGACTCTGCAACTGGAGCGCTCCTGGTACTCTACCTCCATGAAAAGCATAATGCTTGTTGCACCTTGGCTGAAACACCCCAGTATCAGTGTGAAGGAGGTATTGCATTGCTGCGCTTTGGTCGGCCTCCGGAAACATCCCATGACCCCTAAGTCAAGTGGCCACTCTTGTCATTGTTTTGGAATCAGCTGTAGGAATGCAGATATGCCCTTTCAAAGCTCCATTTCTGACAGCTGGCATGCTTATCTGCTCTGGGACAAAGCAAACCATTAGGGTGGAATGTTGCTTGGTGTGAAGTGTCTGAGAGAGAGGTGTGGGGGGGTCTGAACTGACGAGAGCATGCTGACACACACTCAGCACCCCAAAAAACCACTCTCTCTCCCCGCCCCCCACATACACACAACACACTCCCTGTCACGCTCCACCCCACCCCCTGCATTTGAAAAGCACATTGCAACCACTTGAATGCTGCGATAGCTACCACAATGCACTGCTTTGTGATGTTGCAAGAGCTGCTAATGTGGCCATACCAGTGCGCTTGCAGCTGTCAGTGTGAACAGACTGCAGCTCTTTCCCTACTGTGCTCTCCGAAGGCTGGTTTAACTCAAAGCGCTCTACATCTGCAACTGTAGCCATGCCTTTATTAAGGCTTGCAATCCCCGGTAAGCTTAGTCAGGATTCACTTGACCCAGCACTGAATGCACTCACCTCTGAGGAAAAGCACAGGATCTGTTTAACAGGGCAGCAGCTTAGGACAAGAAGCCAAGCATACTGTGTTGACCAGAAAGAGCAAAGCGAGTTTAAGGGAGACAGACTGTAACTAGCTGAATTGGAATTATGCTAGGATGCTGTGATCAATGTCACTGCTTTTACCGCATCTTCTGTAAGCTCTGTAATTACCACAGGTGTTAACGAGCTTGGTTTAGCATCTGACCCTAGGGCTGTCAAGCAATTACAAAAAAATTAATTGCGATTAATCTCACTGTTAATAATAGAATACCATTTATTTAAATATTTTTGGATGTTTTCTGTTTTCAAATATATTCATTTCAATTACAACACAGAATACAAAGTGTACAGTGCTCACTTTATATTAATTTTTTATTACAAGTATTTGCACTGTTAAAAAAGGGAAAGAAATAGTATTTTTCAATTCACCTAATACAAGTACTGTAGTGCAGTCTCTTTATCGTGAAAGTTTAACTTACAAATGTAGAATTATGTACAAAAAAACTTCATTCAAAACCAAAACTAATGTAAAATTTTAGAGCCTGCAAGTCCACTCAGTCCTACTTCTTGTTCAGCCAATCGCTCAGACAAATAAGTTTGTTTACATTTGCAGGAGATAATGCGTAAAGAGGTAAACGTCTTGTTTACAGTGTCACCTGAAAACGAGAACAGGCATTCTCATGGCACTGTTGTAGCCAGCGTCACAAGATATTTATGTGCTAGATGCACTAAAGATTCATATATCCCTTCATGCTTCAGCCACCATTCCAGAGGACTTGTGTCCATGCTTATGACATGTTCTGCTCAATAACAATCCAAAGCAGTGTGGACCAACTCATGTTCATTTTCATTATCTGAGTCAGATGCCACCAGCAGAAGGTTGATTTTCTTTTTTGGTGGTTTGGATTCTGTAGTTACCACATCGGACTGTTGCCCTTCTAAGACTTCTGAAAGCATGCTTGACACCTCATCCCTCTCAGATTTTGGAAGGCACTTCAGATTCTCAAACCTTGGGTCGAGTGCTGTAGCTATCCTTAGAAATCTCACATTGGTACCTTCTTTGCCTTTTGTCAAATCTGCAGTGAAAGTGTTCTTAAAATGAACACGTGCTGAGTCATCATTTGAGGCTGCTATAACATGAAATATATGGCAGATTGCAGGTAAAACAGAGATGGAGACATACAGTTCTCCCCCAAGGAGTTCAGTCACAAATTTAATTAACACATTTCTTTTTAACGAACATCATCAGCATGCAAGCATGTCCTCTAGAATGGTGACTGAAGCATGAAGGGGTAGACGAATATTTAGCGCATCTGGCACATAAATATTTTGTAACGCCGGCTACAACAGAGCTTTGAGAACGCCAGTTCTCACTTTCTGGTGACATCATAAATAAGAAGCGGGCAGCATTATCTCCCGTAAATGTAAACAAACTTGCTTGTCTTAGCGATTGGCTGAACAAGAAATAAGACTGAGTGGACTTGTAGGCCCTGAAGTTTTACGTTGTTTTGTTTTTTGAGTGCAGTTATGTAACAAAAAAAAAAATTCTACATTTGTAAGTTGCCATTTCATGACAAAGAGATTGCGCTTCAGTATTTGTATAAGGTGAATTGAAAAATACTATTTCTTTTGATTATAAATATTTGCACTGTAAAAATGATAATCAAAAATAATATACACTTTGATTTCAGTTACAACTCAGAATACAATATATCTGAAAATGTAGAAAAACATTCAAAATATTTCATAAATTTCAATTGGTATTCTATTAACAGTGTGATTTAAAACTGTGATTAATCACAAGTAATTTTTTTATCGCAATTAATTTCTTTGAGTTAATCACATGAGGTAACTGCTATTTAATCGACAGCCCTAATCTGACCTAAAATATGAGGCCCTCCAGCGATGCTGTGCCGTCATCGATATGCTGGTTAGGTCAGAACTATGACCTCAGCCACATTCCATTGACCTGAATGAGAGTCTTTCTGTTTACCTTAGTGGGCTTTGAAACAGGCCCATAGTGCAGGTGTCTCCCAAGCCTCTGCATGCTGGCTGCCTTATGAGATGTGACAGAATCGGGGCTGACAGATTCTTTCTAAAAGTGAGGGGGGAGGCCCCACCCCCTCTGTGGCCCTGCCCCTCCACTTTTCCCCCAAGACACTAACCAGTCCAGAAGCCGGAGCCAGGCCAGGGAGTGGGGGCCTCAACCTGCCCAGGGTTGGGGCTGAGAGCAGCCCCCGCCCAGGCAGATAGTGGGTCCGTGGCTCTCCACAGCTGCCCATGTGGCTCTTACCCCGACCTGGCTCCGGCTTCTGGTCTGGCCTGGGGATGGGGTCTCGGGGGCTATGGTAAGAACGGCGTGGGCAGCTGTGGGGAGCCACAGACCCTCCGTCTGCCCTTGCTGGGTGGTCTGGGGGTGGGCAGGCCAGGGGATGCTCTCTGGCCTTCCCACCCTTGGCAGGTGGAGGGTCTGCGGCTCCCCAGAGCTGCCCAGGCTCCCCGTGCCACTCTCACCTAGTCTGAGCTCCAGCTTCTGGCCTGACTGGGGGCATGGCTTTTGGGGGGGAGCAGAAGAGCAGGGGGCTATGCCCGTGGTGAAAAGTGGGTGGGCCCTCTGTTCTAGTGCCCCTGGACAGGATCACAGCACAGGCTGGTACAGAACCTTGCAGGTGCAGAGACAGAACCATTGCTCAGATTAGAGGACATCTGGCTCCTATCTCCTCTGGAGTCCAGAGAAGTGGGTCTTGCAGTGCATCAGTGAATAATTTTGCTAGTGTTAAAAAAATGGAAATGTGGAAGAGGAGCCTGAGTGCATGTCAGTGCTCACAGTGGGGCACAGTTCTGCATAAGCTAGGCAAAACCCAGTAGAAGCGCTGATGCGCCTGCGTATGTTAATACTCTGCATGGCCCTCCACCTACCATCCCTAAATGTCATAGTGCTCACAGCAGCACCTGTTAGATGTGGGATTAAATTTTTAATGCTTTGCCTATGTATGCAGAACATCCCATCCTGCTTGAATTGCTCCATTTTTACCTTCAAGTCACTTACTTCAAAGTGAGAATTATTATCTTGCAACTATTTTTGGTTTTAATTGACTCATTAAAATTAGAGATGAGGCCTAAACCAAAATCTCAGGCCCAAACCTCACCCCTGTGCTCAGATCTGTAAGCGCGTGATCCAGATCTGAACTTGTGTAGCTGCCTTCCGTGGTGTACATTTCTCTGTAATGCTTCTGACACACTGTTTTTGGTGGATTGCCTCTTTCCGTTATTAAGGAGCGTGCCTTCCTAATTGCCCATTGTGAGGCCCTCCATGGTGGAGAGCAGTTGTGTTCAGTTGCAGAATGTTACTGAGTTGCTGAGCGCTCGCGCTCGCTCGCTCTCGTGCTCTCTCTCTCAGACTTTGTTCATTCTTGGTCGTTTTCCTTAGTCTAAAATAAGTGATCTAGGTGAAGAAATAAATGTTTGAAGTTTGCATATAGGGAAAAGATGACATCCCCATATCTATGATTCAAAGCAAAACCCTGGACTCTAATACTTCTGGATTTGGGGGAAATTGGTATCTGGATCTAAATTCCGCCACCCTTTTATTTAAAACATACCTTTAATATTGAATTCTCTTGCCCCGCCCCCACCACCCACTCCTTGACATCAACCAGACAACACTGTGGGCTTTGTCAACTGTTTCTGAAATTTATCTGGGATGTCACTTTGAAGGGACTAGAAATTGTATTGAAGAATCCAGTTTCTCTTGGGTTGTTACCTTCTTATTCTCTCCTAGGTGACTCCTGGCAGCAAAGCAGCAATAGCCAATTTATGTATAGGAGATGTCATCATGGCAATTGATGGGGAGAACACAGATAACATGACACACTTAGAAGCGCAGAACAAAATCAAGAGCTGCATAGATGAAATAACTCTGACAGTTGGCAGGTAAGTCACTGAGAGGATGTGCTCATCCTGGGGGCAACCGTTGTTGTGTTGTACTTTGATGGCAATGATAGTTGATTTAGCTTATCTGGTCCTGGCCTCTTTCCTGGGTTAAGTGGCATGGTTTGAATTGCAACAATGAATTGCGGGTCAGCCATTAAATTTAATGCTGCTTGCATGTGTTCACTGCTCTTTGGCACAATGAAAACAGCAGTCCAAGTGGCCAATTGGCTGATAGTTGGACACATTGCTAGGCCTGTTCTGTGACTCCTGACAGGAGGAAACTGAAGGAAGGTAAGTAGCTGGGATCTTTTTATCTTAGTGGATGTGTAAGACCAAAGTAGTAGCACTCTAGCAGACTTTGAGTTTTATTTTTAAGCACTAAGATGCCCCTGTCGTCGTTGTAACTAATAATCAAGGTGGAAGAGTAACCACGAGCATGCATCTTCATGATGAATTAATTTAACGCTATGTGGCTGCCTGCTCTATGAGCCGTTAGCCAGCCAGTTCCGGCCACATACAAGGATACTAGCAAGAATTAGATGTACCTTTTTAAAGTTTAATAGAGTTGCTCACTCAAACAATGCAGACTGACATGGTGCCCATACTGCAGTGTTTTACTCAAATTTCTTTCAGTAGCTCAGTGCTTCTGCCTTTCGTTACTTTTGGTGGCCCAAATGATGAACGGTACTTGAAGTGGGATGCATGCAGCTCGACAGCAGCCCATGTGGGTGACTTCAAGAATAGCATTGCAAATTGCCAGTGCATCATTTGAATGTGAACTCACTTGTTGAGTTCTAGGAATGAAATGCCCTCAGTAATCAGGGAACAGCTGTGCAAACCACGGCCTTTGTGTCTGTTAGATAAAATGATTTATTGGACCAACTTCTCAAGCTTTTGAGCTACACACACCTCTTCTGTCACCAACAGCAGTTGGTCCAATAAGAGAGATTACCTCACCCACCTTGTGTCTCTAATATCCTGAGATTGACATGGCTACAACTACATTGCATACATGTTAGATAAATATCCGTTTAGTACCCTTGTAGCAGAGAGGGAGCAGTAAAGTCATAGAATGCTCCACTAGTTGAGACTAAAGGAAAGACGTGAGTAGCCTATGAAGGCTATTCAAACTGGCTTTAAATGTCCCTGCATAAGCTCCACAGATGGTTTGATAAAGTCTCCAGTGTTGTGGGTAGCAGTTGAAGTTCCCCCTGAAGCCTAGGTATTAGTGTCAGATACCATTGCATAGATTCATCTTAACCTACAAGAGCCATACAGGGTTTTTCTTTAGTTCTGCCACTGAGCCAATCCTGAGTCATTATTGTAGGGCACAGGCGTCTCGCCTCATCTTCCATTCTGAGCTCTCGGGAGAGAGACTTTTCGTTTCCCCTGCCACTCCCAGCCTGGCATTTGCACCATATGCACACAGAGGCACAGCGAAGGGGAAAGTGTGATCTCCTTCTGCTAGGCCCATTGCCTTTTAAAGATCTGGGGTCTGATGTTTCAGAGGTACCAAGGACTTGCAGCTCCCATTGACTTCATTTGTCACTTCTGGAAATTTGGTCCTTAGGAGCCGTCTTTGTTGCTCCACTTTCCTCCACAATAAGCTTTCAATCCTCCCTTCCTTCCTCAGAGGATATCTGCAAACTGCCTGCTTTGCCAGTGTCCTTGGAGTTGCTTTCTCTGAGGTGGTGCTGTGGGACTTGTTGGGGGGGCAACGGAGCTCCACAGCCAAAGGCTGATCCGCAGTATTGAGAATTCTAATGTTGTATGGTTATTTCCAATAGTTCACCAGGCGCTTCCGAGTCCAGTAAGAGGTCATGCTCCCTGCTCAAAGGAGCTGACAATTGAAAGCTGGGAGCAGGGGACTGGGTGCAGTGAAAGTGGTGTGACTAGCCTGGGTTAGGCCTGCCTTTTCTCATGATCGGGACAGTGCAGAATATAATTTGGAAGCCCTCTTGCTTCCTGTAGGGAAGTGTGTGCGCCCCTTTGAAGTAGCCTGTTTCCCCCTGGGTGGGTCTGGTTGGCCGGCAGTTGAGGAGGGCAGAGCTGGTAGAGCCTGTGGATAAGTGCACCCTTACAGATCATTTAGTCTGTTAAATGTGTGCGCTAATATTAATCAGCTAGTCATTTACTTTATGGCTGCCCTTTGCACATTTCATTAGTGCAGGGCAGGGAAGCATCCCAGCAAAATAATTTTAACCAGCTGGGCAGGCATGCAGAGCTGGGCAGTAGCTCTGAATGGACATAATCAAACTTAGTTTTGCAGTGCGCTCTCCATACAGAGCATCACCAAATGCTCAATGGGACCATCTTCTATTGTGCTGATGCGCTCAGGAAATGAGTGCCATATGCCAAAACGAGCTCCATGCTTCGTCCTGGGGTTTGTGGTCCGCATTGCCCCAGAGGAGCACAGCTGTCACACTGGTTCAAGAAATTTGGTCTTTGTAGCTGGGGCTTGATCTATGAGTTGCTTTAAAAATCAGGACCAAGGCCTTAAACTGGCATCAGAAGCTTCCTGGGAGCCAGTGGAGGGATTTGAGTCCAGGCATGATGTGCTCATGACACGCTAGTTCATGGAGAAGGTGAGCAGATGAAAGTCTGTGCATCGTCTTCAGAGTCATGCTTCAGCTACAGTAATCCAGTAATCCAGCCTGGAGGAGATGAATGCATGGATTACTGTAACCAGGTTTTCTTCTGGGAGAAGAGGATGAAGTTTCCTAATGAGCTAGAGGTGGAAGAAGGCATTTTTGGAAACTGATGCTACCAAGCTTAGTGAGGAGTAAAACCAGAGCCAGGGGCTTCACTGCACTTTGACGAATGGGGCCTGTGAGCCTTCAATGGAAGGTGGAGACGCTAAAGCTGATCTTGCCTGGGTTCAGCTTTAGCCAGCTGCTCTTCATGGAGGAGCTGATTCCCTGTGGCCATTCTGACATGCCAGGAGTGGCGGACTTGCATCAGTTGAGAATGAAGCTATGTAGTTGTTATGTAGGCGTCTTGTTGACAGCTGAGCCTGTGGGATGTCACTACCTCACCCAGAGGTCTCGTATAGAAGTGGGAATAGTATGGATCCTGTGGGACCCTGCCAATGAGATCCTTCAGAGCGGAGGAGCAGTTGCCCATCATCACACTCTGAGTTCTGTAGAGAGGAATGTTTGGAGCTGCTGTAGTGCTGGGCCATCTACTCCTGCTGCGTCATGTAGATGGGCTAACAGTTTCTTGTGGTCCACTGTGTCAAAGGCTGAAGAGAGGTCCAGCAGTGGAGCATGGAGATCTTACCTGTGCCCATGGCCAGGAGACGCTTGCCTTTTAGGGTCACTAGAGATGACTCTGTGCTTTGGCCTGGTCTGAGCCTTGATTGTGGGGCATCCAGGATGTTGGTTGATGTCATGTGGTTGGAGCTTGTTGCTGCCTTCTTTCTAAGTTATTTTGCCCAGTGATGGGAGGTTGGAGATTAGTAGTGGAAAAGGTTCCTCAGGGCTGGGTTGAGTGTTGGCTTCTTGAGGATAGGGGAAGTTACTGCATTTTCCAAGGAGCTTGTTAGCTGTGTTTCTCTGAAGAAGGCATTAACTGTTTCCATTAGTAGTGGACATAGTTGTTCTTCAGTGGCTTTCTCCAGCCAGGAGGACATGGATCCGTATCACAGGTTGTGCTCTAGTATTTTTCAGGGCTTATCATAGAAATGTAGGTCTGAAGGGGACCTCAAGAAGTCATCAATTCTAGTCCCCTGTGCTGTGGCAGGACCAAGTAAACCTCGATCATCCCTGACGGGTGTTTGTCCAGCTTGTTTTTAAAAGCTTGTAGTGATGGGGACTCCACGACCTCCCTTGGAAGCCTGTTCCAGAGCTTAACTACTGTTAGAGTTAGAAAGTTTTTCTTAATCTCTAACCTAAATCTCTCTTGCTGCAGATTAAGCCCATTACTACTTGTCCTACCTTCCATGTACATGGAGAACAATTGATCACCATCCTTGTTATAACAGCCCCGAACATATCTGAAGACTGTTATCAGATCCCCCCTCAGTCTTCTTTTCTGAAGACTAAACATGCCCAGTTTTTTACCCTTTTCTCATAGATCAGGTTTCTTAAACCTTTGATCATTTTCTTGAACTTTGGCGTGGGTGAAGGGGCCAAATGCAGTCAGAAGGGATTGGGGGGGCTGAGGATGGAGGTAATGCAGACTGGTCCAGGCTGGAATTTTCTTTTCCAGTTAGTTCCATACGTATCCAGTTGATCTGAATGATGAAGTATGCCGACAACTCTTCACGTCAGCTGATGCTTGGGTCTGGTCCCTGAGCTAAGCAGAATGGGTTGATGAGCCAGTTCACTGTGTGTGAAATAGCAGTGCTGGCTGAGATGACTGGCCCAGTAGTCCTACGGCTGTGCTGGGCAGAGCGTCAAGGACACTCAGCACAGTGGATGCAGTGTGCTTGGCCTACTGGAAGGCTTCTTGTGGGAGAGGAGTCCCTTGCTCACAAGTGACTTGCCAAACTCTGTCAGCAAATTGATGGCAGGGATGGAGCTTAGGAGCTCCTGGCTCCTCCACCTGTGGTGCCTAGTCTCTGTCATTCATGCTCCTGGTCTGTTGAGAGAGTGTTTGTTCCTTTGTTCAGAGTCAAAAGAAAGGAAGATGGAAAACAGAGTGTTAAGCTGAACTCTTCCTGTAAGTGTTTCTATGGGCTTTTGCTTCTGGAAGAAACTGCCATAATGGCTTAAATGAATGGTGTTTGTGGGGCAAGAGGTACTTCACTCACTCCTTTTTCTGGAGTGTCAGATAAACCAGCAGAAAACAAAAGCCCCTAAAGACTATCCACAGGGGCTCATTGGAAATGGAAACAGATAATACAGCTAGTAAGGAGATTGTTAATCCCAGATGGCTTCTCTGCAAGCAAAGAAGGTGACTGCAGTCAGGTGTGCAAAAGTATTCCACCAAGCCATGAGACAAATAGGCAAACCAAAGCCAGTGACCGCCCATGCCTGCAAAGCTATTCATAAGATGTGTGGAGCAGAAAACTGGAACAATTCTTCAGCTACGTTCCTCCGTGAGGAGGGAGCTGTTCAAAAACAGAGAATCAAAAGCCCAATATCAAGATGCTTTTCTGGAAACAAGTAGGATCTTCAGGGTTAGGTTCAGCCCCATAAGCCCTAATGAAGTGTTAACAGTTAGTCCTGCTGATCCACAACTGAAATTTATACTATTACCATGATGCCTCACAGGCTATGCAAGGGTATTACTGACATAGGCAGGTTAATATTTACTGGGGCCTTGGGCCCAAATAATATAATATTGCCTCAGCAGGTCCTTCTTCTCTCACCATGAGTGGTCCCTCCACCCAGAGGTCATCAGGACCATCTTCTACAGGTGGGGGAACTCTTCAAGTGGACCTGTTTGCTACCAGGCAAAACAGAAAATGCCACCGATTTTGCTCCCTAACAGGTCTCAACAGCGGTTCACTATCCGATGCCTTTCTCCTGTCATGGGCAGGTGACCTGATGTATGCCTTCCCACCTATCCCACTTATAAGCAGGGTCCTTCTGAAGATCAAGAGGGACAAAGTGCAAGTCATTATGATAGCCCTGGCATGGCCTCACCAATATTGGTTCAGCATGCTCATGGACTTAGTGGTGGAGCCCCATAGATGCTTCCCCAACAACCCAGACCTGCTCTCATATGACCACGGATGGTTGCTGCACCCGAACCTTGCCTCCCTGCACCTGACAGCATGGATGCTGTGTAGCCAAGCCTTGAGAAACAGGCCTGCTCTGTACAGGTCCAACAGATCCTATTAGAAAGCAGAAAACCCTCCACCAGAGCAACTTACCTGGCTAAGTGGAAGTGCTTTGCCTGCTGGGTGTCTGAACAGAAATTTTCTCCAGCTCAGACTTCTTTACAATCCATTCTGGAATACTTACTCCATTTAAAGCACCGAGGTCTGGCAGCCATATCAGCTTTCCACCCTCACATTCAGGGTAGATCAGTCTTCTCTCATGAAATGACAATCAGATTCCTTAAGGGTCTTGAAATATTCTTCCTGCAGATCTGTGATCCAGTCCCTCAAGCAGATATCAACCTGGTCTTTTCCAGGCTCACTGGTACTCGCTTTGAGCCCTTGGCTTCTTGCTCTGTCCTACATCTATTCCAACGAGGAGAGGCGTCTGCATACTCTCGACATCAGATGTGTCCTGGCCTTCTACCTTGAGTGAACCAAACCCTTCCATGGGTCTACTCAGCTTTTCATTGCAGTGGCTGACAGAATGAAGGACTTGGGTGTCCTCTCCAAGAAGTTTTGTCCTGGATAACCGCCTACATCTGTACCTGCTACGAGCAGGCAAAAGCTGTGTCTCCACCGATGGTGACAGCTCATTCAACAAGAGCAAAGACGTTAGCAGCAGCTTTCCTGGCATGCGTCCCAATCCAAGATTTCTGCAGGACCACGACATGGTTGTCTGCCCATACCTTCATGACCCACTATATCATCACTCAGCAGGCTCGAGACAATGCTGGCTTCGGCAGAACGTTATTACAATCGACGCGTCCATGAACTCCTGCTCACCTCCAGTGGCACTGCGTATAAGTCACCTGACATGGAAAGGACATGAGCAAGCACTCGAAGAAGAAAAACGGTTACCTGCCTCTCGTAACTGTTGTTTTTTGAGATGTGTTGCTCATGTCCGTGCCATGACTTACTCTATTTTCCCTCTGTTGGAGTTCCGGCAAGAAGGAACTGAATGGGGGGAGCCAGTAGCATCCCTAATGCAAGCACATACATGCATGACTCTAGAGGGTGCCAGAGCCAGCCCTACGGATATCACTGGGGGGAAGAACTTCCAGTGCTGGTGCATATGGTGAGCCTGCACCCTGATGTGAATGGGCATGAGTAACACATCTCGAAGAACAGCAGTTACGAGAGGTAGGAAACCATTTTATGCTTGTTTTTCCACATTCTCAGATACCAGGATGGAATGTGGCATACAGCAGGGGTTCTCTACATTTTTCTTTGAGGTCCCCCCACACCCCTCCAAACAGGCTATAAAAATTCCAGGGCTCAGCAGGGTGGGGAAGGGGAAGTGAGGCTCCTGGTTTCAGCTGCAGCGGGAGACAAGTGATGATCAAAAAAATCATCTCAACCTGGGTGGTTCCTTTTGGTAATGGAGCATAGAGCCTTTCACCTCTGAGTCACCAGCTCATATCGGTGGTAGCAAACCATGTAACTATTTGGTGGCCTATATGAAATGAGGATCATTTGTCTAGTTCCTAGTAGTCAGGTGGCCATGTTACATGTAAAGAATTCAGGATTTAGCCCCAAGTACCTTATTTTGTACCATTTCAGTCATGTGTAAATGAGTTGCTTTGAAGTTGATATGATCTGTCTTTTCTGAGATTTGTCTTTGAGGGCTTAAACTACAATACAAAACATCATGTGAAGCTGAAGAAGGTCAGGGCCAGGGACAATGTGCCAAGCTGCATCTTCATATTCTCTGTGTACCAAGAGCAATAACACCTGCACCTTTTGTGAGCATAAAATCCTGAGGTCCACAAAACATTGAGAACCCAAGATTGGGAGGGGAAACTGCCCCATGGTTCAGGTTTAGTGTTAGTGATTTTTACAATCATGTTCTAGTTAGTGATTTTTACAGTTGTGGGTTTGAATCCAGATCATGGATTTTAATCCAATTTACAGAGCTAAGTACTCTGATACTAATGGTAATGGGAACTGCATACATCACTAGATAGATGAGGATCTCCATTTTATGAAGTGGAGAGCAGAATGAAACACTGATTCATGATCTTTATTAATATCATGAACTTCCAAAAGCCATGAAAGTATCATGCAAGTTTATTCCTAACCTTACAAGTGAATGTGCGTCTCTGCCATGCAATCAGCTTATTTTAATGGGAGTTGTGTGGCTGAATTTCCTCTAGCTGTTTAAAAATAGTGTAAACATAGAGAGTTGGATAAACACGAGCAGTTCTGGTAAAGGAAATGCTGTTTGTGCTCTGTACTTGATTATGAATATCAACAGCATTCTGATGTTTCCTGTTTCGGTATTTTCCTTAATGATGGTAATAGACCAAAAATATTTCAGACCAGATTGTAGGCAGGATAACAGCTTGTGGGAGTAGATCAAATTTCTGTCCAAAGAAAACATGCATGTTTTGTTCTCTCACCCAGCAGGGAAAATTCAGCTCTGGTAGATGTCCACTAACTTCTGAGGAGTTAACACCAAGCATGAACTGGTCTGCTGAGTGTGCTCTTCTAAATGCACTGCCTGCTGTTTTGCTCATTGACATGACAACACTCTTTGGAGGGTTCTGTTTTCTGCCATTTGAGTGTGGTAGCTCTAGAATGTTGACACACATGCTGAATTCCTACTTAGGTTAGTGTGACTAGCTAAGAGTTTATGCCTGTTAGCATTTCCATTCATTCATTCACTGTAATTTTGTCCAGTTCAGGTGGGAGGGAATTTTAAAAAGCAGTTCCCAAGTATAAAAGTAAAGTTCTCTTCTAAGTCACTGCTGAAGCTCCCACTGTCTTCAGTGGTGGACAATCAAGCTCCATATCTCATGCTCTTTTCATAGTCAAAAACAGAGAAAACAAAATCCCTGATCTGTAACAGCTGGCATACTCCAGCAGACTCGAGACTGTTCCATCTTACTACATATATAAGCAAGTACAGTCCTCATTGTCTCCATTCCCAGATTCCCCCTCTGGCTCTGTATTTATTTCAGTATCCAGAGTTGCTGCTCTTTATTGATTAAAGAGAATGACTTCAAAACCAAAATCCTGGATCAAATCTGGTTTCAGATCAGGACTGAAAGCTTGAACCAAAGACCCTTTCCAGACTTTTTGGGGAAAGTTTGGATTCTCCACCCAAATTCTTATCACCAAGTTCATGAGTTTCACAACCAGGGTTTTGAGCCTGCTCTGTCCTTTGGAGAGATGAAGTTTTGGCTCTGTCACTGGACTCTTTGATCTGAACTCTTGTCCTGTTTTTAATTAGGGTTTCTGCTCTTTTTTAAATTGGGATTCTTGAGGAAAGCAAAATATCTTTTCCCAGCTGTATATGATCAAAATGAGCATGTGATTTTTCCTTTAAGGGTATGAGAAGCAGGAGAGAAGTAGCAGATAGGAGAGCGCCTCCAGGACACTGGGAACTCAGACTATGTTGGGAGTCATTGGTGATGGGAAAAGATTCAGTAGGACCAACAGACAGAACACTCAAGGAAGGGAAAACCCAAGTAAAACAGCCAAATTCTCATACAGCCAAATTAATCACTCAACTCTGCTAGCTCCAGTGCAGATGCACCTGTTGAATTTGACCCAAGCCAAATACACAAGCTTTCTGTGTGGCTCTAGAATAGATACACATAAAATGGATTTGTATGATCCAGATGAAAGCTTTTTCCACTGGCTAGGCTGAGTTGGTGTTAATTGTAATATCCTTGGCTCTCACAATATGACTGAGCAAACAAGAAGTTCTGACCCATAGTGCCATGCTGGTATGTAACCAGGAGCAACCAAAAGGCAACATTTTGCATGTCTCTATTGAAAAATATTTTTTTTTCTGAGTAATCCTCTCTCCACAGTGATGAAAGCATGTGTGGGTTGCAATAGTATGACAATATTTGCAGAAAGGAATACAACTATGTAACCTTTCTTCCTGCTCTCACCATCTCCTTCACCAAATTTCTAGCTGCTCTTTCATGGCTCTGATACCAGCATGTAAATTCTTATCACAGCTTTTTAGTTTGAAAAACAATCTGTTACTACTTGGCATCAGTTCTGCCAGAGTGAAGCTGTGCATTCATTCTCTTAAGCTGCCAAGAGCACAGGGAAGTATGGTCTCCTACCAGGTTATATTACAACAAAAGTAAACAATGCAATAACCCAAACACCATCAGGTATTATGAGAAGGAGGGGGCGGGGGAAAAAGATTTAACTGTTCTGTGTCATGCACGTACACTTGCTACCAGAGGCACTGATTAGTTTGGACTGGTGAGGACTGGTTTTGTGATGTCATAATAGAGTAGAATGTGCGTTCTAAGAGCAGATCTCTGTGAATTCCGTTGACTCTCTTAACTCTGCCTTGTGCTGTTTTGCCAGCAGGAATTTTCCAGCCCTGTCATCCTACTAATAATTCTCTTGGCCCTGGGAAAAGACTGATGCTTAGTGCATGTCTATATATGGGCATGCAGATTGTCTAATCCTCAGATGCAACTCTGGAGCCCAGGAAGAGCACTTTGTTGCTTTCTGTGGCTTGCTCTGTGTTACAGCACTCCTGTGTGAAATTTACTAATGATTGCTGTAGTCAAAATCATTTGCCAGTCAAGTCTGGGGTTTTTCCCTGTTTCCTGGCCTCTTTCCTTTATGTGAAAATAGCTAACCAGTGGAAAAACCATGACAGTCTGAACAGTCAGATGTATTTAATACATGGGGATTGTAATGAATGGCAAGTGTGTGACTTGCTGCCTTTCTGAATAGAATCGGCTCAAATCTGTTATAGGCCCTACAATCGATTGCTAACAGCAGAAAGAGTGGTACCTTTTATGTCATGTGGTAAAGGCCTGTGCTTTTAGAGCAAGAAGACAGTTCTTGCCCCACTGCCTCCACAAAGTTCCAAACAGCCATATTGCACAGCCTCATGGTGCCCCTGGAGTCCTAGCTGGCACAGATTAGGTACAGTGTTCAAATAGCATCTATGTGGGAAAGTGAGTCAGCCATATAATGAATGACTCAAAAGTTACTGCCTCATATCTGTACCCTGGGGCTCACACTTTGCTTTGATGATAGTTGAAAGCCTGGTTAAACAGGCATCATGCCCTGAAGGTGACTGTGCTTAGCCATCAAACCAGCACCTTTCGCAGCTTGTTAAACCTCCCTTCTAAAAATGTTTGATGGGGGACGGTATCTTCCGTTTTCTCACACACTCAGCTCCCACCCCAGAAAGGGACAGGACAGCTGTATTAAGTCTTGTACTGTGCCAGGAACATTCTTGTGTTAGTGCTTTGATTATTTCTTTGAGATTTTACTTGGTCGCTTTCAGCCCAGGGATTGAAGTGGGAATGTGAATCTGCCCCTCTCACAGTATGTATTTATGCAATCCCTGACTACAGAATTAGATCTGCATTGTCCAGCTCTGAACTTTCCCCACTGTTCAGGCCCATTTCTGTATGCAGAATACTGACGGCAAAATGGGATCTAGACTCTTATGTTTACAGAACATTATGTTCAGGGCAGACTTTGTGAAATGCTGTATTTATGAAATGTGTCTCCATACTTCTGTCTTAACTTGTATGCGCTTTCCCTCTTCTCCTTCCTACCAATTCCTTCCCTGATTCCTTGTAGATATATTTCAGGAGCTGAGATAATTCTTTTCTGATCCAGTGTCTTGGTCTCTGCCTAGGGGTGGTGGCCACAGCAAAGTGGTGACTTTTTTCCTCTGTGCCTGTAGTGCTCGCCCTGTTGTGGTGAACTACATTGCATAGAAATCTGAGCTGCAAACATGCGACGGGAGCATTTTCCACCCACCCATGTTTGCTGCTGGCACACAAACCCTGGATGAGTTTTGTGTCAGCTCCAGAAGGAAACTTGCCCAGTCCCTCTCTTCCTCCTGAATCTTAAAATTGAAACTCTCTGTTTTGGGTGAGTCTGAGTTTAAAGGAAGTTCTGTGTAAACCAAATTGTGAATCACAAATCTCTGAGAATTTAGTCGGGGATCTGTAAAAGATCCTTAGTGTTCAAATCTTATTGTCTTTCAGTGAGAGTTGGGTGTCTAATTCTCATAGGTGCCTTTATAAAACCCCATCCCTAGCACTGGTGAAAAGTGCAGGCTTGACAGCCCTACAAACAGGGACAATGTCGGAAGCAACCTTTTCTTCTCTGTGTTCCTCATGTGCATATACCTCTGTCCTGAGCAGAAGGGTTGGAGCTGAAAAGTCCCTTTGTAACCATTCAGTCTGGCTCACGTTACATCTTTGTGTGTGTGCGGGCCTGGTGCTTAGAGCCCGTCCTGATGGTACTTTTTTGTGGGTTGAATTCCTTTCCCCTAGGAGCTGGTTTGAGACCACCAGTTCATTGGTGGCCTGTGGCCAAACAACTGTCCAGTGGGTGTTCAGCCTCTGCTATCTGAGCAAAATTTGAAAAGATGCCACCATTTGGGTTGGATTTAACTGATCGCTTATTAGTAACAGGTTTCAGAGTAGCAGCTGTGTTAGTCTGTAACAGCAAAAACAACAAGGAGTCCTTGTGGCACCTTAGAGACTAACAAATTTATTTGGGCATAAGCTTTGGTAAATCATTTCATCAGACGCCTGGAGTGAAAAATTCAATAGGCAGGTATAATATACAGCACATGAAAAGATGGGAGTTGCCTAACCAAGTGGGGGGTCAGTGCTAACGAGGCCAGTTCAGTCATGGTGGATATGGCCCATTCCCAACAGTTTACAAGAAGGTGTGAGTGTCAGCTGTTGGGAATGGGCCCTGGCCGGACCCCTTCTCTATAGTCAATGTGTAGCTGGAGGGAGGCCTTCACTTAAATCTGTTAGAAGAATTTACTCTTTAAAACCTGTTAGTGCTAAATTCTCTCCTCTTTCTACCTTATCTGGTGCCATAAATTGCTCACTGAGTGATTGACTGAAGGATTTTGTAGCAGCTGTTGCGAAGACAAAGGGAAACTTCATCCTCACAGGCCACAGGGGGATAAAAATGTTGACTATTTAACCTTTTTGTTTGGATAACTTTTAACTTGGATAGAAAGTAAAGCTGAGGGTGACCCTGCTGTTTCTATTTATATCCAGTGACAAATTGGGATGGTTGCAAACTTGGAAACCAAAATGTTTTCTTTTTAATGTGAAGGCAAGTCTGATAATTGCATAAAGGAGTTTGTCTTTAACACCAAAGTTACCTTCTGTGGTCTGCAAAAAGAACAGGAGTACTTGTGGCACCTTAGAGACTAATACATTTGTTTGAGCATAAGCTTTCATGGGCTACAGCCCACTTCTTCTGTGGTCTGTGTACCTGAGCTAGGCTCTCTTCTGTCTCATCTCATGCATGGAGCTAGGAGTCCTGTGTGTTGTAGGTACAGTGGAATGTCAGTCAGATCTGCTGACTTGGGAGAATTTTGTCTCATGTTGATATGACTTGCCTTGACAATTAGAGCTGAGTGAACCAGGGCGACCCGGAGGGGGGAGGGGGGCACGCAGGTAGGGTCCTTCACTCCCTCCAGGGGCCCCAGAAAACTCTCGGGTCTTTGGGGCACTTCGGTGGCGCTTCCCAGAGCGGAAGGACCTCCCACTGCTGAATTACCACCGAAGAGGGGGCCCCCCACCATCGAAGACCCCAGATCCCCTGAATCCTGTGGGCGGCCCTGGAGTGAGCAATTGATTATTTGGTCTAGGGACCAAACTGGAAAAAAAAATTAACTTTTCATTAGCTCAAAAACTCAAAATTAAAAAAAAAATTTTTCAAGTTGCTTGAAACATTTTGGTTGACTTGAAACAATGTTTCCTCCTAAGTCTTTTTCATTTTAGTTTGGTTATTTGTTGGTTTTCACCCTTGCGTGTGTGTGTGTGATGCATGTGTGTGTGTTTGCGTTTGTTTAACTTTGGCCAAATTTCAAAATGCAATACTGTTTTGAAATAAAAAATGAAAACAAAATGTTCTGAAATGGTCAAAATGAAATGTTTGACTTTTTTCTAAAACTTTAAACAAAATAAATCCAAAACTATTTTGTTAAATTCCACCCAAATTTGCGAAGCTTTAGAGCCCCCCCCATGAACTTTTTGTTGAAAATACCCTTCTCCAAAAAATGTTTGCCAAGCTCTGCTGAAGAGAACTTTATCTGTACCCAATACAGTATTCAGTAGTTGACCTGCCATCTTACTGTTTGGTTATTTCTAGTTTGAGCTGTAGAATGTAAAATGTTAAATATGGTCTACTTAACACAATCAGTATTGTTTTCATGTTTCATGCTGTTCTACTTCAACTGTGAGGTGAAATGTGCCAGCTTTAAAACAGTTTCTTAATATTGAAAAATCATCTCTGTTGTAAATCTGTTTGACCACTTTGAGCTGGAATAAAATTTCTTAAATAAAAAAAAAAAAATCTTAATGCTCTCGTATTTTGGTAGTCTGGAGCTGATGCAGGAGAACATGTTATTACTGAGAGCTTGGAGAAGGGAGTCTATACTGGAAATAGGCCAGTCCTATTCGGATTTAGCACCAGTGATAATTGGTATTAAAGGATATCTTTAATAGTCCAAGAATCATTTGAAATACCTACAGATTTGGAACTAGGGTTCATATTCTGCCATCATCAGCTTGGCTTTTCATCCATTCTGGGTAGGTTTATTTTAGTTCCATGCAATTTGTGATATATCTTGTTTTTCAAGTGAGATGAAAACGGAGGTCCCATCTAGTCTATATGATCTTTAATGATCTTATTTCTTTATAAGGGGAGAGGTTCTGTCTTCTGGCCAAAACTTCTCCATCCCCAGTCACTGTGCACTGGCTGACTGCCAACCTCCATCTCAGAGGTGGTTGTATTTTGGTCAGGCTGTATAGCAAACTTCATCCTGTATTTTTGGGCGCCCCAAACTCCCATTAAAAGCCAACTCTCTCAGATAAGCCAGGTGGTGGTGTATTTATTAGTGGTACAGATGGACCCTTGCAATGGAACTTTTTTGTTTGTTTGGTTTTTTTGTGTTGTTTTTTAAACTATCCTGCCTTGTAAAAAGAGGTTCTCTACCCCTGGATTGCAGTTTGCGTACTGCACTAAACTGGCTCAGCATGAGACTGACTTTCTACTTCTCTATATGATGCGTTTCCAGTGTATTGGCTTTCTAATGCTTAATGTTCTGTGCACCATAGATGTTAACAGGAGACAGATGCTATACCCAGGAGAGCTCTCCATCACTAAGGGAGGAGAAAGAGTGGTGGGCTTGTAGATTTTGGTTTTCTTTTCTTTTTTTGAACTGAATGGCAATGGAAGTGGCTTGTTAAATGATATGGGCCAAATTCATCCCTTGTGTAAGTCCGTGGTATTTCCTTGGCAATGAATGTGGCCCTATAGTCACCCTCTTCTGTTTCCCACCCCTCTGCACCCCTAATTAAAGGCCTGATTTTTGAAGAGGTTTGTTCCCAACCTCTATTAATAGCATGTGCAAATCCTATTTTAGTACTCAAGGATCTAATTTGTGGGTGCAGTTGGGCAATTAAGTATCTAAAAGGTAGAGTTTGCCACTGCAGATGCAAAATGGTTCCTGTCTGAACAGGGCACGTCTTTTAAAACTCTTCTGAAGGGTTTATCAGCCATGTGGAATTTCCAAATTTGAGTAAAACCTGGAAAAATCTCAGTGAAATTGCCACAATTTCTCCCCTTTTTTAAGCCAGTTCTTGAACTGACAGAAATATTTAAAATGTTTTCAGCAATTTTAAATGTTAAAAAATTGGGGAAATTTTTCAGAAAAGAATTCCACATATTATAACAACAAATGTAAGACTCACAACATCCCAATGGGGCACGTAATTATATGCCATTTTAAAGATGGGAAGGCTGGGGCAGAGAGAATTTAAGTGGCAAGCCTAAGATTTCTCAGGGCCTGGACTGTGGATGGCTATGTCCTGAGCCATAATCATTAGTTTGTCTTTAATCTATGTTTAAGATCTTTTAAAACCTAGAGGTTACTGTATTTCTAATCTTTATTTGCACTGCAGGCTGGTTTGGGGAAACTTGCAAATAGTCCGGTCAATCCACAATGGAAATAGCTGGAACTACTCTCCAGCCTTTCCCGCTGGGAGCACTTAGTCCTTGCAGTTCCCACTCTATCCATGGGTGGAATCTGACAAATCATTTTATAAGCCCTCGAGAGGTGTCTGTTTAATCAACAATAACATTCTTTTATATACAAAAAGATCAGAATTTAGGGCAGGCCAGCGTAGGGATATAACACATACTCTCTGTATTCAATATGTGCCTGAAGAAAAGACGTGAATAGTACTGCCTCCCAGCTATTCCTAACGGCTCAAACGGGCCTTATTCACATGGGTTATCACACTGAAGTCAAAGGAACTGCTCCCATGAATAAGGGTCACACCATCAGGCACTTGCGGTATATCTACACTGCAATAAAAAACTCATGGCACTGGTCTCAGTGCCTGGGGTCAACTGACTTGGGCTCATGGGGCCCAGGCTGTGGGGCTAAAAATTGCATTGTAGACGTTAGGGCTTGGGATGGAGCCCAGTCTCTGAGACCCAACCTCCTCATGGGACTTCCCCCAGCCCAACTCCAAATGTCGACACTGCAATTTTTAGCCCCACTGGCTGACCCAGGCTCGTGGGGCTAAGCTCAGCCATGCCAATGGTTTGTTGTTGCAGTGTAGATGTACCCTTACTATTTATAACGTGTTGTTGGAATGTTTGCTGGAATGATGTGGGGCCATCGTTATTGGAAATTCTGGTAACTTCTATTGTCAAAAATGCTGCTTCTTCACATCCCTGGCTCATTCGGTTAGTAGTGACCACGCTAGCGATGGGTCTGATGCAAACACGTGCGGAGCTGGATCAGAACTCTTCCATTTGGTGCCTTCCTCTCTTCTGTACCATGAGCCCAGTGATTGTAAGCCCTCTCTCTCTCTCTTAATACGGGATCACCCCAACCTAGGTCCCCAAGCCATTTCACAGTGTTTAACCTCTCCCCCTCACTCCAGCTATCCAGAATTGTGCCCAGGCACAGTAGCACCATCTCCTAGCTGATTGGCAGAACTGCTTCACAACCACAAGCACTCAAATCATGAGTCAGTCCCCAAAAAAACATGAGAATTAAAAAAAAATAATAAATTTGGAATATTTATTTGCCTTGGGTGGTGGTGTCACCTTTTCAAGCTTTTCTCCCCAACCATGAGGGCTAGAAACTTACCTTTTATTTTAATAAAAGCTGGGAGCCTCATGTAATCACTTGAATCCAGGAGCTGGTTTTTCTTTTTTCTTTTTTCTTTTTTTTTTAAATGCCAAATACCCCGGGACATATGATCAAATCAGGAGACTGTGTGTGCAGGAGTTTCTGCACTTTGCACAGTTCTACGTAACACTTCATGTTCTTATGCTAAAATGCCATATTTCAAAGGTTTTTTCATATTTGGGTTTTTTAATATAAAAACACATGTTTGGTATCAACTCAAAAAGACCTTGTCTGTTATAGGCTCCCCTCCAGTTTTAAAGGAAAGTTCTCAGCCCACCTCTATTAGGCCACCTTTTTTTGTCAGTCTTGAGTTGGTCACTTAATACAGGATTCACTAGCAAATGGTTCTTGAATTTGTTATGTTTGTGGTATATACACAGATAATTTAAATAAAAACATAAAATACTCTAGCTGGAAGGTTGCAATATAACACTATGTTACTTCTAAGAATCCGGAAAAACATACTGTAGCCAAAACCAGAGCGAGACAAGGCAATCTGTTCCCTGGCTAAAACAGAGTCATGCCTCATTCTGTGCTGAATCTCTGCAGACTGACTGAGAAGACAGACTGCATGCTTCCTTCAGAGCCCCCTAGCCTGCAAGCGGGACAAGGAAACCCCCTTAGGATTTTAAGGGGAGAGCTTGTAATTTTAACAGTTTTTAGTACACTGCAGTTTTCTTCCTCCTTCCTCCCCACCACAATCCGTCCATGCAGACTGACTTTTCCAGTAGTTTGTATGGAATATTTTCGAGCCCTTGCCCTTCCCTGGTGGTGCTGAGATTCCTGTTTCTGAATGGTTTAAAAACCATTTAATTGAATCCCCATAACTGAACCAAGGAAAGAAAACTATCAAATTAACCATCGTTAACGTTCCTGTATTGCAGAACGGAATCTAAAGTCTGGTCCCCTCTGGTGACAGAGGAGGGAAAGCCCAATCCATACAAGATGAATCTGGCATCTCAACCCCAGGTAAGTATTAATGGGCTTGCGCTATTTGTTGTTTCCTCCCTGTGCCCTGTCCCAGAGTGGCATATGACCTGATTGTCAGCTGTGCTAAGCACCTCTAGCTCCAGCTGGTTTCAGTGGAAATAGTGGCCTCAAGTCTTCTTCAAAGAGCGAGCAGATTAGCTGTGATAGTGCTAGGTTTTGAAGGCCCGAATTGACAAAGCCCTGGCTGGGATGATTTAGTTGGGGTTGGTCCTGCTTTGAGCAGGGGGATTGGACTAGATGACCTCCTGAAGTCCCTTCCAACCCTGATATTCTATGATCTCTGTGAGGGAGAATGAGCTAGTCCTTATTCTGAACTCTGTTGTGGCCTAGCTGAGCTCTTAATGAGGCTTGATGTGTTGCATGATGAGCTGAGTTTAGAAAGAGCCTTGTGTTCTCTTCATACTCATTTTTTGCCGTACTGCCCATGATGTGCTAGGCACTCATCTGGCCTAACGAGAGAGACAGGCCCTGCCTCAAGGAGCTAGCAGCCTCAGGCTGGCTTTGGAACATGGCAGAGCCTGGAATGTCGTTATGTCCCAGACATCATTCTATAGCCTCAGGCCATGGCTACACTGGCGCTTTACAGCGCTGCAACTTTCGCGCTCAGGGGTGCGAAAAAACACCCCCCTGAGCGCTGCAAGATACAGCGCTGTAAAGCCTCAGTGTAAACAGTGCCGCAGCGCTGGGAGCGCGGCTCTCAGCGCTGCAAGCTACACCCGTAGAGGATGTGGAGTACGTGCAGCGCTGGGAGAGCTCTCTCCCAGCGCTGGAGCTGTGACCACACTCGAAACTTCAAAGCGCTGCCGCAGCAGCACTTCGAAGTGCAAGTGTAGCCATACCCTCAGAATTGCTCTAGGTCGGGGTGGGCAAACTGCAGCCCGGGGGCTGCATCCAGCCCTTCAGACGTTTTAAGCCGGCCCTCGAGGTCCTGCCAGGGAACGGGATTGGGGTCTTGCCCCGCTCCACGTGGCTCCTGGAAGCAGCAGCATGTCCTCCCTGGCTTCTATGTGTAGGGGCAGCCAGAGGGCTTCGCACGCTGTCCCTGCAGCTCCCATTGGCCAGGAACCGCAGCCAATGGGACCTGCAGGGGCGGCACCTGTGGATGGGGTGGCGCACAGAGCTGCCTGGCTGCGCCTCCATGTAGGAGCTGGATAGGGGACACACCGCTGCTTCTGGGAGCTGCTTGAGGAAAGCGCCACCTGGAGCTTGCACCCCTGACCCCCTCCAGTGCCCCAAACCCCTGCCCCAGCCCTGATCTCCCTCCTGCCCTCAAACCCCATGGTCCCAGCCAAGAGCACCCTCCTGCACCCCCAGCCCCACCTCAGAACCCTCACCCCCTCCTGCACCCCAACCCCCAATTTCATGAGCATTCATGAGGGCCCCCCCATACAATTTCCTTACCCAGATATGGCCCTTAGGCCAAAAAGTTTGCCCACCCCTGCTCTAGGTGCTGCCCTGAAGAGCTTATCTAAATGACTTGCCAATGAGTGAGTTGTTTGGGGCAGGGACTGTGTGTATATGTGGACAGTGCCTGTCACACACTGGGTGCAACAGAATATAGGCCATAAATTACAGTTTGAGCACTTTAATCTTAACCATTTGCTAAGCTTGTTGGCTTTCCTAGATAAGAGAGGCCCCAAGGCAGGGTGGGAGACAAATGATTCATTCTCATAATGACTCATTTATGCTAAAAATTCAGGGACACTAATGGGAAAGCTTTGGAGATGGGGGAGTGCCACCCTTTCAGTTCCTTGGTGGTGTGCATAGTCCACTTGTGGGCGTGGGTTTTGAAACATGCTAGTGGACCTGTTTCAATTCAATTTCAGGGGACAGAGGCAGTGGAAGTCAATGGGATGTAGACAGCCAACTCCCATTAGTGCCTTTCCCCCTTTATTAGCGTGGCATAGTGCCCTAAGTGGGGCCAGACCTAATACACAAAGGCCCAATCCTCAAATGTATTTTGGCTCCTAACTTCTGTGAAAATCATTGGAAGCTAGAAGTCTAAATGTCTTGATGGATCTGGGCCTAAACGTTTATAACCCATCCTATACAAAAATAATGTGCCCATTTTGTATCACCGTCCATTTGTGATAGGGAGGAGCAGCCTTTGTTTTGTTTCATGCCAGGAGATAGAATCCTAGATTATTGGGGTTGGAAGGGACCTCAAGAGATCATCTAGTCCAACCCCCTGCTCAAAGCAGGACCAATCCCCAAATCCCTAAGTGGACTCCTCAAGGATTGGGTTTAGCAGGCCAATGCTCGAACCACTGAGCTATCCCTCTCCCCCCCCCCAATAAACCTTGGGGGTTGACAGCTTTAAAAACAAAATTTCCCAATGTTATTTTCAGCCTCTGCCTTTGGCTGTGATTTGGCTCTGTTAGCAGAGGCCCGGTTTCACATAGCTCCTTGTGTCCAATCCCCAAAGAATTTTGTGCACCAAATTCAGATTGTTATACTTGTGTAAATGTGGAGTAACTGCAGTGAAATCAGAAGAGTTGCTCTGGATTTGCACCAGTATAACGGATCAGAATCTGGCCCTAGAACTTCCCATGTTTGAGGAGTTTTTTTTCCTATCAAAATTAGAATATGAGAGAATAGTTTATTATGTAACCAGGAAAATATTAATTTGTCCTGCTACATTTATATGGTAAACTTGTACCACAAAACGAGTCTTCGTATAGAATAAGACCATCTTGATGTAGTAACTTGGAGCTGTTTGCCCAGGAGCTATCCTGGATCTCATCTTTTTCACGGATTCCCCCCCTCCCCCGCCCATGCCAGGCTGGGGGGATCAGTGTTCGTGGTAGGCTAGCAGCTGATGTACAGAACTTGCTGTAGCACTCCTCCCAGTCAACTCCTCAAGAGACTGATACAAGTAAAGCTACAGCAAGCCGCACAAGCTGGTAGGACAGATGTTAAGGTGGGAGGGGATAAGGCAGAGGTGGACATCATGGCTGTGGGTTCTCTGGTGGGTCTCTAGCCTGTGAGTGTTATGGAGAGCTGGGGCTCAAACCACCGGATTCACGCTTTTCTGCTTCCAAACACTGGAGAAGTTCAGAGCTGGAGCTTGTGACTTGGCCACCTTGGCTAGGGCTAGTCTCGTAGCATGCTCTGACACTGCATTGCAGCACTACAGAATATTGTATAAACTCCATCCTTTGGAAGAGGTGGGCAGACATGACCCTCAAAGTACTAAAGATCCCCCAGCACCTCTGTAAAAGCAAGGATAACCCCAGTGCTTGGCTAATGCTTCCTCTCTTAAATGAAGCAAGAGTTAAATCCAAGGCTATGCGAGAACTATTGCTGAGCTTATACTGGCTGTTGAATTTACCTGCATAGTTTTGCCACCAACCTCTCTCTGTTTTGTAAATCACTTAAAAATGCCTAGCAGTGTGGATTCTTTTTAGTTTAAAACAGGGGCAGACCAAGGGGTTCTCAGGGATTCTGGTGATGAGCACAGTGTAAACCCCTGAATAGATAGAATAGGGACTGTGTAGTCCTGAGGTGCAGCCTTCAGCTCTCTTGTTCCCTTAAGCACAGGACAAAAGAGTTGATTCAAGTTAAACTGCAGGTTTTTATTGCTTAAGAACTCAGGCAAGCAGTTTCTATTGGCTTATAAAGAAAGCTCAAAGTGAAAGCAAACATTATGGGCGTGCCCCTTTGATTTTTAGCCCTCAGCTACCAACTGCCTGCTGATGTGGCTCTCAGACATGGAGGGCTGGAAGGGATCAGGAGAGGTCATTGAGGCAGGACCAAGTATACCAGACCATCCCTGACAGGTGGTAGGTGTAACCTGTTCCTAAAAACCTCCAGTAATGGGGATTCCACAACCTCCCTTGTTACTGAGCTTAACTAACCTTATAGTAAAGTTAGAAAAATGTTTTCTGTGTTCCAACCTAAATCTCTTTTGCCGCTTTCTTCTTTTCCTACCTTCAGTGGACGTTGAGAACAATTGATTCCTGTCCTCTTTGACAGCCCTTACCATATTTGAAGACCTGTGATCAGGTCCCTCCTCAGTCTTCTCTTCTCAAGATTAAACATGAACATTTTTTTAACCTTTCCTCACAGGTCAGGTTTTCTAAACCTTTATTCATTTTTTTTGCTCTTCCCTGGACTCCCTCAAATTAGTCCACATCTTTGCTGAAGTTTGGTACTCAGAATTGGACACGATACTCCCATCTTAAGACCTCACAAGTGCTGAGTAGAGCAGAACAATTACCTCCCATGTCTTACATAAAACACTCCTGTTAATACACCTGTGACAGGGTAGGGGTAAAACCCCCTTTAAAGCCCTGCCAAAATGCTGGCTGCAGCCTGCTCTGTGGCCAGGTGGCCTGGTATAGAGATGCAGGTACTCAGCAGGGAGCCCAGCTGCAAGCCCTAATGAGGGCTGGCTCAGAGGAGCATTCTGAGCTAAGTAGGGACAGCTGGTCTGGAGCAGGAGAGGGCTATAAAAGCCCTGGGCAAATCTCAGTGAGAAGGCTAGCCTGGGAGGAGACAGGAGGGCAGTATCTCTGTCTTCTTGCTGACAAGGAAGCCTCAAGGGCCAGAAGACCCTGGGGAGGGTCTGGGGGGCACTAACTGTTGCGGATCTGGGAACTGCATGAGCACTGTAAATAAAGACACTTGGGGTGATCCAACGAAAGGAGGAGTGAACACTCTTTATTATACCAGCCGAAGCACAGGGTGCAGGCACAAAAGTGGGAGAGCCTGCCCAGGACCCTGTGACAACACCCAAGAATATTTGTCTTTTTTGCAACAGCATTACATTTTTGGCTCAGATTCAACTTTTGATCCACTCTAACCCCCAGAACCTTTTCAGAGGTACTACTGCCTAGCCAGTTATTGCCCATTTTGTAGGTGTGCATTTGATTTTTCCTCTCTAAGGGAAGTATTTTGTATGTGTCCATATTGAACTTCATCTTGTTGATTTCAGACCAATTAATTCTCCAATTTATCAAGGTCACTTTGAAATCTAATCCTGTCCTCCAAAGCGCTTGCAACCCCTCCCAGCTTGGTGTCATCTGCAAGTTTTATAAGCATCCTCTCCACTCTATTATCCAAGTCATTAATGAATATATTGAATAGTACTCGATGTAGAACAGACAGCTGTGGGACCTCACTAGATACGTCCTGGCAAAATATGGGCATCCTTGGATTAAAGGGTTACTTCCAGTGTCTCTAGGCTTAATCTTCACATCAGGTTTGTCATCACTCTCCTCTTAGAGCCTGTTGAAAAGTGAAGCCAGCTGCAGCAGTCTTAATAAATTGAGGCACTGGATAAATCACCCTCTCTCCTTTAGTATACAAGCGGGACAAACTGGCATAGTGAGGGAAGAGTTCTGCAATCCAGCCCATAATCAGAAGAGCCCACTGAGCTTGCCAGCTTTGCCAGTGCCTCTTTAAATGTCTCAAGCCAGTCTGCCAAGAAAAAGAGCTTAATGACATGAATAACACCCACTTTTAATAAGCCCTAGGGGGTTTTGTCTGTACCCCTTTCAATGACTGACTACTGCAAGTGATACTTTGCAGCATAGACACTGTGTGACTGCAATGTCAACTTGAGAATGCTAATTTCTCCCGGAAATGTGGCAAACAGGCCAGGTTGGCTAATTTGGGGGCTCTGTGTATAGAATAGCAAATTAGACTTCATAATCTTGCCTGTTGCAGATGGGTTTTTTATCCATCATCATACCCTGAGCAGAACATGCTGTCTATACCAGCCTTGCAAAACTTCCAAGAATTTTACCAGCATAGGCCTAATAAAATGATGATTTAACTTTTTACCAACATCATTGTACAAGTTATATTTTACTTTTGTTGGGTGAGTAGATGTTTTTGTTGGACATGCAGAATCTTAGAAGCAACTATCGTTATAGCTTACTCATAATTAAAAATGAGTAAATTATTCTTAGAATAGTTAGATATAGAATTTTCATTTATTCACTTGCAGAATAGATAGCATGTGTTTTGGGCTGGCTTTTTGCTCTGCCAGAAGCATAGTACTTGTTCATATGAGTGTGGGGACCATATACTGAACAGAATTACTAGTTTTGTTCCCATGTTACATACACAACTATATGTGGTTCATTTAGGGGCTGATCCAAAACTCATTCAAATGAATAGCTAGGACTGTGGGATGTTTAGTCCTAGAGAGTTATGGCTGTGGTAGCATATTTATCACATCGTAGAGTAATGATAAAACCAGCTTTTACCAAAAAAGCCTGTAACCCTCCAGTAGTGATGGGTCAGCTAGCTGATGTAGGTCTGTGTTGGGTGTGACTATTAACTTTGGAGGAGGGAAATGACTGGCGTATTTGCTCAATTATTTCACTTGTGCTTCTTACCCAAATCTTAAGGGTGTCACATTCAGCATCTGTTTCCACTTGAGTTACCCTTTCTTCCCCCACCCCTGTGGAAAGGACAAAACCACCAGAGCCACCTGCCCTCTGGGCTTCATTTCCCTGTTTCATAGAGATTCCAATAGGAGAGGAAGGATGACTTGCTGGTTAAGGTATTGAGTTGGAACCAGGGAGATCTGGGTTAAATTCCTGGCCCTGCCACAGACTCCATGGATGACCTTGGGCAAGTCCATGTAGTCACGCTGTGCCTTAGTTTCCCAATCTATAAAATGGGGAATAACGCTTCCTTTCCCTGACCCTTTGTTTGTCTTGCCTATTTAGAGTGCAAGCTCTTTGGGGCAGGGTCTGTCTCTTACTATGTCTGTAAAGTGCCAGCACTGTGGGACTCTGATCTCAGTTTGCGCTTTTAGGTGTGCTGGTAGTCGAATAAATAATAAGCAGATAAAATGGCCTTTGAGAGCAGCTTCGGGAGTGTTCTAAGCTGCAGTCATTTTCAGGTGATCTGGCCCATTTCCCAAAGGATCCTCTCTTCCTACTTCGAGGCAGAAATATTAGAACATCCCCCAAAAATCTAAGTGGAAGATTAAGGTTTAAGGCTCCTTTAACCAAAAATTGTGTAAACTTAACAACGGAACAGTGATTTTTGCTTTGTCTTAAATAAGGCATAACCTGCAGAAACATGTTCTAGTTACTTCTGAGAGTGAATAGCAACATTCAGGTGATGGCTGAAACAGCCAGCCACATATATCAACTTTCCCGAGGCTTCCTTAGGCAGCGCTGCTCACATCCTATGGGGTGACGTAATTGTTTCCATTTTGTATATTTGTCCCCATGGAGATTTAGAAGCCACAAAGTATAGAGAGTGGGTGTGTTGTTGTTGATATGACCTTTTGATAAGGCTGTGGGTGTGCTAGCAGTCTGTATGAAGCAATAGTCTATAACGTAACCGTCTCCAGTTGGAGATGGCTGAACTTTGTTGGCTGTTGGTGACCTCCTGTTTTTCTTTGTTTAGGCAGCATTACTACATGGGTATGGAATGCTTTAGGAAAATCAGAGAGAGAGAGGATGTGGGAAGCTGGTCAGACTGCTTTGTCCCCTTGCCTCCCCCCATCAAAAAAAAATCTTCCAAATTTCAACTCTGCTTTCAAAACCATGAGAAAAGCTTTTGGAAGGATGAGGAAAGAGTAAGGTTATGTGAAGACACTCTAATCCCCCAGACACGTGACACATCCCGTGGATCTCCGAGAGAGATGGGAGCTCAGACAGATTGATCTGTCCACCGGGAATCAGTGAGAGAGTTGGCTGCAATAGCTTTGTTTTTGAAGTTGTTAAATCTTTGGCTTAAACGTACTTCTGTGAACTGTGCTCTTAAAGGCAGAGATGCAAAGCTAGCACGGTATGTGGTGAGTTTGAGCTGAGAATTTTGGTTCCAGATCTGAACAACTCCTCTCAATAAACCTAAAGCTCATTGGATCTGAGATTTGGACTTAGACCCATCTCTAGTGTAGAGCAGATAAAGAATGGACACCAAGAAATGTTAATATTCTTCTCTTGGAGCAGATATCTAGGGGCAGTATCCAGTTCAGCTGGCCACAGATGCTCAAAAATAATGAGATTGGTTTAAAAATACCAGGAGATCTTCAAAATTCTGTGTTCTCATTTGCCCCCTGAGTTTGGAGCTTTTGTGGCAGAGGAGAGGGTCAGATTTTCAAGCTTTTCTCCCCAACAACAAGGGCTAGAAACTTACTTCTTAAATAAAAACAGAGAGTCTCATGTAGCCCCATGACTCCACTAGCTGGGGTTGTAAGAAGCACCAAATATCACAAGACTCTAAAATCAGTAAAGTTGACAACACTGCGACCTGAAATGGGATTTCAGCAGCTTCCTTGCTGTAGCACTACCTTGCTTGGGGCACAGCGAGGAGGCAGCAGTCTCTCTTTGAATGCTGCTGAAGGAGGAGTGGTAGCAAGGACCCTTGCCCCTCCTAGTACAGCTTTTGGCTTCACTTGGAAAGGAGAGCGGGATGGCGGGAGGAGGTGGGAGAATGGAAGCTTTGACTGTAGGGAAGAAGAATCCTGCTCCTCAGTCCCTTTATTTTCCCTGTGTGACACAACTCCTCAGAATTTCCTGTGCCAGGTGCACCAGGTGTGGGTGAGTGGGCAGGCTCAGCCCAACAGGATCCAAGTGTGGATCGGCTTAGTAGGGGCGGGGTGGGGCATCCAGGTACGGGGTGAGAGGTTTCTGTGTGGGGCAATCTGGGTGTGGGTGGCTCAGTGGAGGATCTAGATACACAGAGTCTCATTGGGGGTTCCAGGTGCAGGGGCAATAGGACTCTACAAGTGAAGGTGGTTGGGGCTTGGGGGGGGTCTGGGTGTGGGGAGATGGGGCTCAGTGGGGTGGGTGTGGGGAACACAGTGGGAGGGTCTGGGTGCTGGGGGAGTGGGGCTTGATGGGGTGGGGGTCCAGGAGCAACTGGTTGGGAATCAGTGGGGTTGGGGTCTGGGTGTGGGGGGCTCATCAGATGGGTACAGGTGTAGGGGGGTAGGGCTTGTCAGGGTGAGGGTTCAGTGGGCCTGCTTGATGGAGGAGCCCTAGATGCTGCTGAGGGGATCCATATGCCAGGCTCCCAACTCCCTTATCCCCTTTCATTCTCCACTCCCCCACACATTCCCCTCCCCTCCCTTGCACATTCCCCTCCACCTCCTCTTTCTTCCCCCCTGCCTCTTTCCCTCATGTCCTTCCCTCATTTCCCCCAGCCCCACTGCGGACATTCATTGTTGCACGGAATAGAAAACAGGAGAGCTCCCAGCACACAGAAGAGGAGCATGACTGGCACTAGGACCCAGGAGGTGGTGCTCAGCCGACACCCCCTCCCAGCATGGCTTCCCTTTACTTTGGTGCCATTTTCTGCAGGGAAACACAGGAAAGCTGGGGGGGGGGGTGTTTTCTGTGGGCGCACAGTCCCGCAGAATCCCCTCAGGAGTAGTATTATACACATCTGAAACAGTTTTCTACTTGTATCCTCTTAATGGGGATTTTAATAATTGCATTGGACCAATTCTTTGCTGGGGTAAGAATATTGATTCTTCCCTTGGGTAATTGACAGAGTGGTCACTCTCATTTCTTGCTACCATCCACAGTCTCTGCCATGGGAAAGACTATATGGGCAAAAGAGCAGTGTCATCATTGTGCTTGAAATAAGACTTGAACAAAAGGCTTGAACACTACTGGGTAAATGGGACATTAACTTCTTATTGTAGGGGTCGGTCTTTCATCAGTGTGTGGGAAACCTACAGGCCTAATGCCCAGGCACACCAATTGGAGATGACATGTGACAGCTCCTCTTTCTAGCCCACACATGTCTGGCTCTAGCTACCTCATTGGTTTCTAATGACTTGAAACTCATGAATGGGAGCATTTCTGATTGACTCTGTCAGTCTGGGGACAGCAGCCAGCTGGGTAAGGAAATCTAGAAATGTTACCAAACATTAAAATGAACATTTTGTGGGGAATTTCTTTGTCCTTTTGAAATGGGTGGCTTATTCTGTACCAGTTAAACTGGTAGCATTGCGTTAGGGTTCTGAGATGTACAGGAGTGCTGTGTTAATTGCGGTAAGGGACTGTAGACCCAGAAAACTAAGGTGGTGATGAGGCCTCTGGTTAATATTGTGTCACTTGGGCCTGAGACCCTTAACAATAGAACAGGGGTCATTGCAAATTTGAAAGAGCTAGAGCAGGTTGAAAAATGTCAACATTCTTCATTTCCACTGCAGTTTGCATTGAAATTTCAATAGAAAAAGGAGGATTTTTGTGAAAACTTTGTCCCACTATTCTCCCAGCTCTAGTGAGCTCCTGCTGTACCCTCTACGTATTGTGCTCAAGCCTGATGCTGTCCTTCTTAGTGCTGGTCTAAACCAACGCTTAGTGCACTTGCCATGCACAGTTCATGTGAGCCCTGCTGTCCCACACTGACCATTCCCTAGTGCGCTTCAATCTTGCTCTGCTTTGAAATGGCCAAAGCGCACTGGGGAATTGTGAGTGTGCAGCAGCGTCCACGTGGACACGCAGGCTGTGTCTGTGCTACAGAGCATGTACCAGGCTACCCTGCTAGTGTAGACACAACCTACACCAACAAGGAGTTTTTCTGCAAGTGTAGGACCATCATCTCTCCGAACGACATTGACAAGCTGCCTTCTGTTGACATAGCACTCTACACCAGGTATTTGTCAGGGTCTCTTGTTCAGTCTGGGGTCTGGTTTTTTCACACACCTGACCAGCATAGGTATGCACACAGAACATTTATGCATAGACCAGGTCTCAGTGCTGAGCAGGCTAACGTGGGGTAGATTTACACCCCAGCATATTGTGAACTGAGTGTTCATTTAGATAAGCCCTGACAGAAACAAGTAATTCATTTTAGGCCTTGTCTACACTACAGAGTTTTGTAGGCAAAAGTGATGTTGCTTTAATTAAACTGCTGTAGGTTCCTGTGTTGGTGGAGTGCATCCACAGTAACAGCTCTTGCATGGACACAGAGAGCAGTGCACTGTGGGTAGTTACCTCACTGTGCAATTGGCTGCAGGGTGCTTTAGGAAGGGTTTGCAATGCCTCATGTATCACATGATACAAGTTTCTCAGTCCCGTGTTCTATGGGCATCCTGCTAGATTGTCAGCCACTTTTCAACTGAAGTGTCGGGGGGAGGGAGAGGAGAGTGGTGTGTCTGGGGGTGGGGGAGTCCGTGCTGAGGAATGTCAAAGCAGCACAGCAGTCCCCACCCACCCCCCACCCACATTCCCCACAGCAGCAGTCTGCCAGCCACTGTATTCCTAGTGCAGGGCAGAACAGGAGCATTCTGTGTTAATGATTTGCTCTTTGTTCTGGGAGCATAGCAGCAGCTGGCTGTCAGACACTTTCCAGAGCTTTGAAAGGGGAGAGGTGCATGACTGCAGGGCAGCAGAGATCAAAACAGTGAGCAGAGCCATAGGTGCCAACTCCGTGGGTGGTCTCAGGCTGGAGCACCCATGGGGAAAAATTAGAGGAGTGGGAACGTGGTGCGCTCAGGGGAGGAGGCAGGGAAGAGGCTGGAGTGAGGATTTGGGGAAGGGGTTGGAATGGGAGTGGGGAACGAGTGGGAAGAGGTGGGGCGGGGAGACCTCATGGAAGAGGTGGAATGGGGATGGGCGGGGGTCGAGCACCCACGGGGAAGAGGGGAAGTCGGCGCCTATGAGCAGAGTGGTCATGATGGGCATTGTGGGATACTGGTGGAAGCCGGTTATATCAACAAAACAAACAGCAGCGTCTACACTGATGCTACGATGCTTAAAGTTTGCTCCAAAAAGCTCTATGCCTCTCGTTGAGGTGGTTTTATTTTGTTGGCAAAACAGGACAGTTTTGCTGCCAAAAGTAGCTTTGCAGTGTTTACTCCTGCCCTGTTTTGTCGGCAAAAGGAAGCTTTTGCTGACAAAACTTTGTAGCGTAGACAAGGCCTCGATGTTCACGTGCCCAGCTGGCGTCATGTCCCAGCTTGCATAGCATTTAACAGTGTTTCTGTCAAGAGCAGTACGTGAGTAATTCCATTTGTAGCTGCAGCCGTCTCTGCTTCAGAAGAATCTTCCTTGAGCATGTCTCTTCTTCAGAATTTGGTCCTTTTCTTATTAAATAGCAACTTTCTATAGCCAGTGATGCCAGCTGTCCTATAATATCTGCCTGAGGCAGCATAATCTAATGGCTAGTCCAGAGGGCCTGGGAATGGGCAGGCCTAGCACCAGTTAGCTCTGTGTTCTTGTCCTGTCACTTACCTTTCTACTCCCCATTTCTGGGCCTGTAGATGAGGTTCAGATTTAGCCGGCATTAAGTGCTTTGGATGAAAAGTGCTATTGAAAGGCAAGATGACAGTGGAATATTTAAAAAAAACCCAAAAACCTTCCATTCTTCATTTTGATTAAATAAATACTAAGGAATTTTGGTTCTGGAGTTTTTGATCAAATTGTGGGAGGCTCAGATTGGAAGACTGACTGAATTAAATGGGACACACAGCCTTGTATCAGGTGAAATCTACTGTCTTGATAACTAACCTATGGGTATTTGTCACTCAGGAACCACATGCAAGAATTTTTAATACCTTTCCCTTTCTTCTCTTTATGTCGGCGAGAATATGAGGGGATCTTTTCAGAAGTGGCTAGTAATTTTTTGAATGCCTTAATTTTTCAATGCTCAACTTGAGATACCTTAACCAGGCCTGACTTTTGGATAGTGCTGAGCACCCATCCTCTGAAAATCCAGCCTCTTGAAGGTATGAAAGGTTGGACCCTTCTCCCCCACCCCCCAATCCACTAGTCACATTTGAAAATATCAGCCTACATCTGCATGGAAGCCCAGCCACATGATAAATCTGAACAGTCCTGCTCCCAGGGCTGGCTTACAGGGGGCTCAGTGAGAGGGCGGTTGTGCCAACTTGTGCTCCAGAATCAAACCATTCCATTAATAAAAAAAATAAAATAAAAAAGCTTGGGACTGAATGCAGTTGATCCAGTGAAGTTTGCTGACAGCTCGAGGCAATAGCTCTGATAGGTGTTCCCCAGCCCTGTCTTTCCAGGGATCTGTCATCGCTGAAGCCTAATGTCTGCATTATGGACTCTCTCGCTGTCAAGCAGAACAAGCAGCTGTGGATAGGGGTGCTCGTAGCATGAAGATCTTCGGCCTGCTGAGAGCTCTGTCCCAGCGTAGGGTCGCAGCTGGGTGGATTTGGGGAGAGCGCTTCTCTGGTTACGCAGAGCTGTCCTTGTGCTGCATGTTCATTGGGCTGCCCTGGCACTTCCCACTTGCATGTCAGACACTTCTGATGTTGCCTTTGCTCCCTTGCATGCAGGAAATAAGGCACATAGGAAGCGCACACAACCGAAGTGCTATGCCATTCACTGCTGCCACTGCTTCCAGCACTGCCCCCAAAGTGATCACTGCCCAGTACAACAGCCCCGCAGGCCTCTACTCCTCAGAAAACATCCAGACCTTCAACAGTGCTGTGGAGTCTAAGTCATCTGGTGATGCCCAGGACCCCAGCAAGCCGTAAGTAGTTCCCCACTTCTCTCTCCCTGCCCCTTCCTTGCTGGGATGTCTGTTGTCATGGAGTGAACTTTGTCATAAACTCATTGCAAGCGTATCCATTTTTTAACATGGGACAATTCTCTTTCAGGCTTGTGGAAAGAGTGCAGCTAGCAGGTGTGAGACTGGATGCAGTCCAGGGGGGCATGGCTTGTGGGGGCAGGGAATATTCTGCAAGGTGCAAAGGTGAAATTAACAATTGTGTGTTTTTGTTTGCCAGAGACCAGCGCAGTTTCAGCGTGCGTTCAGCATGACATACCAGCCTTTAAAATCACCCTCTGACCGCAACAGGTGCCCAATGCTTTATTATCAGCACTTCGTACAATTGGTCTTTTTTTCTGGCTTTGCAAGCAGTGCTGGAAGGGTGCAATGTGGTACGGAGGAAAGAGCAGCCCCTTTTCAGAGAGGGCTTTGAAATCTTACAGGGACAATGTCAAGGCTTGGAGTTTTTATTAAACTGCCTTTTTCTTTGGATTTTAAAGAATTGCAAAGAGCCCTGGGCAGTTGTTTCTCTTCTGCTCAACCTGCTACATGGTTGAGATTGCAAGTCTGAAAACATACTCTACCTCGACAGCAATCCAAGCAGAACAGCCATGGGGATGGGTTTGTATTTGCATCTGACCCTTGCCAAGTAACTCTCACTTCACCAAAAATGCTAGCCTGCTTCTAGGCTGAAGTGCTAGAAACAAACCCGAGTATGTCCAATGATGTGAGCACAGGGCTGGGAGCCAGGAACCTGCTGGGCTCTGTTCCTGGCTCTGACAGTGGCTTCCTCTCTGACCTGGAGCAAGTCGCTTACTTAGCCTCCCGATGTCCCAGTTTCCACATTGGTAAAATGGAGATAATGATAACAATAAGAAGTCAGAGCACTTTGGTGTTATTTGTATTACCCTAGTGCTTAGAACCACTAGTCATGGACTAAGACGTCATGGTGCTAGATGCTGCACAAACACAGAACAGAGGGCATCACAATCTAAAGATACTGGCCTCTGCTTTCAAAGGTGCAGTTTTATGCCTGTGCTTTAGGTGCTAGTCCTCTAAATCCCTGACTTGCAGGTGCAGTCAAAAGTGAGAGGTCTAGGAACTTGAGTTATGGTCACAGTTGTTGTGCCTGCAGAAATTGAGACCTTCTAATACTAGTCTGAAAACATGGCTCCATAAGTGCTTATGCGAGCTCGTAGCCACCCTGATAAGGTCAGGACAATGCCTTCAGCATTTTGGCTTCCCTGCCCCCAAGGGTTATTTTTGCCTTTCACTGCCCCTGAGAGAAGGCTGGTGTCAGTGAGCCCCATGGGGCTGTCACTCCCCCCTCCTTCCCTGGAAAGAGGGCAGGTGGCAGTGGGTGGGCAGAGATTGTAAGTAGCTGCTAAAGCCTAGCAGGATTTTCTTTACCAAACAGGTGTCCTTTTAGAATTGAATTAACAGCTACTGCAAGGCTGCTTTAATGGGGCCTTCACCTGTCCAAACCCCAGACAATAGTGACTGATGCTCTGTGGCTTGTTTTTCAATGGTTCAGACTTCTAAGTGGGTCTGGCACCATGTTCATCTAACATCACATGATCTATAATGCACAGCCCCCAGCACCCATTCAGAGCATCTTTCTCTGAACTCAAGAGGCCAGATCCGTGTGCCAGTGTTATTCCAGAGGAACGTAATTGAAATTGTCCAGCCCAGCCCGTTTCCTCTAGATTTACACTGGCGTAAGCGATGCAGAGTCTGGCCGGAGAAACTGCAACCACTGTATTTGGTTTTCAGATCTTTACAAAAGAACTACCTTATGGTGACAGGTGGTGGGTGAGGGGAGGGACTTAGCATCCAATTCCTCCTGCTACACTGTATCCTTTGGGTGGTCTGCACTGCAGTCTGGAGGTGGGACTGCAGTTCATGTAGGCATACCTGATCAAACTAGATTCAAACTAGCTCAGGCATGCCTCCGTGCGCTCAGTCACACCTCCTGACTGCAGTGTAGACATACCCTTTGTGCTCAGCCAGAACGTCAGCATTAGCCAGAAGCTTTACCATAGAGCTGATCTGTGTATGGTGGATCCTTCTAGTAAAAGGAATACCTGATTTGAAGTACTCATTTCAGAATTGCTTGGGAATTTGGTTTAGTCCTCCATTAACTTCTTCCTTCCTTCCTTTCTTCCTCCCTCTGTGTTTTCCTCTCAACTCTGCAACCCTACAAAAAAAAAAATACCCAACCTTCCTTGTAACCCTTTCCTGCCTCTAGCTGTTTATCGCCTCCTGGGTTCCAGGCACCTTTTGCAACGATCTATAATCCTCTACAGCCGCACACCTCCTTGCCTCCATTGCAAAGGAGGCACAGCACCTCCTCCATCCCAAGCCAAGTGAGAGTGGGCCCCGAACAGCTAAAACAAGCCGCTCAGATCTGCCCCAACAGCCCTGTGGAAGTGGAGGTGCCAGGACTCAAAGTGGTGCACGTGCAATTTAATTCCCCCTTGCAGCTCTATTCCCAGAGAAACATCCTGGATACTTTACAAGGGCAGATCTCTTCTGTTAGCCCTGCTTTTCCCAGGTAACCTTGCCTGCTGCGTGCGTGGCTTACTCAGCGCACATGTGCATCCCCGGCTTCATCTCCACAAGTGACTTATTTGTCCATTGCTCACAGTGTCGACCAGTCACCAAGAATCCAAGGTTTTATGTGTCACCTTTCTGAATGAAAACGTAGTGCATGATGATCTCATCACAGACGCTTTCTCTGCATTGTATTTCTTTGCTGTGCACAATGCAAAGCACTGAAATGTACCAAATCATCTGCCACTTTCCTCTGCTGCTTTTTACACACACACACACACACACACACACACACAAAAAGTAAAACGTACACAATTTGATTATTTGAAAAATGGTGTTGTACTGATTTGACTTGTTCAGTGGAAGGGTGAGTGGGGTTGTTGTTTAAAGCACCAGACTGGTAACAATTTGTTCCCGAATCCCTAATTCGGTAGTGACTGGAAGGCACTACCATCTGTCCAGCCGGTAAGTGTCCTGTGAGCTTTCATTTCACATAGCACTGGTGGATGTTTGTGTGTATTGAAGGATCAGGCTATGTAGCCTGAGTTAGTCCAATTTCCGGCAAGAACAGGCTCCTCCTCCCCAGGGTTCACTTCCCAGGCAGGTGACATCTACTAATTTGGAGGCAGGGTGACCTAGTAGATAGAGCATTGGACTGGCATTCGGGAGACCTGGGTTTTATTCCCAGCTGTGCCATTGGATTGCTGGGTGACTTTCAATAAGTCACTTCACTGCCCTGTGCCTCAGTTTCTCCATCTGTAAGGCTAATGGTGCTTACATCCTTTAAAAAGCGCTTTGAGATCTACAGATGGAAAGCAATATAAATATTTCTGCATTGTATTAGCCTGTATTGATGGTAGGTAGTTTAGTGCTCTTGATGGCCAACCGGCACTAGCATAGCAGCTCAGGATCTGTATTTGAGTTATATGAAATCACAGTCAACAACATTCAGCACACTTCAAACAACATTCAGCACAATTGGTTTTCAGATGATGACATTAAAATCAGAGTGGGCAGAGAAAAGCAAAGCTTAAACCACTTCAGGCATCTTTGCAGAACAGCTAAGAGGCCAATTCCTTTCACAGGAGCTGGTTAGGAAATCAGCTGCAGTGCTACATTCTTAGATTATTTCAGTTAGTTTATGTCTATTTTATCTTACAGTGCTATGAACTGGCTACTGTGTATGAATCCCAATCTCCTTTGCTGGACAAAATTAGAACTGCAGAGCTTTGTGTCATAGCTCCGATACTGCTAACAGTCCTTTTAGATCTAGTGTTAAGAACCATATGCTTTTGGAGCAGGAGGATCTGAGTTTTCACCCAGTAGTCACTGCAGAGATCCATGTGGTTAAGTTTTTCACTGTAACAGCCACGAAATCCCAGATAGCCGCCACTTTATAACAATGCGGTGCAGATAGTGAACTACAAGGAGCAAAGTGTTTCAGTGTTACAACTTGTAATTGATATGCTTTACCTCAGGAACAGTAAAACATCACTACTTCTCATTGCTAATCCAGACCCTGATAATGCTGACAAAAGAACCCAAGTGGGTCTCCACCAGCTTCTAAGCAAAAATTCAGTGCCGGGGGCATTAAAATTCCCTACCGCTCAATCTCAAAGACCTTCATTACCTTCACAAAATGTGTTACAGTAAAATAAAAGCAAAATTACACTTGCCAAAATACACTAAGTGAGGCTGTCTCTTTGTAGGTTTCATTACTGTGGCATTGGTTTCTTGCTAATTTACAAAACTCAGTAATTCAACAGTGGGTCTCCTGGTCACTACTATGAATTAGCAAGGTTCCTCTGGTCTCCTTTTGGAATGATTAACTCCACTGAAGGAAGTCAGAGTTCTCTTCTGCCAAATATCTGTCCCCACAGACTCTTACTTTTAAGCCAGTTCTATCACTTTGTATTAATAACATTAGTATGTGCGCCTTCCTCAAGACATGAGCAATTGCACAATTTCATGAAAGATTTTTTTAAAAAAATTTTTGGTCTGTCTTCACAGTCTCATTTTCTAAAAAATGGATCACTGAGTGCTAAAAATGTGGAAGGTCTGACACATACATTATGCACATTGTCACAACACTGATTTGTTTGAAATGTTGTTTGTCTGTTTATAATGCTCCATAAGACAATTTTTAGCATTTTCTTTTCAATGTACATGGATTAAATATCCTTAGTATTGTGAATGAAAGACTAACAGTGGGCTTCAGCCCATTATTTTGAGAGTAGAAAAGGTGATGGAGGAATATAAAGGGTGATGGGAGGATATAAAATTGTAATGGGGGGCATGGATTAATTTAGGATAATCCAGGGAATTTCCTATGTAAAAGACATCGGGACTTGATCCTGTTTCTGCTAAGAGTTTCAGGTCATTGATATTCATATTCTAAATGCTTGAATGTATGTGTATATTGCTTGAAAGAGTATACTGCTTTCACTCCAGAATATTTTACTATAGATGGGAACATTTTTTGAGATTATTTCGTGAAAACATGCATTATAACATTTGCCATCAATTTACCTCTGGTGCTTGGAGTGTTTATTGTGCAGGCTAACCCCCAGATCACTTGATTACAAATTGGCACCGAAAATATGCAGTTGCTTCATCAGCAAAAAGATTTCTCTCTACAAATTCATCTCAGTTTCAAGATGCTTGTGTACAAGTGCCTGCTCTTCCTGTATGCAACAATGGTGTTCTGGTAGGCTTGAACCTAGCAAACCACTTACGTCTCATTGTATATTATTTAACCTAGTAGGCAAATGACACTCATTCCTCAATGTCCCATTTTTTAAAGAAGACATTTGCCCTTAATCCAACTTGGGTAATGTTTCCAGCTGCATTCGTTTAGGATGCTTCAGTTAGCACAAATGTATCCACAGAGAGATGGTTTGTATTCTGAGGTGCTACATTTACACTTCAATACCAAAACCATTAAACTGAGATTGCTAATCACTCTCACACCACAAAAGGCAACAAAAATGTCTAGGCAGGCAATGGAGATCCAGTGCTTAAAGCAGCAGTTTGGGGACAGGAGATGGAATGATATTCCTGACTCTGCCACTGACCTGCTCTGTGAGCTTAGGCAAATTGCTGAAGTGCTCTGTGCCTCAGTTACCCTATCTGTAAAATGACAATATTGATACCCATTTTTTTAAAAAGCACTTTGAGCTTGAAACTGTGGCAGTCACTATTAGGAGTAAGGTTTTCAGGACCAGGTCTTGCTATAATACAAAGATGTTTTTTTAATTAGAGAGTTATTAATAGAAGCTAATCAGTGGGGGGAGGGATAGCTCAGTGGTTTGAGCATTGGCCTGCTAAACTCAGCATTGAGAGTTCAATCCTTGAGGGGGCCACTTAGGGATCTGGGGCAAAATCAGTGCTAGTGAAGACAGGGGGCTGGACTTGATGACCTTTCAAGGTCCCTTCCAGTTCTATGAGATGGGTATATCTCCATATATTAATATGCATAAGTAATATTAGGAATGAAATACAAATTCCCCTATTCAAGTTACACACATTAAGTGTTTTGCTGAATTGTAGCATTGGTCCCCTGCATTCCTAGAGCAGGAACAAGCAGTGAGTCACCACTCTGCAGCTGAAGTCAGCTTTTATTACTAAGCCCCACTTGCTCCCCATTGCCTGCACTAAACAGACTCTGTCTCCAGCTCTAGTTGTGCTGAGAACCAAGCCAGATCACTCTTCTTAAACAACAGGAGCTGGGCCTGCCCCAAGAGCAGCACAATTCATTCTCTATGGGCTGGTCTACACTACGGGGGGAAATCAATCTTAAATACGCAACTTCAGCTACGTGAATAACGTAGCTGAAGTCGAATATCTAAGATCAGAATACTCACCCGTCCTCACCGCGTGGGATCGATGTCCGCAGCTCCCCCTGTCGATTCCGCAACTCCATTGGGGTTGGTGGAGTTCCAGAATCGATATAAGCGCGCTCGAGGATCGATATATCGCGTCTAGATGAGACGCGATATATCGATCCCCGAGCAATCGATTTTAACCTGCCGGTACGGCGGGTAGTCTAGACGTAGCCTATGGCACAGGGCCTGCTTTAGGCCAATTCAGCCAATTCCCCTGAATGGGGCCCCACCCCTAAGAGGGCCCCACTCTCAAGCCCCAGTTTAGCATATTGGCAAGAGCCGGTGCACCGTACCAGGGTGGCCCAGCTTCCCCAGGGAGCAATTTAAAGGGCCTGAGGCTCCCAGCAGGGACTGGAGCCCCAGGCCCTTTAAATTGCCACCAGAGTCCCACTGCTGGAGCCTTGGGGTAGTGCTGTGGGGCTCTGGAGGCTATTTAAAAAGTCCAGGGCTTCAGCTGCTTCTACTGCCCTGGCCCTTTAAATAGCTGCTGAAGCCCTGCCACTTCCCCAGGGCTCCCGTGGCTGTTTAAAGGGCCGGGGCGGTAGAAGTAGGGGAGCCCTGGGCCCTTAAAATAGACCCCGAGCCCCAGGCTGCTGCTGCTACCCTGGTGGGGGAGGGAGGAAGAGGGGGTACTCATTGTACAGGGTGGGCTGTACTTTCTGTACCTGCACCCTGTGCCCACAGCCAGCCCCTGCTGCACCCCCTGCCCTGCCTGCACCAGTTCCTGTCTGCAGCCAGCCCTGCACCCCCTGCCTGCAGCCAGCCCCTGCTGCACCCCCTGCCCTGCCTGCACCAGCCCCTGCCTGCAGCCAGCCCCGCATCCCCTGCCCTGCCTCCAGACCTTAGGGTGACCAGACGTCCCAATTTTATTGGGACTGCCCCAATAGTTGCTTGTTTGTCCCGCGTCCCGACCGATGTTTGGTCGGGACCCTGGACAAACAAACAATTTTGCCTTCTGCATAGGCGGAGCCCAGAGGGGCTCTTGGGGGGCCCCCCCGTCCTGATTCCGCACCCTCCTTCCCCTGTTGGATCCCTCCCCAAATCCCCTCCTTGGCCCCGCCTCTTCCCCAAACACGCACCATTCCTCCTCCCTCCCAGGTTTGCACACAGGCTAGGGCCTGGCGTGCAGCATGGAGACTGCTCCAGCCCTGCAGCCCACGGCACAGCGCGGTGGGGCCTGCGTGGGCGGGAGGCAGACACACACGTGGGCGAACACGCTCCTGCTGGGAGGGGCCGGGCCCGGCTGCCTGGTTTGCCCCCTGCCCGGGTGAGTCCCCGAGCTCCCTGGGGCGGGCCTGCCCGGGGCTGTGGGAGCGAGTGTCCCAGGCGGGGCGAAACGGAGTAGCCACTGCCCTGCATCCCAATATTTCATCTTTGTCATCTGGTCATCCTACCAGTCTTTGTCTCCAGCCAGCCCCGCACCCCCTGCCCGCAGCCAGCCCGTCTCCAGCCAGCCCTGCTGCACCAGCCCTGCACCCCCTGCCCTGTCTCCAGCCAGTCCCGCACTCCTGTCTTCAGCCCTACCAACCCCTGCTGCACCCCTCTGTGGCCCTGCCTGAAGCCAACTCACCCCCCACACCCTTGTCTCCAGCCAGCCCCACACCTCTTGCCCTGCCTGCAGTCAGACCCTACCTCCAGTCAGCCCCTGCCCTGCCTCTAGCCAGTCCCATGTTCACTGGTGCCCTGCAGTTCCAGGGCAGTAACTCTGCACACCTGCTTCAATGAGGGGGGCAGGGAGCAGCTGGGACCCACACGTGCACACTGGATACACATGTGCACACCCACACATGTAAAACGGAGCTCATTTCTAGTTCAGGCCCATCTTTTTAAAAAATAACTTTAGGTAGGGTTAACATAAATCTGTATTTTCCTGGACATGTCAGGCTTTTTGGTTAATAAATCACCATCCAGGAGGAAAATATGGATGTATTGTAACCCTATTGGTACAAAAAATACATACTGTGGCACATCCCTTAAATCAGAACTTTTTATAAGGAACTGAAAGGCTAAGAAACAAAAAGCATTTTTCCATTACTTTTTTTTTTTTAAGTCATCCCTGCCGGGGCCCCGCCAAAAATGTTCAGATTGGTCTCCACACTTCCTAAAGCTGGCCTTGGGCACAATGCACCTTTTATTTAATTTCAGCAGAATTGTTATTTCCTGGAAAGTACCTTTTTAAATTTCTTACATTGAATTGCACAGTATACTTGAGAAGGGGGAAGAGAGAGAGAGAGAGAGAGTGTGTGTGTGTGTGTGTGTGTGAGAGAGAGAGAGAGAGAGAGAGGAAATCCTCATGAAAAAGAGTTTTCCACTGGGAAGCCATGGTGTTCATCTCACTAGGATTTCACTTTCCTTGTGCAAACGTAGCCTCTATCACCACTATGGTATGCTGTATGTTTGCATATGGGGGTGTTCTCAGATTATAGTATTTACAGATTGTGGCAGTGGATTGTTTTAATTATAGGTCATTTATCAAGCATTTTTTTTAATATTCTCCCCAGTTTGGAGCAACATAACCAGCCCTCCAATAACCTTGTCATAGACAAGGAGTCTGAGGTTTACAAGATGCTCCAGGAGACTGAAGACCCAAAGGAACCACCCAGGCAATCTGCTTCGTTCCTGGTGCTACAAGAAATTTTAGAATCTGAAGGTAAGCAGTTACTGTGTTCTCCATGTGGCTGTCAGATTCCCTTTGCTATGATCTGATCTATAGTCTACATTTGGTTTAAAAGCAAACCCTCTTCCCCACCTGCTGACTGTTCAAAGTGGCCTTTGTAGATGATTTCCACAGAAACCTTCAGACAGGCGCTTTTCCATTAACTTCCATGTGCAGGGATACTCTTTCGATACAGTTGTTATCCATATGTACCCATAGGTTTGAACTCTTACAGCATAAGCATTTTAAAAAATTTTTAGAAACTCCCCCAAATTTTCTAAATATCAGGTTTCACTTTTCACCGGGTAAAGAATTTTTAGATTCAGTATTGTATGGGACAGTGTGTGTGAAGGTGTGAGCACTAAAGCTAGCAGTTTCCGTCTTCTCAACAAGGAAAGGGGAAAGATCAGCTGCAGCTGAAATCCAGGAAATTACTGGATCTGGTAAGAACGAGTAGCTGAAGGTGCCACTCTTTTTGGCGCCACTGGGTCAACATGTGGACTTTACAATGCACAACTACAATCTCCTTATCAAAGGGATCTGTGTTGTACTTAGCTGAGCCCCAGATCTTAAGTTTGTTTGTTTTTAACTCTTTTTTTCTTTAACAAACAGGTCTAGATAGGGAAGAGATGTGTTTGATGAATGGCCAATTAAAAGCCTTTCTTTGGCTGAGTTCACAGCACTGGGGAGATGTATGTTCAAGTCCATCTGTAATAACATGGTGGTCTGGTATGAGTCTGGAAGTGAAACATCTGTCAAATTCCATTGTGTAAGCTGAGTGATTTGCAAAGAGCAAACAAACAGCCTCAAAGCGAGAAGCAAATTAGATTCTTAAAATTCTTTTAGTTTAATCCAAGATAAAATCATATATTTTTAAGTGTCCCTGTTTATGTTGCATGTTTGTAACTTACAACTACTGATGGGAATTCTGCACGTGTGAGAAACTCTCATTTCATTTGTCAATCACTGAGAAAGTCGACTCTGTTCTCAATAGCACTGAAGAAAATAAGAGGCAAAGGGGCTTCTTCTTCTACTTTGCAAGGATTTGCAGCATTGCTGGAAATCTCTAGCACTGAAATATGCTTGCCTGATAAAGAGCCAAAATGGGCTGTTGCTTGGTTTCATTTTGAGCTGATAAATCTTGATACTGAGCAGGAACTGTAAAGTTATGCATCCCTGAAAGAATGTTTGTTGCTTAACCTGCTTCCCCTTCAACACAGCTCAGAAAGCTCTGGCATTCCAGTCCAGATGCTTGGTGATGCTGCTAAAGTTTACAGTGATAAACAGAGGCACAAGCAGCAAATGCTCAAAGACTCTGAGCCACATCCCCAGCTGGTAGAAGTCGGCAGAGACACCGCTGTCTTCAGTCATTAGTAAGGTGACCAGACAACGAATGTGAAAAATCAGGACAAGGGGTGGGAGGTAATAGGAGCCTATAGAAGAAAAAGACTCAAAAATCAGAACTCTCTCTCTCTCTAAAATTGGGACATCTGGTCCCCCTAATCATTAGACTGCTTTATACCAGCTGAGGATCTGGGCCAGTGTCTTTTGGTCTTCATCCTGGAACTCAGAATAACAACCAATGAAATAACAGTCCCTCTAGGGTGAGCCTCAAATCACTTTTCAGCCTTAGAACACTTATTGGGAGGTCACATTTCATGTAAAATAAGGTAGGAAGGGTTTTTTAAATAATTAAAAAGATGTTTTAAAGTTGGCTACCATGAGCACGCTGCTGTGCCTCTTCACTGCACAGTCCATCATATTGGATTGTCTGGATGGAGCAACAATAGTTACACATGTCACTGAGGGACATCATCATGGGCAGCAGTGACTCTGAAGTGGTGCTGGATCCTTCCTGGTCTATTCAGAGGCAACTCAGGATGAAGGGGCTTTGCAGATGTGTAACTACATCAATACACCTACGGTGGGCAAAACACAAACATAGACGAGTTGGACTGGGGCCAAGTGGGACTTGCACCTCTGTGGTTTAGCCTGCACTAGTGCAAACCCTGCTTTGCCTTGGTACAGTGTGTCAACCGCAGGGGTCACCCCAGGGTAACTGCAGTGATGTAGGTACAACGGCACAGATGTTTTGATGTAGGCAGGCTTTGACATGCTTTGCTATTGGCCCAACAGGCAAATGGTGCAACAGCATCCGCAGAGTGTGTGGCTGGCTGTGCTCTAGCCTTTCTCTGTACTCTGCTGTGATAATAGGAGCTATAGCTGGCAGCTGCAATATAGCTGTGGCCCTCCAAATTCATGGCCATGAAATCTGTCAAATCTCATTCCCCACATCCCATGAAATCTGGTCTTGTGTGTGCTTTTACCCTATACTGTACAGATTTCACAGGGGAGACCAGAGTTTCTCAAATTGGGGGTCCTTCCCAAAAGAGAGTTGCAGGGGGGTCACAAGGTTATTTTAAGGGGGTCACGGTATTGCCACCCTTACTTCTGTGCTGCCTTCAGAACTAGGTAGCAGGAGAACAACGGCTGCTGGCTGGGCGCCGAGTTCTGAAGCCAGCACCCCACCATCAGCAGTTGAGAAGTACGAGTGGCAATACCATACCATGCCACTCTTACTTCTGCACTGCGCTGGCGGTGGCTCTGCCTTCACAGCTGGGCTCCTCGCCAGCAATCGCTGCTCTCCAGCTGCCCAGCTGTGAAGGCAGAGCCACCGCCAGCAGCAGTGCAGAAGTAAGAGTGGCATGGTATGGTATTGCCACCCTTACTTCTGCGCTGCTGATGGTGGGGTGCTTAGGGTTAGCAGCACATCAGCAGCAGCACAGAAGTAAGGGTAGCAGTACTGCAACTCCCCACCTACAATAACCTTGCGACCCCTCCACAACTCCTTTTTTGAGGTCAGGACCCCTACAATTACAACACTGTGAAATTTCAGATTTAAGTAGCTGAAATCATGACATTTACAATTTTAAAAAATCCTATGACCGTGAAATTGACCAAAATGGACCATGAATTTGGTAGGCCCCTAATCATAGCATAGGCTTCCTCCTTTGTTCTTTCATCAGTGCCATGTGGGCTGGGCTGCAGCAACTTGCGTTTATGACATTGCCGGCCATTTTGGCTGCTTCTGTGGGGTTTTATCCCCTTTCTTTGGCAAACACTGGATGCAGCTCACTCTTGGGTTTGAGTCACATACTCTTGAGAGACCCAAGGGTGTTGCCCCCACGCCCTGTCCCGTCTTGCCTGAGATGGAATAAAGTCCCTCTTTCCTATCTTGATCTATAATGTATGTACCACTATCTGTAAATTGAGAGGATCTGCAGCCCTTAACTGCCACATTATTTTAAAAGCTCTTTCTTTACTGTAAGGCTAGGAATATTGGAATAACACAGGCCCTAGGAGTTCCCTGGATTAATTCCTGCTTCAAGTCCAACAGCTGAATTGAACTAGAGCATCTCTAGCAAAGCATCCAGTCTGGATTTAAAGATTCCTCTTTCAGTTTGTGCAACCCATAATCCAAAGTGCTCTGTTCCTATCCCCAGGCGATCCCAATAAACCTTCTGGATTTAGAAGTGTGAAACCACCAATGACAAAAGTTGCCTCATCGATCGGAAATGCCCAGAAGCTGCCCATTTGTGATAAGTGTGGATCCGGCATTGTGTAAGTATTGACCTGTCCCAGTTTCTTATAGGCGATGTCTACACTACACACCGCTGGTAGCAGCATGTAGGGTATGGGTATCTACTACAAGCCGCAGTGAAAAGTCTGCTGCATCTGCACTGTGGTATGTGCTACACATGGCAGTGAAAGGCTCTGGCATGTGGGAGAGAGCAGTCAAAAACTTCAGCATTCCCTACTAACGGAGCCTTTCACTGTGGCAGGGAAAGGCTCTGGCAGGACTAGTCTTTCCCTGCAGCAGGAGAAGGCTCCAGCAGAAGAGAACTGGTGGAGTCTTTCCCCGCTGTCTCCCCGCAGTCTTTCCAGTGGCAGGGAAGGGCTCCAGCGATGTGGAGGCCGCAGCTAAAATAGCAGCATAGATAGGGAAGCATAGTTTGGGGGAATAGAGCCATGTACTTGCATATATACCCACTCCCTTTAGATGTGTCTGAGCCATGTCTCACCAGCTACACTGTGGTTTATACCCATGTCAGGAGGCTGTGCTGGTATGTATGCTACACACTACCAAAAGAAGCATGCGGTGTAGATGTGCCCATAGAGTGGAGCTTGCCATACTATAGTGTGTGCGTATACGGCTTGCTGTCTAGGACTCATGTTCTGTGAGAGCTGCGGGCACTTGGCTCCTCTGGAAATAGGGCCCGTGGTGCTTGTACCTTCAGAAGGTTTCACAAATGCTGCCAGTGAACCCTGCAAAGGTCTCCTAGGGTGGCCAGGTGTCCAGATTTCAACCGGAAAGTCTGGTCGAAAAGGGGACCTGACAGTGTCCAGTCAGATCTACTGACCAGACACCCAAAGTCCAGTTACTGTGGGGTCAGGAGGCAGGGAGGCACCAGGTCATCATCTGTGCTAGCCCCATCCCAGCTGGGGCCACCAGCTGGGCCTCAGGGAAGAGGCAGCGTGGAGGAGGTTCCAGCACTGCTGCTGGAGTGTCTGGTTTTTAAATATTACAAAGTTGGCAACCCTACTCCTGAGGCAGCGACTACGTTTTCCTGGACACACAGAGCCCAGCCTGTATTTCTCAGTGTAGGTGGCAGGTTTATTTCAGACTGATGGAGAACAAATCAAGTCACTAGGATGCATGCAGACACAGTGACTCCCTGTCATGAGCGGTGAGTTCTGTGGGCCCGTGGTGCCTGGGCACCAGGAATATTCCTAGTACCCAGGCACCACATGCCTGGCTCCAGCACTGGTCTCTCCCTCTGCCCCACCTTCTGCCCCCAGGTGTCCCCCCCCATTTAAAACAGCCCAGGGCCCCCACTCAACACCGGCAGCGCAGCAGAGCTGAGCGGCTTCCTGCCTGCTTGCTTCACATGGCTGCTGGTCTCCCTGCAGCCCTGGGTGTGGTGGGTCTGTGTCCTGTCCCCAATGCCCCTTCAGCCAATAGGAAGCTGCGGTGGCAGTGCCTGGGGGTAACAGCACATGGAGACCCCCCCCGACCCACCCTGCCTAGGAGCCCCAGGTAAGCCCTGCATCCCTCCCCCACCCCAGAGCCTGCACTCCCTCCCTCCGCACCCCCCCCATCCCCAAACTCTGCATCCCCATCCCTTCCCACACATCCTCTCCAGCCCCCAAACTCCCTCCCAGAGCCTGCACCCTTCTCCCCCTCCTACACTAGGGTGACCAGATCACCCAGGTCAAATATCGGGATGCAGGGGGGCGGGGCGGGGGCAGAGGGGAAAAAAATGGCGGCAGAGCAAAAAAAAAAAAAAATCCCCCACCCCCGATTCCTCCTCCCTCCGCAAGTGCTGGAGGGAGGCCCGGGAGACTCAGGGGAGCGTGGGGCCGGGACGAGTGTGAGTCTGGCCTGGCCCTGAGCAGGCAGGATTCAGGCGCGGTACCTGGAGGGAGAGTAGTGGGTGGCCTGCGGGTCCAGGCTGCGGCTGTTCTCCCCACCTGGGCAGCAGGACTCAGAAGCAGCCGCTGCTGCAGCTCCCACTGCCGTGGGGGGAGGAAGCGGCTGCTGGCCAAGCTCAGCGGCTGCGGCTCTGGTGCCCACGAAGCCTCCGAGCCTGGGCCTGCTGCGGGGACCCAGCGCGCATGCTGCGTGCGCCCAGCCCCTGGCCAGTCGCGTCTGGGCTGGCTGCCCAACTGGTGCAATCCCGCAGGTGACCCCGGAGTGGGGGCAGCAGGCCTCAGCCCCCCCGCATCCCACTTGTGTCCCGCAGGGGAACGAACGGGGCTGGGCTAATGATGCCTCTGCCACGGGATTGCACCAGCTGGGCAGCCAGCCCAGAAGCGACTGGCATGGGGCTGGGCACAGTGTGCGCGCTGCTGAGTTCCCACAGCAGGCCCGGGCTCGGGGGTTCGGGCCCGGGCGCCAAAGTCACAGCCGCCGAGCACCACGTGCTTGGCCACTTCCTCCCCCCACTGCAGTGGGAGCTCCAGCAGCAGCTCCTCCTGAGTCCCGCTGCCCAGGTGGGGAGAACAGCTGCCCCCTGGCCCTGCGGGCCACCCCCCTACTTTCCCTCCAGGTACCATGCCCGAGTCCTGCCTGCTCAGGGCCAGGTCGGACTCTCACTCACCCTGGCCCCGCGCTCCCCTGCGTCTCCTGGGCATGGTGTGCTTGGCAAGAGGCGGGGATTTGGGGAGGGAGCCAATGGGGAAGTGAGGGGGCGGGGATGGGGCGGGATTTGGGGAGGGATCCAATGGGGGAAGGATGGGGCGGAGTCGGGGCAGGGGAGGGCGCAAGCCCTTCCAGGCTTTGGAGCCTTTGCTTGTTTGTCCAGTGTCCCGACCTAACATTGGTCAGGACGCGGGACAAACAAGCAAATATCGGGACAGTCCTGATAAAATCAGGACATCTGGTCACCCTGTCCTACACCCACACCCCTTGCCTCAGCCCAGAACCTACACCCAAATTCCATCCCAGAGCCCAACCTCTCACCCATCCTGCACCCCAATCTCCCACTCCAGCCCAGGGCTTGCACCCCAGACCTCCTCCCCCCACCCAAACTCCCACCCCTACCTGCCTAAGGCTCTGGGAGGGAGTTTGGAGATCTGGGCTCTCTTCCCAGCTCTGCTGTGTGACTTGGACAAGTGTCGCATCATTTCTTGTGCTTCTGTTTCCCCTCCCAAACATTGTCAGTCTTGTTTATTTAAATCATAAGCTCTGTGAGGCAGAGACTCTGTCATTATGGGTATGTACAGCACCTAGCACAATGGGGCCACGATCTCAGCTGGGGTCTCTAAGAGCTACTGCAATGCAAATAATACATAACATGGAGTGTGGCAGAGCCAGGAACAGGAGCCAGATTTCTTGACTCGCCAGTCCAGTACCTTAAGGCCCATGTCTACACTAGCACTTATGTCAGCAAAACTTTTGTCACTCGGATGTATAAAAAAAACACCCTGAGCAACATAAATTTTGCTGGCCTAAGTGATTGAGTGCACAGCAGCTCACACTGCCATAGGTACTGCTGCTCCTTGAGCTGGTTTTGTTATGTCGACAGGAGAGCCCTCTTCCATCAGCCTAGCGCGGCTACCCCAGCAATCTTACAGCTGCATCGATACAGCTGGGCTGCTGTAAACTTGTAACTGTAGACCTGGCCTAACTATGAGATCTTCCGTCCTCCTTTTATCTTTTAGCATTGGTTTCCTTATAACTGCTGTCTCTGCAGAATTCTGCCTGGGAGTTCAAGCGGGATCTTTAAATAGATCTCAGATTGGAGGATTATGTTTAAAACTTTCCCACTGCAGTCCATACATTCAAAGCCTCCATTAGACTTTCCCATCTCCGGCATACATCCTCCGTGCCAGAGTCTCACAAGCCTGGCATAGCCTGAACGCTGACCAACACTAGAACATCAGTAAGTTCTGTTACCAGGGATATGTCATGTAAAATAAGAATCAGCATTAAAATATGAAACCCTGCGGTTCCTCTAACAATTGGGTAGATCTGGAAAGCTCTGCACTATAAACAGTGTGACTAATGAATTCAAGAGAGTGCTGCTAGAGCAAAATTATACTCCTAGGGAATTGTTTGGGAGCTGCATCAGGTAGCTAACAAGCTGCTGTGTATTTTCCTTATTTTGGTTTGGCTAGTTGCAAATAGCATTTGCATTGTGTTTCCCTGAGGGGAATGGAATACAATGGAACAATTAGACACCCCAACTACAGCATAGGAGTTAGTGACTATTTGCTGCATTGGAAAATTCAGCCAGGGTCCAGGCACCTTTTGCCTCTCCCACAAACATCTGGGTTTTTTTAAGTTGCAAGTCAGAGGGCTGCCCTTTGATTCTGCAGCCCTTTGCCCAAACTGGTTGTGTTGGAGTTATATTTTGGCTCATTTTACTTGTTTTGAGCCATTCAAACCCACTTTTTATGGTACACCCTCAGTGTTGCACACGCCTGTTTACCAGCTCCTCTCTAAGACTAAGGCCTGTCTACACTACAAAGTTAGGTTGATGTAAGTCACCTTGCGCCAACCTATTTCTGTATGTGTCTACACTCAAATTTGTCTCCAACTGACATAAGCGCCCTGTTATGCCAATGCAGTAATGCCACCACCCTGAACGGCCTTGAGCCATAGTCAACCAATTGAGGTCAACGCAGTGCAAGTGTGACTTGTGTCAATCCTACCAGTCTTCCAGCAGCTGTCCCACAATGCCCCATTCGCTGTGACCATGACTGCTCTGTTCACAATTGTAAACTCCATTGCCTCAGGGTCATAGAGACCAGAAGCTGCACCCCACTTTAACCCCCACCCCACATTTTTTTAAATGCCTTTTCCTGGTTGCCCAGCTTGGCAAGCACACCCAGAAGCACAGCCAACCATGCCAGCTCCACTCACTGGGCATGTTCCTGTCTGGAGTAGACGGGAGGTATTGGATCTCCTGGGCCTGTGGAGAGAAGGGGCTCTGCAAGCACAGTTACAGCACAGCCATAGAAACATGGATGTCTCTGGACAGACTGCCCGGGGGATGCAGGCAACGGGGTCTGACAGGGATCAGTTACAATGCCGAGTGAAAGCGAAGGAACTTCGCCAAGGATATCACCAGAGAATTTGACCAGGGACTTTCCCTGGAACTTTCTTGTGCTTGTGCTTGGAAAAATGGGAAGGCCAGTTCTAAAAATACTTTCAGGGAACAGGGTTCTTGTTTTGCATAGTGCTAGCCAGTCACGGGGCCAGATCCTCATCAGGTGTAAATTGATGTAGCACCACAGGGAGTACTGGGGTTACACCAACTGAAGATCTTGCCCATAGTCTTCTAACCCTGCATGGCCCTGGCCTGCACTGTGTGTGAGGGGGAGAGAGTTTTTAATCTTTCTTGGGCATCAGTCTTTGTCCAGCGAGGATATCCACATTCTGCCTCCCTAGACCCATGCTCCCCATAGATATTCTCACTGGCACATTGCTGCTGCAGAACAGCTGCCTCCTTCCCACTCGAGGGGATGGCTGTGCTGTCTGGAGCAGTCCCAGTAGTGGGCAAGCATGGGGAATTTCAGCCAGGGAGTCCTTGAGGGATTGCAGGAGCCCCAGAGCTGAGCCATTATGTTGTTTCCCACAGGGGGGCGTTTGTGAAACTGCGTGACAAGCACCGCCATCCAGAGTGCTACGTGTGCAGCGACTGTGGGACAAACCTCAAGCAGAAAGGACACTTCTTTGTGGAAGATTGCATCTATTGCGAGACGCATGCCCGGGAGCGAGTGACCCCTCCTGAAGGCTATGAGGTGGTCACTGTCTTTCCAAAATGAATGACATCATCGGCTCTGTATTATTTTTCCTACACTACTGTTTTCCAAAAAGCAGCCCCCCCTTAAACCTGCCTTGCAATAAGCAATGCTCGGCATGGCTTTTCTTTTGCTGCCACAGTAACCCTCCATCCGTTAGCCTTAGGTGCCACTAATTGTTCAACACTTGCATTTTTAAAAATCTGCTCTGACAGATCAGTTTGGATCCCCTTTTTGTACTGTCCAATCTTTCTCCCTTCACTGTCGATTGCAGATGAAAATCAGAAGCCAAAGCTGAAGCACAGAAGCTGTGTGTCTCAGTTGTTTTTCCTTCTGTTCATGTTCAATAAACGTGATGAATCCACAAGGCAAACCGTTGTCTGCATTTCTTCCAGTTCTGTGTATGTTGGCCTCCTTCCGCCCCCACCCCCAAAAAACACTTCGCATTCTGAACAGGGTTGGCAGAATTCAGTTTGTATTTTTTGGTAATGTAGATGTTTATTGTTAAGAATTTTTTTACATTTTTATGAAGGCTGTCGATTAATCGCAGTTAACTCACATGATTAACTAAAAAAAAATTAATTGTGATCGCAGTTTTAATCTCACTGTTAAACAACAGACTACCAATTGAAATTTATTAAATAATTTTGGATATTTTCTACATTTTCAAATATATTGATTTCAATTACTACACAGAATACAAAGTGTACAGTGCTCACTTTATAGTATTATTTTTATTACAAATACGTGCACTGTAAAAATGATAAAAGAAATAGTATTTTTTCAATTCACCTCATACAAGTGCAATCTCTTTATCAAGAAAGTGCAACTTACAAATGTAGATTTTTTTTTTGTTACATAACTGCACTCAAAAACAAAACAAGGTAAAACTTTAGAGCTGACAAGTCCACTCAGTCCTACTTCTTGTTCAGCCAATCGCTACAAAAAACAAGTTTGTTTACATTTACGGGGTATAATGCTGCTCACTTCTTATTTACAATGTCATCTGAAGGTGAGAACAGGCATTTGAATGGCACTTTTGTAGCCAGCATTGCAAGATATTTACGTACCAGGTATGCTAAACATTCATATGCCCCTTCATGCTTCCGCTACCATTCCAGAAGAAATGCTTCCATGCTGATGACGCTCGTTTAAAAAAAAAAATTTGCGTTAAATAATTTCTGACGGATCTGCTTGGGGGAGAATTGTATGTCATCTTCTGTTTTACTTGCATTCTGTCATATTTCGTGTTATGGCAGTCTCAGATGATGACCCAGCACACGTTGCTAATCTTAACAATACTTTCACTGCAGATTTGACAAAACACAAAGAAGGTACCAATGTGAGATTTCTAAAGATAGCTACAGTACTCATCCCAAGGTTTAAGAATCTGAAGTGCCTTCCAAAATCTGAGAGGAGCGGGGTGTGGAGATGCTTAAAAGAGCAACACTCCGATGTAGAAGCTACAGAACCCAAACCACCAAAAAAGAAAATCAACCTTCTGCTGGTGGCATCTGACTCAGATGATGAAAATGAACATGTGTCAGGCCCCACTGCTTTGGATCATTATCGAGCAGAACTCGTCATCAGCATGGACGCATGTCCTCTGGAATGGTGGTTGAAGCATGAAGGGACATATGAATCTTTAGTGCATCTGGCACATAAATATCTTGCGATGCCGGCTACAGCAGTGCTATGCAAATGCCTGTTTTCACTTTCAGGTGACATTGTAAACAAGAAGTGGGTGACTGGCTGAATAAGAAGTATCAAATCATAGAATCATAGAATATCAGGTTGGAAGGGACCTCAGGAGGTCATCTAGTCCAATCCCCTGCTCAAAGCAGGACCAATCCCCAACTAAATCATCCCAGCCAGGGCTTTGTCAAGCCTGATCTTAAAAACCTCTAAGGAAGGAGATTCCATCACCTCCCTAGGTAACCCATTCCAGTGATTCACCACCCTCCTAGTGAAAAAGTTTTTCCTAATATCCAACTGAAACCTCCCCCAGTGCAACTTGAGACCATTACTCCTTGTTCTGTCATCTGCTACCACTGAGAACAGTCTAGATCCATCCTCTTTGGAACCCCCTTTCAGGTAGTTGAAAGCAGCTATTAAATCCCCCCTCATTCTTCTCTTCTGCAGACTAAACAATCCCAGTACCCTCAGCCTCCCCTCATAAGTCACGTGCTCCAGCCCCCTAATCATTTTTGTTGCCCTCCACTGGACTCTTTCCAATTTTTCCACATCCTTCTTGTAGTGTGGGGCCCGAAACTGGACACCGTACTCCAGATGAGGCCTCAGCAATGTCGAACAGAGGGAAATGATCACATCCCTCAATCTGCTGGCAATGCCCCTTTTTATACAGCCCAAAATGCCATTAGCCTTTTTGGCAACAAGGGCACACTGTCGACTCATATCCAGCTTCTCGGCCACTGTAACCCCTAGGTCCTTCTCTGCAGAACTGCTGCCTAGCCACTCGGTCCCTAGTCTGTAGCAATGCATGGGATTTTCTGTCCTAAGTGCAGGACTCTGCACTTGTCCTTGTTAAACCTCATCAGATTTCTTTTGGCCCAATCCTCTAATTTGGCTGGTAGGACTAAGTGGACTTGTGGGCTCTAAAGTTTTACGTTGTTTTTTGTTTTTGAATGGAGTTATTTTTTTACATAATTCTACATTTGTAAGTTCAATTTTCATGATAAAGAGATTGCACTGCAGTACTTGTATTAAGTGAATTAAAAATACTATTTCTTGTTTTCTTACAGTGTAAATGTTTGTAATAAAAAATAAAATGAGCACTGTATACTTTGTATTCTGTCTTATAATTTAAATCAATATATTTGAAAATGTAGAAAACATCCAAAAATATTTAAATAAATGGTATTCTAATATTTAACAGCACGATTAATCACGATTAATTTTTTTAATCGCTTGACTGCCCTAATTTTTATTGATTGAAATTTCCATAGCTGCATGAAATTATGGGACGAGTTCAACAATAAGTATTTGGGGACAGTAGACATTGAAATTCAAAACATGAAATCTTTGTTCAAAAAAAATTGTCAACATCACATCAAAACATAGTAAATATCCTTCAACGACACTCTACAAAATTTCCAGCTGCACTTTTTTTCTTTGCCTATCTGTGAATTTCTGTCATTATCAATGGTATCAGTGAGTTTTTGGGTGTACAGACATTTACTGACATCTACCAGTAAAAATTGACACTTCCAAGCCTATGAGCAGGTGAGAGGAAGCATTTGTCCTGAGGCTTCCTTGTGATATCATGATGTGCATGGCGTAAGGAACGGGGGTGTAGCTGCACCAGCCCAGAGGCACTACAGGCAGAGAGGTCTAGGTTGGATATTAGGAAAAACTATTTCACTAGGAGGGTGGGGAAGCACTGGAATGGGTTACCTAGGGAGGTGGTGAAATCTCCATCCTTAGAGGTTTTTAAGGCCCGGCTTGACAAGGCCCTGGCTGGGATGATTTAGTTGTGGTTGGTTCTGCTTTGAGCAGGGAATTGGACTAGATGATCTCCTGAGGTCTCTTCCAACACTAATCTCCTATGATTCTATATCTAGCAAAGTTTTCAGTTTAAGATCCCAGTGTCATCTTTTGAAAGTGTTGTGCAGGTTTCCTTTGAGGATGAGGATTGAGAAGTCAGATACAGTGATGGCTTTATGAAAAGTATTCACCCACAAGTGATAGTGGTGGTTCTTTGAGTGCTTGCTTAGGTCCATTCCATGCTAGGTGTGTGAGTGCCCATGTGCACTGTTGCCAGAGACTTTTTGTCTTAGTGATATCCGTAGGGCTGGCTCTGGAGTGCCGCACTCATGCACCAGTATATGAAGAAGCTCTGGCTCTGTACCCTCTCAGTTCCTTCTTATCACCCATGATGGTCACTGGAATGCCTCTCTCGCTCTTGCTCAGCAAGTGTGATAATAGTCTCTTCAAACTGCTTCTGTATCTGAGACCTGGTCTACACTACAAACTTAGGTCAACATAAACCTCATTAAGTCAATCTGATAATGTGTCAACACTACCGAGTCCCTTCCGCTGACCCTAAGTGGTCTGTAAAGTCGACTTCTGTACTCCACCTCCACTTGATTCGACATCTACGGGTTGACATGGTCATAAGGTAGACACTGTATTGTGTCATTCGAATGAATTGGCCTCTGGGAGGTGTCCCACAGTGCTCCATGTGACTGCTCTGGAGAGCACTTTCAACTCCACTGCACGTTAGCCAGGTACACAGGAAAGAGCTGCTCCCCGGTTAAAGCCATGGGAACTTTTGAATTTTCATTTCCTGTTTGATCAGCGTGGAGAGCTCACCAGCACAACTGATCAGGGAGACTCAAGACCGCAAAGTCGCTCCAGCGTGAAGTACACAGGAGGTGGTGGATCTTAGTGCTGTGTGGATAGAAGAGTCTGTGCAGGCAGAGCTCCAATCCAGCAGAAGAAACGCTGACATCTATGCCAAGTTTGTGCAGGGCATGGGGGAGAAGGGCCACACCAGGGACTCGCAGAAGTGCCATGTGAAAATGAAGGAGCTTTGGCAAGCATATCAGAAGACATGGGAGGTGAACAGTTGTTCTGGTTCTGCCCCAGAGACATACCGCTTTTATGAGGAGCTGCATGCAATTCTCAGTGGCAACCCAACCACTACCCCAAAACGCTGTGTTGATACCTGCCAGGAGCCCTGGGCAACCTTGTGCAACAACGAGGAGGACCTTGTAGATGATGAGGAGGAGAATGTGAGGCAGGCAAGCGGAGGATCCATTCTCCCCAACATCCAAGAACTGTTTTTAATCCAGGAGCCCATCCCTTCACAGGACCAGTTAGCGGTGGAGCGTGATGCTGGGGAAGGCACCTCTGGTGAGTACACATTTCCAATCAAACTGTAGGGGTTACGTGCTATTTTATATTTTATGTTTAATCTGAACAAAAAAGTAGGTGTAGTGAGTATCGGTGGCAACTCTACACAGAGAATGCTCTCCAAAAATGACTTTATGTGCACGGGGCTGGCTTGGGGATCCTCCATGAAGAGTCATAGATCCATAGACTTTAAGATCAGAAAGGATTATTATGATCGTCTAATCTGACCTCCTGCACAATGCAGGCCACAGAATCTCACCCACCCACTCCTGTAATAAACCCCTAACCTATGTCTGAGCTATTCAAGTCCTCAAATTGTGGTTTAAAGACTTCAAGGTGCAGAGAATCCTCCAGCAAATGACCCATGCCCCATGCTGCAGAGGAAGCTTCTGCCAATCTGCCCTGGAGGAAAATTCCTTCCTGACCCCAGCTAAACCCTGAGCATGTGGGCAAGACTCATCAGCCAGACACTCAGGAAAGAATTCTCTGTAGTAACTCAGATCCCACCCCATCTAACATCCCATCACAGGTCATTGGGTATATTTACCACTAATCGTCAAAGATCAATTAATTGCCAAAATTAGGCTATCCCATCATACCATCCCTTCCATAAACTTATCAAGCTTAGTCTTGAAGCCAGATATGCCCTTTGCCCCCACTGCTGCCCTTGGAAGGCTGTTCCAGAACTTCACTCCTCTGATGGTTGGATCTCTAGGAAGTATAAAGATTCCCTGCTGCAAGATCTGGGCTAGGAGTTTGGGTCTATTCTAGAGGAAGACAGGTCTGTAGCCAGGGCTTTTCTCCAGACAGCATTGTTTGCAGCAGACTTGGCAGCCAGGGCCATGGCTATGGCTATGGCTGTCTCAATGAGGTGGAGTTCGTGGCTGCAGTCCTCTGGCCTCTCCCTGGAGGTCCAGTAGTCCATCCAGGTCCTCCCATTTGAAAGCAGTGCTCTATTTTCAGATCAAACGGATGGCACTGCCTGAAAGACTCCCATGCCATGCTTCATTCCCTGGGGGTTTACATGCCACATGCCTCCAGGAAGTCATTCCTGCCTCTTCCACCTCTGCCAAGATTCTCTGGGCCCTCAAGGCAAGGCTCCTATAGCAGAAGGGCCAGAGAGAAGGGTTTCAAATGCTGTCATCCCACTCGGTCCTCCTCAGCCACGCAATTGGGCTCTGCGCACCAATCAGGTGGCCCGAAACAGCACAGGCACTGGCTTCCTCTGGGTCCCGGGGGTGCTCTACCTCCCACTCTGCCCCAGGTCCCATCTTCACCTACCCCTGTCCTGCCCCCACCTATCCCTTTCCCTAAGCCCCCACCCCACCTTCCTGCCCCTGCTTCACCCCCACTCTGCCTCTTCCCACCCAGTTGTGCCCCTCCCCTGAGCATGCCCCATCCCTGCTCCTCCCCTGGCACCTCCTGTATGCCGCAGAACAGGTGATTGTGGTGGGCAGGAGGCACTGCGAGGGAGGAGGAGTTGATCAGCAGGGCCACCGGGAGACACTGAGGGGAAGGAGTGGGTTGGCTGCTGGTGGGTGCTAAGCACCTACTAATTTTAATACTACTACTAATTTTAATAGTTGGCGCCTATGCAAGATAAGTATTTTGAGGGTGCGCTTGAGGACAATGCACCAAACTTATTGGATCCAGTTCCCCCATTTATTTTTCAATCGTTTGTTCCCCTTTCATAGCGCATGGCCCAAATTACTTTGGTCGGCTGGATGCTTCGCACCATAAATTCTGGGTACACGCTTCAGTTTTCCTCCATCCCTGACTACCACTCCCTCCCCATCCCTCTTGAGGGACTCTTCTCCAGGAGGTGGAAACCCTCCTAAAGGTGTTGGCCATAGAGGAAGCCCCTCTAAACAGGAGGGGAAAGGGGTTTTGTTCTCTATCTCCTAATCCCAAAGGCCAAAAGGGACCTCAGACCCATCCTAGACCTGTGTCACCGCAACAAATATCTCAAGAAGTTGAAGTTCTGCATGGTATTCGTGATCTCCATCATTCCCTCTCTGGATCTAGGAGCCTGGTTTGCTGCCCTCAGTTTGAAGGACGTTTATTTCCATATCTCCATTTTCCATGGACACAGAAAGTTTCTCCAATTTGTAGTGGGTCAACGCCACTATCAGTTTGTGGCTCTGCCTTTCAGCCACGTACCTGAGGCATTGAGGGGTGCAGAGCTACCCGTACCTCGATGTCTGGCTAGTCAGAGGCAGGTTATGAGCTCAGGTGCAAGGCAGTCTCAACTTGGTGAGGTCAACCTGTCAGAATCTGGGTCTGCTTATAAACTAACGAAATCAACGCTGTCCCCAGTTCAGCAGATAGAGTTTATAGGAGCAGTGCTTGATTCTGCCCAAGCCAGGGCCTTCCTGCCAGAGTCCAGGTTCTGAGCCACGTCAGACCTCATCTCCCACGTGAGAGCCCACCCACTCGCAACTGCCTAGGTATGCTTCAAGCTGCTGGGCCACATGGCAGCATTTACTTACGTGGTCTAGCATGTGTCTTAGACCGCTGCAGGCACGGCTGGTTTCAGTCTACATGCCAGACAGACACAATTTGGACTGGGTGGTCACAGGCCCATCGCATATCCTGGCATCACTGAGGTGGTGGACAGAACCCAATCAGTGTTGGAGGGGTTCCCCTTTGTGGACCTGTGTACCACAGCACCTTAGTCTCTGATGCATCAGGCCTGGGATGTGGAGCCCACCTTGGTGACATCAGCACGTAAGGTTTCAGGTCACAGAAAGATTGTTCCCTGCATATAAATATCACGGAGCTCAAGGCAATTCAGCTGGCTGCTTTCTGGAGGGCAAGGTGATCCGAATCCTAATGGAAAATACCATGGCAATGTTCTACATCAACAAGCAGGGCAGAGCCTGATCGTCAGGCATGTACCAAGAGGCTCTCCGACTGTGGGACTTCTGCCTCCAGCACACCATTCATCTCATGGCCAGGCATCAAGAATGCGTTGGCATGTCTCCTCAGCGGGTCTTTCTCATCTTGCCACGAGTGGTCTCTCCACCCAGAGGTGGCCAATCACATCTTCTAGAGATGGGGGACTCCCCAAATGGACCTGTTTGCATCCAGACAGAACAGGAAGTGTCACCGGCTCTGCTCTGTCTGCGGGCTCGAGAGAGGCTCCCTGTCAGATGCTTTCCCGTTCCCATGATCAGGGTCCCTGATGTATGTCTTCCCTCCAGTACCACTGGTGCACAGAAACTTCCTGAAAATCAAGCGGGACAGGGCAAAATTCATCCTGATAGCTCCGGCGTGGCTGCACCAACCCTGGTTTGGCACACAGTTATTGCTCTCAATAACAGCTCCATTAGAGCTCCCGTCATAGTCATTTCTGACACCTGAATCTAGCATCCCTCCACCTGATGGCATGCTTGCTGCGTAGCTGAATGTGGAGGAGCAGACATGCTCAGCTCAAGTCCAACAGATCTTGATGAGCAGCAGAAAGGTAGCCCTGAAACAGGCTATCTGGCCAAATGGAAAAATTTTTCATGTTGGTCCACAGGCCAAAACCTGCCTGCGGACCAGACTGCCCAACAATCCATCCTGGACTACTTGTTGCATCTAAAGCACCAAGGTCTGACTCTTTCAGCAATCAGGCTCCACTTGGTGGCCATCTCAGCCTTTCATGGTCAGATTTCTGAAAGGTCTGGAGTGACTTTATCCTCAAATTCATGACCCAATCCACCTTTGGGATCTGAACCTGGTGGTCAAGGCTCACTGGGCCACCCTTTGAGCTGTTAGCTTCGTGTTCCCTGCTGCGCCTCTCATGGAAGGTAAGGATTAGCGCACTCACATCAGAACCCCCTATATGGCTTTCTACAAGGATAAGGTCCAGCTGCGGCCCCACCCACCCTTCTTGCCAAAGGTGGCATTGGGGCGGACTCCGTGAGTGCTCCAGGGACCTCAGGAGGTCATCTAGTCCAACCCTCTGCTCAAAGCAGGACCAATTCCCAACTAAATCATCCCAGCCAGGGCTTTGTCAAGCTGGGCCTTAAAAACCTCTAAGGATAGAGATTCCACCACCTCCCTAGGTAACCCATTCCAGTGCTTCACCACCCTCCTAGTGAAAAAGTTGTCATCTGTGGAAGATTGTGTGTCACTGTTCCACGATAATCAGGATATATTCCTGATGGTATTCTATCCAAAGCCTCATAAATCCAGTGAGGAACACAAGCTACATACCCTGGATGTTAGAAGGGCACTGGCCTTCTACCTTGAGAGAACAAAGCCCTTTCGTAAGTCGATGCAGCTCTTTGTCATGGTGGTGGACAGGATGAAAGGTCTGCCAGTTTCCATCCAGAGAATCTCCTCATTTATATCCACTTGCATCAAGTTCTGCTATGAGCAAGTAGGGGTGTCACCATGACTGACCATTCCACCAGAGTGCAAGCTTCAGCAGCAGCTTTCCTCACTCCGGTACCAATGCAGGGCATCTGCAAAACCGCAGTCTGGTCTTTGGTCCACACCTTTGCATTCCATTTTGCCATTACCCAGCAGGCCTTCGATGATGCCAGCTTGAGTAGACCAGTGTTGCAAGCCGCAAAACCATGAATGCAGAGGCCACTTCCAGCGATACTACTTGTGAATCACCTAATATGGAATCGACATGAGCAAGCACTCGAAGGAGAAAAATGGTTTTCTATCTTCTGTAACTATTGTTCTTCGAGATGTGATGCTCATGTCCATTCCATTAACTGCCCTCTGTCCCCACTGTCAGAGTTCACTGTAAGAAGGAACTGTTTCGAAATGTCTGCCAAATGTCCTACCCTGGTCCTGAGTTGTTCTTTGTTATCGATGCATTGGCTCGAATGCCCTCACCTTGTTTACAATGCAGCCACTATAATCCCTTGACTCAAACAACTCCAAGATTCCCTTGCGTACATCATCCATAAGGTACTTGGCTGGGCTCCTATAATCTAGAAGTATAGCAATCTCTACTGTGCTCTGAGAACCATGGCATGACAGGTAAGGTACTTTCCTTTGACCCTCTTAAAATGTGCCGCTCAGTGAACTCTTGAAAAGGAACAGAACGAAGGGAAACAGGGTCTGCCAGCTCCTTCTCCAGTAATCAGGAAGTGTTTATCCTGGAACATAATGAGAGGAAAGGAAGGAGGGGGTGAGGAGGGAAGGAAGTGGATTCAAGTTAGTGACAGACATCTGGGAAAGCAAACTCACGAGAACATATAGGATCCACATGGTTTGGAAGCAGCTCATTTGTGCAAGTGCAGGGGCCTTGCACAAGTTCTGCCCTTTGAATTGGGCCCTGATGAATATAGTGCATTTTGTCTTTGATATTCACAAGACCACTCAAGTGAAAAATTTAAGAAATGGCAGCTTATGGATTATGTGCAAGCTATTTGTTTTTTCTTGACCATCCATTTGCTGTCATTTGTTCAGACCCAGAGACCCTGGGTTCAACTACCACGGATGGCCCACCGTCACTTGTGGCAAGTGATTGATCACGGAAGTCTCATGACATTGTTTCTGATTCCTGATTGGATGAGGCACTTTAAACAGGAGACTAATGAATGGCATCCAGCGCAATTTGTTGTCTTTTGCTAATGGAACTCCAGGGATTAGCAAACATTTTCATGAATAAACCAGTCGATCTGACTCCTCATGAGAAATGAACAGCATGAATGACAAATGAGCTTACATACTTGTTTATAAAAATACTGGTGAAGTGCTTTTTGAATTATTCATCCTGTTCTTTTGAAGAGAAAGCTAGTTTTTATGGGTTTGCTACAGCCAATCTTTGTAAAACTACTAACACTTAACTCCTCATGGTTTGTGTTGCTTTGAGTGATTTTCATTCCAGGCATTTACAGCACCTTCTGTTACTGCTGCATTTAGTGTCTCCTCTGACCCCAGGCTCCCAGCACTGCCAAATGCAGAGTATACCTTGAACAGTGCAAGGACTGATTCTTCAGCCAGCTGCAAGAGATGAGCAGCTCAGCGGCACTTGGTCAAGTGTGCGGCTGGGTATAAATGTTGGAATGATCTTCTTGGCAAGGATTCATTAGCTGTCGTTGGTTTTGTTTCCCCACCCACTCAGTGTAAATGGGTCAGTAGAGCAAGTTTTCCATGCTGTATGCAGGCAGTGAGGCTCCCACCACATCTTGTGTCCTAGAATGAATGGTTAGGGTTGAAAAGGGCCCATACAATGTGCATTTCTGTATGGGTGTTCTGGCAGGATTTTCATGGTTTTAGCTGTGTTTCACTGCAGTAAGTGCTGGCCGTGCAGAGAGGGGAAGAATTGAAGTGAGATGTCCACCAGCATGTTTGGAAGGGGATCCATTCCCAAGTTGATTGTGTGTGCGCACACGTAAATGTTACTACTTCCAACTTAGGACAACTTTTTTCTTTTTCAGGATGAAACTACCAATAGTCTTCCAATTACTAACAGGTGAGAAATTAAATCCTTATTTCCTTGATAGAATACACATCCCCACAACTGGTGGGTCATCTGTGGTAGTTGAACTCTCTGGATCTAAAAGCGTGAACCTTGCTGCCTGACCCATTAAACTGTCTACGTGGTCCACCTGCTAGAGAGGGACAAAGACCCACACTGGTATTAACGTGTGTGTGTGTGTGTGTGTGTGTGAGAAAATCGGATTTTCCCAGATACTAACCACCCACAATTCCAGCTGAGCTCAATAGGCATTGAGGATGCTCAGCACTTCTTTGAAATCATCTCACACTTGTGTGTGAGTTGGGAAATCCCTTTGGCAGTATTTTAAATGAAAGTCAGTCATTTTTGCTTATTCTATTATATAGGTTAAAGGAAAACCTCTCGCTCATGTGTTGAGCATTTTCTGGAGGAAACTCCTGGTCCTGCAGTGCTGAGAGAGACAGCACCAGCCTGAATCTATAGACAATAACGTGCACTAATGTATTTTGGATTAAATAAATGTTGGCCTCTATGGGCCAAATCAACCATTGTCATGAATGGGTGCAATGCCATTGACTGCAGTGGCGCTGCAGCCACAGTCCATCTCCTGAGGCTTTCTGCAACCAGGTATCTTGGTGCTAGAGTATTGGCAGCAAATTCCCAAAGTTGAGTGGAATCTGAATAATGATGGAGGGAAATCTCCCAGAAATGCAGTTCTCTGCTTTTTCTCTGGCTCTCCTACAGACAAGGAAGGGGGGTACGTCAAATGCTTGAGCTACAAAAGGAGGAATTCCCAGAAGATCCCAACCTTCCTGCTCTGCTTCAGAAGGGAAGGTTCGCTAACTCTTCCTCGCTGCCACAGGAAGATCTGAAGCAGAGCTCTGTGTGGCTCGGAAGCTAGGGTTGCCAAATTTCTGATTGCAGAAAACCAAACACTAGGGTGACCGTAGTTCTCTGTGCTAAATATGGGACACCAGGTAAAATTACTGGTATACAAGCAAGTTCAATGCAATCAATCAGAACTGTGCCGTACATTCAAATTAACATAGTTGACTGAGCCCCAGTTAAAAAGAAATACTGCATAGTTGGATTCTTTTTATTTACCTTCTTATCTTTAAGGTTCACACAGGGAGGGGTGACCTGACACACACACTACACACCCCACTCCCCACACAGGGGGAGGTGACATACACCCATACCCCTCTCTCACACAGGGTGTGTGTGTGTGTGGCTTGGCATCATGTGTGGGGGCATGCAGGGTCATATGCCCCCCTTCCCCAGATTTCTGCCAGGGTTCACACCAGAATGTGGCCAGCAGCAGCCTTTTGGTACTGCAGAAGGGAAGGGATGGGAGCTGCTTCCAGCCACTGGGGAGGTGGGGGAAGGGGGGATGACCTGGCCCATGTCTTTGCAAAGCTCATCTCTTCTCTGCCCTCTCCCCCCACACCCCGGTGCTGGAAGCAGCTTGTCCCTTCCTGCCTGCATAGTGTTGAAAGGCAGCTAACACCTCCAGGCTGTTGCTGGCCACTGACATAACCCAGCCACAGCATAGGCAGGAAGGGGTTAAGCCCTAAGGATTAGGGTTGTCAACCCTCCAAGATGGCTTGGAAGTCTCTAGGAATTAAAGATTGTCATATGATGGAACCTCCAGGAATACAACCAAAACTGACAACCCCACTAAGGGTGCATGGTGCACCAGGGCCCAGGGAAGCTGGCTGCAGCAAACCTAGCCAGAGAGGTGGCACAGGAGGGGTGGGTGCCTAGGGGATGGAGCAGTCCTGTGCTCTAGGATGCAGGGCGGGGAGTGAAGAGGGTGCTAAGGCCCTGCCCTGGGAGCTGCTGTGGAGCCTGTAGGTAGAGGGAGTGAACAGACTGGAAATTGCCCCAACCCCCAGCCCTCCAAGCCACTCCAGAGTTTAGTTGTGGGGTGGAGAGGCTTCTCTGTGCCCGTGCTGTGTGGGGCTTTGGAACATGCAGGGCTTAGCTCCTCCTGGCCAGCACCCCAGGCAGGAGGGTCTTGGGCAGAAATGGGACGTGGGGGGGGGGGCCTGGTGGCTGTGAGCTGGCATGCAGAGGGGGCTGGGCTGATGGACCAGCAGAGGGAATGACTGGCCCCATCCGCCGCATCGTCACCCTGCCACCAGCCTTGCACACCCACCCCTATTATTGGTCACTGGACCCCACCCCCCACTCACTGCTGGTGGGCAGGCGGCTGGTGAGCAGGGATCTGGCCAGCAGCAGGATCCGCCAGTACTGATGTGGGGGAGACAGAAAATACAGGACAATTTGCCTGTTTTTAAGAAAAAGTTGGAACACCTGCAGGAGGACTTAAATATGAGACTGTCCCTTTAAAAATGGGCCATGTGGTCACCCTACTGAACATCCTTGCCCTGTCCCACTCCTTCCCCTTCCCTGAGGCTCCTTCTCTTCCCTGCCCCCACCACTCCATTCCCCATCCCACCCTCCTGCTCACTCTCTTGCTCATTTTTCACCGGGCTGAGGCAGAGGATTGAGGTGCAGGGGGTGAGAGTTCCATCTGGGAGTGCGGGCTCGGGTGGGGATGGGTATGAGGGGTCTGGGAGTTGGGGCCGAGGGGGTTGAAGTGTGAGAAGGGGCTCCAGGTTCAGGGTTGGGATGTAGGAGGGAGTGAGGGGTCCAGGATGTAGGAGGGGGCTGGGGCCAAAGAGTTCAGGGTGTAGGAGGCAGCTCTGGCCTGTGGCAGGGGGCTGAAGCAGCACTAAGTTCCCTCCATTGTGTCTGGTGCTGCTGTGTGCATTCCTGTTGCCTGCTGCATCAGCAGTGCCTGAGTCAGTCTTGCTGGCGCATCTGGTTTTGTATTTTCTTTCTATAAAGACATTGCAAGATACGGCTATCCGTTCTGCTGCATACTAACCTCACCCACTGGTCTGGGGCTTTGAAAGACGCCTGGGGGGTGCAGAAAGTCATTAAATCTTTTCTTACTGTAGTATTGACTGCTAGAAATCACCTCATTATACATAATTTTTTGGGCTTTTTCTGCCAGCCTGGAATAGTGAAACTAAAACATGCATGGCATTTCCCCTTGCCCATCACTCAACCCGCAATATAAACAGACAACAAACTCCTCATTGTCTATGGCCTGCTTTATCTCACTGGCTGGGTCTTGTCATCTGGGGAAACTGACTGCAGGTGCTTCATGCACCAGCCTGGTCAGTTCAAAACCTTTGCAGAGTGGGGCTTCAACTGCTGTAGATGTCAGTTATATCAGTGGTTTTCAAACATTTTTTTCGTGACACAGCTGAAGAAAATTGTTGATGCCCACAACCCAGTGGAACTAGGGATGAGGGGTTTGGGGTGTGGGAGGGGCTGTGGGCTGGGGCAGAGGGTTGGAGTGTGGGGCTTGGGATGCAGGAGGGGGCTCTGGCTTTGGAGGGGCTCAGGGCTGAGGCAGGGGTTGGGTGCAGCAGGGGTGCTAAGGCAGGAAGGAACCAGTCTATGGGAGTGTGGAGCTAGTGCTGACCAGAGCCACTGCAACCCAGTGCCTTACATTCCATGACCCAGTACTGGGTCACAACCCACAGTTTGAAACCCACCGAGTTACATAGTGAAAAAATGTATCACTATGGGAACAGGGTATCCAAGCTGGGCCCAATATTGCTGGGAAGGAATGCACTGGATTTTATGATGCAGTACAACATATTTTTGGAAGTTGTATTCACTCTAGTTTCATTTTCCAAATTCCTCCTAAGTGCAGCCACTGGCATCTGGAGCTTGTCAACAAAATATGTCAGATCAGATCTAAAAGCATCCCACTTTGAAAGTTAAAAATAATGTAAGTACTGGGTTAAAAGTTACTGTTTGGAAAGAGCTGGCAGTAGTTCATATCCAGTCCAGCTCTCTGCTAGGCTCAAAACAGGACCTGCCTTTATGGGTCCTGCATAGCACAGCAGTGAGCACACTGTATGCATTTAACAAATAAATGACTAGTTTTGCTTTCCCACTTGGAGAATTTTCTCATATAGTGGATGTTGTCCACTGCTTCTGCCCTCTTCTGGATTAAATTGGATCTGCACTGGAGTTTAGCAAAAGATTCTGCTAGTGCTGTGGTGTTTCGTCTCTTAGGCCTGGTCTACTCTCACGCGCGGGGGGTGGGGGTGGGGAATCGACCTAAAATACGCAACTTCAGCTACGAGAATAGCATAGTTGAAGTCGCTGTATCTTAGATCAACTTAGAATCACTTACTTCACGTCCTCGCGGCAGGGGATCGACGGCCACCACTCCCCCATTGACTCCGCTTCCATCTCGCTGTGGAGGAGTTCCGGAGTTGACAGCAGAGTGATCGGGGATCAATTTATCTGCGTCTACAGTAGACACACTAAATCGATCCCTGATAGATCGATTACTACCTGCCAATCTGGTGGGTAGTGTAGACATACCCTAAGGTGCCACAAGGACACCTCGTTGTTTTTGCTAGTGCTGATAGCTCGAAGAGATTTCACTAGCACAAATGGAAGGAGAGGGTTGAGGCTGCAAAGCTTTATGCAAAGGCAGATGGAAATTGTAGTGTTCTGTGTGGGGTGAACAGGACAGCTCTGAAGGTGCAAAATCGGTCTCAGCTTCCATCTGAACTGAGCACTTCAGTGGATATCTAGAATGTCTATAAACATTTTAAAAAGCGAAAATCGTGTATAGTCAAAATTACGTTGAGTATAATGGCAGGAGAATTGCCCGCACTACAGGTACAATATTAAAATGGTTATTTTTCTTTTTTTGCTGACCACGTAAAGCTGAAATCACGCATGTTAAATGTGCGTAAGATGCGACAGACCTGTAATACATTTTAACCTTTTTAGAAGGGCTCTTTCTATGTCTGTAATATAAGAAGCTTCATTTAAAATTAAATTAAAATGCAGATCCCGCCGGGACTGATGACCAGGACCTGGGCAGTGTGAGTGCCACTGACAATCAGCTTGTTTGCCGCCTTCAGCACACGTGCCATAGTTTGCCTACCCCTGGTCTAAAGGCAACGCTGTAAAACTGGGCACCGCTTTCCTCTCTGGAATCAAACAGGCTCAGCTTGCAAGTTAAAATGTTTTGCATTTCCTAAGGGCTATCCCTGCAAACTCCACTGCAGACCTGAACATGAGTGCTTGTTGGCTCATGCCTCAGTTCTGGTACAGCCAACTGTATGATGAAACGTGCATCTTCAGGACCAAAAGACCTCACAACTCCTGCAGCTCCACCCCCTACATGGAATGCCCCTTGCTCTTGCACCACCCTCCTGCCCTGGGAAGGATTCGATGGCCCACACACACACAGGGGACACCCTCCTTGCACCCCCAGGATCCCAGACCCCCCCCCCGTCCAGGGGAGGGGGTAACAGAGTCCCATTTCCCAGAGGGACCATCCAGTGCCCTCCATAGGGGACTCTCCCCTGGATCCCACGCTCCTTGCCCTGGCAGGGGTATGGAACTGACAGACACACATCCTAGAGGACATGTCCCCACCATGATCCCAACCCCGTGACCAAGGAGGGACCAACAGCTCAGCCCTCCCCTGCCCCCACAGGGAGTCCTCCCAACTCCCCCAAGGGACCAAGACACCTCCCCCCTTCCCTGAGGGAAAGCCTGCACCCCCCCCCCCCCAAACAAACCTCGCAAACCCCACTTTGGCCACTAGGAAGGGGCAGAACCCCCAACATCTTTTCTTGTTATGGGGGTGATAAGAACTGCACCCAGTATGCAAGTTGTTGGCATACCATGGAGTTACAGAGTGGCAATATATGTATGGTTTTAACTATCACCTTCCTAATGGCTGCAAACATTGTTCACTTTTTTGACTGCAGCTGCAGAGCGAGCAGATGTTTTCAGAAAATTAGCCCAGATCTTTTTCTTGTATGGATAATTGGGACTGTTTTCCAGGCTACATTACTTCGCAGTTAATTTCATCTGCCATTTTGTTGTGCACGCACCCCATTTTGCATGATCCCTTGGTAACTCTTTGCAATCAGCTTTGGGTTTAACCATCTTGAATAATTTTGTAACACTTGCAGACTTTGCCACCTTAATGTTTAAACCCCTTTTCAGATCATTTATGATTATGCTGACCAGCACTAGTCTCAGTACAGATCTGTGTGGGACCCTACTATTTACCTCTCCACTGTGAAAACCAACCATGACAGCTTACTCTGCTTACAGGCCTTCAGTGAGGGACTTCAGCAAAGGCCTTCTGCCAGTCCAAGGCCATCCCATCACCCTTAGCCTCAAAGACAATTGGTAAGGCATCATTTCCCTTGTTGACTCTTCCCTATCATAATCTAGCTGTCTGATAATTCTGTTCAGTACCAGGCAAATCGGTTGAAATGAATGAATTTAGGGTTACCACTCTGTAAGTGTCAATATTACATTATCTATCCACCAGTGTGACAGCTGCTGATGTAAGTGATCGGTGACATACTAGAGTTAGTAGCTCTGTAATTTCATATCTGAGTTCCTTCCAAACTCTCAGGTTAAGATCATCTGGACCTCATGACTTACCAGTAATTTTGTTCCAAAACCACCTCTATTTGAAATAGTTCCTTAGATATGTCACCTAAAAAGAATCTCAGATGTTGGAATCTCCTTCCCATCCTATGCAGTGAAGACCAATGCAAATAATTAATTTAGCTTCTCTGCAGTGGCCTTATCTTCTTTGAGTGCTTCTTTAGCACCTCAATCATGCAATGGCCCCACTGTTAGGCAAGCTGCCTGCTTCTGACATACTAAAAAACAATTTTGCTGTTTAATATTTTGCAAGCTACTCTTTCAAATTCTTTTCTGGCCTGCATAATTAGGGCTTTCTAGCTATCACCTTTTCTTGGAAACAGTTACTTCTCTCTTACCACATCATAAATGAAAGCTGCTGCCAAAACTGGTGCAGTGGCTTTAAAAAGCAGGTTTCCCAGCTAAGGGTTCTGCAGCTGAATAGCAATTCATTCTAAGGGCTGCTACTCCAGCTCTGGTTGACTGTGGCCAGTATGAGTTGCTTCTGAGGAAGGTGTAAACTTGCTGAAGGTAGATATTAGGTTTAGATCTCAGAGGGGATAATTCCCACATTTCAAAGACTGGCTTAAATGCCATGCAATTTTAATAAATCCTTTACAATGTGTATTTAAACAGAATCAGTGCCATTAACTTTTAGTAGGACTCTTTCCTTTACCTATTGGGTGCTTCTGAAACTCTTCCCTGAAACTACAGTTCAAGGTCCTGTCTATAACAGAGAAGTGCAATGCTTTATCCAACTTAATTCAAACTGGTGCAAACCCTTAAACCAGTGGTATTTGACATACATTTAGGGGATTTAGGAAATCAGTGCCCCAGGTGCTTTTGAAACTGTCAGTCTTTGTTATTATACTTCATTAGTTCTTGACTCACGTAAGTCATTCAGGACATACAGAACTTGACTTTCCACTGTAAAAAATCAAACAGAAAAGCTGTAAACTTAAATTATGCTGGAAGCAGTTCAACTATGCTACTGCAGTCAAAGTAGTGCTAGGTTCTGCCACAGTTCTTCCAGGTTTGCTAGCACTTGAATAGAGCTGCTTAAAATGGCTACATATTATATATTTGTACTGAAAATGTGTTATTACATGATGGGAGACAGAGCTTTTGACTATAGTGTAACATTTGCACATTGTATTTAAAAGCTAAACTGGCCACTGAAATGCAAGTCCCAATTCATACCTCTTCGGGCATACTAACCTGACTACAGCCTGAAGGTGATAACATTGCACCAGTTTACATGGCCTAAATTAGGAGTTCATTGGTATTCTGAAGAAGAGAGGTTTTTTGTTTTGTTTTTTTTTAAGCACAGATCCCGAAATACCAGTCTGTGGCAAATTTCATGCTTGGGGCATGCTGTCTCAGGTGATTGCTTTAGCCCATTACTTTAAGAATACGGAAAAGTTACATATGGAAGTTGCATATTATACATAAAGCACTGAAAAGTATTTAGCTTTTATCACTTTCCCCAGTTTCACCTACAAGGGACCTTTCACAGATCAGAAAGAGGCATGATTAAACAAGATATTCTTACATGGAAAGCTGCCCCACCCCCAATAAATTCACATGACAAAATGGACAAATTAGTAAAACATTTTGCAAAATTTAAAACTGAAGTTACACGATTGTTTGTAAACAGATGTACTAGACAGTCTTCCCTTTCCCAATAAAATCATAATTGACACATCAGGTCAAATTAGAGAGAAAAATAAAAAAAAATTCGCAAGACTTCCACAGGAAGATTTTGTATAAACCTGGCAGTGTTTGTCACTGGATCACACAAGCTACCTAAGCACCTGAAACATGTTCATTTTCGTAATTCTTCATGTAAGCTTCACAGGCATGAAATTTTTAGGCATGCTACATCATGAAGTATGCTACCTGATGTGTTACAACTCACTGAAAGAAAAAAAAAAAAGATTTGAACCAGGCTTGGGGGAGGGGGGGGGGAAATCCGCATAATCAAGAGTCACTATATGTAAATGATGGCCTTACAAGCTTTGCTGTTAGTCCCAAGAAGTTTGGGCTGTACTTTTAGAAGCCAGTCACGCTTCAAAATACACATTCTGCATTGGAGTCTTCAGAATCTTCTAGGACCTTGAACACTCCCACTTTTTCTTTTTCAACTGATTCAGACTTTTTCATTTGGTCTAAGAGAAAAAACAAACAAAAGCAAAAGGTTAAACAAAATTGTGTAAAGTACAACAGTGCAGAGAAAGAAGCTTGTTCCTCCTACTAGCAGATGCTGAATGAAATACACAACATGCTGAGTGTTAGTTGTCAATAGAATTGGGCAGGAAATGGTTACCCCATCCCAAATCAGGAGAAAAACAACAAAATCTGAGACTTTTTTGGTTGAGGTCAATTGAAACATTTCATTTCAATAATTTCAAAATGTTTCATTTAACCTTCATAAAAAAAACTACTATAATTAGCTTGTGTTTCATAATAAAAAGCTGTTTCAAGGCCCCCCCCCACCCCCTGTTTTTAAAATGTCCTGTTTTGACAATTTTAAAGATTTTTCAAAACAGGAAATTTACCAAAACAACCCTTCATTTCCCAGGAACAATTTCAGTTTTGATGAATTGGCATTTTCTGACCAAAAAAAGTTGTTAGACTTCCTGACCAGCTCTAGATGTCAATGTAGTAGTAGACAATGGTACTTCACATACATCCATTTTGTTTGAATAGAATACTGACATAAAATTTGATTAGAAATTTCTGTGGGGACCCTGCTCTTGGGCAAATAAAGGCATTGGCAATTCTCCTCAGCTTTTACATATAAAACATAAGGGGAAAATTCTACATATTTTACTGTCAAATAGGAAAAGAGAACCAAATTAGTTTTTACTTACCAATAAGGTCACTTCTATCCAGCAGTAACTGTAAATCTTTGTCACTGATTACTTTCTCTCTGGATCCTTTAACCTCTCTACAGAAATAAGAGTATCTTAGTTTAAACACTGTAGTTCTCAACATTTTTCCACACAAGAACCCCCTTCTCTCCCCCTGCTTTTCCATACCAGAATTCCCCAGGACCTCCCCCTTCCATATAGCAGAGATCCACATTCCATTTAGCAATATCGGAAGGGCAAGGTAGTTGAGATCCACAGACTCTTATTTGCATCTCCCAGGTCTAACAAAATCTGGAAGTTAACATACCTTTCATAGTCCCTGGATTTCAGTAATTCCATTAATTCCTTAGGATCCAAGCAGCCCTTTGTTTGGATTAACCCAGATTTACCACCTTTAAACTGATCTATAAAAAGAGAAACCTTTCTTGAATATAAAGGCTGCCAAATTACCAATGAATTCTACAAACTGACATCTAATGTATGCTGTTTACCCAACACAGAAAGAGAGAGGAAGAAACTATTCTTGGATATACTTGGATTTGTTGCCTAAACATATACCAAACATGCCCTAAATTGTGATGACTAAATTAAATAGTGAAAGTCATAGCTGCATGAAAGTTTTCATGTAGGCCTTTACTTTCTAACTGTGGCACGCAAAAAAAAAAAAAAAAAAAAAAAAGAAAAAAGGTTGCAACACACTGATTTGACATGCACACACACAGTGGAAAAGCTATTAGTTCTACTTACAGTAAAAACATTGCAAATAAAGTTAGATGTGGATGCCGAAGTGTGTTCCGTTTACAATGTTGCTGATTGAAACAAAGTGAGGAGTATTATCACTACAAGATAGAGAATAAATGAAAGATATCCTGCCCATTTTATTGAGGTGTATTTCTCTCAATCAGTGAATTAGCTATAACTGTTTTGATTAACATTTTTAAAACAAGCACATTTCTTCAGATGAGAACATCCAGACACCTTTTTGAACCCAAATCTGGATGTTTTCCAATTCAGATCGGAGTATGGGAAAAGAGGAGTCTTCCAGACAACAGTATGTACTGGTGTTGTAAAAACAAGAGATATAGGTTCAGTCAAAGTATGACTAAAGGCGAGACTTGGAAGGTTTAATTGAAGAGGTGTCATTTGGATCAGTAATGTCTATCAAGAAATGGTATAAGATTACTTCTAATTGGCCATAGTTGAATGAGGTCAAAGCCAAGGACAACACAACACATGCCCAGAAGGCCTCGCAGCTTTCTGTTATCATTGGACTCACCCAACCTTGCCTGAACTTCTGTTACATTTACTGAAGCACCTGCCCATCCTTGTCTCCCTCATTATGCATTTCTTTCTTTCCTCAGTCATGTCTAAGATCTTGCTTTCAAACCCCACCATGCACCTCACTAAGTTATTGTTAATTCTCCCTGTAGTGCTTTAGTACTTAACATATGCTACAGGTTAACAATGTACTTCTCAGATGTAGAAAAAATTGCATGAAATATTGAGAAACAGTATGTAATCATTTTAAAAAGACACGATCAATGTATATACACAGTTTGCAGAAATAAGTTTGCATGTATAACTTTACTTTGAGATTTCCTGACTTGAGATCTTAACCATAATCTTCTCTTCATGCAGCTTTTTTTAAAAATGATGTTTCCTATGGGTTTTTTATTATATATATAAACAAGATAAAACAAAATGTGTCAAGATCTGAAAGGTCTGCTGATTTGTAACCAATTCCAAATCTGGAGCTACTTCTCTTTTACCCCTCAAATACCACCAAAGCACAGGTTCCATGCACATGACAATGTTCATAAGAGTCCTTCTCTTGCAAACTTTAGGTGCTTTTCATTTTTTCTTTTTTTAAAAGGCTAGAGGGGACCATTAGATCTATAGTCTGGCCTCCTCTAAAACAGGCTATAGAATTTCAACCAGTTTCCCCTGTATTGAGCCACAAAGCTTGTAATTTGCACCTGCCCCAGTGCATCTAAGTGGAGCTCCTTGTTGCAAGCCTTACATCAGCCCTCTGTAACCACTTCCAAAGTGACTTTTGACCGGAGGGGTCCTGGAAGAGACCACTGCTTAAAATCTAGTACTCAGTTACAGGGAAGAGCAAGGTTTAGCAAATAATTAAGAAGAAAAACATTTGCATTAATGCCATAGGTCAGACCGCTCAGTTGAAACTTCCCATGCCATGTCTCTCTTCTCCTTTAGTACAGGACTTTACATCTATTAGTCCCAATCCCTCCTACTCCCTTGCTGCCTGAAGCGCTCACGTCCCTTATCTTGGTAAGTCATTATATAGTTTTTCCTTTGTTTGCACTACTCCTCCCATTTTAGTTTATCTGCAAATTGGATCAGTTGCATTTATACCAAAGAAATTCCTGAGAGAGATGCTTTTTCTCCTATTTTAATAGGTCATAAAAGCTAAGAAATTTGCTGGCATACTAGAGCCATAACCAGGGCAGGTTGAGAGGGGTAGCCGCCCAGGTGCAAAACCACAGGAACAGAAATATGGGGCAGTGTGGGTGGGAGATGTGAGGGTCACGATGACAAGTGCCCATCACAGTTTGAAAACCGTTGCCTTCTGGTTGCTTTGACGCTGGTGGGAGCCACCCAGCCTGCTCTTACCTCTCTGAGGCACTCACCCCACCACTACTCTGCCCTGAGGAGTGCAAGGGCAGCAGCAAGTGCTTCTGAGAGCATCTCATGGCAGCTAAGCTCTGTGGACAGAGGCTGCACTCCTTCGGGGGAGAGGGAAGAGCGGGCCGGGTGGTTCCCACTGGTTTCCAAGCAACCAAAAGGTAACTGTTTTCAAACTAAGGAGAGCACTCTTCATAGTTTGAAAAGTTCCATGCTAAATGGAAGTCAGAAATCTATGGGGAGGCATATGCCCCCCTATACCACTCCCCTCCTCCAACATCACCCCATTTTTCTACTCGGACAGCTGCCCCGCTCTGTTTACAGCCCTGGCTAGGTATCACCATGATGTAAGTGGAGTATAAAAAACAGACCAGGCTAAAAAATCAGAGCATAAAATCATAGAAGATTAAGGTTCAAAGAGACCTCAGGAGGTCATCTAGTGCAACCCCCCTGCTCAAAGCAGGACCAACCCCAACTAAATCATCCAGGACAGGGAGGTTTTTAAGGCCTGGCTTGGCAAAGCCAAGGATGGAGATTCCACCACTCCATAGATAATACATCCTAGTGCTTCACCACCCTCCTAGTGAAACAGTTTTTCCTAATATCCAATCTAGACCTCCCTCACTGCAACTTGAGACCATTGCTTCTTGTTCTGTCATCTGCCACCAATGAGAACAGCCTAGCACAATCCTCTTTAGAGCCTCATTTCAGGTAGCTGAAGGCTGCTATCAAATCTCCCCTCACTGCTCTTCTGCAGACTAAATAATCCCAGTTCCCTCAGCCTCTCCTCATAAATCATGTGCCCCAGCCCCATTTTCCTTGCCCTCCACTGAACTCTCTCCAATCTATCCACATCCCTTCTGTAGTGGGGAGCACAAAACTGGACACAATACTCCAGATGTGGCCTCACCAGTGCCAAATCGAGGGGAATAATCACTTCCCTCGATCTGCTGGCAATGCTCCTACTAATGCAGCCCAATATGCCGTTAGTCTTCTTGGCAACAAGGGCACACTGCTGACTCATATCCAGCTTCTCATCCACTGTAATCCCCACGTCTTTTTCTGCAGAACTGGGATTCTTGCATGGGATTCTTCCGTCCTAAGTGCAGGACTCTGCACTTCTTCTTGTTGAACCTCATCAGCATCATTAATTCAAGACTGGCAAATATCACCCAAAAATTAGCAGTAACCTATGAGCTACAGTTTGATGAACATCACACCAAGCAATTTAATTCTCTCATTCTCCCTTGTCCCCACCCCAACATACAACTTTTGGTGTATTATGGGAAGTCCTTACCTTCCTCTGAAGTTTAAAGTACAGGCTACTGTCAGAGGCCCACCAGATTATAAAAACTTCTTTATAGACAACTTTCTCTTTCGGTGGATTTAGTGCTTATGAAAAAGGCCAGAGTGCAGGATTGTTAAAATTTGATCAACAGAATAATTATAGCGAAGATTTATTACGGTGCCCAATCCATATGCCTTCACCAGTAACGATGAGAGGGAAATAGTTCCAACCAACCAGCCATTTGTTACTTGAGTTGTGCAGAGATTACTAACTAGGAAGTCAAAACAGCAGCAAGTAAATTATTAGATTGTGTTGCATACAAAATGAGACGATTTCAGAACATAGTGCTCTAAAAACTATTTTACCAGGGTTATTTTATTACAGAAATTACTTTAAATTGTAATTTTTGGATAGTTTCTGTAGGCAGGGTCCTGCGGTAGCCGTGATTCTGTGACTACAAGACTGGTCATCTGGACCAGATGCTACAGAAAATCCCAGTAGGGACTGAATATAGATCTATAGGAGGTACAAATTCTGCTGATTTGAACATTGTCAGACAAGATATTGTTCTCTCTGCCTTCTTCTGCTTCCCCACATTTCAGCTGATTTCAATGGATGTGATCCAAAGCTAGACAAGCTTGCCTGTGCAATTAGAAAGCTCCTCTCTCAAAGCTTCAGACCAACTTAAAGACAGAGTTCTGAATCTTGTCCATAAGACATTATCCTCCCTGAAGGTAGATAACTGTAAACCTAGAAGCTGATATTGCCGACAGCTGTTTCATGTCCCCAGTCATCCTGACCACTCTCACTCCTTACTGCCTGGTTTCATTCCTGTTTCTCTACCAGGCCAGTACACACTTGCTCCTCACTCTCCCCAGCAGCCAGGAAGAGGTATAGCACACACTGACCCCAAGTTACGCAGCAAGGGCCCATTATTGTAGTGGAAAACAAATGAGGCAGCAGTCTGAAACGCATGAAGAGAGTAATTTGCAGCCAAATTCAGCATCATGTCACAGAATTCAGCCTAGATGCTAAAGAATGCACAGAGTGCTGATTAGAACGGCTAAGAGAAACAGGCATATTTAGAAAAAGGAGACAAACTACTTACATATAGAGAAATTCTCTGTTAACAAGGACAACAAGAAATAATCTTGAATTACAGCAAGAATTCCCCACAGTAACTTAATAGAACAAAAAAGTTTTACAAGTTCTAAAGAATTAATTTACTAACTTTTATGAATAATCAACTTCTCTAGCTTCCTTTTGGCAGCAGCTCTCTCCACAATCTTCTGGTCAACAGTATTTGCTGTCACGAGGCGATAAACAACAACTGGCTTTGTCTGACCAATTCTGTGACACCTGTCTTGGGCCTGAAGGTCAGACTGAGGGTTCTAAAATGAATGAGATTAAAGAAATCAAATTAGCTTAATTGTTAAAGATGCACAATGGATTCCATTTTCCATCACTCAGTTTTCCAAGCTGTCACTTTTCAGGCTGAAAAGTCTACCACAGGGGATTTTGTATGGTGGGAAGTGGGAAAGACTGAGAAAAAAAAACAGTTCAGATGTTCTGGGGAATGAGTGAGAGATATTTATTCCTGTACTAAAAAAGCTGTAATTAATGATGGAATTAGCCCTCACTGAGAAATACTTTTGCTCCTGAATTCTCAACTTGTTTATTTGGAGCTCTTCATAGTTCAAATGGGAAGGGATATGCTAAGTATGCTTGTGCAGCCTAAGTAGCTGTATATCGAAAAAGCTGAAGATGTACAAATCCATAGGGATTAGACTCCTAACAGCTCTTCAACCATCCTCCTGAGGCCCACAGGAGTCAGTGGGTTTCTGGCTGGTTGGAGCTTTGGGATGTCAGTTGACTGGGGAAATTTTGGGGACCAGAGCCTAACAAGGCAGCTGTTGAAACAGGGAAGTTTGCAAAAGTTGTCTGCCCAAGATGGCTCAAACTTCTTCAAGAGCTTTAAACTTCTTCTCTCCAAGGTAGGCATTTTAATAATTATCAGCACTCAAGCAGTATGCATTCTTTTCAACTAGTAGAAAAGCCTGTTTTTAAGAAAGTCAGGGTATCAGCCATTTGCCTACAAAGCAATCTTAGGTGGTTTGTATAGGCCAGCACATTTTTACTTATTACCCTATGCTACATATTTAATCTGAATATGAAATTTTCACATACATTACTTTCATAGACTCTATGTGGTAAAGCATCCCATAACACAAGATGCTAAGTGAGTATCTAGGGTTACGGTAGAAAATCGTATGATGTAGCATTTGAGAAACAGTATGTCATCTTACCCAGTCACTATCATAGATGATGACCGTGTCTGCTGCAGTCAAATTAATGCCCAGGCCTCCAGCTCGTGTACTCACTAAAAATATGAAAACTTCAGGATCTGTATTAAATTTATGCATCTGGAAAAGAATACATCTAACATGAAACAGAATACAGAATAAAAGGATGTGGTCAGTAGGTTTTTTTTAAACTCATGTTTTAAATTAAATCAGATTAAAAATATATTATTTGCTTTGTCTTTCTACAAGGCATTACATATAAAGCATACCAACAGAGGTTGAATTTATTGCAATTAGTTGAGTTGGATACATGCACCTAAATATTTAAGCTGTTACTTACATTTTCTTCTCTCTCTGTATAGGACATGGATCCATCCAAACGACTAAATTTGTAACTCCGCAAATAGCAATAATCCATCAAAATGTCCAACATCAGTGTCATTTGTGAGAACAGCAACACCTACAAGTAGTTAAGATTCCTCAATATCCCTATTTTAAAAAATAAAACCAAACACCAAAAACAACACACAACAAGGCAACTGATTAGTTATTATCCATATTCCTAAACAAAAATACCTTGTGTCCTCTCTTTTTCAGTTCTGGCAGCATCCGGTCCAAAAGCAGGAATTTGCCTGAATTCTTCACTAGATCTTCATCAACCTTAAAACAGAGTAAAAAGGAAAAGTCAAGATTTACAATCTCTCAGATGCATCAATATTCAGGTACTAGAGATGACAGTTAATTCGCTAGGCTTCCACCCACGTAGCTAATACTATCCCATCCTTGTCCAGTCTAGATCATTTGATTGTGTCAACCATTAGTTGTGGCTCAAAGTTCCTGACAGCCTCTAAGTGGCCCCTCTGGATGATAGTGGATTTAAACTATATGGCAGTCATGCTCATGTTAGTTTGCAAGACTATATTTTGAATGAGATCCTTTTGTTTTCATTAATGGCTTATTAAGGGTTAGTAAAAATGTTAGAGGGTTTAAGCTCCCAAATATATATTATATATAATCCAATTTTTTCCCCTTTTCAATATAGTAAGAGGGTTTATGTAGTATAAGAAAAAAAACTATTAAGATGACCTTTATATATATTACTTTGTATATATCTTTTGAGTAGGGGGTTGGATGTTGAGCTCCAGAAAGAACATTTTGTCTTGTATACCAGTTCCAGGAAGCTCTCTCTAGAACAGTGGTTTTCAAACTTTTTTTCTGGTGACCCAGTTGAAGAAAATTTTTTATGCCCATGACCCAACGGATCTGGGGAATGAGGGGTTTGGGGTGTGGGAGGGGGCTCAGGGCTGGGGCAAAGGGTTGGAGTACGGGGTTCAGGGTGTGCTCTAGGGTGGTGCCAGGGATGAGGGGTTTAGGTGCAGGAGAGAGCTCTGGGTTTGGAGGAGGCTCAGGGCTGGCGCAGGGGATTGGGGTGCAAGATTATCTCCAGTGGCTCCTGGTCAGCGGAGCAGCCAGGGTGCAGAGGCAGGCTTCTCGCCTGTCCTGGCACCGCTGACTGTGTTGCGCCTTGGAAGCGGCCAACAGCAGGTCCAGCTCCTAGGCAGAGGTGCACAAGCAACTCCTTGCAGCTCTTGCCCACAGGCACTGCCCCCCGCATAACAGACATTGAACTTACTCCCTCTCATGTCTGCTGCAAGAAATTTCAAAACAAGACTGAATTACATTAGTAGAGTTTTGTGGAGAAGCATATTATACAAGTCTAAAGCTGTTAATCAGCATTACATTAACTACAATAATTTTCAAAAAAACACTGCTCTGAATGCTTCAAGATATGTACCTTAAATTGCTGTGTGGCAGGGTCCAGTGGATATTCAATGAGATATGGATGATTACAACATTTCCTCAGTAACATCATAATATTCTGCAGTTTAAGGTTGATTTCTGAATCTGTAGGAATGGTCATTTCTATCACTGGCCTTTCAAAGACACATAATATTATTAGTACAGCAAAATGTCAATACATTTCAAGTACAGTACAACCTAACAAATGTCTGGAAGACCTACTGTAAACTACTGGATTTTCAGAATTAGAAAGAAAGGATAATGCAGCTTTTCATTTATCTTGATTCAGCAATTTAGTTTCAATTTTATGCAATATTTCATAGTGTATTAAAAATGATCTTATAAGCTACAAAGATATTTTTAAAACAGGGACTTCTTTCTTCAAGATATGCACCTCTCTTTTTCTACTTCCTCTTGCATTTTGCTGATCAGTTTTTCCAGCTCATCAGGTGTATCAGCATCTAATTCACGGTAATCAACCGCCTTTCGACTCCGACGCTTTGGTCGTCCTGTAGGACTCAACTCGACTACTTCTTCCTGTAGAAAGTGATATAAATTGTGAGTCAGCAGATGTTTCACATGTATCATTGCAGGGAAGGGGAGGGGGCAGCCAGATGTGACCCAATCCCTTGGTTTCCCAGTGATTCTCAACGTATCTGCTGCTTTAAGAGAGTCTCTTCACTAACAGTACACATTTTTATTATAGAAGGTAAATATAAATTATTAGGAAAAATATATTTTATACTGCCCAGGTCTCTCTGTGACATTGATGTAGTGAAGACTGGTCTGCAGCTGACATCAGAAAAAGACAGGTACCTTTTCCCTTAATTGGTGTTCTTTGAGATGTGTTGCTCATGTCCATTCCATATTAGGTGTGTATGCTCGCCACATGCACCAGTGCCGGAAGTTTCTTCCTCAGCAGCATCCATAGGGGACCAGCTCTGGCACCCTCTGGAGTGGCACGCACATGCCGTACTATAAGGGGCGCACCGGCTTCCTCCACCCTCAGTTCCTTCTTGCCAGTCAACTCCAACAGTGGGGAAGGAGGGTGGGTCATGGAATGCACATGAGCAACATCTCGAAGAACACCAGTTACGGAAAAAGGTAACTGTCTTTTCTTTGAGTGCTTGGTCATGTCCATTCCACATTAGGTGACTCTTAAGCAGTACCAACAGACGTTGGTAGGAGTTCATAGATTGCAATACAGCTCTACCAAACCCAGCGTCGTCTTTGGCCTGCTGAGTGATGGCATAATGCACCATGAACATGTGGACAAAGGACCAAGTCGTGGCTCTACAGATGTCCTGGATAGGGATGTGCACCAGGAAGGCTGCCAAGGACACCTGAGCTCTAATCGAGTGGGCTCTGACGATCGGCGGCAGCAGGACCCCCGCCAGTTCGCAACATGTCCGTATGCAAGAGGTGATCCAGTTAGAAATCCTCTGTGAGGACACTGGAAGGCCCTTCATCCTATCCACTGTGGCAATGAAGAGCAAAGTTGATTTACGGAAAGGCTTGGTACACTGTAGGTAAAAAGCCTAGGCCCTAAGGACATCCAGCACATGACAATGCCTCTCTTCACTCACTGGTCTTGTGCAGCTTGGGACAGAACACCGGGAAGATGATGTTCCAGTTCAGGAAGGCAGGGTGGAGCTGCAGCTGAACCTTATCTTTGAAGAAGACCATGTACGGTAGTTCTGAGGTCAAGGATTTAATCTCAGAGACTTGTCTTGCCGATGTGACCGCCACCAAGAAAGCAACCTTCCATGAAAGATGGGAAAGGGAGCAGGAGCCCAGCGGCTCAAAGAACCAAAATCCCATTGTGGGACAGGGGTCCATACCTGCGGGAAGAGTCTTTCAAGGCCTCTCAAGCATCTGACCATGATGTCATAAGAAAACATCGTCTGGCCCTGGATCGGTGGGTGAAAAGCAGAGACGGCTGAGAGATGTACTCTAATGGAAGTGTGTGCCAGGCCCTGGTTCCTCAGATGAAGCAGGTAGTCTAAAATAGACTGTACGGAAGAATGCGAGGGAGAGATGTCATGCTCGGACACCCAGCAGAAAAACCTCCTCCACTTGGCCAGGTAAGTCAGTCTGGTTGAGGGCTTCCTACTCCCCAGGAGGACCTGTTGGATCTCATCTGAGCAGGTCAGTTCCTCCAGGTTCAGCCATGCAGTATCTACGCCGAGAGGTGGAGGAACGTGAAGTTGGGGTGTAATAGCTGACCGAGGTCCTGTGACAGCAGGTCCAGCTGGTTAAGTAGGGGCCAGGGAGGGGCCGCTGCCAGGTTCATGAGCATTCCGAACCATTGCTGGTGATGCCATGCCTGAGAGATCATGATAACCTGCGCCTTGTCTCTCTTTATCTTTGCCAGGACCTTGCTGATGAGTGGAATTGGAGGGAACGCATATATCAGGCTCCCTGACCAGGACAGGAGAAAGGCATCGGAGAGGGAGTCTTTGCCCAGACCTTGCTGAGAACAAAACTGATGACATTTCCTGTTCTGCCTGGTGGTGAACAGGTCCACTTGGTGAATACTCCACCTCTGGGAAATCATGCAAGCTACCTCTGGGTGGAGTGACCACTCGTAGTGAGAGAAGTCCCTGCTGAGGTGATCCACTAGCATGTTCTTGACGCCAGAGAGCTGACAAGCTTCCAGGTGGATTTCGTGGCTGATGCAGAAGTCCCAAAGATGGATTGCCCCTGCAACCATGGCTGGCGACAGTTATTCCCTGTTCAAGGATCACCTGGAAAAGATTGTTACCATCCCCACAATGAAACTTAACTCACTGCGATGGTGGACTGATAGCAGGACAGTCCTAGAGGGAGTTCCCCCTCACTCCATCGAGTTGGTTTTGGATGCCTTGGACCTCGGCTAAGGTACGCACCTCAGCAATCTCCAGGCGCAGGATATGTGGTCCCCGGAAAAGATGACGTTTCACATAAACGTCAAAGAACTCAGAGCGATCCACTGGGCATGCATAATATTCCAATCTCACCTGTCGGGCAAGGTGGTGAGAGTCCTGATGGACAACACAGCCTCAAAGTTCTGCATCAACAGGCAACGGGGAACGCGCTTGCCGGCTCTCAGCCAAGAGGCAATCCGTCTCTGGGACTTCTGTATCAGCCATAAAATCCACCTGGAAGGGGTAAAACCACCACAGAAGGAGTAGAGGATGTCAAAGGGAGTCCAAAGGCTCCTCCAATTCCTCTGCCTGAAGTCCCAGGTTAGATGTGACCCTCTTCAATAGTTCCTGGTGTGTCTTAGCATCATCCTGAGGAATTGGGTGAGAGGGTCCCATGATAGCCTTGTCTGGTGATGACAAGGACGATGCTGGTGCCGTGGGATCCTCAATATCCATTGGTGGTCCAGCAGCTTGCTCTCCTAGGTCCTCCTGGACCTGTGGGGTCTTTACCCCCGAAGCCTCGAGCACTGGAGGGGGCTGGCATCAAGTAGGCAGCCTGAACCCCCAAGGGTTCCATGGATACCATGGCACCAGCCACTGTGCTTGGGGCCACAGGATGGGTTTCCGTGCAGATGACGTAGATGACACTGCAGGCATCAGCGCTTATCCCACAGTCAGGGGACCCTGCTCCATGCTGGAGCTATAACTGGAGATCAGGCAGGGCAGCACGGCGGCTCTTGTCTGACTGGTGCTGGTCCCTGCCCCTCGAGGTAGACCTGTCTGAGACAAATGTCTTGGTCAGGGCCTCGGGGACACCTATTGAGTTCAGCGGATCAGCGCTGGAAATCCGGAGATCTACGCCTGATGTACTCGACCGGTACCGGGATGACAAGCAGGACCAGGAGTTACCACAAGCCAATTGCCAGGACAATCTTTGGGAGACAGATGACAATGCCTAGTTATTGGTGGCTTTGGTCCCCCGATCGGTCCTGTGATCTGTACCGAGCCCTTGGAGATGCGAGGGATCGGTCTTGGTGTTTCTGCTGAGGGGCACATGGCTTGATGGGTCTGCACCAGGCTATCGGCGAGGTATGCCTCGAATCCTGCTGTCAGTGCCCAAAGTCAGGAGACAGGAAGAAGGCTCTGCTGAGCCTGCTTCTCCATCTCTGAGATGTGATGGCTTTGAGCAGGCGAGCGGTGGCGGGCTGTCCATTGCAATGGGGAACAGTGGTGCTGAGGCAGGGACATACGCAGAGGTACCAAGGCAGGTTTACACAGAGACCAGGGTACTGCCGGAGCTGGTGTGAGCAGCACCGGAAGTGTCAGGATCTCCTGAGATACCTGTAGGGCTTTGGGTGTCGATGGCACCTGAAGCTGACAGAAGCCTCCACTGCTATCCGGAGTTGCAGGCAAGGTATGGGATGGGCAGCATCGCTCAACTTGAGCTGGGGCACGACTTCCTGAAAGGGGTATTGAGCTGCCGGCGTGGGTCTTGTGGGATGTAGAAGATCTTCCCCTCACTGTCTTCCTTGGCTTCTTGGCCAGAGCCATGGAGGGGGATCGACGCCCTGGTGCCTGGTGCCAAGTTGGACTATCGCTCCGGTGCCGGAGTGAGTGCAGACTCCATCAGGAGCACTTTAACGTGGTTGTCCTGCTCCTTTTTCATCCTGGGTTTGAAGGACTTATGAATATGACACTTGTCACTTATGTGCCCTTTGCCCAAGCACCTTAGGCAGCTACTATGGGGATCACTGATGGGCATAGCCTGTTTGCAATGATCACAGTGCTTAACGCATGCTCCGTCCCCAGGACTAAAGAAGATTTTAAGAACTACTACTAAGGGTAACTAATTCAACTACTAACTATATACAATTATATTACAGGTTTTGTAACATTCGCAAGAACAGAGAACAAAACAATGCTAGCCAAAGCAGCAGATGCTCCAGCACCATCACTGGTGGCAAGAAGGAACTGAGGGTGGGAGGAGCTGGTAGTGCCCCTTATACCACAGCATGTGCATGGCACTCCAGAGGGCGCCAGAGCTGGTCCCCTATGGATACCGCTGAGGGGAAAAACTACCAGCACTGGTGCATGTGGCGAGCACACACACCTAATATGGAATGGACACGAGCAAACACTTAAAGAACCAGTCTCTTATAACTGACCCTACCATGTGTGAACTTGGCTCTGATTTATCATGCTGGTCAGGGTCCTTCTGATACCTTTCGAGCAGGCCAGGGTCAATGTGCAGCCAGCCTTCACACCTGGGGCCACATCCAGTTATGGCCAAAGAGAATGTCACACATTATTGACGACTGCCCTCTGACAAGATTTGATGGTCTCTGAGGCCAGTCTGAGGTATCTACACTTGGCAGAGGAGGCTGCCACAAATTGCCTTGGCAAGCTCTGCATTTGATAAGAAAATGACTATTGAAGCTCATTCTCTAGTCCTACCTAAAAAAGTTATGTTGTAACAATAACTGAAGTATGACCACTGAAGATGTCCAGTGGTTTACTACTTAACTAAACTTAAATTCCACTTTTTTTAAAAAGTGGCCTCAATTCTCAGTACACAACTTTAGATACTGAAAGCCTAATTTTCTAAGAGGAGCATGGGCACACATTGCTCTTGTGGAGTATCACAAACAACCTTAACTATTACTTGAGCAAGAGGAAGGTCTCTTAGGGTATATCTACATTACGAAATTAGGTCAATTTATAGAAGTCTTTTTTTAGAAATCGTTTTTATACGGTCAATCGTGCGTGTCCCCACACAAAATGCTCTAAGTGCATTAAGTCGATGGACTGCGTCCACAGTACCGAGGCTAGCGTCAACTTCCAGAGTGTTGAACTGTGGGTAGCTGTGGGTATCTATCCCACAGTTCCCATAGTCTCCGCTGCCCATTGGAATTCTGAGTTGAGATCCCAATGCCTGATGGGGCAAAAACAGCGTTGCGGGTGGTTCTGGTACATGTCGTCAGGTCCCCCTCTCACTCTCCCCCTCCAAGAAAGCAACAGCAGACAATCGTTTCGCACCCTTTTTCCTGGGTTACCTGAGCAGACGCCATACCATGGCAAGCATGGAGCCTACTCAGGTCACCATCACCGTACGTCTCCTGGGTGCTGGCAGACATGGGACTCCATTGCTACACAGCAGCAGCTCATTGCCTTTTGGCAGAAGAAGGTGCGTTACGATTGGTAGCAATCGTTGTTGTACTCCTGGGTGCTCTTTTAGCCGAGCTCAGTGAGGTCAGTCAGGGGCGTCTGGGCAGACATGGGAGTGACTCAGCCAGGTCATTCCCATCTTCTGCTGAGCACCCAGGAGATGCTGATGGCTAGCGGTCATACTGCACCGTCTTCTGGCAAGCAGCCAGAAGATGATGGCGGCTAGCAATCATAATGCAGCATCTTCTGCCGAGCACCCAGGAGATAACGATGGCTAGCAGTCATACTGCATGGTCTGTTGCCAGCCTAAGATGTAAAAGATAGATGAAAGGATCAAAACAAGAAATTGATCCAATTTGTTTTGTGAAATCAACAGCCTGCTAAACCCAGAGTTTTGAGTTCAATCCTTGAGGGGGCCATTCTATGTGACAGTTGTTTGTGTTTCTCCTTGATGCAAAGCCACCCCTTTTGTTGATTTTAATTCCCTGTAAGCCATGTTGTCAGTCGCCCTGCCCTCCGTCAGAGCAACGGCAGACAATTGTTTCGCGCCTTTTTTCAGCACAGAACCAGAAGCTGCAAAAGCAAAACCAGGCAAGGAGACAACAGCAGCGCAGTGACGAGAGTGATGAGGACATAGACTTGTCACAAAGTACGGGCTGGGCAATGTGCCCATCATGCTGATGAGCTCTGTATGAGCTCTGCATGGTCACTTGTGCTGATCAGCTCGCCACGCTGGCCAAACAGGAAATGAAATTCAAAAGTTCACAGGACTTTTCCTGTCTACCTGCCCAGTGCATCTGAGTTGAGAGCGCTGTCCAGAGCAGTCACAATGGAGCACTCTGCGACAGCTCCCGGAGGCTAATACCGACTAATTGCGACCACACGACTCCAAATTCGACCCGGCAGGGCCGATTTCAGTGCTAATCCCCTCGGAGTGGAGTAAAGAAACTGATTTAAAGAGCCATTTAAGTCGGAAAAAAGGGCTTCGTCGTGTGGACGGGTCCAGGCTTAAATCAAGGTAATGCTGCTAAATTCGACCTAAAGTCGTAGTGTAGACCAGGCCTTAGCTATGAACTATAGAAATACCATTATGTCCTTTCTAGGCTAAAACTAGCCAAGGAGCAACATGCTCTAAATTCTGTTCCCACTGAAGTCAACAGCAATAAATTCCAATTAAAATAAGTGGCAGAAGGATTAAGCCCAGAACTATTAACAAAAAGCTTTTGCTCAATTTTATTATTTTCTTCAATAATAATCAGTGCTGAAGTTTATAAAGATTTAAGTATATGGAAAGTTTGACAGGGTGATGAGCCAATTTTGAGCTGAGAGGCAATGAAATAATAGATGAAAGTCAAAGATTTCAAATCAGGAAAATATTTTAGAGACCTGTAACAAAAAAAATTTGACACACCAAAATTGTAAGGTAGGATGTTTCTATTGAACTTTAATGTATAGAATTCTAATATAACTAATGAGCTGTGCATCTGTACACAAAACGGAACTGGTAAAAAATAAGTGTTTTAGAAGTCACTACTAGTGTAACCAATGCTATGGTATTTTCATTCGTGAACCATTGACAATAATAAGTTTTATACATTACTGAAGTCTACATCAGTAGGTACCTCATTGTTTCCGAGCAGCTTTTTAATGGTCCGATTTACAATAGCTGTATAGAAGGTTTCTTGTTTCTTTGCCAGTGGTGCATACACCACAACTTCTCGTTTAGGAGGAACCTCAAGAGCTACATCAGATTTCAGTCTTCTCAATAAGAAAGGCGTCAAAATCTAAAATGTAAACAAATATGTATTACGCCCACTAAACATGTGGGGCCAAGCTGTTTAGTGCAGTGGTCTCCAACCTTTTTATGCACAAGATCATTTTTTGAATTTAAGGGCATCCCAAGGTCTACCTCGTCCCTTCCCTCAAGGACCCACCCACTCCATCCCATCCCCCCAGTTGCTTGCCCTTTCCCACCCTTACTCACTTTCAGCGGCTTGGGGTTCAGGAGAGGGTGTGGGTTCTGGGTTGGGGCCAAGGGGTTCGCAGTGTGGGAGGGGGCTGGGGCAGAGCGTTGGGATGCAGGAGGTGGTACAGGGTGCTGGCTCTGGGAGATGGCTCAGGGCCTGGGCTTGGGGTGCAGGAGGGGGTATGGGGTGCTGGCACTGGGAGGGGGCTCAGGGCTGGGGCAAGGGCTTGGGGTGCAGGAGGGAATATTGGGGGTTGGCTCCAGGAGGCTGCAGGTTGGGTGGTAGAAGAGAAATGCTGGTCCAGCATAGCTGGGCCTGCTGTACTCATACAACCTGCCCACTGAAGGAGGCGGTGCTTACCTTGGGTGGCTCCAGCCCCACACCACTCCCGGAAGGGGCCAACGCACCCTGTGTGGGGCACGTGGCTCCGTGCACTGCCCTTCTCTGCAGGGACTGCCCCCACAGCTCCCACTGGCCAGTTCCCCATTCCCAGCCAATGGGAGCTACAGAGGTGGTGCTTGTAGGCAGGAGCAACGTGTGGAGACCCCTCCCCCAAGTCCTTCCCCCGGGGCCGTGCTGGGCTAGTCTGTTTCTGCAAGAGGCATGGGGTTGGGACAGGCAGGGACCCTGCCTTAGCAGCAGCCCAAATGCACCACCAGAGATTGTGATTGACTGGGAGTGTCTCCAGGATTCACCAGTCAATCACAATCGACCGGTTGGTGACCACTGCTCTAATGGCATACATTGGTGCAATGTCATTGACCTCAATGGTGTAGTGCCAATTTACATCAAAGAATTTGGCTTGTAGAGCTGTATACAACTACACACTATAAGCTACATACATCTTGGGAATAGGCATGTCTTTGTGAAGATTCAAGACATATTAAAATACTGAGAAATCCTTATAATGGTGATGCAGTTATGGTCTACATGCCATAGCTTTGAAAAGTGGCTAGTTTAAAAATATTTTGAAAGGTACATTCCCAAGGATCTCTATGGACTTAAACATGTGATCCTGACACAACAATGAAGTAGTGTCCTTACTGGATTATAGGAGCTGTCAGTGAAGACTCAGCATTTGTCAACAGTTACCACATAGCATATCTGGGGGAGACAAGTTTTTCCTTAGAGCTAGAATAGGAAAACAGTGGTGACTGTTGGCAAGTGTTGACTTAAAAAACAAAAAAAAATAGTGACCACCTAACAATAGTTTGGTTTTGCCTTTCAATAGGGGAATAAAACCCTCATTACAAACTTGGAGAGGAAGAAAAGTTTCATGCCCTGAAAGCTATGTCATGGCCAACAAAATGATCTGAGATAGAAATGTGTTTGAGTCACATTCCATAAAAGACAAACTGTTGAAGTTATTTACAATGGCACACAGATCTCAACTTAATGCAAATGATGGTGCATGGTACCAGTTTAATCTGCTGGTGAAACATTAACTGCTAAAGAAGTGCCGAAACTAAAGTTGCAGTTAGCTTTTATCTTCAGAATTCTTAATTTCATTTCAAAACCAAAAAAACCCCAAAAAACAGTAATTATCAAAGACTTATACCATTCTTTTAATCTTTTAATGCTGAGACGGTCCAATACAAAAGCAATGCAGGAAGTGCCAACGGTGCCAAAGATACAACACCAGACCTGCTAAAAGACAGGTACCTTTTCCGTAACAGGTGTTCTTTGAGATGTGTTGCTTATGCCTATTCCACAATAAGTGTGCATGCTCACCATGTGCACCAGTGCCAGAAGTTTTTCCCCGAGCAGTACCCGTACGGGGGAGGGCCCCCCGCAACCCCTGGAGTGGTGCCTGCCTGGCATGGTATAAGGGGAGCTACGTGCTCCCCCCACCCTCAGTCCCTTCCTGCCAGACAACTCTGACAGAGGATAAGGAGGGTGGGAGTGACATGAGCAACACATCTCAAAGAACACCAGTTACGGAAAAAGGTAACTGTTTTTTCTTCTTCGAGTGACTGCTCATGTGTATTCGACAGTAGGTGATTCCAAGCTATATCTGTTGGAGATGGGTAGGAGTTCACAAGTTCCCAGGATGGAGGACAGCCCTGCCAAACCCGGCATCATCCCTGGTCTGAGGGATGATCACATAGTGCGAGGTGAATATGTGAACTGAAGACCACGTGGCGGCGCTACAAACATCTTCGATAGGGATGTGGGCCACGAAGGCAGCCGACGAGGCCTGCGGCCATGTCGACTGTACCCTCACAATGGGTGGCAGGGGAACACCTGCCAATTCATAACAGGAATGGATGCATGAAGTGATCTAATTGGACTGCCTCTGAGTGGAAATCGGCTGGCCCCTCACGCGCTCAGCTGAGGCGATGAACAGTTGTGAGGACTTTCTGAACAGCTTAGTCCACTCGAGGTAGAAAGCCAGAGCGCACTGCACATCAAATGTATGGAGACGGGGCTCTTCACTGGACGCATAAGGCTTGGGGCAGAGCACCGGTAGAGAAGTGTCCTGACCCATGTGGTAGGCGGAGACCACCTTGGGGAGGAACACAGAGTGTGGGTGGAGCGGGACCTTGTCCTTATGAAAGACCGTGTATGGAGGCTCGGAGGTCAGGGCCCTGAGCTCCAAGACTTACCTAGCTGACATGATCGCAACCAGGAAGGCCACCTTCCACAAGAGGTGAGACCAGGAGCACATGGCAGTGGTCCAAATGGGGGCCCTATGAGACGAGCCAACACCAGGTTTAGGTCCCACTGTGGGGCTGAGGGTCTAGAATACAGAAAAAAAATGGTTCAAACCCTTAAGGACATGACGCCCCTGGCCAGATGGAGGGCTTCAGGCGTGGAAGGCATCCAGACATCCTGAGAGGCCTGTTCCGAAGGGACCAGGCTACTCCGCTCAGCTTGAGTCGGAGGCCTGGGGCCTGGTGGGGATTGAGGACTGCCTGACATGGGCCTATCCTCTGTCCTAGATTTCCCTCAGTGCTGCTGTGAAGAAGGAGTCTTCTTGGCTTTCTTGGCGTGCCTCGTGAATGGAGAGCGGTACCGACTGGCCAATGGTACTGGAGTGTTGCGGTGTACCAACATCGTGGTGCCGGGTACTGGTTCGGAGCGGCGTGCCAGGGTGGGAGGTCAGCGCCTAATGTCCCTTTCTCTTTTGGTCCGAGGCTTAAATGGCTTGCAAATCTTGCACCTTTTACTGATATGAGTTTCTCCCAAGCAGTACAAAACAGTCTGCATGTGGGTCGCTCTTTGGCACAGAACACCTGCAAGAGCCACACAATTTAAACCCCGGAGTGCGGGGCATGCCCTGGCCCTGGCTCACTGACTAACTAAACAGCTTACTAACTACAGGTACTAACGTTGAACGAACAAACAGTTCTGGGGACAAGCTACAGCAAAGCTGGAGCAGAGCAGTTCCTATGCACCTTCACTGGCGGCAAGAAGGAACTGAGGGTAAGGGGAGCATGCAGCTCTCCTTATACTGTGCCAACCAGGCACCACTCCAGGAGTCACAGGGGGAGCTCCCCCCTACGAGTGCTGCTAGGGAAAAAACTTCTGGCACTGGTGCACGCGGTGAGCACGCACACCTATTGGGGAATACACATGTGCAATCACTCGATGAAGAAGTTGTGTTATGATCAACTTCAAAGAAGAAATCTGTTCTAATAATATGCTCAAGATTAAAGGTGCAATAAAACTTTAAAACAACAACAGCAAAATCAAGAACCCAGACCTGGTGCAACATGTGTAAGATGTTCTGCTCCCTTTCTTTAGCAACAATATCTTCAGCGATTTCTGTAATACTTGTAATGTCAAACCAGGACTCAAAGCTAGAGACAGAGACAAAACAAATTCAAGTTGTTTCATATATGTTATTGTTATCTGAATGTGTCAAACTCCAAATAAGTTTCTAAAGCACCTTATGTATGAAAGATGTACAATGGGTAGAATTAAAATAAGCATTTTCTTTTGTCTAAGGCCAGACAATTGTAAACTGAATTATAATAAACAGAAATGTTAGTTGGAAAGCACAGTGCAATCTGTTATACAAAATAACATTACTTCTGCTGTAGAGACCTTTGCAACCTCTTTCCAGCTTAGCACTAAATTCAAGTTGTTTTTTGGCACTGCGATGTGACAGGTAGTCATGAAGGAAAACTTAATGCTTGCTACTTGGCTCAGAGGGTTTTAATTTTTGCTCAGTGGCTGAGACATGAAAATTGTTTCCCTCTCTGTGGAAGCAACTTCAGAAATGGAAAAAAAAGTCACTTGAGGAAGGGAAAATCCATTCAAGCCCCTCCATCACAGAACAAAGGTGAATCCAATCACTATGTGACAAGTTATCAATTTATCCAACTCAAATGAACAGATGGATAGTTGTAATGATGTAAGGCATTAGTTCTGAGTAGCTCATGCAGAACACACACACAAAACAGTCTGGCCAAAAGACCATGGCCTACCTTTTCAAGTCATCAAATACATCTGGCAGCAGGAAGTTAAGTAGCGACCAGAGTTCTGCCAAGTTGTTTTGCAAGGGAGTACCAGTTAACAGAAGTTTATTGTCAGCATTAAACCGTTTTAATTCTCTGATAAGACGACAGTTCATGTTCTTAATCCTATGTCCTTCATCCACTATCAGATACTTCCAGAAGCAATGCTACGGAAAGAAAAGAAGTCACCTAGCATTTCAAGAAATGTGATCTTTGCCACATCAAAATACATACTACAGACAGGACTAGTAGAACTGCCTATTATGGCTGCCCAACACTACCCATCATAAGACCCTATTGTCATTTGCTTATAACGTTGCCAAACTTCAACTGTTTAGGCTAAAATTTCCCATGCCTAGAATCTACCTCAGGCTGGACTCTTTTTTTTTTTTTTTGGGGGGGGGGTTTCACCCACAATACCCCAAGTTGTTTCCAAGAACGAGGCTAACAAAAATATTTTAAATTCATGTGACTTTATCTGGGCTCTAGTGGAGCAGGGAGTTAAAATCGGCAAGGACTGACCTGTGTGTCAGGGAAGCGTCTTTCAAAATATCCATAAAAACCCACCCCAAAGTCTCAGTTGGTACATACTCAGTGAAGACCACGCTTGAGCAACAGGCAACCTTAATTCTGGTATTTCCTAACTGTTGACTGCAACCTTAATGTTTTTAATGTAGTTCGTGTAATATTTTACAGTTTTTATTATTCAGGAGTGCACCAACTGACATAGAACTGAAATGTTATTAAGTTGGATATAGAAAAATGTGCTGCACCAGGAATGCTCCTTCCTTGACTCTACAGCAAAAGAGATGACCATTATTAAGCAACCTCCTGTCTTAAGTGACCACTCCGATGTACTGTACTGAATATAAATCCTACTCCAAAACCCACTGTGACACTGCACCCCATATTCTTCACAATATTACCACCATATGATTATGGCATAATTATGATGCATTTTGTACAAGATAAGTCACGTGGGGTATCATTGAAAAAGTTGTGATTTGCTGAATATGATTATCCTATTTATATGCAAGTAACATTTTTGTGTCTGAAATGAGTAATACTGACTAGGGATTTCAAATGGGCTTACTCTGGAAAACATCCACAGCCAGCCTTTCAGGTACAACAATGAAGCCAGACAGCGCTCATCAACAAAGACAATGGATCCTGGAAGAACTTAACCATCCTGTGAAGGTTCCAGGCAGACTGTAATTAATGGCTGCTATGACTCAGGGCTTGTCCACACTATGCAGCTTTTAGCGACAAGGCTGTGTCAACTAAGTCGCTAGAAGTCAGCGTGTGTAAACCCTCTCTGTTGGTATTTTGCAGGTACTTTTACCAACAAAGTACATCCAACCTCACGAGCAGGGTCAGCTCCTGCTGACAAAGCCACATTCACACTGCCACTTGCGTCAGCAAAACTTTTGTCTTGCGCATGGGGGTGGTGGTGCTTTTTTAAGTACCAGTGAAAGACAAAAGTTTTGTTGACATCGTCGTGTAGACAAGCCCTCAATAATGTATGCAAGGGCTTGTGACCAGGCCACATGACTCCAGACTCCATCTTGGGATGCCAGTGTCTTTCCACATCTGTTTTTCTTCACTCTCCACACAAGAAAACTTCTGAAAACACCTGAGGAACAAAGACTGAGTTGAGGAAAGTGCTGGACCCAGGCTAAAAGGATTTCTAGCCATGTATGAAAGACCTGGAGATTTCAAGCTGTAAAGCAAGTGCAGCTTGTTCCTTAAGAATCTGCAAGCCTGCAGGGTGAGAAACTGCTAATTCATATCCAATCTAGTATATTAAGCTTAGTTTGTGTTTTGCTTATTTGCTAGATAATCTGCTTAGATCTGTTTTCTATCCCTTATAATCACTTAAAATCTATCTTTTGTAGCTAATAAACTTGTTTTTGCTTTATCTAAACCAGTGCATTTGAGTGAAATGCATGGGAAATCGTAGCTCAAGGGGCAAAGGTTGTTGCATAGTCCTCTCCACACGGGGGGGAAGACACTCAGTGAGCTTATACTGTACAAACCCCTATGCAGTGCAAGATGGTATAATTTTGGGCTTATAATCCAGAGGGGGGCTTATAATCCAGAGGGGGTGCACCTGGGGAGCTAAATTACTTTGGCTGTAGACTTTCTACTGTTGCTTCATGCATGGCTCATCAGAAAGCCTGCCTGTAACTGCAGCTGGATGTGTTCCTACCTGTGTGAATGCTGGAGGAAGTGAAGGACTGGGGGCAGGTCTGCAGCTTTTCACAGCAGCACAGTGAGAGGGAACCCAGCCGGCTCAATGGTACCCCAGTTCCACGTAGCACACTGGGGGGAACCTGTCACAACCACCTTCCCTTTAAACAACTAATTTTTGTTCATCTGTTGAGAGATCACTTAGGACAAGTTTGCATCAGGCTATGGATTATGCTTACCTTCTTATTGTCCATCAAACTATGGATTATGCTTGCCTTCGCTACCATTGTCCACAATCGTTTTTGGGTAATGCATTCTATTTTTTTCAGAAAGTTACTAAATATGCCAATCCAGGGCTCTAGACACTGAGGGAACAGTGCACTTGGAAACTGATAAAAGCAGCTATTACTGTTACAGTGTGACACTGCTACTGAGCAGAAAAAAATGTTTGAAGTTTCTACTGCAGTAGAAAGCAGTGTTGTAAGCTATATTAGAGATAGAGGTACTGAGGCATTCCACCTGTGAAGGTGCACTTGTATACCTGCAAGGCATTTCTGTCTCTCATGGCTATTTCAAACGAGGTAATGACCACAGGATGAATTTGCAGTGAACCTTCTCGCCTGTGAATTTTTTGAACCAATTTACGACGTTCCTGCTGGGCTCCATGGTACAGCATTATGGGAATCTAAAAGGAGTTTTTATACTTCCATTAATAAGTAGCAATCAAGAACCCACACATTTTATAGTAATCACACTAAGAATCACCACCACTGTGGTTACAATACATATAGAACAAACAACTTCCAAACCAAAACAGTTATGAGAATGAAATAATTTGCTCCTCTAAACACTAAAAAGAAAATACTTTTTACCTCTGGAGTGAATCTCTTGAACTCGGACATCCAGTTAGGAAGAGTAGACAAGGGACCACATACTAAGAATGGCCCAGGGACTCCTCTCTCTACCATCAGTGCTATTGTAGCAATACATTGGATTGTCTTTCCAAGTCCCATTTCATCAGCCAAAATGCCGTTAATGCCATTTTCCCAAAGCATCTGCATACACAGAAAGATACATATGCCTAATAAGCACTAGACATCCAGGTGAATAAACACCTATGACTGCATTCACCATTTGGCTCCTGCTATCAATCTTTTCCCATACGCACATATTCAGAGCTAGATGAATACAATTTCTACTTGCCTAATTTAAATACAAAGGATCTGTATGCACGTGCCAGTCAAATATTTATGCATACATGTGGCCAATTAGGTGGCCAACTGGCCTTGTGAAACTGTAAGAACTTGGACACATAACAGGCATCTGTATGCCCTTAACTGAAAGCTTATCCCTAAGTGATATGGTAACTTCACTGGAAATTTTCTGTTGACATTTTTCATTCTTGTTTCTAAACTAAAAGGTCATTTTTTATAAAGTTTGATAAAAAAATCTGTTTGGTCATTTTTGAGTAATCAAAGCAGAATATAGATACAGTATTTCATATTTAGACACTTTAGCGTTCAATATAAAAATAAATTTTAAAAGTTAATGCTTGCTCCATGAATAAATATGCCTTACAAGTTAAACAAATACAGAGACATAGCAAACAAAAAACCAGCTACTTAACTGTAGTGTCATGCTTCTGCACAGAAGTAGGAATCTCCCTACGTAGTTAAACTGATATTTTAGCCAACTAGCCTTCATCATCTGCCTTCTAAAATCAGCACATTATCATCTTTAAGTTTGAGCCAAAAACAATCAGAGGAAAAAACTTGCGCTTGCATACTTTTAAGCTTCTTTGATGGATAAAAGTCAGTGGAAAAGATTTAAAGAAAAGCTGGGAGAGGGGTTTTCTGTTTGTTTTTTAAATATTAGAAAGTTAGGTCTTGTCTACCCTGAAAGACACTATGGCCGCATCTACACTAGGAGTGCTTTAGTAGTACAGATATACAATTATACCATATAAAGTGTGCTCCTAGTGTGGACACAACTTATATTAGAAAAACTGCACTTTTTCCAGTAAAGCTTATTCCAACCCTCTAGCCCAAGAGAAATAAGCTATAACATGAAAAAGCGCAATTTTGCCAGTGTTTCTGTGGCTACAATGGGATCATTTGCTGGCACACTTCTTCACACCCTTGACCAACATAACGGTGCCAGTAGAAATCTGTATTGTATGTATGCCCTGTGATGACTGCAGAAGACTTAACTGAGTCTATTCTGTTCTTGTTGCTAAGTCAGGCTTTCCTTTCTGTATGTAGTGAAGTGAACAATTTAGATGAAACTGAATTTGCATGTAGGCTATTTATTTTTATTGAGCAACTGGAACAAATATTCAAGAGAGAAATGCATTTTAAGACACTATTTAGAAGGCTCTTGGGTCAGCAGCATTGGTCACAAGTTCCCAAAAGGAAGAAACACATGCCTGAAGCTGGGCTGCACCTGCTGGTTGGTATACTCAGATTCCTGTCTAGGAGTGGGAAAACGGCACAAGATTCCACCCTGGGACACGTACGGGCAAGAGGCCTACCACCTGAAGAAGTGCACTTAGAGAGACCAGACATGGAACAGGTGCAGTTAGCCCTGTAACCATGGGCAGTTGAAAGAGGAAAGACTTTTAAGCAGAATATTTAAATCTTTTAATACATTTAACTCCAATGCCCAATATAAAGAAGTCTTTGTTAAAAATTCAAAAATACCAACACTCCAAATAGGTTGCAAGAGCTCACAACACACATCAGATCCCCATGACATTCTCTAGTTAGAGTAGGGAAGACTAGACTTGACGTTCCTGATATTTCTAAAGCGAAAAATCAAGAAGAAAAACTTTATGAAGTATAAAAGAGGCCTGGATATTCTTTAAAGAAACAATAAGGTGTATGAGCTCAATTTTGTGTTTTAGAAATCCTTTACAGGCCACTTGTAATTCCAAAACAAAGATGGAAGCACTGATATTTTACACTGGGGATACAGCTCAATTGAAATCAGGTAAAGAACATCCTGCCTGAAATATCAGTATGTTGTAACAGGGAAAATGGAGTACAGCCTCCCACATGCATGTTTTACTCCTATTAGAAGAGTGGCTTTAAGCTGTCTTTCTTCAAAACTTCCACCCGGACATTACATGGCAATGTCCCCATACATATTCCCTTCTTTTAAAGAAACATGCATGCAATTTCTGCAGTTCAGTCAACCACAGAGGGCTGGAAAGGCCAAAGTTAACATGGACCAAGAGTTCCTTTAAAATAAACAAACAAACAAATAAATAAAAAATACAGCTCTGCACAGCTTTTGTGCCAAACCCAAAAGAAACACTGTTCCCTCCAATATACTTAACGTAGAAGATTCTGAAACATGAGCAATATCATCTTCTGTTGAAATAAGTATAAACATAAACATACAGATTCATACCCTGAGCCATTCCATGCCTTCAACTTGGTACCACCTCATAACACCTCCTGAAAAAAGCTTTGGCTGTTGAAAGGGTATTGGCTGCCCGTGAAATTTCCGTACTGGATCAAGGAAGTGCTTAGCATTATGTCGTACAGCTTGTGACAACCTATCTTTAATGACACTATTAGAATCTCCATTTTTCTGGAGGTCTTCTGCACATAGTTTGTTAGAAGAGCTTTCATCCTACAGAAGAAAGTTCAGAGAATTTAAGTACAAACATCGCAAAGCTTAGTTAATATACTCAGCAAGCTGCTGAGACTTCTGGCAAATCTGCAAATCAATGTTATTGCTACGGTTAGGCAAAACAGTATCCAGCTGCAATGATAAAGGCAGATTTAATCCAAGTGTGGCTGACCACACACAATAACTCAAGCACAAAATTTCCAGTGATGATATTGCCACCTAGCCAATTAATATTTAAACATTAAACCGCTTGTTGGTGTCACTAGGCATAAATCTAGGTAGCTCGGGAGGGTGGAAGATCACGAGTGCCGATGAAGCCCTCCTGCTCAGGCCTCAATGAACAATTGTTCCTCCATGTTAAACACTTTGTGTAACCTAGTGTAACCTAATGTACTAATAGCTGCAAAAATGTAGTGTTCGCAGTTAGTTTTCAATTGTAATAGCCAGTTCTCTGCTGTGATACATTGAAGCTAGGCTAAAGCACACTCAAGGCCGTTTTAAGATACTGTATATATGTCTCAGCAGCGGAGAGGGGGGACGAAGGGGGAAGACAAAAGATTGAATGAGAAAAGATACCACAGCTGGATGGGAAAGGAGGAGGGAGTGAAAGATCAGCTAGTCAGCAAGAAAAAGTTTTGTAGTAAACAACTGGGTTATAAAAGGAAGAAACTACTTGTTTTAGGTGTGCAGGATTTGAGATTGTTATTTCTCCCTTGCACCTTATTTGAGCTCAAATAAACTTGTGTTTTGCTTCTCCACCCTGGTGTGTTCATTGACGCTACGCACTCTGGGCAATGAACCACTGTTGCTTGCCTCGGGCACCCTCTGTGTCGGCAACACGCTCAATGGCAATATATCCTTCAACTCTTTGTAGTTTAAAAGCAGTAATATTTATTAAATAAAAGGATAATGTTGAATACCAAGTTGCTATCCATAAAAGCGAACAGACCTCAAAACTTGACACACAAAAGGACAGCACATTTCACGTGGAACTAATTCCCTATTTTAAGCAAATTCCAGTGACCACTAGAAGTTGGCTTCTCCACACACACTCAATTCCCTATAAGAACACAGCAGAAAACTAACAACCAACCCCACCCTCACCCCCACTATCCTGCACCTTATCAATTCTCAAAACTAGAACAATTTATCATGTGTATGTCGCAAGCCTGATCTGATACTCCAGCACTCGTTTTTTCCTGAGAATATGACTTATACTTTGAAAGGCAAAAATGTTTCCCTTGTGCTCCACACTACACTATCAAACAAATCACATTTAACACAAGACACATTTAGGCTCCAACTTCTGGAGGCTTGAGCTTAGTATTAAATCAGTGAACCATTTAATCCCATACTTTTAAAACCAGGGCTTTGGAGCAGACCCCAAACTGGAGTGCAGGACCAGTAGATTTTATGCCCAGAGCTGGAGTGAAGCAATTCAAAAATTTGTTTGCTCCAAATCCCTGTTTAAAACTTCCAGTAGAGCACCTAATGATATAGCAGTTAGGCATTTATTTACAGAACAAGTTTAAAAATATACCACATAAAGTCATTCATAATGTATAAGTAAAACCACCACTTTGTCATGAACAAAATCAAGTTAGATAAAAATCATACATCATATATAGGGTTCCTAGTGCTTACTTTTCCAAAAATTGTATTTATTCTATATAAATAAAAAAATATGTATTTTTTTACATCAGTTAGAATGAAGAAATTGAGCTAACATATTTTAGACATTTCCTCCCAGAGAACAAGCTGCAAAACTGCATTTTATAAGCTCTCTCTTTAGCAAGATGTTTGGAGGCATAATCTAATTAAAAAAAAAAATCAAGATAAAGAATTCTATTTTCAGATACTTATTTTAAAATCACGTATTCCATGTTGGTATGTGCAACTTAGATTAACAAATATAGATAGAAAAGTAGGCTTTCAGTAATAAACAACAATTAAAATATGGGGGCAGGAAATGAGATAAAGACAATCTAAAATACGAGGAATTTTGAAATTGAAGACATTTAAGTTGGTTTTACAGTGTACAGCTGTAACAATATGCATGGACATACCTGATTCTCTACTTTGCTTTTTTTGGCCACTGACAAGATTTCCTAAAAATAAAACGAAAATGCTAGTGTAAAATATGCTTTATAACAACTTGAAAAACTAATACAGCAATATCTATTTTTGTAGAACCTTTAATCCCAGGATCTGAAAGTGCTTTAAGTGAACCATAACCAAGCATTATTCTCACTTGCTGATAAGAAGAACATGCACAGATAAATTAAGTAACTTGCTCAAGGTCACACAGCTGGGAATACAAAATAAAGTTCACAAAATAAAGTTTACGTTTTTACACGCGCACACACACTGGGGAGAGAAGAAATGGGTATACCTTCTGAAAGTCTGCACAAATTCCTCATTTTGTTAATAAAGGTGTGTAATTATGCTAAAGAGATACTATAAGTTGCAGAGATCACATACCATCACATTTTAGTCAATAACCTCTCAGAAATTGCACATCAATTAATTCTATGCATGTTTAAAATATGCTGCAGTACCATAAAACAGCTGTATCTGGAAGTTACATCACAAGCAAATGCTAATGTATTGAAAATAGTTTTCTATTTGCTGCAAATTACATCAAATGCACTCTTACCTCTTTGGACATGACTTCTGAAATGTAATAGGTTTCATCTTCTCTTCCTCTTTTTTTCTTCACAGCTATAAGAAAATATCAAAGAGGTCTTAAAAGCTAAAAATACTAGGTAAGCTACATCAAAAATTAATAAAAACTATACTTAAATATAGACAAAAAGCAAAACCTAATGATAAACCTACCAGATTTCTCCTCTTTTTCATCAGTTAGATTCCGACTCTAGAAAGTGAATATTTAAAAGCATTATTAACTTAAATATTTTCTAATATCTCAGGGATAGATAAGAGAAAGATATAATCAGCACTGACATGTTTACATTGTTTGTAACTATGTTTGACATCATTCTTGAAAACTGTTATTTCAAAAAGCCCTGGCCCACCTTGGAGAGAATCAAGCCATTCTAGGTACAACTGTTCAAAAAAAGTTTAAGTTTGGCTTTGCTTAAGAGGACAGTTGTGTGACACAGACATACATGGAAAAGGCTTTATGATGGTATATGTACACTCAACAGTAAAGCCAAAGACTGGGAAAAAAAATTTTTTTTCTAACTTAATTTTTAACATTTACCAATCAAGGAAAGGTTACAGCCTACTCTCAAACCCATGTCGCTGTATCAATTTTAGGGTATTTGTCATGGAGATCCCGGAGAAGCAATTTGTATAAAACAGCCAACACATCTTACCATTGCCGCTTTTAATAACATTTCTTTCTTTTTTTCTAATTTCTCTTTCCTTTTCTGCTCCTAAAAAACAAAGTTCTTACTTGTATAGAACAGCTGCAATAAATATATCCATTATAAAAATACTAATAGACACTGAGTACACACAGCATCATATTAACGATGTAAGCTGGGGACTGGTTTTGCTTTTGTAGTCATTTTAAAATGGTGCCAAGATGAAAGCTGGTAAGTAGCTGAAATTGCTTGGCAATGGGTAAGTAGAATTATTTTGTACTGCTTTTTGCTGGATACTTAAAATTCTATCAAAAGAAAATCTGCATATCAAATGCTTTATCACAAAAAAAAGCTGAAGCTTGTAAACTAGTTCAGTGTTTATTTTACATAAAACTAATGGCTTAAATGTAACGCCTTCCCTGTAATCTATTTTTGCATGATATGCAGCTGCACTTTCAGTTTTATATGTTGCATTGTTCCAAATACAACAGAAGTGATAATTTAACTGGACTACAGTGTCTTTAAAGGAAGCAGTCTTATGATTATGTTGAAGAAACTAGGATTTCTAAAAGTTAAATACTGTTAAAATTCTCTACATGTAACATGGAGCAAAAAATAAAAGCAAGGAATTTTTAAAATAGAAACATGTTAAGCAAAATACAGAGTATGCATTTATACAGGTGTAATAACTGCAGATTGTTCTAATCAGATTTAAAAAAAAAAAAGACTGACAACTCCACTATTTGGGGAAAAAAGCCCTTACAGTCTACCAAAAATCAGTGTTCTCTCTCCCACTGCTGACCACATCTATCCCCTTGAATTCCTTCACTGTCCTCCTCTTTCCTTTTGTGTCAAGTTTAAGCTTATTTCTTAACCTTAAATATTCTGCACAACTCTTACTTCACTTCTTGCTCCTTGTTCTACCTTACATCTTTGCTCCATCATCCTCTTGTGCCCGGTTTCCCACCTTCTTTAACATCTCTTATTTTGAAATATCTTCTCAATTTGTTGTAAAGAGACCGACCTCTCCCCCTCTTCCACATCCCCCCAGACTGATACCATTAATAAGAATTCTGATGATTTACTGTTATCATGGGCCTTAGTTAGAATATAAACTTTTTGGGGGTGGCTTCAGATTATTTTTAAAATGATATCAATGTTATGCAAAGGACTGTGGCATCCATCTGCTGTGACTATATTAGGAACTTAAAAAAAAAATATCACTTGAGAAGGAGCTGTAACATAGATACGGCTGTAATGGTTTCTGGAGTTTTTACCTGGGTTTAACCAACAAGGTGGCAAAGACATCAGAAGCTCCTACCGAGGGAAATTTTTTTGTAAGATTCCCTAGTGCAGACTAGGATTTACAGTGCTCTACAATTAACAACAACATCATCATCATCAAAATTCTGTCATTTAAACTTAGAACACATCTACCTCCAGCTGCTGCTGTTCCATTTTGGTCAGCAAGAATTTTGAATATATGTTGCTTTTTTCAAGCAAGTGTTGAAGCCTCTTGTAGCGCATTTCACTGGAGTCTCTGTCCCAGGACATGCGAGCCTTGCAAACAAAGAAGGAAAGCATATCTTTAGCCATTTCAGCTTTTACTGTTTTGAAATGAATAAAACCGTTCTGTACATCTTGAAGCCAGACACAATTGTATTACACATCTACAGACCCTTCCTCCCAATTATACACTTAAACTACATCTACACTACACGCCACCACCATGCATACATGTCATGTATGTGCAGCTACATGATGCAGTGAAAAGCAGGCTGCAACCATACCGTGGCGTGTAGCTAAACCTCAGTGAAAGGTTCTGGTACAAGGGAGGCAGCAGGGAAGGGCTCTGGCAGCAGAGAGTAGCAAGGGCCTTTCCTAGCTGCCTCTCCCTGCCAGAGCTTTCCCAATGGAGGGGAAATGCTTCAGCAATGGGGAGGCGACAGAGCCTTTCCCTCCTGTCAGTGTCCCTGCCACTCCACAGAGAGGAGCAGCCCAACCCTTTCTGTGCTGTCTCCTCCTGGCAGAGCCTTTCCCTGCTAGGGAAATCTTTTCTTTCAGAGGGGAAAGGCTCCAGCAGCGGGAAAGCCGCAGGACACTACACGGCCAAAAATAGCAATGTAGATCGGAAGACAGCTTGGGCGAGTAGAGAGCATGTATAGTATATACTTGCATACATACCCACTGCCTTCAGGTGTTTTTACTTGCCTAAGCCATGCCTCACCAGCTATACTGCTATTTATACTCATGCGAGGTGGGCTGGGTGGGTATGAACACTACACACCACCAAAAGATGTATCCTTAGAGGGTTTGGACAGACCACTCCTCTCCCACAGTTTTCAGTGCATAATTTCTTAGATTTTAGTATGATGCTTTCAAATAGTTTGTCAACATAAAGTTTCTAGACATATACTCAGTAAACAAAAACAGCCTTTAAATGATGCCTGCTCTACACTTGCCAAACAAATCTTAACTTACAGTGTGGATAGAGCCCACATTAACTTTACCAAGCAGAGCAAGTCAGTCACACATATACTTGGAATTAACATCTTTAGTACCTCTGCATAACAGAGAGGCTGTAGTATCTGCATTTGATAGAGTAAAGTTATAGTAAAAACTCAGCCATGAGATTTGTGAATTACTTTTCTAAACCCAAACAAAAAAGAAAGTGGAATAAAGCTTAGCACTAAGCAGTTAAAATACTAGACATTTGCAAGGAGGGTAAAATAGCATATCTAAAAACCATGTTCACCTGGATAGCTCTACAACTACCTTTGAAAAGCTCTCGGAGGAGGGAGGAGAAGGTGTGGGGAATCTTCCAGAACTAAATGGAAGGATGTTAGTAGATAGTATTTGGTCCTGCCAGGAGGGCAGGGGACTGGACTCAATGACCTCTTGAGGTCCCTTCCAGTCCTAGAGTCTATGGGTCTATGAGAATGATGGGGCAATAATCACTGCATGGGAAACAGATTCACTCATTTTCTCTAGACAGTGCACCTGACCACACATTACTTTGTGGAAATGCTGATGTACTCTTTGCCCTGATAGGGTGAGCCTTGGAGAGGAACTGGAGGGAAGGATTTACAAAAAAAAGAGCCCACAACAGTCAGGCTATCAAGAAAAAGAGGGTTCGAAGCACAGGAGGGAAAAGCTGTGCCAGGGTGAGATGACTGATTAAGAGATGTACAGCTTTCTTTTAATTTTATTGTTAAACTGAGAATGCCTTATCTATTTTTAGCTTTAAGCCTAGATGTTATGAAAATCCTGTTTCTGCTATTCTACTACAATTTTCTCTCCATCTTTAATAAATCTTGTTTTTAAACATGATCTGACTGGTGGACTGTTGGCTGGATAATTTCACACAGACTTCACTAAAAAGATTAGAACCTCTCAGCTTCTGATAGAAAATGAAGTGTAAGGGAGTTTCTGAGTCTCAAACCCCCACTGAGGGTCTCTTAACAGAGCATGGACAGAGTCCTTCTATCAAGGTGTGTCACAAGGAACTCCAGGAAGGCTAATACAAGGGAAGACGCCTAAAGATCAAGGCCTTGTCTACACTACAGTGTTCTCAACAAGTGCTATAATAAAAATTAGAGAGGTAGCCGTGTTTGTCTGTATCCACAAAAACAATGAGTCCAGTGGCACCTTAAAGACTAACAGATTTATTTGGGCATAAGCTTTCGTGGGTAAAAACCTCCACTTCTGAAGAAGAAACCCCACTTTTATCCACGAAGCCCAAATAAATCTGTTAGTCTTTAAGGTGCCACCATACTCCTCGTTTTTATATTAAAAATTGGTATTGTACATTCACACTCGCTCCCTCTGTTGGCAGAGTGCATCCACAACTGGGGCACTATCAACAGTGTGAGCAATGCACTGTGGGTACCTATCCCACAATCCAGCTGGACACCTTCTGCCGTGTGGTCTTGTGGGAAGGTGGAGTAGATATGGTGCATCTTGGGACTGGGCTTAATGTCCCATGATGCATTGTTTTCTGTCCCAGCATTCCATGGGCTTCCAGCTTTCTTTTACAGCATTTTCAATGGCCCATGTTTGCAGTTCACCCTGCCAACTCTGTGGGAAGGGATGGATTCCAAATGCTCTCCTATGCTCTAATTACTGTCATGAAGACATTATGGATGACAGTGCAGTTAATCACAAAGTTCCTAACTGAAGAAGACTCCCAGTTGCCTGACAAGCAGTCTGATATGGATAGGAGCAACTTTAGATTGCTTTTGGGATTTACGGAACAGCTGCAGACAGTGAACCGTCACTTTTAGGCTCAGGAAACAAGCACTGAATGGTGGGGTAATATCCTCATACAGGCCTCACATGACAAGCAGGGAGTACAGAACTTTTGGAGGTGGAAAGCCACCTTTCTGGAACTGTGTGCGGAGCTCCTCCCAGCACTGCAGCACAAGGACACCAGAATGAGAGCTCCCCTATTGGTGGAGAAGAACATGGCGATCTGTGTGTGGAAGTTGGTGACACCAGACTGCTCCATGGCTTGTGAAACCTTAAATGGGAAACCTGGACACCAGTAAGGAGCGGTTCAACAAGAGGCTGAGTAGGTGGAATGTGCCTTTGACAGATTAAAGGCACGCTGGCGATGCCTTTATGTAGGTTAGACCTTAATGAGGATAATATTCCCATGGTCATAGCCGCGCGTTGTACACTGCATAATCTTGTTGAAGTTAAGGGTGAAAGGTTTGCTCACTGGTGGAGTGTGAAGGTAGACCTCTTGACTGCTGATTTTGAGCAGCAAGATAACAGGGCTATCAAAGGGGGGCAATTTGAATCAGGGAGGCTTTGAGGAAACACTTTGAAAATGAGAACCAATAATATATATCTCTGTGATTGCTATGTAGATTTCCTGGAAAGCAACGGTGAAATATGGGGCCTTACACAGGTAGTTTAATGATTTGTTTACTGGAATGTACGTATTGGTAGCGCCTGCTATCTGAAATTGTAGGAGACAAATGAGTTACCATTCAAAAACTTTGCTTTTATTGCACAAGAAACACACAGACTCTTGGTAGGTAAGGAGGTACCAGGGAAGGACAGACTTTCAGAGCTGTGCGTAGGTCCAGTTATTTTGAAAGTTTCCAAAGGGGTGGAGCAAAGGGGACACTGAGAAGTCCCAGAAAGTGGAAAGAAACGTGTGGGCGGAGTTGAGGGGGGAGGGGCACAGAAAAGAGTTCTAAATGTGCTGCAGGGGAGAGCAGGCACAGATCTGCTTAGTCTGCAGCATTAAGAACTTCAGTATTTGTTTGTGCTCCTCCATTACTTTAATCATCCACTCAGTAGCATCCTTAAACTCCTGATTATCTTTTCTGTCCTGCCTTTCGCCTTCCCCTCCACTCCTTGTGTTCTCCTGGAACATGTCTTCTTTGCTCCACCTTGAGCACTCTCTTATCTGGCAGAGATGTTTGGACGGTGTGCATGGGGTGTTCCTCAAGGCCACATCTGCCGAAGCATAAGGAACAATGTACAGAAGCATGATTGTTAAATTCACATGCAGCATTGAAACGTTTCAGTAAAATACACCTCTGGTAACATAAGAATCACTTTCTCACTGACTCCTGGCAAGCACACATCTCGGCAAACACCCAAAACATGGTGACTGTTGGCTGGGGAGGCACTCTACATGGGGAAAGAGCATTCTGCAAGGGTTGCATTGCAGCCGAGTAGGGAAAAAATTCTAAAATTCACCCACAATGAACCCTGCCTGTGGAAAAGTGTAACAGATCTCACCTCTGAGGGTAAGCAGGGAAGCGAGGGCACATCTACTACACACTTGTGACATCAGCCCTGGCCCCTGTGCTGCTTTGGTCCAGGCACAAGTGATAGCCAAATGGCACGGGAAGGTTTCCTGCAATGGGGGGAGGAATGAAGCAGCTCTGCCAAGGAACCTTTGGCAGAGGATTGCTGCCAAGGAACCTTTGGCAGAGGATTGCTGAGTACCTCCGGGAAACTTTCTGGAGATCTCTCTGAAGGATTCCCATGAGATCTTGACGTGCACCAACACCCTGTTTTGCTGTACTGATTAGCTGCACAGGGGAACGTCTAGCGCACAGAAACACAGCCAGCTTTGTACACTTCTATACACTGAACCCACCTCTGCACTACACAAACCACAGCCACTTACCAGGCATCTCCTCTTCTGCTTCTTGCTCACCAGAGAGCAATTGCTGAGACTGGACAGACACCTCCTGAACAATTCCTGGCTGCCCACCCCACCAGGTGATCCCATCAGGAGCTCCACATCATCATCTAACTCCACCTCTTCATCAGTGACTTTGTCCTCCGGGTTAGATGCTCTTTCCACTGCCTCCAGGCCTGCCAAAGTATCCACAGGGGTCTTGGTGGTGGGGTCACCACTGAGGATACTGTCCAGCTCCTTGCAGAGCTGACAGGTCTTAGGTGCAGCACCGACATGATGGCTTGGCTCCCTTGCCTTATGGTACACCTGTCTCAGATCCTTTATCTTCGCTCTGCACTGCAGCATGTCCCGGTAATAGCTCTTTTCACACAAGTCTCGAGAAACCTGCCCGTAGTTATCAAAATTCCTACGGCTCAAGTGCAGCTGGGACTACACAGCCTCCTCTCCCATATACTGAGCAACTTCAGCAGCTCCATAGTGGTCCAAATGGGAGAATGTTTGCTGTGATAACCTGCCATGGTCACCTGAGAAGATGCAATGAAACCTCTCCATGCTGAGTCAACAGGAAATGGAATTTCAAAAATTCCTGGGGCTTCCAAGGGGGAGGAGTTGTTTACCCAGATGCAGGGCAGTGGAGTTCAAACTGCTGACCAGAGCAGTCAGGGTGGGCATTGTGGGACACCTTTCTGAGGCCAATTAAAGCGATAAAATCAAGCGTGGTGTCTACTCTGGCACATTGTCGACAAAAGTTTTGCTCCAAAAGTCTTATGTCTCTTGTCAGGGTGGTTTTATTTTGTCACCAAAGCAGGACATTTTTGCTGCTAAGAGTTGCATCGCAGTGTGTTTTGTTGACAAAAGCTGCCTTTTAAATGCCATGCAGCATTTAAAACCTTTGACTCACTCAGTTTGTCCAGAATAGGCTCTCATTTTGTCCACCTATTCAGTCTCCTTCCGCCCAGCAGGATTTTTCAATCAGGTTTCTTATTGCAGAATGTTTCCCCCTATTCTTTTTATCAGACTTCGTATTCTCACAGTTTTGCAAAGCAGCATTTTGCCTCCAGCACATATAATAGAAAAGTGGCTCCTCTGTTGAACAGCTGTACAAATCACCTAGCAGGGGGTGCAAAGTAGTGACAAGAACTAAAAATGAGGCCTTCTTGAACATGCAGGTTCTAAGCAGGACCACATCCTGCTAATGGCTCTCTCCTGCCTGAAAGAAACTGGAACTGGTGGGAGAAGCAGGAAGGCATACAGGAAAACAAAGTGTTGCCAATGCTAGAAAGGAATTTGTAGATTCAGAAGAACTGTAGGGGACTGCTAAAAATAAAATCAGTCTTATTACATTCTAGCATTATAATAATAATGATTGGGAAGGCACTTTATAAGTCCTTTTTATACTGTTACTCTGGACTGACATCTCATCATTACTCCAAGCAGACGTTTCTCTTTTCTAACTTGGGAGTTTGAAGAAAATCAATTCAGTTATTTGAGTTATCAGAGCAAGAGATTCCTGCTTTTATAAGTTAAGGAATTTGATTTATACTGAAGCCCTGGTCAGATAAAGCAGGTTTGACATTTTAAATTCAAACCTGTCATATCTGGAATCCTTGTTAATGAATATGTGTTTGCTATTTTTTCCAAAATGCTTAAGCAATAAAAAAAGTTAATGAGCAAAACTGGCATATTATGTCCTTCATAGACTCATTACCAAAAAGTTTATAAATATATGCATGCTCCCAGAGTCTTTGCACCTAACCTCCACTGTGGTAATTCATCCTCTCTTTGCCTTGAAAATGGTATCAGAAAAGATGCCATATATGTTAGGCCCTGGATATTTCCAATTTCAAAACTTGCATAAACTGTAAGACACAATAAGACATTGGTACACAGTTCTAGTACTCACTAAATTTGAACTGATTAGGCTTTATTAAACATAAGAATTTCCATGCAGCTGAACATAAGATCACATTCAAGCATGGAATGGGAAAAATAAGGGAGAATTCAATACAGATGATTGTAATAAGCGTGGAAATACAAGACTATAGTTAGAGATTTAATTTTTGCTTTAACTCACTTCCTCCAGAAACTCTGCAACATTAAAAACCTCCCTCAGAACGCCATCCTTGCTGCCTCCCCATACACCAACATCCCTCCCAATGACAGCATCACTGCCTGCCTCAAACAGCTACAAGAGTATGTCTACACTACAGCCTATGTCAGCAAAACTTATATCGCTCAGGGATGGGACTATTCCACCCCCATCTGCAACATAAGTTACACCAACATAAGCATTCACGTGCACAGCACAATATCACATGGCTTATGCCACTTGCAGAGGCAGGTTTTTTTATGCTGATGGGAGAGCTCTCTCCCATCAGCATAGGATGTCTTCATGAGATGCACTGCAGCGGTGCAGCATATTGGTACAGCTCCTCCCCTACAGCACTGTATTTATAGATATACCCCAAGACAACTGGCAACACTCAGATATCTACCCCAAACACATCAGCAAGTTCATCCATTTCATACTCACTCATAACAATTTTATATTCAAACACTTTGTCCAAACCATCTGGACAAATGCACCACAAAACCAATTATATACCTAAGGTACATTGATATTTTTATTCTCTGGACAGACAATCTAAACTACCTCATAGATTTCTACCACAAATTCAACAGCCATCATCCATCCATTTAAACTCTAGAGCACTGCCACACTAGCATCAGTTTCCTGGATACCATGATCAGCTTCAGAAATGGAATCCTACAGACAGCTATATATAAGAAACCCATAGATCACCACACCTACCTTCACAGATGCTGTAACCATGCCAAACACATAAAAAAAAAATCTTATCTACAGCCAGGCACTCAGATTCCACATAATATGCTCTGACGAGAACGTTAGGCTATACACCTTAACGCAGGGGTTCTCAAACTGGGGGTTGGTACCTCTGAGGGGGTTGTGAGGTTATTACACGGGGGAGTCACGAGCTGTCACTCTCCACCCCAAACCCCACTTTGCCTCCAGCCTTTATAATGGTGTTATAAATCAAAAAAACACTTTTTTATATATTTAAGGGGGGAGGGGAAGTCGCACTCAGAAGCTTTCTATGTGAAAGGGGCCACAAGTACAAAGGTTTGAGAACCACTACCTTGGTGCATTCAAAAACCACTGTCATCAAACAAGGACTCTCCACCAGAGAAGTAGGAATGGGCCACTGATATACCCCCAAGAGAACCTACTTCAACAGAGCAATAAAACTCCCTTCAACTGCACACTCCTAGTTGTCACTTACCAGCCCACAATGGAACCCATATGGGGTATCATAAAACAATTACAATCCATACTCGATGAGGACCACATCCTGGAAGAAATCTTTCCTACATCACGTCTTCTGGCCTTCAAACAAACCCTAGCCTCTCCAAGCTCCTGATCAGAAGCAAGCTCTCCTCAGATCAGGACACATCAACTCAAAGAGGCACCGGACCCTGCCAAAACAACAGACAAAACCTTATACAGATCTCTACTGCTACAATGATCGACCCCCGTTTCCCACAACACACCTTTCAAGATCCGCAAGTCCTATGCATCCATCACAATGTATGATGTACCTCATCCAGTGCACTAAATGTCCCAACAACAACTATGTGGCTGAAACCAGATAATCACTATGCTCTCAAATGAACACTCAGAAAAATGATAAAAGACAAAAACACCACATCACCTGTGGCAAATGCTTTTCACAAAATGACCACTCCATATCTGACTTCCCAGTCCCCATTCTCAAAGGAAATCTGCACAACACTTTCAAAAGACAAGACTGGGAGCTTAAATTCATAACTTTGCTAGACATTAAAAATCAAGGACTGAACAGACAAGTGGTTCTCAACCTTTCCAGACAACTGTACCCCTTTCAGGAATCTGATGTTTCTTGAGTACCCCCAGTTTCACCTCATTTAGAAACTACTTGCTTACAAAATTAGACTAAGATACAAAAGTGTTGCAGCACACTAGTACTGAAAAATTGCTTATTTTCTGATTTTTACCATATATTTATAAAATAAATTCATTGCAATACAAGTACTGTACTTACATTTCACTGCGATACTGAGCCTCTTTTTCACTCGTAAGCCTTGTCTGAAGCCCAAGCCCAAGCCCTGCCACCCAGGGCTGAAGCATGGGGCCCCAGGCAACTGCTCTACTTGCCACCTCCTAATGCCAGCCATGCATTTGCAACCCACCTAAACCCATCCCATGACCACCCTCGGGGCTGCAAGCCCCAAATCGAGAAACACTGATCTAGATGAGTTGAGTGCCCCTTGGAAGACCTCTACATACCCCTGGTTGAGAACCACTGAAATAGACACACTGGATTTATAGCTTATTACAACGATCTATAACCCACTAATGACCCAGACACCACTACGCTGCCTTTTCTTCCCGCCCATCCTTTCAGAACTGAAGGGGTGTTAATGGGCCACTTCACCTTGAATAGGCCCTTGAAATATGTATTAACTACTTATGCTAAATAATCCGTTCCATTTAGTATTTAACAGTGACACTCCGGGTAGTTATCTAAACCTGAAGAACAGCTCTGTTGTAAGCTTGAAAGCTTGTCTCTCACCACAGAAACTGGTCCAAAAGAAGTATTACTTCACCCATCTTGTCTCTCTCTCTCAAAAAAAAATAAAAATAAAATCACATCATTCTGATCATCTCATTTCACCTCCACTTTAAGTGTAATAAAGTTTGTAGACATTCTCAGAAACTGCTAAATTTAGAGATGAATGATTGCCATAAGTATTAATTTCTAGCTATGGCTATTATTCACCAGAGGCTATAATTACAGGATGTATAAAATACTAGTTTCTAGCCACAGCAGTTTAAAATACTCAAGCTTAAAAGGACACAGTCAAATTGAAAAGCAGTCAATAAAAAAAAAAAGATTTTTAAGTAGTTTCAGGTCAATGTTAGGTAAATTTTAGCTTCAGATCAACTAGTCCAGGCAATTTTTGTGGTGCTATAATCATGTTTCCATTTAAAAAAAAGCTTATTCTCCCCTGCTGCTGTATAACAAGTGTACACAAATAACAGAAGATGACAAAGATGAAATGGGCAATTCACAAACTGTTGTGAACTGCCTTCCAATTCACTATGAAGCTACTGCCCTTTTCCAAATCATTTTTAAAGGGAAACATTCAGTACTTCTAGGCCCACAGATAAATGGTGACAGCTGCACTGCATTTGAAGTTCTAAAGCTTTTATTAAACTTGTGTTATTAGTAACATTGTTAAATAAATTTGTTAGTTTAAAAAAAGCAAAGTTGTAAGCCGACGGCGTCACCTTAAAAATCCATTGTTGATAAGATAAAAAAAAGTTAATGTTGTCCTTTGACCATAACAAAATATTACAACTCTCACAGTTTCTGAGAAACTGATTTCACTTGAAGTGCACTCTGTTGAACCATTTCCATTCTGGAAAGCATAGCTGTAGAAAATTAAGAGCATGCCTTGCCCAACTTTATAAGTGCCAACAAATCAGGTCCAAGCATGCAATGATTCAGTTAAGTAAACATAACAAATCTGCACCCACAGGCAGAAAGTAAGACATAATTTTTGGCTTTGCTGGTGACAGATAGGCAGAGGTGGCAGAAATATTTTAACTTTGATTACAACCTCCAATTTACCTTTTCCAGCATTTCCCTCTCCTTCTCCATCCCAGCTGCCTCCAGTTGCTCCTCCTCTTCTAGCATGGATGGTGTAATCACAGCTGCCTCTGCTTGTTCACCCATCTCTGCCCCCAGATGCCCTACAATGGCATGAAAATAAATAAGCTCAAAGAGCACGAGTCTGCCTGCAGCATGAGGACAGTAGTAGATGCTCCTTTCTGCACAATGCCACATTAACAGCAATAAGCATCACTGGCTCAGCAATCAACTGGCATGTGCCATACAAATGGGCCCAAGAATCACAGGCTTATTCTCATTGGGACTGAAAGGCAATTCTGAGACCCTGTACGTGAGATGTTGGGGTACACTGTCGAGGTTCCACTCTAACCACTGCAATTATCACTATCAACCTCATCCAGACCCTTTGCAGCCATTCCCTTCCCTCAGTTTCAACCTCATACACCTGTATTCACTTCTCAGCCGCACACCTCCGAACCCTTTGTCATATACCCGCCTCCCTCCCTCCCTCCTCTTAACCCATGTGCTCTTTTCCTCCTCCAGCTCCCAGCCCTCCTACTGAAGTCACCCCCCCAAACACTTCCCTTTCCCTCCAGCCCGCGGCACTTCCCGCAGTCACCCCTTCCCTCCAGCCCGCTGCACTCCTCCTTCCCCTCCTGCACCCAGCCCCATACACCCCCCCACACTTAACCCTCCCACTCCAGCCCCAGCCCCAGCCCCAGCCCTGCCCCCTTCCCGCTCCGACCCGCGTCCTCCGAACCCCGCGGGCCTGGGAAGAGACCGAGTCTCACCGCCGCTGCTCGGGGTGTTGCGGGCCGGCATGGCTGGCTGGCGCGAAAACTCCCGACACCACGCCGCGCCACTCCGTTCCCCTCACAACTCCCGCGCCAAACTTCCTACCACGCGCAACGACAGCTACAAGTGTCGCGAGACCCTCCCAGCCGCCAAAACCGCGCGCTACCAAGCACAGCGAGAAGGGGCGCTCTCGCGATACTGTATTGGTTCCCGCTAAAGGGAAGGGTAGCTCTCCAGGGAGCGCTCCATTAACTCGTTCTGCGCTATCACCCCTCACGGCTGCCAGGGCCAACGCTCCACTAATCCCTTCTGTGACATCACCCCCACCGCCCACTGGTACCACAGCCCCATTAACCCCTTCTGTGCCACACACACCCCATTGCTGGCTGGGGGCACCACTCCATTAACCCCTTCCATGCCACCACCCCCGTCAACCCCTTCCACGCCACCACCCTCACCGCCTGCCGGGTCCTCCGCCCCGTCAACCCCTTCCAGACCATCACACCCACCGCCTGCCGGGTCCTCCGCCCCGTCAACCCCTTCCACGCCACCACCCCCATCAACCCCTTCCACGCCACCACCCCCACCGCCTGCCGGGTCCTCCGCCCCGTCAACCCCTTCCACGCCACCACCCCGTCAACCCCTTCCACGCCACCACCCTCACCGCCTGCCGGGTCCTCCGCCCCGTCAACCCCTTCCAGACCATCACACCCACCGCCTGCCGGGTCCTCCGCCCCGTCAACCCCTTCCACGCCACCACCCCCACCGCCTGCCGGGTCCTCCGCCCCGTCAACCCCTTCCATGCCACCACCCCGTCAACCCCTTCCACGCCACCACCCTCACCGCCTGCCGGGTCCTCCGCCCCGTCAACCCCTTCCAGACCATCACACCCACCGCCTGCCGGGTCCTCCGCCCCGTCAACCCCTTCCACGCCACCACCCCCACCGCCTGCCGGGTCCTCCGCCCCGTCAACCCCTTCCAGACCATCACACCCACCACCTGCCGGGTCCTCCGCCCCGTCAACCCCTTCCACGCCACCACCCTCACCGCCTGCCGGGTCCTCCGCCCCGTCAACCCCTTCCACGCCACCACCCTCACCGCCTGCCGGGTCCTCCACCCCGTCAACCCCTTCCACGCCACCACCCCCATCAACCCCTTCCACGCCACCACCCTCACTGCCTGCCGGGTCCTCCGCCCCGTCAACCCCTTCCACGCCACCACCCCCACCGCCTGCCGGGTCCTCCGCCCCGTCAACCCCTTCCACGCCACCACCCTCACCGCCTGCCGGGTCCTCCGCCCCGTCAACCCCTTCCAGACCATCACCCCCACCGCCTGCCGGGTCCTCCGCCCCGTCAACCCATTCCACGCCACCACCCCCACCGCCTGCCGGGTCCTCCGCCCCGTCAACCCCTTCCACGCCACCACCCCCGCCGCCGCCTGCCAAGTCCTCCACCCCGTCAACCCCTTCCACGCCACCACCCCCACCGCCTGCCGGGTCCTCCGCCCCGTCAACCCCTTCCAGACCATCACACCCACCGCCTGCCGGGTCCTCCGCCCCGTCAACCCCTTCCACGCCACCACCCTCACCGCCTGCCGGGTCCTCCGCCCCGTCAACCCCTTCCACGCCACCACCCTCACCGCCTGCCGGGTCCTCCACCCCGTCAACCCCTTCCACGCCACCACCCCCATCAACCCCTTCCACGCCACCACCCTCACCGCCTGCCGGGTCCTCCGCCCCGTCAACCCCTTCCACGCCACCACCCCCACCGCCTGCCGGGTCCTCCGCCCCGTCAACCCCTTCCACGCCACCACCCTCACCGCCTGCCGGGTCCTCCGCCCCGTCAACCCCTTCCAGACCATCACACCCACCGCCTGCCGGGTCCTCCGCCCCGTCAACCCCTTCCACGCCACCACCCTCACCGCCTGCCGGGTCCTCCGCCCCGTCAACCCCTTCCACGCCACCACCCTCACCGCCTGCCGGGTCCTCCGCCCCGTCAACCCCTTCCACGCCACCACCCTCACCGCCTGCCGGGTCCTCCGCCCCGTCAACCCCTTCCACGCCACCACCCTCACCGCCTGCCGGGTCCTCCGCCCCGTCAACCCCTTCCACGCCAGCGCCCCCGCCGCCTGCCGGGTCCTCCGCCCCGTCAACCCCTTCCAGACCATCACACCCCCCACCTGTCGGGTCCTCCACCCCGTCAACCCCTTCCACGCCACCACCCTCACCGCCTGCCGGGTCCTCCGCCCCGTCAACCCCTTCCACGCCACCGCCCCCGCCGCCTGCCGGGTCCTCCGCCCCGTCAACCCCTTCCAGACCATCACACCCCCTACCTGTCGGGTCCTCCACCCCGTCAACCCCTTCCACGCCACCACCCTCACCGCCTGCCTGGTCCTCCGTCCCGTCAACCCCTTCCATGCCGCCGCCCCCAGCAGGGTCCTTCGCCCAGTCAACCCCTTCCAGACCATCACACCCCCCACCTGTCGGGTCCTCCATCCCGTCAACCCCCCTTCCACACCGCCACCCTCACCGCCTGCCTGGTCCTCCGCCCTGTCAACCCCTTCCACGCCGTCACCCCCACCTCCTGCCTGGTCCTGCTCCCCGTCAACTCCTTCCACGCCGCCACCCCCACCACCTGTCGGGTCCTCCAGCCCGCCAACTCCTTCCACGACGTCACCCCCACCGCCTGCCGGGTCCTCCGCCCCGTCAACCCCTTCCATGCCACCCCCCCCACTCCGCCTGCTGTGTCCTCCTCCCCATCAATTCCTTCCACGGCCCCACCCCCACCACCTACCGGGTCCTCCGCCCCGTCAGCTCCTTCCACGCCGTCACTCCCACCACCTGCTGGGTCCTCCATTCCGTCAACCCCCCGTCCACGCCATCATCCCCACCACCCACCAGGTCCTCCGCCCCATCAACCCCTTCCGCGCCGTCACTCCCACCGCCTGCTGGGTCCTTCTCCCTATTTACACCTTCCACACCATCACCTCCACTGCCTGTCAGGGTCACTGCCCATTAATCTTTTCCGCATCACCACCCCTACTGTCAGCCAGAGCCATCGCCCTATTAACCCCTTCTACACCATCATCCCCACTGTCTCCCGGGTCCTCAGTCCCATTACCCCCCTCCATACCATCATCCCCACTGCCTGCCAGGGCTACCATCCCATTAACCCCTTCCACACCACCACCAACTCCACTGCCTGCTGAGGCCTCAGCCCCATTAATCACTTCCGAGCCATCATTTCCCCTCACTGCTCACCAGGGCCTCTGCCCCATTGACCCCTTTAGCACTGCCCCCACACTGCCCGCTAGGACCGCTGCCCCATTAATCCATTCTGCGACAACATCCCCCAATTGCCTGGGGGCATCACTCCATTAACCACTTCCACACCACCACTGCCTGCTGGGGCCACCATAAGAATAGCCATACTGGATAAGACCAAAGGTCCATCTAGCCCAGGATCCTGTCTTCCGACAGTAGCCAATGCCAAGTGCCCCAGAGGGAATGAATAGGTAATCATCAAGTGATCTATCCCCTGTCGCCCATTCCCAACTTCTGGCAAACAGAGGCTAAGGACACCATCCCTATCCATCCTGGCAAATAGCCATTAATGAACTTGATGAACCATTGATGACCATGAATTTTTTTTGAACCCTGTTATAGTCTTAGCCTTCACAACATCCTCTGGCAAGGAGTTCCACAGGTTGACTGTGCGTTGTGCGAAAAATACTTCCTTTTGTTTGTTTTAAACCTGCTACCTATTAATTTCATTTGGTGACCCCTAGTTCTTGCATTATGAGAAGGAGTAAATAACACTTCCTTATTTACTTTCTCCACACCAGTCATGATTTTATAGACCTCAGTCATATCATAGGATATCAGGGTTGGAACGGACCTCAGGAGGTCATCTAGTCCAAACCCCTGCTCAAAGCAGGACCAATCCCCAGCTAAATCATTCTTGGCAGGGCTTGGTCAATCTTGTCCTTAAAAACCTCTAAGGAAGGAGATTCCACCAGCTCCCTAGGTAACCCGTTCCAGTGTTTCACCTAAACTTCCCTCACTGCAACTTGACATCATTATTCCTTGTTCTGTCATCTGTTATCCCATGGCAGCTTACTTTGCTTATGAGCCTTTGGTAAGGGACCTTGTCAAAGGCTTTCTGAAAATCTAAGTACGCTATATCCACTGGATCCCCCTTGTCCATGCTTGTTAACCTCCACAAAAACTCTGGAAGGTTGAGGAGGCATTATTTCATTCTAGAAAAAACTCTTGCCCAACAAATTATGTTAATCTATGTGTAACTGTAGCGCCTTCATGGCCAAGATGAAGTCTTAGTACTCACAGCCCCATGCAGCTCTGGGCAGCAGTGATACTGCTACTGGCCTGTCCTTCTTAAGTGATTCCTCCCTGGCTCCTGTCCTGGGGTGTCCCCGATTGGCAGCCCTGTCCTTCCCAGGCTTCAGGAAGATTCTATGCTACTTCACTGCGAGGACCTGCTTGCTGCAGCCCTCCTCTCTCTGGGGCTCCAGAGCCACACCCTGGAGTTTCCCTCCTTTCTCTCACTGCTCTCCCTCTATCCTTAGGAAAAAGATTTAAAGGGGCTATGCTCTCTAAACCCCAAAGGAATTACACTCTCCCTCACCCAACAGAAATAATCCTTGATGTCTCCATCAAGGTGGGCAGCTCTATACCATGGATCCCGAGCAGGAGACCCAGGGCCCCCATTCATCAGGAGCATTCCCATCACCCATCCCACAGGACCCTGAGGGGTGGAACAGGTTTCCTATGAGGAAACTCACCCCCCATGGCACCCCAGAGATCTGTAGGTCACTGGGTTCCCCTAAACAATCATACATCAGCACACACCTGGGCTTCCCTTCCCTAAAGGAATGTCTAGGCTGACTGTCAGTATTGGCTGAGGTGACATCACTGAACATGGAGGCAAGATGATGGATACTTGAGACAGGAATCCGAGGGCATCTGGGTTTAAAGTGGCTGTTTGAAGTACAGGGTTCTCTGCCTGCCCTGAACCTTCCTCATCATGTTCTTGGGGGGTCTCCACAGCTTTGGACAATGGGGCCCCGGGAGTGCTCAGTGTGGGTTCTTCCCCTTCACCATCTCTTTGTGTGACAACAAGAGGATCCATTAGGGTCGGGGCATTCCAAACTGGATGATTGCCAAACCCCATTTCATCCTCACTCTCCGAGGAGCTGGACATTTGCAGAGGACAGGTATATTTCCATCGTTGGGACCGCGTTGGGATATGTTACAAACTATTGTTAGTAGTTCTGCAATTTCACATATGAGTTGCTTCAGAACTCTTGGGTGTACTGAATACCATCTGGTCCTGGTGATGTATTACTGTTTAATTTGTCAATTTGCTCCAAAACCTCCTTTAATGACACCTCAATCTGGGACAGTTCCTCAGATTTGTCACCTAAAAAGGATGGCTCAGGTTGGGAATTTCCCTCACATCCTCAGTCATGAAGACCAATTCAAATAATTCATTTAGTTTCTCTGCAATGGCCTTATCATCCTTGAGTGCTCCTTGAGCATCTTGATTGTCCAGTGGCCCCCACTGTTTTTTTTAAGCAGGCTTCCTGCTTCTCATCTACTTAAAATTTTTTTTGCCATTACGTTTTGAGTCTTTGGCTAGCTGTTCTTCAAATTATTTTTTGGGCTTCCTAATTATATATTTACACGTCATTTGCCAGAGTTTATGCTCCTTTCTATTTTCCTCACTAGGATTTAACTTCTGCCCTTTAAAGGATGCCTTCTTGCCTCTCACTGCTTCTTTTACTTTCTTGTTTAGCCATGGTGGCACTTTGGTGGCACTTCTATTACTATGTTTTTTAATTTGGGGTATATCTATTATGGTGTCTTTAAAAAGTTTCCAGGAAGTTTGCAGGGATTTCACTTTTGGCACTATACCTTTTAAATTTTGTTTAACTAACTTCCTCATTTTTTGTGAAGTCCCTCTTTCTGAAATTAAATGCTACAGTGTTGGGCTGTTGTGGTGTTTTCCCTGCCACAGGGATGTTACATTTAATTGTATTGTGGTCAGTATTACCAAGCAGTCCAACTATATTCACCTCTTGGACCAGATCCTGAGCTCCAGTTAGGACTAAATCAAGAATTTCCTCTCCTCTTGTGGGTTCCAGGACTAGCTGATCCAAGAAGCAGTCATTTAAGGTGTCAAGAAACTTTATCTTTGCATCCTTTCCTGAGGTTGCCCGGGCTGCCACTCACTGGCAGCGGGAGTGCAGCAATCCAGCCCTAGCTGTGCTGCTGGTGAGTGCTGGGGGGTGGTTCTCCCAGCCCCCCAAGAAAGCCCCCCCACATGGAGGGCCAGGAGCCGTCCCCCCCACTCCTCCCCCACAGAAGCCTGGGGCTCGACTCCCTCCCCCACCGCGGAGGCCTGGGGCCAGCCTCCCCGCTCCTCCCCCATGGATGCCTGGGGCCCCACACACACACCCCTACAGGCGGGCTGCGTAGAGCCCCAGAATAGCTAGGGACGGCCCTGGTTGAAATCCCCCATTATTACTGAGATTTTTATTTTTATGAAGCCTATGAAGCCTCTAATCTCCCTGAGCATTTGACATTCACTATCACCATCCTGGTCAGTTGGTCAATAATATATCCCTACTGCTATATTCTTATTATTAGAGCATGGAATTACTATTTATAGAGATTCTATGGTACAGTTTGGTTCATTTAAGATTTTTATTGCATTTGATTCTATGCTTTCTTTCACATATAGTGCCACTCATAGACTCTAAGGTCAGAAGGGACCATTATGATCATCTAGTCTGACCTCCTGCACAATGCAGGCCACAGAATCTCACTCACCCACTCCTGTAACAAACCTCTAACCTATGTCTGAGTTATTGAAGTCTTCAAACTGTGGTTTGAAGACCTTAAGCTGCAGAGAATCCTCCAGCAATTGACCTGTGCCCCATGCTGCAGAGGAAGGCGAAAAACCTCCAGGGCCTCTGCCAATCTGCCCTGGAGGAAAATTCCTTCCCGACCCCCAATATAGCGATCTGTTAAACCCTGAGCACATGGGCAAGACTCACCAGCCAGCACCCAGGAAAGAATTCTCTGTAGTAAGTCAGATTCCACCCCATCTAACATCCCATCACAGACCACTAGGCATACTTACCTGCTGATAATCAAAGATCAATTGCCAAATTAATTGCCAAAATTAGGCTATCCCATCATATCATCCCCTCCATAAACTTATCAAGCTTAATCTTGAAGCTAGATATGTCTTTTGCCCCCACTACTCCCCTTGGAAGGCTGTTCCAGAACTTCACTCCTCTAATGGTTAGAAACCTTCGTCTAATTTCAAGTCTGAACTTCCTAGTGTCCAGTTTATACCCATTTGTTCTTGTGTCTACATTGGTACTAAGCTTAAATAATTCCTCTCGTTCTCTAATATTTATCCCTCTGATATATTTATAAAGAGAAATCATATCCCTCCTCAACCTTCTTTTAGTTCGGCTGAGCAAGCCAAGCTCTTTGAGTCTCCTTTCATAAGATAGGTTTTCCATTCCTCGGATCATCCTAGTAGCCCGTCTCTGAATCTGTTCCAGTTTGAATTCATCCTTCTTAAACATGGGAGACCAGAACTGCACACAGTATTCCAGATGAGGTCTCACCAGTGCCTTGTATAACAGTACTAACACCTCCTTATCTTTGCTGGAAATACCTCACCTGATGGATCCTAAAACCGCATTAGCTTTTTTAACGGCCATATCACATTGGCGGCTCATAGTTATCCTGTGATCAACCAATACTCCGAGGTCCTTCTTCTCCTCTGTTACTTCCAACTGATGTGTTCCCAATTTATAACCAAAATTCTTGTTATTAATCCCTAAATGCATGACCTTGCACTTTTCACTATTAAATTTCATCCTATTACTATTACTCCTCCATCACTGCCTCATTAATTCCTTTTGCGCCACACCCCGACACTCTCTGTTGGGGCAACAGCCTTATTAACCGCTTTCACGCCATCACCCCCACCCCACCCCGCCATTTCCTGTGGGACCATCATCCCATTAACTCTTTCCACGCCACCTTCCCACTACCCTCTGGGGCTACCACTCCATTAAGCACTTCCGCCCCATGACACCCAGCCACTTCCACACCACCACCGTCTGCTAGGGTCACCACCACATTAACTCCTTCCGTGCCACCCACTCCCCCGGGTGCACCGCCCCATTACCCCTTTCCATACCATCACTCCCACTGCCTGCCAGTGCCACTGCCCCATTTACCCCTTCCATGCCACACCCCCACCTTGCTGGCTGGGGGCACCTCCCAATTAACCTCTTCAATGCCACCCCCCACCTGCCGGGGCCACCATCCCCTTAACTCCTTCCACATCACCACCACTGCCTGCTGGTGCCTGTGCCCCATTAACCACTTCTGAGCCATCACCCTCCCCACTGCCCACCTGGGGCCTCCACCCCATTACCCGCTTCCACACCACCATCCCCTCACAGCCTGCTGGGGCCACTGCCCCATTAACCACTTCTGCTCCAACACCCCCACTACCTGCCAGCCCCCCTCCACTGCCTACCAGCACCACCACCCCATTAACCCCCCCCCACTGCCCACTGATGCCACCTCCCCGCTAATCCTTTCTGTGCCATCCCGCCAGTGCCTGCTTGATTAACTCCTTCCACACCACCACTGCCCACTGGGGCTTCTGAACCATAACCATTTCCCAGCCATCAACGCCCCCCCCCACACACACACTGCCTGCTCAGGCCTGCACCCCATTAACCTCCTTTGTGCTCCCATCTCCCACTGCCCTGCAGGGCCACTGCCCCATTAACCCCTTCCATGCCACCAACCCCCACTGCCTGCCAGGGCACTGCCTCCTTAAGCCCTTCTGGGCCAGCACCGCCCCCCCCATTGCCTGCCAGTGGCACCTCCCCATTAACCCCTTCCACACAACCACCCCCCACAGCCCGCCTAGGCCACTGCCCCATTAACCAATGCCATCCCATCACCACCACTGCCCAAAAGAGCAGAGCCCGCTTAAGCCCTTCTGGGCCAACACCCCCCCACTACCTCCCATTAACTCTTCCACCTCATCCCGTCAACTGCTCACCAAGGCCATTGCCCCATTAACCCCTTCCATGCCACTCCCCACTGCCTGTCAGAGTCATCACCCCATTAACCCCTTCTGCCCCATCCCCTCCCTAAACTGCCTTCTGGGACCACCGCCCCATTAACCCCTTTTGCACCACCCCCGTGGCACTCTGTGCCTCAAAACAGTACACTGGAATCACCATATTCACCAGTCTCATATGATTATGCTTTGTTTAATACAAAGCATGCCATGTAAGATATCATAGGAAAAGTTATGATCTGCTGAAACCCATTGTTCAGCTCAAGTGTGAATAGCAGTATTATGTATAGTTATGAGATTGTGATCTATGGTTGTTACTGAAATATGCTGTAAGTTTGCTAATGGCATGCCAAGAATTCTGGCTCTGGTGGGTGTAGACCACCCATCAATCAGCTATGTGACTCAACTATGCAAGCACCACACAATGGGATTGGAAATTGTGACGTGGGGGCTGCTTCTTCACTGCAAAGCCCACCAGGACATGCCTGGGCTAGTGTGTGCCCGGCACATGGACCAAGGGTATAAAATAAGGAACAGTTGCAGCACCATAGCTCCCCCACCTATGCTGGAAACAACTGTGATGCCAAGAAGATGAAGATTATCAGAGGAGACCGGCTCAGGCTTCAAGGGGGAAGTCCCTTCATTCATACAATAATGACAACACACTTATTACGGCATTTCATTACCACTGCATTCAGAAGTGATCTGTAACCCAACACCAGGCATAATTGATTACGTTGAGCAACTCTGCTCTTTCTGCTGGGTATCTAAGCAGAGTAGGTGTGTTTATGTAAATACAGTTTGTTCCTGAAGTCTCTCCACCGCACACACACCCCAGCTAGCTGTCAGGGGAGAATTCATTCGGATCCTGCTTACACCTGAAACAGTATATTTTGCTTGAAGTGCTTGGGAATTCTCAGCTCAGTCACAAAGGCATGTGTGTGTCTTCTCCACACGGCGGGAGGGCAGACTGGGTTATAAATTTACACCGGTCAGGCTCCTGATCAGTGCAAGATGGTAGAGCTCTGGGGTCCTAGGCTGGGAAGCTGGGGGTAATTGGCTGGAGTCTCTCCGTTGTTGGTTCATGAGTGGCTGGGAGAAGCATACATGTAACTCAGCTGGCTGTGTCCCTGCCTGTGGATGGCTGTGTAAGTGCAGGACCTGGAGAGGTTTGCAGTTTGTCACAGCATCACTGTGTGAGAGGGAGCCCTGGTTGGTAAAATAGAGGACTCAGCAATACCCCAGTTCCCGGTTGCACCCCAGGGGACTCGTCACAGTGGCACAGCGAGCAGGATGAAATGCACAGCTTGTTGTTCTGAGGGAGCTTTGCACTTCATACACTGCTATAGAGATTTTAAGTGAGATTTTAAGAGTGGTGGCTGAGAACAGTCAAAGAGAAGGTTACTGGTTTGTTATTTTCTGTTTGCTTATTTCAGGAAATGGAAATGGGGACAGAGAAGCAGAAAGATGAATGAAAGCAGTGAAGCAATTGCAAAGCTTGAGCTGTTCAGACGGCAGGCAGCAGAAGAAGAGAGAAACTATGAGCACCAGTTGAGACTGAAAGAACTGGAGGTAAAGAAGAAGGAAGTAGAAGCCAAAGCCCAGAAGCAAGCCAGAGGCTGCGGAGATAGCACACCAGAGGAGTATGGAACTGAAACAACAAGAAACTGAAGAAAGAGAGAGAGAGCAAAAGCACTCATTGGACTTGCTAGAAAAGCAGAATCAGAAACCCCTGCTGCCACCAGCACCACTAATTCCCAACTCTCTAAAAATCCACAAATGGGAACAATTGTGTTCTGCATATGCTGAGATCAGTGATGTTGCAGATTATTTCACTACCTTTGAGAGGCTGTGTGTGATTCACCAGATTCCTGATGACAAGAAAATCCCCACTTTGGTTGCCAAGTTTACTGGTAAATCTCTGGATATATTCAATGAAATATCAATTGAGGATGCTTAAGATTATTGTAAATTCAAATAAATGGTTTTGAAGCAATTTCAGATTACCCAGAAACATATAGAGTAAAATTTAGAAATTTTAAGGGGGTGCTGACATGAGTAATGGGGAATATGTAAACAAAATGAAAGATTTGATGGGAAAGTTGGTGAGGGGAAGAGGAGTTACAAACTTTGAAGGACTATTTGACCTGGTTGCTCAGGAACATTTCCTAAGCACATGTAAAAATGATGTGAAACAGTGTCTATGGGACAAAAATGTGAAAACTGTGGATGAGATTGCTTCTCTAGACGATGCTTTTGAGCACATACAGGCATCTATTGTGCATAAACCACATAAAGGGAGGTTTAAACCTAGTGGGAAGCAGGGTCCGCAAAAGAGGGTGGCTGGGAGTCTGGACACTCCCCTCCCCAAACCGTTCCTCTCTACTCTCTGCCCCAAATCTCCTGTGAAAACAGAAGAGCCCAAAGGTGCTATTGTAATTCCACTGATCACCTGAGGAACAGATGCTCTGTACTAGGAGGAAGCAGGCAACCAATAGCTCATGACAATTCTACTGTCCTTAACACAGAAAACTCCCAGGCAATTGAAACATATTCTGTTGGTTTTGTAAGATTAGCCTAGGGTGACCAGACAGCAAATGTGAAAAAACGGGAAGGGAGTGTGTGTGTGTGTGTGGGGGGGGGGGGGGTAATAGGAGCCTATATAAGAAAAAAACTCAAATATCAGGACTGTCCCTATAAAATCGGGACATCTGGTCACACTAGATTAGCCTCTGCAGAGCCAGAAAGGAAACACATATAACAGCTGTCAGGATTAACAGCAGGGAATACTTTGGGTGGGAACATGCAGATGCATAGATTTCTGGGGTCAAGTGGAGTATAATTCAGGAAGATGACATACTGCCAGGACAGATGGCAGAGCTTTTAGTAGAAGGAGGTTCAGGATTCATATGCCTTTGGCGAAAACACACGTAGAAATTCGGGGGTTTAGAAAGTTTATTGACAGCAGGAGTGGTGGATGATAATCCCATTTTCATAGTAATTGGCAATGATTTCTTCTGTGTAGCTCAGGCTGTTAAGGTGTTGGCCTGCAGCAAGAAGGAGCATTCTGCTGGGACCCCAGAGGGAAAGGTTAAAGTCCCAGGAACTTCTAAAGGAAAGGGAGAGAGTCTTCTTGATTCCTGTGCACGAGGGGGAAGCAGCATGCTTCCAGGTGTGAGGGTGGTTGAGACCAGCTCCTGCACTGTAGCTGAAGGCAATAACACCTCAAGAAGGGAGGTGGGTATAGCGCCTGTCAGTGACACAACTGTCCAGGCTGTTAGCTGTGAGCCCTTCACAGCTGAACAGGGGACAGATCCTACTCTAGAGAACAAACAGGCCCAGAGGAGGAAACTGGGGAAGGAATAGTAGGGGTACAAGAATGTCTCCACAATGATCACATGGGAGAGGATGCCCAGGACAGAATGGCTGATCCAGCCTCTGTGCATCCAGGAACTCAGCCTGTGACTCAGGTTTTGAAAGGAAACTGTGTAACTGATCTCCTGGAGGGGAGCAGTCACACATTTGACCTCTTGGGGACAAAGAAAGGGGTGGCGGAGGGTACCCTAATCCAGGTCCAAGTTTTTCAGGACGCTGGTCCTGATAAGATTTTGGAAAGTAACTGTGTCTCTTTAAATCAAGATGCAACCCTAATGCCTGTAATAACAGGGAAAGCTGCTGGGAAAAGGTGCATTTGATCAAAGAATAGCCACTATTAGCTCAGAAAGCACAAATCATAACCCTTTAGGAAAAGGGGGTGGGGAAGGTCTGAGTGCTGCAAATGGGGATCACAGAGTAACCCCAAGTAGAGATATGGATTTTTGGCACATGTACAGTCTAGTGGTTGGGAGACAGCTCTGCCCCCACTGCCTGCCAGGGCCACCACCCCATTAACCACTTCTGCCCCATCACCCCCCTCTGTCTGCTTGGGTCACCTTTCCATTAACCTCGTTCACCCCATCTTCCTCCCACTGCCTGCAGGGGCCATTGCCCCATTAACCCCTTCCACATCATCACCCCTCACTGCCTGCTGGGGCCACAACCCCATTAGCCCCTTTTGCCCCATCTCCTGTCCTGCTCACTGGGTCCACCGCCGCATTAACCCCTTCTGCAAAGTCACACCCCCCTGCTCATCAGGTTCATCAAACCATTAACCCTTTCCACCTTGCAGCTACCACCCCACTCTGACCCACGAGTTGCCTCCATACCATTAACCTCTTCCATAGCAAATACAGGCAAACATACACTAGAACAAGCAAGGGAATTTGCAGAGCCATAAAGACTTGGGCAATAGATTATGACTCAGAATCTCTCAAGAACATTATTCCTTGCGTGAGCAAGGCCCCAATCCTGCATGTACCTTATAGCAATGTTGGGGCATGACTCCAAAAATCCCTCTTCATACTAGTCAAAGGCCCAGCACAAGGAGTCACGCTAGCTCTATGCTGGGAACAAACAGCCATTACATTAATAGGGCTGGAAGGGACTTGTGCACTGACACATGGTGCAATACAGCTAGACCACCCCGATCGCTGTTTGTGCCCTATCATTTCCCCTCACGGTACTTTGTACAGTACCATATCAGTGGCCACTGTGGGCCTTCATGATTGTCACTGTGCTGCACTCCACAGCCACTCAGAATGTCAGTGACTGCAGGGACAGTGCATAGACCCTCTGAGACTCCAAACCATAGGCCTCCATCATTTGAATCAATTGGCTAGCTCTAACCACTGTCAGGATCTAATATCAGTCGAGCTGTTCTCATTCAATCCAGGAGAGGGCAGCAGGACACTTACACATTAGCCAGATCAGTCTTGTGCCTAATACAGTTTAAGATTTTACAAATACCAATTTCCCGAACAAGCAGTAAGATCCCAAAGCACTTTCCAGATTCTACAGTTAGAGTACAGCATCACTTTTCGTACTATTGAAATGCAGCTGTGGTGGCTGTCGAAGCAACTCCAAACAACAGTTTAGGGTGGGAAGTGAAGATGAAGGTCCAACTGAAACTGCAGGGGAATTTAGGGAAACAGAATGTAACTGTATGAGTTGATGTTTATGTCTTAGGCCCCAATGTTAACAGCCCTATTTTTATGAAAAGGGCCATCAGATCTTTAATGGCCAGAAAATTTAATGACCTAGAACACAATTTACATCTCATCTGAGAAACAGAATCTCCAGTAAAACATATTATACCCAGCACACTACACCCCTTTCTCTACACCCAGGTTATTTTGTAACCTCATCAAAAAAATTTCTGGGACTGCAAGACATGTGCCAAACTTCAACAAAGACTTTGCTTCATGCATTCCCTGCTGCTCTCCCGACCCATTTGTCTAGACATGGGTCTCATGCTACACCAGGGGTTCTCAGACTTTTGTAGTGGTGACTCCTTTCACACAGCAAGCCTCTGAGTGTGACCCCCCTTATACATTAAAAACAGTTTTTTATATATTTAACACCATTACAAATGCTGGAGGCAAAGCATGATTTGGGGTAGAGGCTGACAGCTAGCGATCTCCCATGTAATAACCTCGCAACCCCCTGAGGGGTCCCAACCCCCAGTTCATCTCATTGGCTTCAAGAGAACTATTTGTCCCTGGAAAATGGGGTTTGCAGGTTGAGGCCCTCCGATTGGGAACTCTTTTGGGCAGGATCATTGTCTTTTTGTAATTGTGGGTCAAATACTAAGAAGCAATAAATGATCAAATAATAACTAATGAGTGAAAGCAATAACATGTTGCTTGGGTGCTGCTCGTGCACCTCGTCTCCATGTAACTTGCAGGAAAAGACTTCCTGTTCTGAGTGTGCCTTTTACAGAAATATCTCAGGCAAATGCTCCTAGGCTGCTCGGCAGTGGGTTGGTACCTACAGTACACAGCATGATCAGCATTTCACATACCACAAGTGGAAACCTACTAAGGGAGCATGCGTCAATTTCACGCCCAATCCTCCAGGCAAGCACACTTAATATACTGGTTTGGTGCATGTTATTAAGCCCCCTCTTGCCCCCTGTGAATAGTCCTAGCAAATCATCTGCAGCCTGTAACTTCTACCTCAATAAGGTCTCCTTTACAGCAGGTGGTAAGGGCTTGACTTTTGGTACTGAAAGGGATCCCTGGTTCAATCCCCACTAATCACCATGATGGCTGTATATGTGTGGTCGCTCTTTTTTGTTATGGCTAAGTGCCAAAGGAGACTTGAGATTGAGGGGAGAGCTCTGACCATTTGAGACCCCATCAAGTATAGCATGCCACCTCCAGTGACCATTGCCTTATGATTCAGAGGAAGGTGAAAGCCACTCAGACCACACCTAGCTATTTATGCAATGTAATGCAAGGGTCAGGGCAGGGAACTTGTTGGCAAGGAGAAAATGACAGTAAAGAGAAAGAGATAAAAAGTAAGCAACAAGCAATTACTGTGAACAAAGACTCACCTGTTCTCAGGTAAGGCAAATGGCTGCTGCTAAGTCACAAAACCCATGGAACCTTGTCTTTGAAGTTTGCCTGTCAATCTGATAAATGACACAATGAAAATTTGTGTGTTGCTTCATCGTGCTTTTCTAGAACTGGTTTTCCTAGCCAATTATCCATCACCATAGTAGCTATACACTGCACTAATTGTGCAAATGAAAAGCTGGGACTTTGCAGCAGGATAATTTTCCTGTTGGGAGAGAAATGAGTGAGACAGAATCTTTCTTTCTTGCCTTCTTTATTCACAGTATGGACACAAGCTTTCCTCATCTTGAACAAAGATGGCCAAACCAGAAAGGTTCCAAAGAGATTTAAAACTCCTGAGCCAGTTCATCACTGGCAGGATTCCATTGGCTTCCATGGAGTTCCACACACTTACCACCAAATCTGAATTTGGCCCACTTTGTATCAACCATACACCATTAAAAGGCAGTCACTTCTGCAGTAACCATTCTCCCCCAGTAGTGTATCTTCTGCCCCTACAGTTTCTGTAGCTGGGTGGGGAGCAAGGGACAGATCATCCCATTGACCTACATGTGCATTTCCCATTGACATCTGGAGGGAGGTCTGACATTTCTTGAGCTGGCTCGAAATTTCCCAAAGGTTATCAAGATCAGTGGGTTAGCAGGTTTGATTTAAATCTCCTGTAACTCAGAGCTAAATATCTACAAAGCCAGGCAAGTCAGCAGAAAAAAATCTCAATTGTCTTGGGGGCTCACAAGATTACCTTGATTTGTTGCAGCAGATTACGTTTACAGGAGAGGTTCTGGAGCATGTTGTATACACAGGAATAGCTGCACAGTCTCTTAGGAATTATTTTAGCCTGTGGATTAGTGTATGTAGCTCATAGGTCTGAGTATATAAAGCAGACTCACCTTGTTAGTCAGCGACACTGGAATGTGTTTTATTTTTGTCTGTGTCTCTTTCCATCAGCAAATAGAGCAAGTTTTTTTTCCAGTTTAGGAGTCAGTGAAGTTGGAGCTTCAGAATATTAAAAAGTGTTGGGAAAAGTGTACTAGGACTTTGCTAATGGTTGAACTGAGACATCTGCCAAATGACAAGGGCACCTCAGCTGTGTAATAAGTGTCTTTACTCTTTGTTTCTGGAGGGGCTGAGCTGTGTCCTTTCACTGTTATCTAATGATACAGATCTCACAGAGGTGTATAGAAAAGGAAATCTATGCAAGATATTGGTGTGATGTTGTAGTCTATATGGTTTTATAAAAATATGCTAATAAGCAAATATAATGTAACTGGAATATGCTTCATGCAAAAGGTCTTTTGTAAGGTATCATTACAAAGCTTATAATCTACTGAGTGTGATCATCCTATTTGTATGAATGTATCATTCTTGTATCTGAAACTAGAAATATGAAATATAACTCTGAGGGCCTATTGTAATTATGTAAAGTGTGGGCCATTAATGGTGGTTTGGAATCTTGATGACTCCCATTAACCAGGACAATTGTCTGCAGATGGCTGTGTTTTACCTGTTAGTCTTCCTGTATAGTGTGTGCTGGCAAGTGGGTAATGAAGTCTTGCAGCGACATGTGATCGTGTCACCTGAACTGGAATACATCTTTAACCTGGTGTCTTTCCATTGAGAAGGAGGGCGTGGGAACCCAGTGAGGGACAAAGGATTCCCGCCTTATGCAAAAGATATATGAAGGGGTGGAACATAACAAAGCGGGAGGAGCCATCGCGAAGAATCCCCTAGCTACCACCTGAGCTGGAACAAGAGCTGTACCGGGGAAAGAGTTGTACCCAGGCCTGGAAGGTGTCCAGTCTGAGGAAAAAACTTACTGAAGCATCTCTGAGGGTGAGATTATCTGTATTCAGTTTGATCAGACATAGATTTGCATGTTTTATTTTATTTTGCTTGATGACTTACTTTGTTCTGTCTGTTACTACTTGGAACTACTTAAATCCTATTTTCTGTATTTAATAAAATCACTTTTTACTTATTAATTAACTCAGAGTATGTATTAATACCTGGGGAGCAAACAACTGTGCATATCTCTCTACCAGTGTTATAGAGGGTGAACAGTTTATGAGTTTACCCTGCATAAGCTTTATACAGGGTAAAACAGATTTATTTGGGTTTAGACCCAGTTGAGAGTTGGGCATTTGAGTGTTAAAGGCAGGAACACTTCTGTGAGCTGTTTGCAGGTAAACCTGCAGCTTTGGGGCATGTAAATCAGACCCTGGGCCTTTTTGGAGCAGACGGGAGTGTCTGGTTCAGCAAGACAGGGTGCTGGGGCCCCGAGCTGGCAGGGAAAGCAGGAACAGAGGTAGTCTTAGCATATCAGGTGGCAGCTCCCAAAGGGGGCTCTGTGATCCAACCCGTCAGAATCAGATCCTATTTATGGCCTCGATTCAGCAAAGCATTTAGGCGCATGCGGAACTTTAAGCATGTGCTTAAGTCCCATTCAACCTTATCTCCTGACTTTCCCTTGTGTTCCCTTCTCCCGTTCTCAGGGCTCGTCTATACTAGAAAATGAGATTGACCCAGCTACACTGTTCAGGGAAAAATCCACACCCCTGAATGACGTAGTTAAGTCCCTGCGTAGACAGCACTAGGTGGATAGAAGAATTATTCTGTTGACCTACTTGCCTCCTCTCGGGGACGTGGATTAACTACTACAGCAATGGGAGGACCCCTCCTGTCAGCGTAGGTAGTGGCTCCACTGAAGCACTACCACAGCACAGCTGCAGCATTTCAAACGTAGGCAAAGCAATTCATTTTGTGCCTTTTTTAACGCCACCCTTTTACCTGGAACAAACTTCCCACTTCTTAGACGTTAGTTCCCCTCCTTTTCTCCATTCAAATCCTTCCTCAAAACTCACTGCTTTTGCAAAGCCTTCAATATCGCCAATGATATTTGTGCCCCTGAATTCTTATCCCACATGCTGCATTTGCTTGAGTTAGACTATATGTGCTTGGGCGAGAGAGCCTCTCTCTTTATGTGTTTTATAAACCACAGCATGCATAAGAGAGGAGAATGGACTTAAAGCTAAATCACAGCATTGGGCATCAGGAGATACTGGTTCTAGCCTTGGCTCTGTCATGGACTGAGACTTTAAGCAAGTGATTTAACTATCTGTGCCTCAGTTTCTTCATCTGAAAAATAAGGATAATTCCTACCACACAAACAAGGGTTTATGAGGCATAATTAAATATTTCTAAAGTTACTGTAGCTCTTCATGTGGAAAATGCCGCACCAGTGCAAATTATTATTTACGGTCCAAAATAAAGAACAGTACCGAACGCTGTCTGAATGTGTCCTGGTACATAGATCACTTCTTTAGCTTCCCAGCTCTTGTCAAAGCACGCAGCCTATCTGACCAGAGCTGAATGAAGGTTGTCAGGAGCCAGGATTGATGATGTGATGTTGTGTTCCAGCAGGTAGGCTGTTATCCTGGGGCCTTTCAGAGTGTGAAGCCAGGGGCTGTGGGGCCCTGGATACTCCCTTAAAATTTGTTGATGAAAATGGCAAACAGCTCACCATGATGTCTGTCACTCCTTTCGCCCTGGTCAATACAGAACAGAAGAATTCAGCATTGCTAGGACACTCTTTGATGCAAACCTAAGTACCCTATTTACTCAAGCTGGTTTATTGCTCCTTTGATCATTCTTCTCACTGTGTCTAGATCTGGGTATTACTGTACTTGCTGATAAACCTGAGAACATGAGCACTACATAATGAGGAGAGTCTTGTCCAAATTAATTCCTGGTGTAAACCCTTTGATTTTAAGGGAATTGTACCAGAGATGAGTTTAGTGCTCTGTGTTCAGGGAGCATAGTAACAAAATCACCTTCAGCTTCTCCGACCATAATTGTTCCTTCTTAATGATTTGTGGCTGCATATTCACACAAACACCAGAACTGTACTCTGTGGTATGAGAAATAGAACTTATTGGGATACCCTTTTGCTCCAAAATGACAGGCCTCTCCCACTTGAAGAAGGAAGTCTATCAGCAGCATCAGAGAGTATCGCTTCTTTTCAAGCCATCAAAAGAGGGCAAGACAATTACCAACCCAGGATCAAGTCTGATTCCATAGAGCAGAGGGTAGAAATATACCCACACATGCCCTCCAGCCCCTAAACAGCAATCACAGTAAATGACCATTCAAGAATGAGTTTGTCCTTGAGTAAGGCAGCATTGCAAGAGTTCGATTCAATAGTCAGGTGCTAATTTATTAGCCTCATGCATACAGCTATCCGAATTGTAATCAAAACTGCATACGTGCATCAGGAGCAATAGAATTAATAACCTTTACTGCCAGAAAAAGGCCTTTGTTATTGGCACTAAAGCGGGAGCTTTGAAAACTGTCACTTGGCACTTCAGGCCAACCACAAGCATGTGGGAAAACTATAACCTGATCAAAGTTGAAGCCATTTCAGGGTGGGCAAGAGCGCACACAATTATGTCTGTATGTACATTAGTTATGCACCAAACATCTGAAACTGTGTGATCTAGTGGGCAGAGCATAGGGCTGGGAGTCAAGAGCTTAAGTTCTAATCCCAGCTCCAACACACACTTGAAAGCTGACCCAAGGCACATTGAAGTCAGTGAGACCCTTGCCATGGAGTTTGGATCAGGCTCTTCTTTTGTCCCCTAGGCAATAGGTTTCTATTAATCATTCCAGCCCTGCAAGTCCATGGGATAGTTGGTTTACACCAACTATTAAAGTCTTTTTTCAGTTGCTTCAAAAGGGGAAAAAATTAGTAGTGTCTAGATTATATAAGAACATAAGAAAGGCCATACGGGGTCAGAGCAATGGTCCATCTACCTCAGTATCCTGTCTTCTAATAGTGGTCAATGCCAGGTGCTTCAGAGGGAATAAACTGAACAGATAATCATCAAGTGATCCATTTCCAGCTTCTGGCAAACAGAGGCTAGGGACACCATCCCTGCTCATCCTCGCTAATAGCCATTGATGGACCTATCCTCCATGAACTTAGCCAGTTCTTTTTTGAACCACATTATAGTCCTGGCTTCCATAACATCCTCTGGCAAAGAGTTCTACAGGTTGACTGTGCATTGTGTGAAGAAATACTTCCCTTTGCTTGTTTTAAATCTGCTTCCTATTAATTTCATTTGGTGAACCCCCTAGTTTTTGTGTTATGAGAAGGAGTAAATAACACTTCCATACTTTCTCCACACCAGTGAAGATTTTATAGACCTCTAACATATCCCTCCTTAGTCATCTCTTTTCCAGACTGAAAAGTCCCAGTCTTATTAATCTCTCCTCATATGAAAGCTGTTCCATACCCATAAGCATTGTTGTTGCCCTTTTCTGTCCCATTTCCAATTCCAATATATCTTTTTTGAGATGGGAAGACCAGATTTGCAGACAATACCATATTCAAGATGTGGGCATTTATATAATGCCATTATGGTATTTTCTGTCTTATTATCTATCCATTTCTTAATGGTTCCTAACATTCTGTTAGCTTTTTTGACTGCCACTGCATATTGAGTGGATGTTTTCAAGGAACTATCCACAATGACTTCAATATCTCTTTCTTGAGTGGTAACAGCTAATTTAGAGCCCATAATTTTATATGAATAGTTGGGATTATATTTTCCAATGTGTATTACTTTGCATTGATCAACATTGAATTTCATTTGCCATTTTGTTGCCATATAATGGAAGGTAAATCTATATACCCTATGGCAAACTGCTGGCGCTATTACGATGGGTCTCACGCTTTCTCTTCTTTGGGGGGGGCGGGTTCAGGGCACCATTTCTTGCCCCTGAATTGGAATATTAACTACCCTACTAGTGTCCTAGAGGAGGGGAGTGGAGACAGAGGGACCTGGGCCCGCCCTCTACTCCAGGTCCCAGCCCAGGGGCCCTGAGGATAGTGGTAAACCGCTTGAACTGACGGTTCCTTCCCCAGGGCTACTTCCCTCTCCTGCCCTTCAGCTTGTGGGGAGCTTCCTGCCCTCCCTCAGTACAAGCCAGGTTCCCCTTTACCTAGGGTCTTGGACTTCTTAGCCCACCACAGCACTTCTCCAAACTGTCTTCTGCTTCCCTTCAAAGTGTTCTCTGCTCCAACACCAATCCTCTCTGCTCCAACTCCCACACTGTCTGATTGAAGCAGGGGGTTTTTATCATGTAGCTAACTGCAGGTGCTCTAATTGGCTTCAGGTGATCTAGTTAATCTATAGCAAACTTTCTTCCCCTTACAGGGAATAAGGCTCCCTTCTAACCCTCTCCTGCTGCCCTCTGGCCATGCTGTATCACAACCCTCATCTTCTATATTTCTTTGCCCATTGATGGTTTTTACAAACATTTCCCAGTAGAGCTGGCAATGTTCAGAAATTATGGCACTTTAGAGGACCAAGATTTAACTCTGATAGATACCTAGGGACTGATTCTTATTTACACTAAGGTCCTTTTACATTACTCACACTGCTAGAGCAGCATAAAGGGCCTTAAGGAGAATCAGGTGCCCAGGTTATAACTTTGTTCACTAACATGCTTTTTCTGGCCCAAGAGGAAAGGATAAATCTTGTTCTAACACAGTCTGGCTACAACCATGTTTATAAACATGATTTTTGGTAGGGTAGACAGGACCTAAAATTTACCTCATTTACACAAATAGGAAGCCAATAAAGGCGAGCCACCACCTTGTTTAAGATTCCATTCCTTTTGATCCCTCCCTCCCTAGCATTCTAGTGATTCACAGGGGTTCAATGCTACAAGAATTAGATACGTTTCCATCCAACGATGTAATTCACAGATAATAGAACCAAATTATCTAGTCCGCTAATTCCACTTAGTGCCACTGAAGTGGCAGTGTGGGATCAGGCAGCTGCAGCTGGCTTCCTGCAGCTGCCCCTTTCACTGTGTCTAAGAAGAGGTTGGGTGGGGTGGAGAATCCAGCCCACAACAGAATTTTTTTCAAAATCTTCCGATGAATGAAACATGCATCCCTCACATTCACCTCAACACGAAGGCACTTTGAACTCTGACAATGGTATGCAAAAAATCAAGTTCTTTTCTAATAATAATAACAAATGAGGAATGCAACATATTTGGTCTGTGGGGCGCCAAGGGGAAGATGATTAATTACCAAAGAGGGAGTGACTGGAAAGTGCAAGCCAGCATCTCTGGATAATTTGTTTTTGTTCTATCTCATTTTTAAGTGAATCTTTATTGGATAGGACTCTAGTGTAAACAACTCCAAGAGCTTTAGAATCTTCTCTGAAGTCAAGGGCTCCCACCTTTTCTGTCAGTGTTCAGACACCACACATGGGAGAGCCTTCCTTCAGGATTGCACAACGAGCGCTGCTGTGCAGGAGTCGTGATGAGCATGATAGAGTCATAGCACACACTCTAAAGTTTGGGGGTGATATCTTGACCCCACTGAACTCAGTGGGAGCTTTGTCATTGACTCCAGTGAGGCCAGGATATCACCCTAGATATTTATCTCAACCTCTGGGGCCTGCTGTTTTGTAATGGAAGCTTCTGCTGAGATCCCATCAGACTGCCCAAGCAAGCATGACTGAGATGGGTTAGTACGTGGATGGAAGACCACTATGGCTGTGCACTACAGCAAGTGATGCTGGTAGTAACTCGGGGGAACTTTTCTGTCTAAGTCAGTATTGAGCTAATTGTCCTAGGCAGTGCCATCCTTTGGGTTTAAATGTTAGTCTGAAGTCCTAACACACGCATTGTCATTAAGAATCTGATTAGATTTATTGGAAGGGAGGAGATGTTAACCTTGGAATCCTGGCCAAATTCCATCTCAGGTTACTAACTTCTGCCTTCCAAAACATGCCTTGCAGTTTCATAGAATCATAGAAGATTGGGGTTGGAAGATACCGCAGGAGGTCATCTAGTCCAACTCCCTCCTCAAAGGGGGACTAACACCAACTAAATCATCCCAGACATGGCTTTGTCAAGCTGGGTCTTAAAAACATCTAAGAATGGAGATTACACCATTTCCCTAGGAATCCCATTCTAGTGCTTCGCCACCCTCCTAGTGAAATAGTTTTTCCTAAAATCCATCCTACACCTCCCCCACTGCAACTTGAGATCATTGCTTGTTTTTCTATCATCTGCCACCACTGTGAACAGTCGAACTCCATTCTCTTTGGAACCCCCTTTCAGGTAGTTGAAGGCTGCTATCAAATCCCCCCTCACTCTTCTCTTCTGCAGACTAAATAAGCCCAGTTCCTCAGCCTCGCCTCATACGTCATGTGCCCCAACCCCCTGATCATTTCCATTTCCCTCTGCTGGACTTTCTCCAATTTGTCCACATCCTTTCTGTAGTGGGGGGCCTAAAACGGGACATAGTACTCCAGATGTGGCCTCACTAGTGCTGAATAGAGGGGAATAATCACTTCCCTCGATCTGCTGGCAATGCTCCTACTAATGCAGCCCAATATGCCATTAGCCTTCTTGGCAACAGGGGCACACTGGTGACTCATATCCAGCTCCTCATCCACTGTAATCCCCAGGTCCTTTTCTGCAGAACTGCCGGCTAGCCAGTTGGTCCCCAGCCTGTAGCAGTGCATGGGAATCTTTTATTCTAAGTGCAGGATGTCCTTTGCACTCGTCCTTGTTGCACCTCATAAGATTTCTTTTAGCCCAATCCTCCAATTTGTCTAGTACACTCTGGACCCTATCCCTACCCTCCAGTGTATATACCCCTCCCACCAGCGTAGTGTCATCTGCGAACTTGCTGAGGGTGCAATCCATCCCATTATCCAGATCATTAATAAACGTTGAACAAAACCAACCCCAGGACCTACCCCTGGGGCCCTCTGCTTATACCAGCTGCCAACTAGATATCGAGCCATTGCTTACTACCCATTGAGCCAGATGATCTAGCCAGCTTCTATCCACCTTATAGTCCATTCATCCAATCCATACTTCTTAAACTTGCTGGCAAGAATACTGTGGGAGACTATATCAAAAGCTTTGCTGAAGTCAAAGTATATCACAGCCACCACTTTCCCTATATCCACAGAGCCAGTTATTTCATCATAGAAGGCAATCAGGTTACTCAGGCATGACTTGCCGTTGTTGAACCGATGTTGACTGTTCCTGATCAACTTCCTCTCCTCCAAGTGCTTCAAAATGGATTCCTTGAGGACCTGCTCCAAGATTTTTCTGGGGACTGAGGTGAGGCTGACTGGTCTGTAGTTCCCCGGATTCTCCTTCTTCCCCTTTTAAAGATGGGCACTACATTTGTCTTTCAATCATCTGGGACCTCCCTTGACTGCCATGAGTTTTCAGAGATAATGGCCAATGGCTCTGCAATCACATCAGCCAACTCCCTCAGCATCCATGGGTACATTGCATCCGGCCCCATGGACTTATTCATGTCCAGCTTTTCTAAATAGTCCTTAACCTGTTCTTTCACCACTGAGGACTGCTCACCTCCTCCTCATAATGTGATGCTCAGTACAGCAGTCTGGGAGCTGACCTTGTCTATGAAGACCAATCCAAGAAAAGCATTGAATACTTCAGCTTTTTCCACATCATCTGTCACTAAGTTGCCTCCTCCATTCGGTAAGGGTCCCACACTTTCCCTGACCTTCTTCTTGTTGCTAACATACCCACAGAAACACTTCTTGTTATCCTTCACATCCCTTGCTAGCTGCAACTCCAGCTGTGCGTTGGCCTTCCTGATTACACCCCTGCATGCTTGAGCAATATTTTTATACTCCTCCCTAGTCATCTGTCCAAGTTTCCACTTCTTGTAAGCTTTCTTTTTGTGTTTAAGCTCACCAAAGATTTCACTGTTAAGCTAAGCTGGTCATCTGCCATGTTTGCTATTTTTTCTGCACATTGGGATGGTTTGTTCTTATGCCCTCAATAAGGCTTCTTTAAAATACAGCCAGCTCTCCTGGACTCCTTTACCCCTCATATTTGCCTCCCAGGGGATCCTGACCATCAGTTCCCTGAGAGAGTCAAAGTCTGCTTTTCTGCTCTCCTGTCTTCCTTTTGTCAGGATCCTGAACTTGACCATCTCATGGTCATCCTGCCCAATTTGCCACCCACCTACTTCCCCAACCAATTCTTCCCTATTTCTGAGCAGCAGGTCAAGAGGAGCACGGCCCCTAGTTGGTTCCTCCTGCACTTGCACCAGGAAGTTGTCCCCAACACTCTCCAAAAACTTCCTGGATTGTCTGTGGACTGCTGTATTGCTCTCCCAGCAGAAGTCTGGGTGATTGAAGTCTCTCATGGAACCAAAGCATGTGATCTGGAAACTTCTGTTAGTTGTCCAAAGAAGGCCTTGTCTACCTCATCCTCCTGGTCTGGTGGTCTATAGCAGATGCCCACCATGACATCACCCTTGTTGCTCTCGCTTCTAAACTTAACCCTAAGACTCGCAATAGATTTTTCTCCAGTTCATACTGGAGCTCTGAGTAATCATGCTGCTCTCTCACATACATTGTAACTCCTCTACCCTTCCTCCCCCACTTGTCCTTCCTGAACAGTTTATACCCATCCATGACAGTGCTCCACTCATGTGAGTTACCCCACCCAGTCTCTGTTATTCCAGTCACATCATAGTTCCTTGACTGTGCCAGGATTTCCAATTATTTCTGCTTGTTTCCTAGGCTTCTTGCGTTCATGTACAGGCACCTAACATAACTAGCCGACTGCCCTACTTTCTCACTATGAATCAGGAGGCCGCCCTGTAATAACCTTAGTCCCAGTTTTGGACCTTAGCGTCCAAAATATGGGGGTTAGCATGAAAACCTCCAAGCTTAGCCACCAGCCTGGACCTGGTACCTGCTGCCACCACCCAAAAAATTAGAGTGTTTTGGGGCACTCTGGTCCCCCTGAAAAACCTTCCCTGGGGACCCCAAGACCCAAATCCCTTGAGTCTCACAACAAAGGGAAATACTCCTTTTTCCCTTCCCCCCTCCAGGTGCTCCTGGAGAGATACACAGACACAAGCTCTGTGAATCCAAACAGAGTGAATCTCCCTCTCTGTTCCCAATCCTGGAAACAAAAAGTACTTTCCTATTCCCCCAGAGGGAATGCAAAGTCAGGCTAGCAATCCAACACACAAATCTTCCCTTGATTTCTTCCTCCCACCAATTCCCTGGTGAGTACAGACTCAATTTCCCTGAAGTAAAGAAAAACTCCAACAGGTCTTAAAAGAAAGCTTTATATAAAAAGAAAGAAAAATAAGTACAAATGTTCTCTCTGTATTAAGATGATACAACACAGGGTCAATTGCTTAAAAGAATATTGAATAAACAGCCTTATTCAAAAAGAATACAAATCAAAGCACTCCAGCACTTATATTCATGCAAATACCAAAGAAAAGAAAACCATAGAACTTACTATCTGATCTCTTTGTCCTTACACTTAGAAACAGAAGACTAGAAAGTAGAACTACTTCTCCAAAGCTCAGAGAAAGCAGGCAGGCAGACAAAAGACAAAAGACCTCAGACACAAAATTCCCTCCACCCAAAGTTGAAAAAATCCGGTTTCCTGATTGGTCCTCTGGTCAGGTGCTTCAGGTGAAAGAGACATTAACCCTTAGCTATCTGTTTATGACACGCCCCCCAAATTGCAGACAGTGGGGAAGCTCACTGGCGGCGATTTCCTTCTAGAACTTGAAAATAAACAGATTAATACAACACATACACCTTTACATATACTGCTAAGTATATAACTAACAGACTTCTACATTTTAAGAACACTTTTTAACTACTGAATTCTGGGAAACTCTCACGGGAGAGTGCATCAGCAACTTTATTAGAAGCTCCTGTGATGTGTTGAATTTCAAAATCAAAATCTTGGAGAGCTAAACTCCAACCAAGAAGTTTCTTGTTGTTCCCCTTGGCAGTATGAAGCCACTTTAGTGCAGCATGGTCAGTTTGTAGTTTGAACCGCCGTTCCCAAACATATGGGCGTAGCTTTTCCAGGGCGTACACAATGGCATAGCATTCCTTTTTACTGACTGACCAGTGACTTTCCCTCTCAGACAGTTTCTTGCTGAGAAACACGACAGGATGGAAGTTGTGATCTGTTGCTTTCTGCATGAGCACTGCTCCTATACCACGCTCAGATGCATCCGTGGTTACTAGGAATGGCTTGTCAAAATCCGGGGCCCTGAGCACAGGGTCAGACATGAGCGTTGCCTTAAGTTGGGTAAAGGCCTTTTGACACTCATCAGTGCACTTAACTGCATTTGGCTGGGTCTTTTTGGTCAGGTAGGTCAGTGGGGCAGCGATTTGGCTGTAGTGTGGTACAAATCGCCTGTAGTATCCGGCCAAGCCTAAGAAGGATTGGACCTGCTTGTTGGACCGTGGGACAGGCCACTTTTGGATGGCATCCACCTTGGCCTGTAGGGGGTTTATGGTTCCTCGACCCACCTGGTGCCCCAGGTAAGTCACTCTGTTTTGGCCTATTTGACACTTTTTGGCCTTAACAGTTAGTCCTGCCTGCCTGATGCGCTCAAAGACCTTTTCCAGGTGTAGTAGGTGTTCGGGCCAGGAGTCTGAAAAAATGGCCACATCATCGAGGTAGGCAACTGCAAATTCTCCCAGTCCAGCTAGTAGACCATCTACCAGCCTCTGGAAGGTGGCGGGTGCATTTCGAAGGCCGAAAGGAAGGACATTGAATTCATACACCCCCGCATGGGTGACGAATGCTGACCTGTCCTTGGCAGGTTCATCTAGCGGTACTTGCCAGTACCCCTTGGTTAAGTGTATTGTAGAGATGAACTGGGCACGTCCCAACTTTTCCAATAGCTCATCGGTACGTGGCATTGGATAGTTGTCCGGACGAGTTACAGCATTTAGCTTACGGTAGTGCACGCAAAAGCGTATTTCCAGTTGTCGCCTGTGTTCAGCTTCTTTGATTTGTTCTTCGGCGTCAATTTTTGCCTTAGAAGTCATGGTTCCTGTTTTCTTGTGTTGGGGTGCCCTCCGGTGTTTATCTTCTGAACTGCAGGCTCTGTTCCCTCCTGGAGTCTGCCTAGCAACAGTGCTTTTTTCCTTTTCTCTCTCTAGCTAATGTTCAATGAAGGGAAACCAGAAAAACCACTTTATTTGCATGCATATAAGTGCTGGTACTTGCCTCCTAATGGGAGGGCTATTGCATGACAAAAGACCCTCAACAGTTTCTTAATGGCTTCTCGCTTAACATGCAAGCCACAAACTGCCAGCGAGAGCAGAGAAAAAAAAAATTCTCTCTGGTTCCCTTTTAAAACCAACTGTTTCTCTCTGCTAAAAAGCCCTTAGCAGAGAAAAGAAAAATATAATATTCCTACTGGCTTCTGGATTCTGTCTATATCCCACCAGCTGCCACTCATGTAATAACCTTAGTCCCAGTTTTGGACCTTAGCGTCCAAAATATGGGGGTTAGCATGAAAACCTCCAAGCTTAGCCACCAGCCTGGACCTGGTACCTGCTGCCACCACCCAAAAAATTAGAGTGTTTTGGGGCACTCTGGTCCCCCTGAAAAACCTTCCCTGGGGACCCCAAGACCCAAATCCCTTGAGTCTCACAACAAAGGGAAATACTCCTTTTTCCCTTCCCCCCTCCAGGTGCTCCTGGAGAGATACACAGACACAAGCTCTGTGAATCCAAACAGAGTGAATCTCCCTCTCTGTTCCCAATCCTGGAAACAAAAAGTACTTTCCTATTCCCCCAGAGGGAATGCAAAGTCAGGCTAGCAATCCAACACACAAATCTTCCCTTGATTTCTTCCTCCCACCAATTCCCTGGTGAGTACAGACTCAATTTCCCTGAAGTAAAGAAAAACTCCAACAGGTCTTAAAAGAAAGCTTTATATAAAAAGAAAGAAAAATAAGTACAAATGTTCTCTCTGTATTAAGATGATACAACACAGGGTCAATTGCTTAAAAGAATATTGAATAAACAGCCTTATTCAAAAAGAATACAAATCAAAGCACTCCAGCACTTATATTCATGCAAATACCAAAGAAAAGAAAACCATAGAACTTACTATCTGATCTCTTTGTCCTTACACTTAGAAACAGAAGACTAGAAAGTAGAACTACTTCTCCAAAGCTCAGAGAAAGCAGGCAGGCAGACAAAAGACAAAAGACCTCAGACACAAAATTCCCTCCACCCAAAGTTGAAAAAATCCGGTTTCCTGATTGGTCCTCTGGTCAGGTGCTTCAGGTGAAAGAGACATTAACCCTTAGCTATCTGTTTATGACACGCCCCTGTTGCACCCTCCTCCTTGTGTTTCCTCTGGGTATCTCACTTCCCAACTTATCTCAGGGCTTAGGTCTCCATCTCCTGGTGAACCTCATTTAAAGCCCTCCTCACTAGGTTAGCAAGC